>NW_026087631.1:63952704-64552704 GCF_022539395.1 Myiozetetes cayanensis
CAGATCTTATGGCTCAAAGGGTCTGGCCCCTCTTTTTCCCCCACCTGCTGTCATCCTAGGCTACAGAGAAGGATCCCTGCTCCCAGAAGCACTGGCCCCACTGGCATGTGCCTTTCTGGAACTGGAATGCCTGTATCCCCTGCTCCCTGGCTGTCCCTCCTCCAAATCCACCTCTTTGCTCCGCTTTGCCTCTCTGTGAGCTTGATCAGCCCCTCCAGCCTCTCCAGCCTCTCCAGCTCGGCTGAGCAGGCTCTGTGCTGCTTTTCTGTGCCAGCACTGGCATGGCATGAGCCCTTCTTTGTCTGTCAGCCCCCTTCATCTTCTCGACAGTGGCCTTCCTGATGCAGGCAAGGGAGCTGCCCCAGGAGGGGGAATGGAGGCGGATGTGTGTTCCTTCTCCAGTTCATGCAGCTTCCTCTGCAAACCCATTTAACAGATCAAAATTTTATATGCTGAGCCATGCTGGAGCCCAGAGCACAGCCGATTTTAGTTATTTGCAGATTTTGGTCTAAGGAAGGCCACGGCACAGGCAGGAGGCATTGGCTGCTGCAGGTACACAGGGGAGATGGTGCAAAGGGAGGACTGGTCAGAGGAAGGGCGACATACAAGGAAACACAGATTTTGAGAGTGACGTGGCCTTTCTGGCATCCTGTCTTGTGGGATGGCCATTGCTCTGGCATCTGAGTGCCTCCACCCAGTTCCTCTCTCTCAAATGGCTGGGCTAAGACACCTACCAGAGTGGCATGTGAGCCTGATGGCACAGGGCCATTGCCCTGGATTTGGAGGAGAGGCAACCAGTCTCTTCTGCCTGCTTATTGCTAAGGCTTCAACATTTAGGACTGTTTCCCTTCAAGCCCCTCTGTTCCTCCTCCTCTGAGCTGAGCAGACTGCTCCATCCCTTGCTAGCTGGTGAAGTGGCTGGTGAAGTGGCTCAGCCTTAAATCACCCTGGGCAAGGCTGCTCCTCAGGAGCTTCTTGGTCTCTGGAGAAGACCCCATGCATCATTCTCCCTCCTGGAAATGCACCTCCTCCCTGGTATGCTTTGTTCCTCGGGGCCCCCAGCTCTCCAGAGACCAGTGCTTGATGAGGCAAGGGGCTGGAGGAAGTCTGTTTCTCTTGCATGAGTTCTCTCCTTCCTCTCTCAGGTGTCTACACCACCTCCATGTGCCCTGTTCCCAACTGTAGTCAGTGAGCACTAGCCAGCATCACCAAAGAGACTCTCTGCTCACCCTCATCACTGGGGTTGTAGGGCCCCATGCCATGCCCAATTGCCTGGGGGACCCTGCCCACACCACAGTTCCTTCCAGTGGCTCCCTCTGGGAGTCCCTTGTCCCACCCATTATTTCCATGCTGCCAAGAGCTGCTGGAAAGGCTGTGGGCTGTGGGGTGGCTACTGTGATCCTCAGGCTGGGAGCAGGCTGGTCAGCAGCAAGAGTGTAGCCCAGGCTTTGCAGGGGAAGCTCTGTGGTCACCTGCACTGCCTGGGGCTTTGCAAGCAGCCGTGAGACAGCTCGGCCAGCACAGCTAGCTTATCAGCCTTGCTGAGCACCTCTGAGTGCCAGATGGCTTTCTGCTGGCAGAGCACAGCCCTGGCAGCTCACATCTGCTGGAGATGGTGCGTGGGCAGACCCCCTGCCTCCTCAAATACACCCTCAGGGGCTGGTGTGCTAAGTGTCAGGCACTGGGGCTTACCCGGACCTTTCCACAGAGCAAGTCAAAGCACCAGCAGGGCAGGAAGGCAAATCCTCCCTCTCTAGGCTGCGTGTGTGCTGCTAGCCCTGCTTCGATGGAGCAATTTGGCAGGTCTCAGAGGGATGCCCTGTGCCATCGGATGTGCCTGCTGGGCAGGATAACCCGGGGTATCCCTCCTGGATCCTGCCCTGTCCCTGTGGCTTCCTCACTGTGGACCAAGCACCAGCCAGGAGCTAGGACAAGGGACTTCTCCAGTCCATAGCCACGAGAACAGGCTGCATACTCCTAGCTGTTTATTGCTTTGCCACGAATGTTACACTTTGTTCTCCGTCCTCACCTCACCAGGTGTCTTTTTGATAGGGAGAAGCCTCCAAGCTGTTTTCCCTGGGCTGTTCTTCCCAGCAGATTCAGAAGAAGATGGCCAGTGTGGCCTCCATGCAGGTGGTGATAAGGAATGTGGTGTCCCAGGACCCTGCATCCTACCCCAGGACAGCTTGAGCTCCTGTGTAGCACCTTTGGACCTTTGAGTGCTGGGCATGAGGCTCCTTTCCCGGCAGCTCTGTCTGTGACTTTCACATCTGCCTGCAACATCTCCACAGGCTTGATTTACTGTAATTCCTCTGGAAAGCAACTTTTGTGATTGCTAGCCTGGAGATCTCAAGCTGGACTTAAACAACAGGATCCTAAAGAGGCCATGAATAATTGAACCTAATAAATATTAATAACTGTGGCAGGGCATGTAATTGCAAGGAGCATTCTGGAAGCATAGCTCTGCAGGCAATTGTGCACTCCCTGCAGGCCGGGGCAGAGCCCAGTTAACACTGGTGCTGCCAGGCCATGCAGAACTGTGCGTGGCCACCAGCCCTGCCACCCTCCTCTGTGGCTATTGGAGGCCCTGGGGCAGGGGATGCTGGCCACTGTGTGAACATTTAGCTGTATTTAGCAGAGAGTCTCCCTCCCACGAGATGATCTCCTGTTGAACACGAGCAGACTTGCAGCATCCACTGCATCATTTGGCAGGGGGCCGTCCCTGAGCTGTCCTCGTCCCTCAGGCATCTTGGAGGACCTGGCACATCCAGTTCAGAAAACCCTGCCTGCCCTCATGTGCAAACCATAGGAGATATGCCCCAAATTGAAGTCAGTCTATGGATGCTCCCTGCTCTTTTTCCCCAAAGACTGGGTTGCCTTTCTGTACCCAGACTTCATACAGGACTGTCTGTGGCATCACAAAAAACAGTGCACCGCAAAATCTGGTTCCCAGGGACAAGTGATATCCAGAAAGCATCATCTAAGCTTTGCACAATTTCTTCAAAGTTTAGATGAGGGAAGAAATGACCAAGGGATGGGATATGCACAGATTTTCTATTTGTGTCAGGGCAGTGAGGGGGAATGCATGTGGCCACCTCTCCTGACTGAGGGACGTCCTGCTGGGAAAGACTGATCTTGTCACTTGAACCCTTGCTGAGCCATTGATCAGAGACTGAGCAGATGCATCATTCTTCTCAAAGCAGCTGAGCTTTTTGGATGAAATGTAACAACAAAGCTAAAGACAAAATCCAGCAGTTCTCCTCCTGGAAAGCTCTAGTCCCTCACTGAATCACATGCTCGAAATTTGCCAATACCTGATCAAACCCAGCATTTCCCAGTCCTCTGCTTTTCAAGGCAGATGAGGAGAAGGGGTCTAAAAAGGGATCACAAGTGTTTGCATGAAAGGACACAATCTGCAGTGTCTCAGTAATGTTGTGAATGGGGTCAAAACATGTACATGGAGACTTTGCCAGACCTTCACGGGTGCTGCAATTCGGGGTGAGGGGCTTGTAGACCTGCCCCTTTGCAAGAAAACACTGGCTTTGTTATACTGCTGATGGTGCGAGGAAGGATACTGCATGGCATACAGAGGCATGGGACAGAAAAAACCCTGAACTTAGAGCAGGAGCTGGGGGCAGTTTGTGTAGGATGTTGCCCACAGGCTTCTGCTTGAAAGCTATGGTGCTTGGGCAGCTGAAGACCTGTGAATGCTTGGCAAGGGTATTGTGAGGCTGTATCCTCTTAAGGAGCTTCTCCCACACTGAGCAAGTGTTTCTTTTCCCCAAGCTGCCTGGCTGTTGAGACTGCATCTTGCAAATGCGGTTTCAGACAATAACAGCTTGCAATTATGCAGTGCTTTCAAAACCAAGATATCCTGAATTTCGTTATCGTCTTTGTATAAAACTAGCTGAGGCTGCTGTTGGGATGCAAAGCTCCAGCCTGTGCGGAAATGTCGCAGCTGGATCACCCAAATCTTTATTCTGTGCTGGAGATGGATCATCCTGCAGCAGATTTTAGGGTGTTGCTGTCTCTCTGGGATGCGCTGCCTGGGCTCAGCCAGAGCAAAGGGTGCACAGAGATACCTCATGGTCTCTGATCCCCAGTTCCTGTGATTTCTGTTTCAAAATGGTTGCAGGAGGACTGGCTGGTGGTGGGGATTATCCATGCAGGAGCCAAAGGGCTCTGCACTCTCTGGGGAAAGGGGAGATGTGACTTAGTGAGGATCAGTAAAGGGAGCAGCAACTGCTGTAAGACCCATTATGGAGCCCAGCATCTCAGAAGCCATTCCTGAGCACGTAAAGGGCAAGCAGGGATCTCCCAAGGGGAAAACTGTGCTGGACTCTGAGGGTCACCACCAACAGCTCAGCAGTTGGTGGGTGTCCAGTAGCAACTGAGGGCTGACATAAGACTTGCCATAAGCAACAGGGCCCCCCCACAGGATGAATCTTCAGCAAAGCCTCAAGTGCCAGTGGACAAGGGTGGCTGATACCTGACACAGCCTCAACCCAGAGGGATTAGATAAATGTGAGCATCAGCCCCCTGAAGTTCATCAGGGGGATGTGATGTGCAGCAGTGAGGTGCGGTAAGCCCAGGCAGGGAGCTGAGCACCCGGTGATGGAAAGGGCCCGTGTGTTATCATGGACACCGGGCTGAATATGAGCCAAGAGAGCACTCTTGTCGTGAAAAAGGGAAAACCACATCCTGGACTACATTAGGAGGAGAGTGTCCAGCAGATAGAGGGAAGTTATTATCCTTGCTCCTTGGCACTGGGGGGGGATGTGCAGATTGCAGAAGCTATTCTTGAATTGCTCCTAACAGCGGCTCTCCCCCAGCTCCCTCTGTTGATAGTGAGACATGGAAATACAGATGATGATACAGGGGTTACTGCAGGAGCAATAAAAGGAACTGTAATGTTATCCCAAGGAACTTGGAGCACCTGCTGGGGAAATAGATGGTGTTTTCTGAGTCCCATATAGTTCAAGTGACACATTTGGGAAAACAAGGAGCTTTAACTTAGATATTAACTTCTCTTTTGGATGAAAAATTAATGAAAAACTTGTCTGTAAAAAGCCTGGGTTTTTTTCTGTGGTAACAGATACTCCAAAACATGAGAATATTGAAATGCTTCCAGTTGCTCTGAGCTGCTGTGCAGTTGCTTTAACTGAAAGGCAGTAATACTTCATCTGCTGGACTGTTTTCAGGATAGAAGACTGCTTCAGTGGTAGTTGAAAGTGTGAAAAAGCAAGTGGTCAGCAGCTTGGCCGAGCATTGCTACGTGCAGCTGACAGTGCTGGGGCTCTGTGAAGGACCAGGCAGCAGAAATCAGTATTTGCCAGGAGCTGACTGCCCAGATTCTATTCTGCACAGAGACTGCTCACATCACTGTTTTGTCAGTCCTTTCTCCTTTCCAGCTATGGCCACAGAGTTTCAGATGAGACTCATCTGCCATGGATAGGTAGAACCACTGCAAAACGTTCCTGCCCCAGGGTTAACTTGGTATCCTGTTGTTGAGAGGAACTAAAATAATTTTGGGGGCTATCACAACTACCTCTGCACTTGTTGTTGCATTTTGTGAGGTGTCCGAGGCAAGTGACACCTTGGAGTGCTGACACTGCCGGATGAAGCCATGACCACACTGTCAACACTTCAGAGGGATCCAGCATCACGTGGAAAAGCTGGCAAGGCTGCACACACAGCAGAGATGGTGGCCAGGTGACAACTAGCAGGGGAGAGCCTCATTCAACGGGGAATTTAGGGCAGGACTTCATGCCCTGGGACAGCTTTGCCCCCAGCTCCTGCCTTCATGGGTGATTGCAGAGCATCAGTCCCCAAATCCGCTCCACTTCTCAAAGCTTTTAAGCTCCCTGGGCTTTACTATGCTCAAAGGCAGCTGCATGAAAGAATATTCTCCCTTTGTAAACAGAACAGCGACCTGCTTAGCATCGATCCTGTGAGGCAGGGCTTCAAATTCAATTTGTTTCCATCATATCTGTGAATATTTCACTAAATTGATTTTTGAGAATAAAAATGTATTGACAGTGATTATAGCTGATAAATACAATTTTAAATAATAAGATGAGGCTTATGATCACTGAAATGTTCACCTGAGAGATGTAAAAATGTACAGTAAACAGTATTTTTCTAAGACTTTAAAGTGCTGACCTTTATTTTTCATGAGATGACTCTAATTGCCATCTCTTTTTCAAGGGAGGAAGCCCTGAAAAAGTCATGGAGTGCAGCTGATGATCCCTAAACCTGCAATTTATGCGACTGCTGTAATCTGCAACCATAGCTGATGAATATGCATCACATCATTTCTATGCGTGGCAGAAAGTAACCTACTTCTGTCCCCTAGAAAGCTGTGGTGGGTCTGGCTGCATCTGTCTGAGACTCTGTGCCCGCCGTGGGGCTGGGGGATTTCGGGGAAGGTGGGGGCACCACAGGAAAACCCCAAATCCAGACCTGGTCTGGGGTTTAAGACCATATCCACCCACCTGTGCCATGGATGCTCTGTGCTTGCCTCCTCTTAAGACCCACTTAAAGCAGGATCTGGGGCACAGTGAGGCAGAGGCTTTCTGGGGGTGGCTGGGAGGATGCTGGCCATCCCAGAAGTAGCCCTGAATTAATATCTTGAAGCTGAAGCAGCGGAGATGTGATAGACAGAATGGCCAAGTGACACTCTAATGAGTGTTAATGGGAGGTAGGAATTAAATCCTGCCGGCTCATTAGCAAGGGAAGAGGTGCCATCTGCTATGGCTGGCAGGTTCCCTGCCACTATTTGTGGAGGGGGGCTACTGTGAGGATGTGGGGAGGCAAGGCCAGTGCCTAGGAGGGTCTGTGCTGCTTTGCCTGTGACGAGCAGGAGCCAGTGCTGGGCAGGATTGTGTGCAAGAGCTTTCTTTGCCCAGAGCGGTGGCTACCTCAGCAGTAGGAAGAGTCCCTGTGCACTCTCATTTTGTCCATAGACCCTCCCAGTCCTTTCCTGCCTGTCCAACAGGGCAGCAGGACTGGTAGCAGAACTGGCAAGGAGATAAGCTTCAATCCTGCCAAAGGAAGCTGATGTCCACTGCCTGAACTCTTCCCTCCCAGCCTGCTGGCAGAGACAGAGGGACAGTGGCTGGGCTCTGCAGGCACAGATAGTGCCTGCAGGACCTGATTGCCCCTGATCCCGTCAGGACTGGAGCTACAATCAGACAGTGGAGCTTGAAGAACTGCCACCATCCCTGGGGAATATTGGTGTGAGTTACTCCTGGACTGAGGAGGAGTTGCTCAGGGACTCCTCGTTTGTCCATGGTATCCCCAGCCCTTCCTAATGCGGCCTGCAAGGCAGCAGGACCTGCAGCAGGACCAGCTTTGATCCTGCCAATGGAAGATGACCATCAGACTGACCTCAGGCTTGTGCATGATTGAGGACAGGGGCCAGCCTCAAGCTGCAGTGCCTGTTGTCCTCTCAAATCTGGAGTTGAGGTAGGAGGTGAGCAGCAAGCTCTGGCTGCACACAGGAACAAAAAAGTTGGAGATAAAACTGTGAACCTTCCTGGGGCAGTGCACTGATCCATGGAAAGGTTGCACTGGCTGCTGCCCATATTCCTGCAGTCGTGACTGGCCCGCTGTGTCCATGCTGTGCCTGTGTCCTCTTGCTGAAGCCAAAGTGCCTTGCTAAACCAGAGCAGGTCACACATCAGCATCCCTGAGGGTCTGACGCATACCCTGCCCTGCACTTCATCCCGTGCCCAGCCAGTGCCCATTAACTATCATGGCAGAGCTTCCTCCAGCTGCAGTGGGGCTGCTGCCTCAGCCTGGGGCACCAGGCACCTCTGTCCCTACTGCCCTGTACTTTGTTCCCTTCCTTCTCCCAGCCTGGCCACCACAGTGGAGCAGATCTGGGGCCTGCCTACCCTCTTCAATCTCTGCAAGGTTGCGAAGCCCCTTGAGCCTGGACAATGTAGGTGGCACTGGACTGGAGGGACTGGGATTGAGGCTGGGGGCCATGCCTGTGCTGGGGCACAGTCCCAGCAGTGGCTTCTGTGGGTCCCATGCTGCCAGAACTCATCCTGGCAGGGAAGACCCAGCCCTGGGCATGGTCAGTCCGTGCCCGTTGTCACATCCACCATGGTCTCCTTGTCCCTCACCCGTGGGATCCTTGGTATGAATCTGAGGCTGGAACCATGTCAAGAAGCTCATGTGATGGGCGCACCACGGGTGCTTTGGAGGACCAACCCCAGAAACAGAGGCTTGCACGGGAGGTGGGCAGGTGGTAGCTTCCCGCAGGGAATGTCACATCAGACAGCTGTGCCACCTCCCACACCAACACCCTCCAGCCCAGAAGAGACCCCATGCAGTACAGCTCACCTTTGCTTGAGCAGTGTAGGCAAACTATAGGAGCAAACTGCAGTGGTCCTGTCACCGGGCACGTGTGTGTGCTCGTGCTGCCTGTGCCAAGGTAACTGCAGCAGTGGTACCCCTGCAGTGCTGGCCATTGGTCTGGGAAAAGCAACGTGTAAGGAATCAGCTGGATGGCTGCATCCAAAGAGTTAAAGTCAGCAACCAAGTGTTCGAATGGAAACCAGTAACAAGCAGTGTTCCTAAGGAGGCTGTGCTGGGACTAGTACTATTCAATGCCTTAATTAATGACATAGAGAGTGGGATTGAGTGTACCCTGAGCAAGTCTTGCAACAAGCATAGAAGTGGGGGTTGAAAAACAGAGGCATTATTAAAGGCTGAAGCCTGAACTGTGCAGTGGGGAAGGGGGATTTCATTGGTGGGTTCAGCAGAAGAGGGGGAGCAGCTGTCTGAAATAAGCTGCTTGGCATGAGCAGATGCAACTGGGAAGTTGGGAAGTGTATAAAACTGTGAACTCTCCTGGGAGATATGCATGGCTGGCCGTAGTGATGATGACGTGGAGGAGGTACTACCAAAACATCCTCATCTTTTATATCTGTTTCCCAAAAGAATGAAAATGCTTTTATGCAAGATTCAGAAAGGAAGGCAATGTCTGTATTCAGTGTTTGGGAAGAAGAAAGCAAGGCTATGAAATATTTTCTGGTTTATCAGGCATTAGAGGGGATACTAGAAGACATACACCAAAGGCAAATATTTCAAAAGTAGCTGCCTAGATAAATTGTACCCAAGAGCCTTTTAAAAATGGGCTGAGGGATCTTAGCTGTAATGGTCTTTATTTCTTACACAACTGGAATTTCCCTGGCATTCCCAGAAGGTGCTAGGGCTGACAGACCTCTGCTGGGTATCTCTCTGCTCAGGCATCCATGTCTCCAGGAGAACAGAACATCCTTCATGTGAGTCAGGCACACAGGGATGATATGGCTCATATGACAAACATCTCAAAAAAAAAGACTGACTTCTTGCTCTTTCGAGAAAAACCCGAGCAAAGTAAAACAGAGCCAATGCAACTCCCACTTGAGGTTTTAAAGGGGAATGGGAACACACCCCAGGGGAAGGAGCTCTTTATGCCCAGCTTTCCACCTCTGTTTCTTCCATCCCTGTGATGAGAAGCTTGTGGAGGGAGATCACAGCTCCCTGGACACTGGGGCACCCTGTGGCTTGCTGGTGGGACACAGCACCTCTTTGTGTGTGCATAGACTCAGTGTTAACAGTGCCTTTTTTTTCCTGTAGTCCGTCAGAGGTTTTATCACCAGTCTTCTTCAGAATTGTCCCCCACAAAGAAAACATCCTAACACTGCTTAGTCACCACTTCTTGCCCAACCTATCTCAGTGAACAAAGCCTCCAGAATAACTTCCAACTCACTTTGTCCATTCTGCAGCTTTTTGCAGGTTCTGTGACCTTTGCAAAATTAACTTGCAGATCTCCTGTAACCTTGTTTGCAAGCTGTGCTGTCATTTATGGTCATTTCCTTCTCTGTGAAGGGTGTTCTGGGTACCCTGGGAAATGTGGTGGAGGTGGCAGTCCCTGACAGTTTGGAGACTCCAGGTTGCCCTGAGGTGAGGAGGGGCAGGAGGTTATTCAGGACAGCAGGCACCAGTAGCCATCTGGGGGAAGTGGCACCTGTCAGCCTATTCCTCCAGGACTGGTTCTGGACCTGATGACATTCAGCATGATGGGAAATGAATATTAAAGGCTTGTAGATGAAATCTGCAGGTACAAGGAGCTAAAACTTTGCAAGGACTGGGCAGCTACACAGCCACTAGAGAGACTCAGGGCTGTGAGAAGCTGATCTGATGGCTCCCTCTGGCCGTAGTCTTTCTGAGACTGTGGAAAATGCATTCTGCAGCTCCTCCATTCCCATAGACATCCATAGAGATGGAAATCCCATTTCTTTTCTGGATCTGTCATGTGGATCTCCGCCCCCTGTGAGGTTTTGGGCAACACAGAAATGTGGTGCTGGGCATCACTCACAGGTTCTGTGGGCACAAAGGAGCCAATCATAATTTAAAGGCAGCCAGAGTAATAGTTTTGGCAATACTCTTGAGCTGCTA
This sequence comes from Myiozetetes cayanensis, assembly GCF_022539395.1. Classification (NCBI taxonomy): domain Eukaryota; kingdom Metazoa; phylum Chordata; class Aves; order Passeriformes; family Tyrannidae; genus Myiozetetes; species Myiozetetes cayanensis. The sequence continues at coordinate 63,963,160 of NW_026087631.1, forward strand.
AAGGGCAGAAGGGTTCAGCTCTTACCTGGTGGTCTCAGAAAGTGATTGCCCTCCTTTGCTGAGCACTCATTACACCACATCTGGGTGATGCGTCCAGGTTTCAGCCCCCTCATTACTGGAGAGATGTTGATAAACAGGAGTGAGTTCAGCAGAAGCCACTAAAATGACAGGGGCTGGAGTTCCTACACTGTAAAAAGAGGCTGGGGGAGTTAGGCTTGTCCATCTGTGAGAAGGGCTGACTTTGGGGAGACCCAAAAGCAGCCCTCCAGTGCCTGTGGGGAGATTCTTGAGAAGATGGAGCCAAACTGTTAATGGAGGTGCATAACTGGGGGGGTATGAGAGACAGTGATTAAGCTTGTAGGATAGGAAATTTATCCTCATGGGGACAGTCATGGGGGCCTGGAGAGCTGGTAGAATCTCCGCCCTTGGAGGATTTCAAGATGGGCATAGTGCTGTGGAACATGGTCCAACCTAAGTGATTCTCTGATTCCCTGATCCCACTCTGCCCCTGCTTTGTATGGAAGGTTGAGACCTCATTTGGTCTGTGAATTCATGAGATGGATTTGTCAATCCGTGAAGGTGTAGGGAAGAGACTGGGGAGATTAGCAGCTGAAAATGGTCTGGGGCAGAGGAAACCTGAAGGAAGGATAGGGGAAGGCTGTATACTTGGCAGGAGGACAGCCTGCCCTACCCCAGGCTCTCCCTGGTGCTTGTCTGAGCCTGGAGGAGAGTTGGTCTTGGCTGGGAGCACAGAACTCTTGGAACTAGTGGGGAAAAGCAGGAACAAACAGCATAAGGAGTAAGAAAAGCTTGGATAAGAAATTAAGCCAATTTCTATAATTTCCTTCTGGATTCGGATTCATCCCCACATGCTCTTCTGCCAGCTCCAAAGGAGATTGGAGAAGGGAGCTTCTTGGAAAGTGTTTGTAAGTGCTCTGGCCTCACACAGAGGGCTGTGGGGCAAGGGGAGTCCAATGCAGGGCATGCCCTAGAGCTGCTCTGGTGACGGGGGGCCAGAGTTGCCTTCTAGGGAAAAAACAATGGGATGCTGACGTCTGCATCGGGAATGGAGCAGGGCACGAGGTTACGCCTACGCTGCAGGGGAAGTAGGATGTAAATCAGGGAATGGTAGGGTGCACTGGGCAAGGAAGCTGTCTGGACTGCCTCAGCCTCTGGTGGGACCCATGTCCATTGATGATTAATGAGAGAACTGCCGGCTCTGGATGAGGTGGTTTAAGTGTGCAGAGCAAGGCCCACAGGCACCACAGCCAGCTGGCAGGGAGAGCCTGGGGCCGAGCTCTCTCATCCCTGGATAGAGTGGCTGCATTCCCCCTTCCCCTGAGGATGGTCCCTGACCCTACTCACCCCCATACACTTAGCTTGGTGTTAGCTGGCCTGGCTCGAAAGCCTGTGAGGGACCATGCAGAGAATTTATCAGCATGCATGGGTATGCCACAGTGGTGCTGCTGCAGCCCAAGCATTGCTTCAGAATAACACTGTCACTCTACAGTAATAAATCAGGAGGAACCAACGCAGGAGACTTTTCCACAGCTATAGGTGGTCCCTGGTTTTGTGGCTGAGGTGCTGAGAGACTGGGGGCTGCACCTATGGAGAAACCAGTGGGGAAAGAGACAAAGAAAATGGTCACTGCAGCTTCTCTCTACTCAAGAACCGCTACCACTAGGTCACGAAGTTGAGAAATTGAGTCTGTGTGCCCTCCTCTGGCTTCATTTATCCTCCCTTGCCCCTCATCCATGGACAGTTGTAACCCAAAAAACTACTCTATCTAGTCATGTCCCTGTGATTGTCTGGGAATGCTTTAGTCCTCATGACTAACGGGAAGCATTTGCCTCTCTCCCTGTGGTTCAAGGCAAGGGCATTCATTGATGCTGCTGGTTTCCAGTGTGCCCTGGTCAGCATGGGGTCCTCAGTGCTCCTCTGGCAGTTTCCCTGGCTGGAAAATTCATGCCTTTCAACTTTCACCCACATGGCTTTCAGGAACATGCTTATTTAAAAACAAACAAGCAAGAAAAAGGAAAAAAAAAAAAAAATTGAAAGTGCTTTTCCTGTTTCTTCCTCTGATTGTGCTCCTCGGTTTAATTAATTAAGCTGTTTGTTTCAAAATCTCCCCTCTAAATCTGAGCTGTTTTTATGGTTGAACTGACCAGTTTTTGGGTCCAAGTTGTTCTGTTTGTATTACCGGCAGAGGCTTTGGGCTCTTATGCCTGGAAGACATCACACTGTGAACAGACGGGTGTGTCGAGAAGGGGATGGGATGTTCTGTAGCTGAGACGCCACAGATGGGACACCCACTGGGCTCTCTCCATCTGGGTCTTCTGGATCCCCGGTGACCTTGTGCCCGCTTAAAATCCAGCTGTGCTTAACCTGAGCTTTGTGCTTGGCAGCAGTGGGAGCAGTGCCCTCTGCCTGCCTTCAGAACCACTCCTGGGCAGGCAGAGGAGATCCTGGTGTGGCTGAGAGCAAGGCCAAGTGCTGAATGGAAATCCCCCCAGCCTTGTGTTGTCCTGGCTCTGGGGAGGATGAGGGGGCTGGTGGCAGGGAGATGGAGAAGAGAAGGACAGACCTCTCTCTTCGTCATGACTGGAGCTGGACAGGAAATGTGTTTTGTGCTCTGCTCCTGCCCTGGTGTCACATCAGCCACTCTCTGTCCCCGAAGCACTTGGGCATTTTATCCCACTGCCATGGTCTTACAGGTGAACTGCTGAAGGAAATACCTTCCTCACCTCAAAGGCAGAAATACCGGGGGACCTTCTCCACCATGGTGGGGGAAAACATTTTAACCACAAATCCCACCTATGGGAGCAATTACATTCTCTTTCCAGCTCCCTCTTATGTCCATCTTTCAGGACTCAGTGCTGAACAGCTGCAAAAGTCATATTTGTCAACTGTTAATCATATACTTCAGTCCATCAGGACCCCCAGATGCCTGCACCCCCTTCTTTCCCTGTGCAGTCACAGCCAGGCCAGCTGCAAAGTGCTTGCTTCATGCAGTGACAAGCATGGAGCTACAGATGGGCTGGGGGTCCAAAGTGATCCCTCGAGCTTGTTAGTAGAGAAGACAACCTGTTTACTTTGACAGGGACAGTGGCTTACTCGGTGGGAGGCTGCAGAAACCTCAGCAGGCATCTGGACAGATGCAGGATGGGTTCTGTGTTGTGTTGGCTTAGTCTCTGGGCCACAAGGGTTTGAAGGCTGCAAAATCTGGAGTTGATTGAGTAATGAACAGCTCCAGGCAGCAGATACTGCCTGCAAACATAGGGCAGCACAAGGACAGGGGAATCTGGCTGGAAGGAATGGGAAGGAGGCTCCACTCTGCCCTGAGCTACCTGCTCAGCCCCACTGTGTCCTGACAGGATGGTGGACTGCCTCTCTCTTGAGGGAAGAGAGTGTTAGTGTGCTCAGGAGGAGGGAGGGGACAGCTGTGCAAAGTTCCTGGGGGGACACAGGGCACTAGGGCCCAGGATTTCTGGTGACATATGTTTTGGACACAATTGCTTTCTGATAACTCTGGGCACCTTTTGTCCAGCCTCGCTGTCTCCCTTTGCTTCCCTTTTCAAGGAGATGTGCCTGACGACCCTCTAGTTTGCAATGTCCTCAAACTCCCTGCTGGCTGATCTGCCTGGGTTAGCACCGAGCCCTTCTTGGGAATTCCCTTCACAGATGCTGTGGGGTTTATTAGCCTGTGTGCTTTTGTGCCAGAGTGTGACTGCAAAAGCTGCTTGCAGAAACAGGCTGGAGCTGTTTGCAAACCTTCCAGGCTGGGTCTTTGCCTTAATCTCTGTGATTAGCTCAAATGCAAAGGAACAGCTGGGCAGCTGGCAAGCTAGGGAAATGGGACAAACATATGTGAGATCCAAAGCTTCCCAGAAATTGCAGTGTTGAGTTTAGTGCCGAGGGACTGTACGGATAACTCTTTATGGGGCATCCTCGGAGTGGGAGGTGGGAGCAGGTAGGATGTTTGCCCAGGAGATGCTCTGGCAGACATGGATGTACAGGAGAACCCTAGCTGAGTGGTGAGGGCTGAAGAAGGTGTGGGTGCCACATCTCGCCCTTGTTTGTCTGGGCTTCTGCTTCAATGGATTGGTGTTTCAGGCTGGAGGAGACCACTGGATTGCCCAGTCTTAGCCCTGTAAAGTGCAGACCTCAGACACTCTCAAGACTGCTCTGGGGCAGGAGGCATTGCTGTCTGCACGGAGACCTACAAGGGATGCTGCTGATTCCCTGGTGGACTTGGTGTGGGCCTGGGCTGCAGGTCTGCCAGCTGTATCTTTCTTCAGTCACCTCTTTTTGGGCAGCCTGGGGCCAGCAGACCGGGGTGTCTTGCAGTCCAGGGACTGAGGTGAGGGTGGATGAACCCAGCACAGTGTTTCAGGGAGCTGATTAGAGGGACATTTGGGTGTTACATGATGACCTGATCCGGGCAGGGCACGGTGGCTACCCCTTAGTCACTCGGGCCATTAACTCACAGACACCAATGTGGTGGACGGTAAATGGCGTTTATTAGTTTGTAACACAGCCTTTTATAGTGCTTAATTGCGCCGTCATTTCCATCTGCTTACGGTATCACCTAAACTACTGTTGGCTGTCAGGCATCGGAGGGGGTGGTCCCTGCCTTTCCGTACATCCCGAAGTCTTCCGATCGCCAGACCCTATCTACTCACATTTGGGGGTACAGTGTCAGATGTGCTGCACTCACCCCAGCAAAGCTCTTCTAATGTCCTACATCACAACCTTTACTATATATAAAATGCCTATTCCAGCAAACCACGATGAGCACAGGCACGGGCCAAGTCTCAGGACAGCGGGGATTTCCAGAAGATTTAGAAGAAAATGTTATGCCAGTATTTGATGGGGTAAAGGGGTGACTAGAAAGATGGTGCATGTGTCTGGACAGGCTCTTAGTCCCTAGTACCTCCCCAGGCTGGAAGACGTCTCTGGAAATCAGAAGTTTTTAAATAAGATGGAGTTTTTTTTCTGGAGGTCTGTGTGTGACCCAGGAGATCCCAAGGCAGATAAAATCAAGTGGGAAGGGAGACTTGACCTCCAAGAGCTGCTTGGATGTTTGGAGCGCTACCCTTATCTCTGAAGTGCTCTTGCCAAAGTGGCTGTGTGTGATCTCAGCTGGACACTCACTACACTCGGGCTCATTAGCCCAGAGAGATGCTTAATCTTTTAATTCCCTGTGCTACATGAGCAATTGCTAATTTCAACAGGTTCCAGGAAGATCTATTATCCTGGAAAGAGCGGCCAGCATCTTGAGGACAGGAGGTGAAAAGGCACTTGAGAAGCTGTGAAGAGATGGGCTCAGTGTGATGGGAACGATGGCAGGACACAGCGTCCCCTGAACAGAGTTTACTTGCATGAAAAGCCAGAGACACACAGAGGTGCAAGGTTGGCCATCCCTCTGTTCCAGCCTCCCCTTTTTGGAGGGCAAAGTGTTTTGTGTGCTTTCAGTTGTAACCATGTGACCCAGCCCTCGCATTTGTGCTCCAAACCCTTTTCCTAAAACTGTTCAGACCAATCTTTGTGCTGGTGCTGCCCTGGCACAGCGTGAGCCAGCTGATGGGGACTCACAACCTCCCTGCATCAGCAGGGCCATCACAGATGGGGGGTCTTGCACCTCAGGTGGTTTCAGGGTATCCTGCTAGAGTCTGGTGGGGCTCTGCCAAGGCTTGTACCCTCATTGCCTGCTCCAGAGTGCTGTCGCCCCTCTGGCAAGGGCAGATGAGGGGTTGGCAAGGTCTTATTGTTTTGAAGAGAAAATACAGATGGTGCTCCAGAGGAACCCCTGTTTTGTCAAAAAAGCACGTGGTGCCCCTTCCAGGATACTGAAGGCATGAGACGAATAGACTGGGCATTTGTGTGGGGTTTGAAGCCCCTTATCTGCAGCTCTGAACAGTACTGCCAGCATTGTGGATAACCATGCCCTATGTCCACGTCCACCCAGAAAGCAGCAGGAAGTGCTCTGAGCTCTTCTCCTTGCCTCTTCTGCTCTGGATTTTAGCTCCAACATTGAGTCTCCATCTCTGGCTACAAAGTTCTGGCTGTCGGGTCATGAAGGGATGTTACCTTGTGTAGGGAGGAGGGAAGACACTTTGGTTTTCCAGGATATTAGTGCAATATCCTGGAATTGCACTAGTGGGTAATGCCAGTGGGCATGTAGCTCAGGGGGCAGCTGGGCTCTGGCCTTGCAGACCCCCAGTGGTCCTGCTCCCAGAGGTGGGAGCACAAGGTGAATTCAGAGAGAGCAGGAAGGAACACCCACAGAGCTTTCAGGAGTGAAATGGCACACGATCCTCTGCCGATAGTTTGTACATCTTCCCACTCTCCCTCCAGTGAGGCTGTTGTTTTGCAATACTGGCAACTCTCACACAGACCTTCGGCACTGGAGCAGAGCCCTGCACAGATGGGAATTAAGGCCATGGCCCTTGTGATCTTTGCTGGGAGCACAAAATTCCCTGATTACGATGACAGTCATTTACTGCTGGGACGCACGGGGCATGATCTGATCTGAATCTCATCTCGGCAGACTTGAGCTCCTCCAGACTTCTACAATATGTAGGGTCTTCTCTGTGTCCAAGGCATTGGGACAGGACCCATTGGAGGAGTCAGGAATGGGAACCCTGTTCCCAAGATGAGGAGTTGGACCTTCGGAGTACACACAGTGCGGGGCACAATGCTGTGTGCAGAGACATCCATCAGCTGGGCCACCAGAGGCAGATCTGCTTGGAATGCACAGGGATGTCCCTCTGTCCAACAGGGACATGCCACAACAGCTCTGGCTGTGTTAAGACCACCTCGCCGTCTCCATCTCCCTCTGCAAAGGGGAAAGGGCCCCGTGTGTCTCATAGAACTGGTCTCTCAGAGGAGTCAGAAGAGAAGAGATACCCACCAGCATTCAGGGAAAAAACTGTCTGAAGTCAGGAGTCTGCTTGAGATTCCACAGCTGGCTGGCCAGCATCTAAGCTCTGGGGTTGGTGGGTGGCTGCAGGCAGTGTGTGATGGGCCTGGAGAAGTGCAAGGGGCTGGAAATTCCCTTTGGGGATGGGGATCAGGAGAGCAGTTGTTTACAACAAGAGAGGAACTGCAGGGACAGAAGCTGAGAGACCTCCTGACAGTGTCTGCCTGCCAAGGCTCTGAAGACACATCACAAGAATGGAGATAGGACTCGCCAGTCCATCAGAACAGAGCAACTCTGGGCTGTAGGAATAGGCCAAGGCAGATTTCTCTTTCAACTTTCCAGTTCAGAGAAGAAAGATTTGTACTCTGCTCCTCCCTGTTTTCCAGCTAAGATCCTTTTTCTAGGGAAATTTGGTCTTTTGGAGTGAGAAGTAGCTCATGATTTGGGAGCACAGGGGATGATGGACATTTGTTTCAGGTTTATCCTGAGCTCTGGCCTAATGGCACCCCCTGAGGAGCTGGGACTGTCTGGGTCTTTGGAAATACTCTGCAGTCTCCACAAATGCCACCAGTTCTCCATCCTTGAGAAGGTCCAGGGTCCCTCCTGGCAATTGCAGGATTTCCTTGTGATATACTGGGTGGAGGTTCTACCTGAGACTTCTTCTTCTGGAAGATCCCCATCCTTATGGAACTGGATGTTGTACCCATGAGACAGCTCATCATCGCAGTTACTCTGGGGAACAAACTGTTGGCCATGGCCAACCAGAGTGATGGAGATTTTCTTACTGCCTGGCTCTGCAGCTTTGAGTTGGTAAATGTGCCTGATAACTATTGTCAGGGGACAAACCTGGTGGGACACTGTGTGTTTGGGTGCCTGGGAAGGCTGCACACCAGTCTCCTACCCCATCAGAGACATCCATTAAAACTTTTCCAGTGTCATAAAGAGGAGTTCTTGCTTGGATATGAGCTATGTCATAGAATCATAGAATGGTTGGGGTTGGAAGGGGACCTTAAAGATTCCCTCATTCCAACCCCCTTGCCATGGACAAAGACACCTTCCATTAGACCAGGTTTCTCAGAACTCCATCCATCTTGGTCTTGAATACTTCCAGGGATGGGGCATCCACAATTTCTCTGGGTAGTTCTTTTCCAGTGCCTCACCACCCTCTTCCTAATATCTAGTTTAAACCTACTCTCTTTCAGTTTGAAGCTATTCCTCCTTGTCCTCTCACTACGTGCTCTCGTAAATAATCTCTCTCCATCTTCCTTGTAGGCTCCTTTCAGGTACTGAAAGGCTGCAATTCTTCAGAGTCTTCTCTTTTTCAGGCTGAACAGGCCAAATTCCCTCAGCCTTTTCTCATAAGAGAGGAACTCTTTCCCTCCTATCACCTTGATGGTCTCCTCTGGACTCAGTACAACAGGTCCATGTCCTTCCTGTGCTAGGGACCCCAGAGCTGGATGCAGTGCTCCAGGTGGGGTCTCAGCACAGCAGAGCAAGGGGCAGAATCCCCTCCCTCACCTGCTGCCCACCCTGCTTTGGATGCAGCCCAGGGCAGGATTTGCTTTCTGGGCTGTGAGTGCACATGCCCAGGTCATGTGCAACCTCTCACCCACCAGCACCCCCAAGTCCTTCTCAGCAGGGCTGCTCTTGATCTGTTCATCCCCCAGCCTGAACTGAGACCAGGGGTTGCAACGACTGGGGTGTAGCATCTTGCACTTGGTCTTGCTAAACCTCATGAGATTCCCATGGACCCACTCCTTAAACTTGTCCAGGTCCCTCTGGATGGCATCCAATCCCTCAGGTGTGTCTCTCCCCAACTTTTTTTTTTAAACATTAACCCTTTCTTTTCCTGGAAGGCTGCCTCCAAAACTGGAGGATGTCAGCAGTGGCCCACCGATGTTCCTGTGCACAAGGGTACATCAGCTGCAATGCCCTGTTTGTGAACCCCTTGTTTTTGTGGCAGACTTTTTTTGTAAGTACAGGTTATTTTGGGTGATGAGATTATTGATACTGAACATAGTGATGGACAGCAGGGCTCTCTGGGCTGTACTTACAGAAGAGGAAAGGACCCGATGGATCATGTTGATTACAGCTCCTGGCCTGCGGTTGGATGGGTTGAATACAACCATTGTTCCCATCCTTTATGTCTATCAAATTAAATCTCCCAGCCTATTGTATCTTGGCCTCAGTTGCAGAAGGCAGTTGGCTCTTGCAGCCTGTGCTTTCTCTGATCCCACCTGAGGCTTCTATAGTGCCACAGGCAGAGGTAGAGTGAGCTGGCCCTAACCAGGGAATAGAAAGGTGTTCGTGTGTGATACAGCAAATGTACTGGTTTTGGCTGGGAGAGTCCTTTTTGGTACCCAGTGTGGTGCTCAAAGGGTTTGAGATAATGACAGATTTGACTGGAGTGCGCTGGACTGAATTTATATCTGTTACTGCTGTTCAGCTGCCAATGGACAGGCTCATGTTCTTGCCATGGGGCTTGATTCCCTGCCTATATATTAGAGCCTAGTGCTTATTAGTGGCTGCTTGCTGCAGTGCTGTGCTGCTTATCACCTTCCTCTGCTGTGCCTGGGAACATTCTGATAACATCCATGGTGATAGGCCTGGGCTGGCAGATGGCCAGGGCATTGCTGCTGTTCCTGTGCTGCTGTACTGGGCAGGCTGGAACTCCAGTGTGAACTCCAGTCAAGGGGACTGTGACTCGTGGATTTGTCCCTGGAGGGTGGATGTGCTGCACCCCAAGGTGTCTGTAGCCGTGGGTACGTTCATGTCGCAACAGGTGCTCGGTGAAGCATCTGTGGCCGTGGATAAGGCCATGATTGAACAACTCAAAGTGTCTGGGGCCATGGATAAGTCCACACCACGAGAAGCTCTCTCTGAAGGTGTTGTGGCCCATGGATAAGTTTGCAGCAGAGTATGGCTGAGGGGAGGAGTTCATAGCAGTGTTAAACCCTGAGAGACCAGGGCTGGAAATTGTTGTGCATAAACCTTTACACTGTGGTAATCTGGGATTTGAGTTGCATGTTACAGGAATTACTACAGCAGGAACCACCTGACCCAGAGGAGGATGAGCCTCACAAGAAGCAGTGCAAGTGCAGCAGTCACCCAGTCTCCCCCAGCCTTGGTGCCCAGTAACTCCCCCCAGCACACCACACATCCTGTCCCAGTGACCACCATAACAGACAGAGCCCAAAGTCATGGACTAAATGAACTCAATGGACATTTTTGTGGACATTTTACAGTCCCCTGTAAAGGGACTAACACCTCTTTATAAATCAAAGAATGGGAATGGGAGGAGATATTGGATGGTATGGGACCTGAGCATGACATAAATGATATTAAATAAAGGGTAGAGACAGTACTGGTTTTGTCTGGGAAAGAGTGAATTTTCTTCATAGTAGCTCATACGGTGCTGTGTTGTGCATTTGTGACCTAAACAGTGTTGAATAAAATAGGGATGTTTTTGTTATTGCTGAACAGTGTTTGCACAGTTTCAGTGCCTTTCTTGTAAGTGGGGGGTGCGTGAGAAGTTGGGAAAGGACACAGCTGTTGGGGACAGCTGACCCCAACAGACCAAAAGGATGTCCCATACCAGTGGTGAGCTCAGCAATAAAAGCTGAGGGAAAGAAGGAGGAAGGAGGGACGTTTAGAGTTAAAGGGTTTGTCTTCCCAAGTAGCCACTAGATGTGATGGAGGTATTTACTTCATCAGCACAATGAAAGCTTTCCTGGAATAGTCAACACCTGTCTCCTGATGGGAACTAGTGAATTAATTCCTTATATTGCTTTTCTTCTGCACACAGCTTTTGCTTTACTCATTAAATTGTTTTCTGTCTCAAGCCATGCGTTTTCTGACTTTTATCTTTCTGATTCTCTCCTCCATTCCACCTAGTGGGGATTGAGTGAGCTGTAGGTTTAGCAGCTTAATGGGGTTAACCCACACCAACACACTTGCCTATTTCTAAGTTAAGGCTATGCTACCCCACGGCTGTGATGGGTGGTGAGGCCACTTCTGTGAGTTCACAGGATCATATAATTGTTTGAGTTTGAAGGAGATCTTGAAGATCACCTCATTTCAAGGCCCCTGAAAAGGGCAGGGACACCTTCCACTAGATGGGGCTCAGAGCCCCATCCAGCCTGGCCTTGAACACTTCCAGGGATGGGGCACCCACAACTTCCCCAGGGGTAAACTGCTCAAGTGCCTCACCACCCTCAGAGTGAAGATTTTTTTCCTAATATCTAACCTAAATCTACCCTCTTTCCATTTTAAACCATTCCCCCTTGTCCTCAGTTGGTGCTGTGTCCTGCTCAACTCAGCACCGAGCCTGAGTCTAAGAGTGGGAAGAGATGGGAGTAGGCAGAAGAGTATCTATGTCTGGAAACCCATGTGAAGATTTGGAACTGACCTGATCTCCCTACTGAGCGGAGAGAGAAAGCCAAAGGGCACAGGATAGACCACATCTGCCAGATCTGTGTTCTGAGGGGCTTTGCTGACTGTGGTGTTTGCCTGAGGGATCTGCTGCCCAGTGGGAGGTAGCTGTAGGCAATGGAGACAGCAGCACAGAATCATACAATCACAGAGTGATTTGGGTTGGAAGGGACCTTAAGGACCATTTAATTCCAAGCCCAATTCCATGGGCAGAGACACCTTCCATTGGACCAGGTTGCTCAAAGCCCCATCCAGCCTGGCTGGATGAACACTTCCAGGGATGGGGCATCCACAGCCTCTCTGGTCACCCTGCCCGAAGGATGCTGTCTCTGCCTATTGAGTAATGCCAGCAGTACCTGCTGGTCCTCACAAACCTCTTTCTTGCTTCTGCAACCTTCTCTTGGGGCGCCATGTGGGGTTTGCAATTATCACAGAGATCTTCAGACTTGGGGCAAAGTCCTACACAGACGGAGATTTGGGCTTCAGCTGTCATGGTATTCTTGGTAGGGAATTTCCCCTTCGTGACTGTGACCACAGCCAGCCACTTCTGGAGGACATGGAACAGGGCCTGTGCTCAGTCTCATTTTGGCAGCCCTGAGCTCCTCCAGGTCTCTTCAGTGTGCATGGTCTCCTCTGCTGCCAAGGCACAGGGATAGTGGGTATCAGTGGGTACAATACTATGCCTCGCCATCCTCTTGACACCTGAGCCAGGCATCCTCAAAGAGAGTCTTTCAAACTGGGTGACTTTTCCAAAGCTGCCATTGCAGGGTCTGTGAGGCCTTGGCAGGTGGATACTGCCAGGAGGTGTCTCACCTTCTGGTCCTGTAGCTGTTCCCTTGCTGAAAATATCCTGATCTCCATTCCCAAAGGGAATTTCCAGCCGCTTGCACTGCTTCCAGCCCATCACCCATTGCCTACAGCCACACACGGAACCACAGAGCTCATATGCTGGCAGGCTGGCTACGGCATCTTGAGCACTGTCCAAGCTCTGGACAATGTTTTTCCTCATGTTTAGGCACGTGCCTCTTGCATCCTGTTGGACACATCCATTTGATAATGGCCAGGTCAAATGTGTAGTCTTGCCCCTCAGGACCTTGCTGTGCCTGGGTCAGTCCCTGCTCTGCGTGTGCCTGCAAGGAGGTTGCCCTGCACTGTATGGGTCTCCTTGGTAGTGCATGATGTCCCCTCTACCTTAATCCTGTTTGCCTGTGCCAAAATGAGCCTCAGGTCACTCCTCATGTCTTCAAGCTCTGGGATCATGGTGGAGCCAGCTGTTATAGGATTTTGCCAGCTCTGTTGCTCTGCCCTGTTGCTGTTTATGGATAGTTACAATTAGGTTTTGGAGTACTTAATGTTTTCTTACCTTTTAACAGTATCTGGGCAGGATGAGAACTGTCCACTGCACAGCTGAGCTCCCAGAACCCCTCAAATCTGCTCCTCTCTCTTCCAGTAGCTGTTTCCTTTCCATGTAGGCTGCTGGGAACAGCTTGGCCAACCTCTATTCAGGTGCCCTGCTGGCACCCGTGCTCCATGATGCCAAGTCCAGATGCTCGTGGCCCATGAAGCTGGCAAGGCAACACAGCGGGCCTCTGCCTGGCACCTCCTACCCCTGTGGGACTTTGTCTCCTTTCCCTTTGCTTTCTTTCTAGTTTCTGCCTTTTCTATAGCTGCATGGGCATTTGGCAGCTGCTTCCCTGGCTGAGCTAGCACGAGGAGCAGAGCCTTTCTCTGGTGTTTTCCAGTCTTGTCTGAAGCATATCCAGTTTCTAGTTTATGCCTTGCTGTAACGTCTTCTGCAAACTCTCCAGAGTGTTCTGGATGTTTTGCTTCATTTCCCTTTGGCCGTCTTTAATTTCTCGGTCTACACACACACACACACACACACACCCCCTCCTACCCCCCCGATGAACTCCCTAAATGTGTCAGCTGCTCTTTGCTCTGGAGGCTGGACTGGGCTCTCCATCCCATGGAGCTGAGCTCATGCCAGAAGCGTGGGGCAGGGAGGGCTGCTGGGCGTCTGCAGTAGGGCTCTGCCTGTTGTCAAGCACAAAACCTGACATCCCAAGACAGAGAAGGAGCAGTTTCCTCTCACACGACACTCAGCCAGCTTTTTCCCCAGCTTTTTCCCAAGTCTCTCTGAATTCACACACCAGAATGGTGCCTTCGCATGAGGAGCAGGCATGTGCTTATTCCATCCTGGACAGTGCCTGGCCAGCCCACCCATCTCCCACCACCCAGAGCTCCAGCTCGGCTGGCACACACATCATACTGTGCCTTTGGGGCTGCTGCTCACTTTGCTGTGAGAGGATTTATCACGTGTTACATCTCCACTTTCAGTGAAGGCTGGGTCGGCAACAACAGCTTCCACTGAGTTTTATGCTCTCATATGAGGACCCAGGAGATTTCTGGATGGAGTACTGATGTGCTTCTCAGTGGAAGATGATGGGTTGAACCTGTGATTGCTGGAAGAGCTGAGGACTAGCTGAGAGGGGCACAGAATTTGGAGGGTTGTGCAAACAAAACTGAACTGCTCTTCCTTGCAGGGTTTCCCACTCTCTGCCAAGAGCAGGAGCATCTTGCCATACCCCCTTTCCACCACAGTCCTTGGCCACCCCAAGGACATCTCCTCAGAGGGGCAGGCTATGAGCCATCATCCCTATATTTTCTGGTGACACAGTGACAAATGTGCACACTCACAACAGCCCGTGTCCAAAGGATCCCGTGTGTTGGGTAATGCCTGGATCAGGGCAGCTGAGAGTTTGAGTGATGCTGATCATGTACTTTCCATGAGGGGACAACACACAGCACCTGGATAGTCCCTTGATTCGGGTCTGAGCAAGCACTATGGGCAGCATTGTGGATCAGGTAGAGGATGCTGTAGGAAGAGGGCATCATTCCAGGGCATAGGACACGCTCGGGTCCCTCCCAGCCTGGTTGCTAAGCCCCCAAACATTTTCTGGCAGTGTCCTGCCCCAAACCTGAGGCACTCTGCAAACATGCTAGCAACCAAAGGGTTAACTCCTTGCGCCCACACCCAGCTGGGAAACCAACTTTCCATCTATGGCAACGAAGTGGATGTGGGACAAACTTCCTCCAGCTGAAGACCCTCTCCAAGCCTATCTAGATTCAGCACCCATGCTCTGGCAGGGAGCTGCTTCCTCGCCCTTCCCAGCACTTTGTGCTCATCCCACTCTTCCTACCAGCCTCACCGGACGCTGGGGACAGAGTGCAGCAGCCAGCAGGCAGCCTGCCCGGCTCGTGAGCTGCCAGCTTCCAGCAATTCTTTCCCGCGTCCTAAGGACTGTGTCGCTATACGACATTTCTATACAGTGTGCCTGGCAGGCAGCCTACTCCTCTTACCAGCCCACTCCCCTCCCCAGCCTGTTCCCCTTCCCAGTCATGGGGGTTTTCCATGCTGGGCTTTGTGAGCTACCTCTGGGTCCTGGGAATCAAGGCCTCTGCAGGAAGGAATTTGCTGGTCAGCGGGTTGAGCTGAGCTGTGCGACCCTATTCCTGTTAGCACTGACTTCAGCTTGGAGGCAGCATACAGAAGAATTCGGAAATTCCCAGTCCCCCTGGTTGGCTCCCCTTGATGCCTTCAGTTCAAGGAACCTCTGCTCCCAGCCCCTCGGGGAGGAGATCCTGCTGTCTGGTTAAGTGGAACAGAACTGGGGGCTTCTGTAGGTCGGATGGGCAGCCCAAATCTGGATGAGCAGAGGACTGAGTGCGCAGGGGAGAGGATCTCCTGGCATTATGCAGTGGGATGCTAGGAAACTGCGATGCTAGAAACCAGGGAAGTAATCCCTGGATGAACTCCAGGTTGTGGAGCTCTGCTGCTCAGGTGCAGCGTGCAAACACGGGAAGTATTTGGGATGGAGGCTTGGGCGAGTGCCTATAAGCTGCCACAGTGTTTTCACTGCCTGAGAAAGGATCACAAGCAAGGCACTTCGGTGACCTTTGCCATAGTCCCAGTGTTTATGTGCACTCTGTGTGAGGGGACAACCATGGTTTCTGCCTAGGATACCCTCCACATGTGGTGTGGAGGTGCCTCCACCACAGGGATGCAAAGGGCTGGAGCTGGGCTACCTGAATATGGGGGGAGCTGGAGGCGTCAGTGTACAAGGCCCTGTTACGATGGCTCCGTACAGTGCCAGACACAGACCCCGTGGTCAGAAGGGAGTTCTCTGTAACTGAGACAATTCAGAGGGGCACCCTGCCTGGTTGTGTGTCTGTGCCTCCCTGTTTACACCCCTCCCTGTGTCCGTCTCCATCCTGCACCTCTGAGCTATGGAAAAAGGTTGGTGGCTGCAGGAGCCCAAGTGGTGAGAAATAGGCTTGTGTGGGTGTGTGCAAGAAATTGTGCCTGGCCAGAACAGATACTGGAGGTTGCTGGTGTTTGAGAACCCTAAAAAGCCTTGCCTCTACCCCCACCTTGGCAGGTCCTCCACATCCCAAAAGTCTGTTCAATCTGTTTTGTAACCCCACCTGCAAACAGGGATGCTCACCCCTCTCTCATTGCCTGAAGATCCCTGTTTTCTCCCTGGGCCAGGGGAAGAGGTGACAAAACAAGGCACACAGAGAGGACAGAGTGAAGGAGGATGCTCTGAGGGAAGGGAGGCAGGAGGAGAGATGGGGCATTGAACCCCATGCTGATTTCCATGGGGTCCTGTTGCTCAGACAAGTACATGGCATCTGCAGTGGTCAAATACTCCTTCCCCTCTTGGGACCTCTCCAGCCACCTTCCTTGGAAGGACTGGAGTAAGGGTCCTCTCATACAGAGGCTTTCTTTGAGGTACAAGTCACAGGAACCAGGGAATTGCCAAAGGCTGATACCTGTGAAGGGAAACGTGTGCCCTGACCCTACTTAGCAGCTCAGACTGTGTTTGGGGCTGGCCTCTGCCCAGAGGATGCTGCTGCTGCGGTATCTTGAAAACACTCAGAGAGCCAGGGGCTTTCCAGGAGCCTGCTGCTGTGGCTAGGACATGGATTGGTCAGGGAGGGGATTGGAGGTCTATGCTGGGACCACAGAGATCTCCTGGGCTCCACTGGGAGCAGAGGGAGTCCTGGGATGGACTGGTCTGAGCTGGGGACAACCTGTGACATGTTGTCCCTCCTTCCATCCACACCATCTGTCTTGATGGCTCTGGGAGAGACTTGACCAGGGTGGATGGTTATGGGATCAGAGCTCCCCCGGCTCTCCAGCAAAAGGACAGTGCTCCAGCTGTGCCAAGGGTGGGGGTCATCCAGGTGCTCAGCACCCTGGTGCTGCTCTCTGGAGAGTTTGCACAAGAGCTGGAAAGGCATTAGGTACCATAATGACTCTCCTTTTCCTGCCCTGTCCTGATGTCCCCAATGCTTTGGGGTTTGGGCAATGGGTGACAACACACAGAAGGCTGCCAGGGACCCATTCCCTGTGCTTCCAGACACCCTGGGGAGATGCACCAACAGGCAACCTGCTGCTGCCCGTGTCCTGTGCCTGCTGCATGCTCCAGGGTCTGCTGCCTGAGTCCACACCAACCTTTGTGTTGCACAAGTGTGTGGGGAGCTGCCTCCCCCTGTCTGGGTGCTGTGCACATGGGTACCCCCCAGAATGGGAGCTCCCTTTCTTTTCTGCATGAGTGATGGGGGAAGTCCCAGGAGTGCAGTCCTGGATCCCACACTGCCCCAGGCACCCAGCTGGTTCTGAAGGAAGGCAGCCTGACAGTCTCCTTGCCCAAGGGAGGGATGCAGGACCCTTGCTGGTGAGCCCTCCATCACTGCCCTCTCCCTGCTGAGGGGGGCAAGAGTGTGGGCACCTTATCACATCTCTGCTTTCTACAGCATCCAGGACTCCGGTCTCCTCCTGGATTACTTATTACCCTTGATGACTGTTTCTGAGGGTCATTATCAGGAACTGGTGGAAAGTCCTGGGGTTGCAACCCAGCTCACAGGCAGTAGGGCCACATGAAGGGGCTTGGCTCCAATCATTGTTGGGTAGACCCCATCAGGGCTGCACATCCCACTGGGGCTCCCAGGACACACCTGACATGAGTGATGGGACCTGAGTTGCTGTTGACCTGGTGGCCAAGGTGGGCGAAGAGGGACTGTTAGCAGTGCGTGGTGAAGTTGGAGAGGGGATGGCAAAGAGGACTTCTTGCTGGCAGAGGTTGCCCAGTGGGGAGTTATGTTGGGTCCTAGTTCTTCTCAAAGGGGCTCTGGAGCAGAGTGGGAGGCAGTGACACCTGATGCATCAAAGGAAAATTCATTTAAATAGTGGGGAACATGTCTTCAACTTGAAAACATTTCAAGCAGTGGAACAGGTTTCCCAAAGCAGTTGGGAAACCTCCATTGTGAAAATGTGGAGGTGTCCGTCCATCCATTCCCCAGAACAGGACAGAGTTGCTCAGAACTTGCTCCAGTCACGTGGCTGTCTCTTTGGGTGGCCTTTGCCACCACAGGTGATCCCTACAGGGTCCTGTTCACCTCTCTGGGTCCACTTCTGCTTATCTGCCATCTATCCAGCTATGCCCAACTTGTTCAGCTGTACAGGGTCATGCCATTCTGTCCATGGGACTTCATATCTGCGTTACACCTTAGAATTTGCCAGCTCATTCCTCAAGCTGGTCAAGGTCCCCACAATTTGGTATCAGCACCAAAGTAAGGCGGGCTATGCTATTTCCCACAACCCCCTTGCAGTCTGATCCTTGCACATTCCAGCCCTACAGCTGTGTCCAGATGTTTGGGGAAGTCCCTGAGGCAGCCAGATAGGGATGGGGACTCAGGGGACTGCAATGTATGGTCACCCTGAGCCACTTCTCACCTGTCCGTGTCAGTGGTTTGGTTTGGGTGCAAAGCACAAAGTGGGGCAGGAAAACAGGCTGATTCCTTGGTTTCTTTAATGGCTTGGCCACCTGCCAGGGTCCCTGTCCTGGAATAAAGAGGCAAGCAGCAACACATGACCCTCTGAGAGCAGGTAGCGGCAGGTTGTGAGACTGGGTAGGAAATTGGAGCCCACAAACTCATCAGGCTGTGATGGAAGCTGTATCTCCAGTGTGTCCCCCACCTGCACCCCATGCTGTGATGGGCAGCTGGGAACAAGACAGGACGTGTCTGTAAAGGGGGGCTTGCAGCTTACAGGAATCCCCCACCCCCTACTTCTCCGTCACCCAGCCCTTGGCCGGTTGGTGGGCTGCCTGCCAGGCTGGCCGAAAATGAAAGCAAAGCTCCAGAAATAAATAGGAGCAGGCTCTGCACGAGGCAGCAGTGCATGTCCTGCTCTCCAGCCTTGCCTTGCTCAGCACCCGTGGCACCACCATGGCTCTCCGCCTCCTCCTGCCGCTGCTGATGCTGGCTGCCACCCTCTTCTTTGCCCAGGCTCAAGGTGAGGGGCACAGAGCCCTCCTGCCTGCCCCTGGTGGGATGGGGCAGGGAGTGTGGGTGCTCAGTGGGGTCCACATGGGTGCTGGGGGGGTTTTTGCGGTGTGTTTGGGTCTGGGGTTTGCAGTTGTGTGTAGGGATGTGTGTGTGTGTGTAAGAGTGTGCATGTGGCTGGTGAGGCAGCGGCACCCTGAGCACACCTGCAACTAAACACTGGGGTTGAGACATCCCAGGGTGGTCTCAGCCCAGGTGACCTCTCTACCTGCTGCCCAGCACCTTCCACCAAGCAAGACCTTTGCTGCCAGCCATCCATGCTGTGCTGAAGGTACCTTGACTTGTTCATGGTCAAAAAACCCACATGCCCTGCCTTGCTGACAGGCATTGGAACCTCGGCTTCAGACTGCTGCCTGAAGCACAGCCGGAAAACCGTTCCCAGTGGCGTGGTGACATCCTACAAACTCCAGGGACCTGAGACAGGATGTTTGCTGCGTGCTGTCGTGTAAGTACCCTGTGGTGCCAGTTTGGCTCCAGACAAACTCTCCCATTCCGTGTCCTCCCACTGCTCACCCCCAAGCAAACCTTTCTACTGCACCCCAGGTTCACCACCAAGAGAGGCAAGAAAATCTGCGCCTCTCCCACCAACCCTGATGTCCAGAGAGTGATGAAGTACGTGGACAAGGTGAAGAATGACAAGAAGAAGAGACCATCTCAGCCTTCTGGGGGCAGACCCAAGCAGCGGAGGCGGCAGCAGGCCTAAGTCAGGCCTGAAGAGGTGAGGGGAGAACAGAAGGGTGATGGGACAAGGGCACTGCACGCCATCCCAGATTCTTCTGCATAAGAGGGTGGGTGTTCAGCTCCTTGTGCCAAGCCTGAGAGCTGGCATGTGGGGGCAGTTAGGGCATGGCGCTCTCCTGGTCTGTGCTTGCCTTGAAATCGGATTTCTTTCTGCAGCAGCTGGGACAAAACAATGCTTGGGGGCAGGCAAGGCATAACACACAAGGGAATGGTCCCCAGCTGGGGTGGGTGGTCTCATTGAGACTCTCACCATCTCACCACCTCCTGCTTGCCTTCCTTAGGACGGATGCCTTCCCACTGATGACTGACCCACAGCCCGGCAATGGACATCCACAGACCACCCACCCACCCGCCGGCCCCGGGGCAAGGACGGGGGCTGGCTGAGGGGGCTGCCCTCTGCCCCACAGCCTCCTTTGTGCTGCTGTACCTGACACAGAGATCCCCCAGTGGGACCCTCTGCACCAGCTGGGTGCTCTCAGTAAAGGGGGCACCCAGGTCCTTGCACACCCCACGGCCACGCAGGTGGGGACCTGGACTCCTGTGGGAGCTGAGCCATGGCCTCGAGGGGGAAGTGGACAGCATTCCCACTGGAGGGCATTTCTTTAGCCTGGCAGGATGGCAGCTTTTCCTATGACTTTTTTGGGGGATTTTATACATTTGTATTTATATTTGAAAACTGTGCTTTCATTCAGTCTTCCTGGAAGGCTTTCCTTCTGGCTCCTTGTGCTTCACAGAGTATCCTTTATCCTTCAGGCTGGCTTTTCTGGAAGATTGCTCTTATTTTCATACCAAAAAAATGATAGGTGATTTTTATTTTCCTCTCACTTGTTTGCTTCTTTTTGGCTTGTAGGGCTGTGGGGTGCCAGGCAGGTCCCAAGTCCCGTGGTCCTTCTTAAGCTGCTTGCTGGATTCTTTCTTGCAGGGCAATTAATAGGGGCTGAGATGGAAAGTTTAGGGGTGACAGTTTGATTCTGTGTCTGGGCTGTTTTAGTCTTTCCCTTTTGCTTTTATGATGCTCAGTTGCAGTGTCATTTGGATAAAGATAGCCACAATTCGTCCCTTTGGTTTTTTATTTTCTTTTTTTTATGTGCAAAATTTCCATGAAGTCAGAACAAATGGTTCGTTTTAGTGGAATTACACCCTTTTAGCTCCCCTGGTTACAAAATTGCAATGGAATCAGAACAAATTGTTCATTTTAGTGGAATTTTACCCTTTTATCTCCCCTGCCATTGCGTGTGTCAGGGATTCAGACACTATTAAGCCAAATGCTTAGTTTTCTGAGAGAAAAAAAAAAAGCCAGAAACTCTCGTATACTGTCTTACCAAATCTGAAAAACCAGCATGTTGAAAGTTGCACTTGAGGCTGTGAAGGCGGGGGAATAGAAGACTTCATAAAATTTCTTATAAAAGCCCTCCAGCCATTTGAGAGCAGCTCTATCCCAAACCTTTAGTAAGAGAAGTCACTACCCAGGGGACACTATCAGGTGAGACTGAAAGTAGAGGTGGGAAATGGCATCTCCCTGTACTTGCAGCCCCTACCCCCAGCATGCCAAGAAGGAGCAAGTTGAAAGGCTGTGCCACAGCAGTGCTATTTGCTTGCAGACACTTCAGACGTGGACTTTGGTCAGTAAAGGTCTATTAAGTCATTTAAAGGCAATAATAGGATTTGCAGAGCTTAACAGTATCAGCAAGGGCTGTGTGTTCGCTGGAGTAAAGCTTGTAGCTGAGTGTTTCTATCAAGCACGTTTATCTGGCTTGATTGCTTTATTAAGTGGGCGTTTAGGTCTATTGTTTTAAGGCTGAGTAAAGTAACTGTGAAGTCCAAGATACCAGCCCCGAGTACGGGACGGGTGCCGAGCTGTCTCCGTGCTGCCCTCTCCTCCGTGTGGGAGCACGCAGCCGGCTGCCAGAACGGATTTTGGACAGGATGCGTGGCAATAAAATATATTCTTTATAACCAAACTCACTCGTTCCAGCTGTCATGATGGGCTCTGGTGGGTGGGCAGGGCTGCATGGTGGGGTGCTCTCCCGCCCCACACACCCTCATCCCCCAGGTCCTGGTTTTTGCAGCCCCCCTGCATCTTTGGGGTGCACGGGCTGGGAGCTCCTGGCGCAGGGGAGAGGAGCTATAGCAAGTCCCTTCTCTTGCAGCTGTGTTGCCCAGAAAGCTGAAGACATCCTGATTGCTCATTGGTCCTCATAGAGGAGTTCTGAGGTGCGGGCAAACATGCAGCAAAACAGTTTCTTACACAGCCTCTTTGCTCATGGCCTGTCCCTCCAACTCCAACCCATCCCTGACTTGCACTGCTTGTTCAAATTAGGACCTCTGTGCTCCCTTCTGCTTTGGCAAAACAGCAATAAACCAAGTAATTAATGAGGCTGTGCTCTGGCCTGGGCTTTGCTGACTGGAGGCAGCTCTGTGTTTGCCGGGGACACGCTGCATCCAGCCCTGCGAGGCTGACCCTGCCTTCTGACAGACTCCTTGTGCTGGTTCTGGTGTCAGGGGATTGTGAAATGCTTGCAAAAACCCCCTAGGAAAGAGGTCCAGCTGAATACGTCTGCAATCACAAACAGATAAGCATGAGCAGATGGCAGGAGTAAGCCAGTGTGTGAAATGTGTCCTGGTGTCTTGTGACTGTGTGTATGTACAGAGCACGTGTGGGGTTTTGCTCTTTAAATGCTGGGTGGGCACTAGGCTAAAACAGGTTAAAAAGACATGCCTATGGTGATGCTTTGATTTATCCTAAAATTTACCCTAAGAGTGTCAGAGTTTGTCCCATGCTCAGGCACAAATACCTGCTCAGGAAGGCACGTGTGAGCAGGGACACAGATGCACAAATGCAAACAAACCCCTGCGTGCCTCTGCCTGTACAGTCACAAGTGTTTGCACATTCCTTCCAGCTTTACTGCCAAATGCTGCTTTCAAGGAAAATAAGTGGCAGGGTTATTGGGAGCCTCCTGCTCTTGAGGCAGATAGTCACAGTGCTGCCACGGGGAGATGGCAGCAGGGAAACACCTCTGAGGATATGCCCTGTGAGAGGCGACCAGCTGCGATCTGGAGCATTCAACAGGGGCCAAAATCCCTTCTCCATGAAGGAGCTGAAATCACAGATCTCAACTAGGACAAAAGATGTGAAGAAGGTGGTCTACAACGATACTGTGGTGAAGCAGCAGAAAAAGATTCACAGAGTCATATCCCCCCCTGGGGCAAACCTGCTGCTGTGCCTCATGTGCAAAGACAAGGCAGAGTGGATGCAGCATGTCCTGGGGCAGTGGGTGGGCAAGGGCTGTAAAAGCCCACCTAGAAATAAACCAGTCAGTAGGGAAGGACAGTTGCAACGATGTCAAGTAGAGCAAAAAGTTGGGAAAGTTTGGCCACCCTGGAGCAGAAAGGTTTCAGTGACAGCAGAGAGTAGCCAGACAACACAGAATACAGAGTGCAGCCAAGAAAGTCTTGAGCCCAGGCCAAATGATTAAGTCAAGTCATTAGCCGGCCCAGACGATGCTTCAGGGTTGTGCCGGCAGCAATGCGTGTGGGGCTGGGACGCCAGGCTGAGCTCCAGAAAGGCTCACCTGAAGACAGGCACGCCAGCTCTGTCCCTCTATCCCATGCCCTTTCCCAGAAGCAAGAGCAGGCTATGCTGCAGCCCCCCATGGGGGCCAAGGGCTGTTTTGGGGGCTGCATGGTGCTAGAGGGGTTCTGGTTTCTGAGAGAAGCTTCAAGGGGTTTTTTTGTTGCCCTTTCCACCAACATTTCCCTCCTAGGGCCTGCCCATGGTCTTGAGAGAAGAGAGGAGGTGGGAAAGTGGCTGGTGGGCAACAGGGACTCTCACCCTTCCTTCCCCAAGATATTTCCTAGTCCTGGCCATCCCTTGGCACACATCCTGTCCCAGAGGGAACAGCCCAGAGCTTCCTCTCAACCCTTTCATCAGCGACATGTAACTCCCAAGTGTTCTCCTTCCCCCATCCTCTGTGTTGCTGTTCGAGGAACCTTGGCTTTGGGATGTCTCATGCTGCCAGTCCTCCTTCCATCTCCCCAGGCCCCAAAGTCCCTCTGCTTCCCTCCACTCCTGCTGGGCATTGCAGACCAGTTCCTGGGCTGCAGCTCTCCAAGGTGCTGTGCAAGAGCATCTGCCCTCCTCTGAGGATGTTTTGTTCTGGGACCAATGTCAGCCATGACCCAGCGGTGAAACAAACCAAGAACCCCACAGCCTCTCCTGCCCCATGTCAGTCTAAGAGCCAACAGGGCAGTGAGAGCAGCCCCCAGGTTTTGTTCTATCCCATGTACTTGTAGAACTTTCTGCAAGTGAATTTGGTGTGCAGCCCCACTGGGCATCCTTCCTGCCATGCCACACAGGAGAGGGCAAGGAAATTGCTGATGGGCTGCTTTTTGTACAGGTCTTCAAGCTGCTCCCCAGTCATGCCCTCCTGAAATCCCTGGAGAGGGTGCAAATCAGGCAGCATAATGGCAGAGAGTCAGGGCTGGGGGCGTCCCACCTGTCCACTGCCATCTCGGTGTGTCCACAGCATCCCTGGGGACACATGCAGGAATCACCAGGCTGGGAAACTGTGCAGCCCAAAGGTGTTGCTGAGAAATGTGTGTGTTGCATGGATCCTGGGAGAAGGTTGTTTGCCTGGGAGTGTTGAAGAAGACACAGCTGAAAGGTCTTGGATCTGCTGCTCATCACTCTTGGTGTAAGGGACAGAGCAGGAACTGGCACCATTTGATTCCTTCAGAGCCAGATCCTCAGGTTCATCTTTGCTCCCTCTGGGCAAAGGTACGACATAGTCTTTTTTTCCCCCTTAACTCTATTTACATCAGATTGACTGGGTTCCCTCAGCTAGAGAAGATCCAGTGGGTCCCAGAGCCCCACACACTGGCTGTGGCCCCAGTCCCAGTGCTCCACTGGATGCGGGAATGCATGGACTGGGAATGCGATGGGAGCCATGTGTGAAACTGCCTTGAGCTGGGTGTTGCAAGGGAAGTGGAAGCAGCTGCAATGTCTGCCCAATATTTCCCAATGAGGTGATTGTAGCCAGGCCAGATCTTGCCCCAGGGACTGGCTGTGTCTGGAATTTGCTGAAATTCCCCCTTTCCTCTTTCCAGCTCTGTAGCTTGGAGGTGAAAAGCAGACCACTATCAGACACGCTGGGGAACAGGCTGTCCTGGGGGCTCCTGCAGCTCCCACATCTCCAGGAGGGGAGCAGCTCTCCTGGGGGCTTCTGCAGCTTCCACATCTCCAGGAGGGTAGCAACATGGCAGGTGTTCCCAGAGAAAAGCCCAGGAACGAAGGTGATAACTCACCTGGTCCATTAACATTTTGATGGGTTGGATTTCCCACAGGGATCATTCATTCCCTCTGATTTCCACTTTAATTAACAACTGTATTTTTTAGGTTTCTGCAGGGTGAGTGCTCATGGATGCTTCATGCTGCCTGTGGTGTCCTCAGGGCTGGAGCTCCCTAGTTGCTGTGCAAGATGCTTAAATGGGTCAGTGCACATGATGCTCTTCCCTCATCCCAAATCCCCTGCTTGTGTGTGCCTCTTGGGACCCTGAAACATCCCATCTTCCCCATCTGCACCATCTTTTCTGGTCCCTGAGGGTCAGCACTGCAAGGGGGAGGGGATGACCTCCCTGCATGCCATGGAGATGCACTTCAGAGATGACCACTCTTTTCCTAGAAATGTCATTGACCCCAGGAGAGGGGGGAAACCCATCACATTCCCCTTTCACAGTGAGAGCGGAAAGCCCCTTTCCTCACTCTCTGGTGCTCCTCCTGGGGAGCAGAGGCGTGTGAAGCAGATGTGCTTTCACCCACTTGGTTCTCAGACAGCTCCCAGGAGAAGGCAGAGCCTCCCTTTCCTGCCTGTGTCTTGACAGGGACTGTCAAGGGGCAGCGGGTCCCCTGCAGCCAAAGGGGTTTACTTCCAGGAGGATACATTCCCAACACAGAAGGGTCCTTTTGGTGCACAGCCAGTTGTAAGCAAGCAGCAGGCAGCAGCCCCTTGTGCCAGGGAAGTGGCTGCAGACCCCCCCGCTTGCTCTGGGGACCAGGACCCAGCAGTGCCTGGAGGGGAGTCCCACAGCACAGAATACCCAGCACTCCTTGCCAGCCCTTGGTCGTGCTCCAGGATCCGCCAAACCCACCCAACATGCAAGGAAATGAGGGTTTGCTGTCAGGCAGCACCCCCATCACCCTTTGCCAGTGGGTCAGGGCTTCCCACTTTAGGACCTGCTTACCTTGTCTTGCACCTTACTCCATCTTACTCATCATTTCCAAGTTAGCTGAACTTGACTGAGCCAGATCAGACCGCAACCCTCATGCACCAAGGCAAAGAGAAATTTGTCACTGCTCTCCCTTCCCTGCAAACTCATGCTTTTAAAATCATGGCTCTGTGCCTCCGGATTGAGCAGATCTCTCCTGATGCTTCTATCAGAATTTAACAGGGTAAGAAAGTTCACACAGCTGAAAGGCTGAGAGCAGTTCAGATGCACTTATTGTGTCAAGCCTTCCCTGCCTTGCGCCCTGTCTAGACATCACCTTAAAAAAAGCAGATTGATTGGCAAGGCAGGGGGGTCACGTTGATATTCTGTTGCCAGTGGAAAACCAAACTAAAGCATTCGTGTGGGCTGTGCCAGTGAGTCGGGCGATGGGTCAAGGCTCAGCTCTCAGGATCCTCTCCTTGCAGGGTGCTCTCCTGGAGGTCTGCCGACCAACAGCTAGGATCTGTCATCCTCCCTGCTGGGGCATCTCTTTGGCAGCCTTCAGGAGATCAAGTGGAGACCAGGTCCCAGAGTCAGCCTGCATCCCCAAACCTGCAGGGAGCCTGGGGCTGATGACTGACACTAATCCTCCAGCCCGTAAAGTTGCCTTCCGCTGGTTTGTGAGTGTTAGGAGAAGGCAGGTGCTGACTGAAGTTAAGCTGGCACATCCTGTTTGTACTACTCATCCTGCCCACCAGCCCCTGCCTAATCCCTTCACCACAGCACCGGCTTGCCAGGCCACAGTGTCAGCCAGAGCCAGTGCTCTCCTGATGGAGATCACCCCATTTGTGAGGCTGGTGCCAGTGCCAGTGCAGGGATGCAGCACTTTGTCTGGTGGCACGGCTGGAGTCTTCTCTTGCTTCTTACCGTGGAGGAAGGAAGGGGCAGAGGCAGATATCTCCTGCTGTTGAGAGGAGCAGAGGGACCCACTGAGGTCCCTGGGTTACAGCTCTTTTTCTTGTACCCAGGTAGAAATTTTTTTTTGTCCACATGGAAAGGAGCTGTACATCACTCTCCACAGAGATGCAAGGGCAGGAAAAAGCTTGAGCAAGGTGGTGGCATGGAGACTCTGTTCCAGGATTTGTTCACCCCTGTTGGGAAATATTTTTCCTACTATCAGAGGGGATTTTTCTGGTTGCAACTGGTGCCTTTATATTTTGTCATGTCCTTTGGCCCCTCAAAGATGACCCTGGCTCTGTCATCTCTCCAAACCCCTGCAAGCCAGTGAGACCCCTTCATCCTTCCTTCCCTGGGCTGTACAACCCCAGTGCTCGCAGCTTCCCATGTGGTACAGGCCAGGGCTGAAGCAGCCTGGTCAAAGGGGCATCACTTCAGGTGGCACTGGCCCTGGCATGGTGATGAGGCACCATTCCAAGGAGGAACAGCTCCCGTCCCTGCGCTCCTGTGCAGATCTGAAGCAGGAGCGCTGCTCTGCCCTCTCGGCAGTGCCCATGGTGAGCTGCTGGCACCCTGTGCCAGGCACACAGCCTCCCTGGGGGATTTCTGCTCCTCCACGAGGAAAACCTGTTTACAGGAAGCTCTGTAGCTGCCTTTGGCCATGAGCCCATTTGCTGGGATACCTGGCTATCTTTTGGCATGTGAGATCCTGGCCCAGGAGTGGAGCAGGCTGACTGGCCTCTCCCCTATCTGCTTTGGATGTGCCCCCCACCTAGGTGCTAGGGAGGGCAGGGGGAGACAGCCAGGCTTTCACAATCAGATGAGTGGGGGCTAAGTGGGAGACACAGATCACTCCAGTGCCTATATATACCCCAAAAATGGGGTTGAGGAAAGTTATATCCTCATAGCATCAAAATGTTGAGCCTGTGCAATATCTAATATCCCAGAGATATACAGGAAAAGGGACTGGGAAATGTATGGTGTGGGACAACTCCTGTGACATCCCAGGGCCCTGGGGTGCTTTCACAGGGTAAAGAGACCCTGGAGTTGCCTGGTCCTGACCAGAAATCCCTGTTGCCTGAGTGCGGGCAAACGAGAGGGAAAGAGAGGGTTTGGCTCTGGGACCACAGAGCAGCTGGCTGCAGGGAATGCAGTGGGATATCTGGGAACTGTTCAAAGATTAAAATCCAGGCTGTGGCAACACTTCTCCAAAAGAAAGTGAAAGCCACGGGCTGGAAGGATATATAGGCAGCAGGGACCAGCTGAAGCAGAGTGCAGGGAAGCTGTGCAGAGCTCACCTCTCCTGCCTGGAGTTCCTTCATCTCCAGCCCATCCTCTCGCCAGACTCAGCAGCAAAATGCAGCAACTGCATCTTCTCTGCCTCAGTCTGCTGGTGCTGGGATGTATCCTGGATGGTAAGAGGGAACCTCTCATGCTGCCTTTCCTGCAGAAAAGAGGCAATTCATTTTTTTCCTCTCTTTCGAATTTCCATCAGAGTTTTAGAGGGACTCGTGGCTGGGGCTCTGTCATAGCCCTCCTACATCCTCTGCTTTCAGCCTGTCCTAGAGGGACTTTGTCCTGTCCAAAGTCCAGGCAGGGGGCCTGAAGGGCTCTGGGGCTCGGAAGGTGTGTTTGGGCAAGGCTGTGGAGCAAACCTGCCTCCCGGTGCCTTAGCCCAGCTTGCACAAGTTGGGCTGGGATAACTCTGATCCAGTTCTCCCAAGCACACTTCTCCGGCTTGAGGTAGCCTCAGGGTAAGTGGCAGGACTGGGAGTGGGAGGGAAGGCATGTGTTAGGGCAGGGCCTATGTTTGAGAGGCTGCTGGTGTTGGACATGGGGTTTGCACTGGTCACAGCTGTCTGGATGACACCAGAAGCTCTGCTCTGTGGTGGGGAGGTGGGGGTCTGAGCACCGTGTGGCGGTGTGCTACATCTCACTGCATAGGGTTACAGACATCCCTGGGCACTGCCAGCCTTGTTGGGAATTAGTAGTGAGCACAGCATTTGCTGTGAGGGTGACTGAGATCCCCTTCCCTGCAGAGAAGCGCAGGCAGCCGTGTCCCTCAGCTGTCACAGGAATGATTGGTGCGGGGTGGGCTGGTGATGGGGTGACTGCCAAACCTATGACTGCCTCAGTAAACAAAGCTGAAGTCATCCCCAGCCCCTCGGGAATGGGTGTCTGTACTGCAGCATCCTGATGCACACTAAAAACCCCCTTGTCCTGTCTTGCTTACTGGGGTGCAGCAAGGGGGTGCAGGAGGGACCCAGTCATGCAGAAGGGTTTGCCCTCCTGCCTGCTTGCTGTCCCTCATCTCCTTTGCTTTCTGTTGGAAGGAGGCAAAGGGCTCCTGGCACCGGGGTGTGACAGCAGTAAAGCTGGTGCCAGTGTGCCCAGCCGGGGTGTCCGGCCCCACCGCGGCCCCTTCACGCTCGGGGGAGGCTGGGAGAGGTGCAGCTGACCTCAGCCTGCGTGGTGTGTTCCTCCCCCACCAGTGCACGGCGGGAACAACGTCCTCGACTGCTGCCTGCGGACAAAGGAGACGCCCATCCCATCGCGGATAGTGCAGAATTACCGGCTCCAGCTGGTGCAGGACGGCTGTGACATCCCTGCTACAGTGTAAGAGCCCGAGTGGTGGTGGCTGAGGGACAAGAGCTTGTGATGGCCAAGGGACGGACCTTGCAGGGATGGGGGCAAAGCAGGGTGGAGGAGGGATGTTGAGCTGGGTTTGAGAGAGAAGGGAATGGGGAGGGTTGTGAAAGAGATCCCGGGGATCAAGAGGCTCAGTCAGAGGAGGACCAGCTGAAAGGGGAAACTATGGGACAAAAGTCAGGGAAGAAAGTCATTTAAAGGTAGAGATAGAGGAGGGCAGTGAGGGAGGCTGTGGGTGAGCGCTTGAGCTGTTCTTGAGCACCCCCAGGGTGTCCTGCTCACTACATCTCGTTTTTCCCTCATGGGCCTGGCAGATTCATCACCACAAGGGGCAAGCGCCTCTGTGCCCCTCTCCAATCCCCATGGGTGATTCGTCTCCAAGAGAAGCTGGATGCAAGCTTTGCCAGGAAGGTAAGAACCATTCCTGTTCTCAGATAGGCATGGGGGCAGCCTGGGGGTTGATTTATCCACTGCCAACAGGCTTTTCCCAGTGTGTCTGAGCTGCAGGGAAGAGCAGCCCAGGGACATGCTCTGCTGGGGCATGGATACTTCGTCTTGGTCCCCATCCGTCCTCCCTCCAACTGGGGCCTGTCTGTCTCCTCTGTAGGCCCTTTTCCACCCCAAACAAATGCAGACCTGGGGCTGTTGTTCAGCCAGTACCATTCTTGATTGAGCCTGATGTGTGCCATGGCAAACAGCACCGGGAGCAAACCCTTCCCCACTTCCTCCTTGGAAGCTTGGAGTCTGCTGTTTGTGCACCTTCATGGGGAGGGCTTGGGATGAGTTTGGCGGGCACTTTGCAAGCCCTGCCAGGTCCAACATGGAGAAAGGGACTCTGGAGAGTCCCCTGCCCTGAGTTGCACACTAATAACGGTTGGGTTTTTCACTTCCCCAGGCAAAACTTCAGGGCTAGTAGTCTGCAGAGAAACCCATGGCTGGTACCAACACCTCGAGTTGGGACCAGCTCCCAGCTGTGAATCTGATGCTAATGGAGCCATCCTGCTTCTACTTCCAGCCTTAGGGCTGACTCCCCTCAGGACTTGTGTCAGTGTGTGGGGCTGGGCAGCACCCTGTCTGCTCTCTCATTTTCCTTCTGTCTCTGATGTGACTCAAATACCCGTGTTAGGCTGAGCCAAGGGCTGTTGGACTCCACTGGCTTTGCAGCCTGGAAGCTGGTTGATGGACTGATCTGCAAGGCAAGGTTGGGCAGCCTCAGACTTCCCTTCGGCACAGCAGCTGTGACCTCCAGCTCTAGTTTGATTCCTTTGGTTTCCTTTGTCAGCCCCAAGCCTGAGTCCTTCTGTATCCCCGGGAAGGGCTGCCGGGATGGGACTGCATTGGGATGGCTGGAGATGTTCCTCAATGGTTATGCACAGCTTAGATGCCCTTGGACAATGCATGGCCAGTGTGGTTCCTCTCTCACTCCTGACTTCCTGGCACCATTTGCCGTCTCCTTTCTTGCAAGGGTAGAAATAGAGCCAGTAACATGGCAGCTGCAGAGCAGGCAGTGATGTGGCTCTTAACCCCTTCTCTCCTCAGGGGCATCAATCCCCTTCTCAGTCCCCTAGCCTGACACCACCATCCAACACTGCCCCGTGCCCATGCCTGAAGCTCTCAGGTTATTTGCTGCTAGATCTGTTCATTGCAACAATTCTGTGTGTATGCTGCTGCTTTTCTCTCTTTTGTGTTGTGCTGAGATTTTGTTAAATAAAAAGAAAAGACAGCAGAGAGTTGATGTGCCCCGTGTTTGAGACCGAAAGCCGGCGCGGAGTGTGGGGTGTGCAGCCAGCACTGCCTGCCATGCTGCAGTGGCAAGGGGGCTGTGCTGCTGGTGGGGGGGAATGGGAAAGGCATTTCACAGGGGTGAGGTAGATTGTACAGCAGCTGGGCTGCAGGTCTCCCTTGAGGGTCTCTCAGCACCATGGTTGAAGCAGGTGCTTTGCTCTGCACTGCTCAGCCAGGTTGCTGGAGCACATCCTGGGGGGTATGTGTGCAGAGGTGGGGTGGGAGGGAGCATACCAGTGTTGCACCATCTAGCCCAAACCTCTTCAGTCCTGCCAGTGCAGCTGCTGGGCTGGAGCTTTCCAGCTCTCAGCTCCCACGGGAGCACAGGACATGGAAGAAGAGCTGCAAGAACGGGAGCTTTGTCCTTGCAGTAAAGGGAAACTGAGGCACAGAGTGGTTGATTGCCCTGGCAGGTTGGTACTTGCTAGCAGCTGGGGTGCAGATGAGGAGAAAGAGTTTTTGGGAAATGGAGGCTGCTGAAGACATCCTGGGCACATCCATGGATAAGGCACAGATGGCAGCCCACCAGCCCCTGCCTGTCATCCACAGTGGGATGAGAGTCCATGGCCATTTTCCTCCTGAGTCTTGGGTCTTCTGTGACTATGGTCTTGCTGTATCAAAGTGTCCTTATAGCTCCTTTTGCCCCGGCCGTGACTGGGGCTATTCAAGCCAGGGAGTGTCCAGGCACCTGATTGCTTTTGCTGAGACCTCTTGAATGCAAGCTTAGCCCCATCCCTCCTCCCCCCCGGTCATCTGGCTCACTTGCTGGGGGTTTGTTTCTTTCTCAGTTGTTCTCCCCTCTGGGGCACTCCTGGTGTGTGTGTACACGCAATGCCCCAAGCTAGAATGACTCTGAGCATGATTTTCCCATAGCGCCAGCTCTGTCCCAGCTCATTAACTATAGTGACAGCCCCAGAAATTCAATCCCGGGTAGAAGAAGGAAGAGAGGGAAGGTTGGTATGGGAAGAGAGGCCAAGACAAACAGCCTGAGTGGGAAATGAGGATAACTGCCGCTTGCTTGGACAGAAGCCTTCCTGCTGCTTGCTCAGTGACCTGTGAGGGGACTGTGGCTGGGGAGGGGTAGGATGCTTGGCATGGGTCTGCACTGAGGCTGAGCTGCTGCAGCTCACGAGGAGTGGGTCTGTGTGAAGGGCAGGGACTGCCAGCGGGGCTTAGACTGAGGCAGATCAGATTCATCCTTGGCTGCAGGCTACCCTGACAAGGAGAACAGTATCCTGGACCAGAGGAGCTGAGGGAGAAGGGGCTTGCACTGACCTCTTAGATGTTGGAAGCAGATTTATCTACTTCCATCAGAATTTGAGGGATGGTTTGGCTGACCTGCCTGTAGGGGCATGGCTGCAAGGCCCATGGCTCCCATCTTTCTTGGGAGCTGTAAACATGCACTCCTCAGACCAATGCAGCTGTTCACCACAGATCCCTGCCAGGTCCTTTTCTGCCATGGCTCCCAAGTGGGTGTTGATCCCTGCCCAGCTCTGGCAGCAAGCTGCTTTTACCCCCCAGGGAAGGAGGAGAGTAGATGCTCTCCTGGACTAGGTACACTGTCTTGGCTCCTGTCCCTTCTCCAGCCCTGCAGCAGCTGTCTCCACTTCAGAGCCCAACTCTTGGAAATCTGTCTAAAACAAGCCAGGCTCGGTGCTTACTAAACTAGGGAGTGAGTTTTTCTGATACAGAATGTCAATGATCTCTTTAGAGGGAAGCAGCCACTTTCCTTAGGGAAAGCAGCTAGTCACTCTCATGTCAAAGACCTTGATACCCATCCAAAATCTAGTTTCAGTTAAAAAGTCCTCCTTTTCTCCCTTCCCGGACATGTTTTTCCTGCTCTTTTCCTACCCTGACTGCATCCTCAGGAGCTGGTGGAGCAGAATCCATTGCAGTACAATGCAGACATACTCTCAGTAGCTCTGGGGCTATGTGCAGGGATCACCTTGGTGTGAGGTGTTCTGGAGCATTGGCTGAACCAGCTGTAGTCCTTTATCCAAGCCTGGGACTTGCATTTCACATGTTGGGGTATAACAAGGTATGATAATTGAAAAGCCTTCATATGGAGCTGACAAAACAGCCACTCTCTTGGTGGCTGTGCACAAGGCCAGGAGAGAAAGACAAGGCTGCATCTATGCAGGCAAATTGAGCAAGCTTTGGGTTGTTTCCTGGCTGCCAGGACTCACAGCTGGGATCATGAGAGCACTCCTGTCTCTCCCTGGCATGGTGAAAGTGGTCTTGGATGCTTCCCTGGCTGTGTTCAAGGGGCACCAGACACAGTAGGCACAATCTGCTGCTGTCTCAAGGTCTGACCTGGTATGGGCATACCCAGCCACAGGGTAGGATTGAAGGTTTGTAGCAAAAATACCCATCTGCTTCTCTGCAACAGGAGCAAGGCACCAGAGGGAACTGCTGTTCTGGTCTCACTTGGTGCCATAATTCCCTTTCTGGGGGCTTTACTGGAACTGGTTTTGTTCCTTGCCTCCAAAGGGACAGTGTACAGGGGCTTCTTCCATCACCAGCATCCCTCATGTGTTGAATATGCTGCTCTTGAAGTGACTGGGGTGGAACCAGCTACATCCTCCTCACAAGCATGGGTAGGCAAGGTGAGCAGCACTGTGGAGGCTAAAAGCTGTTCCCTCTCTCACAACCTTCAATCACCTTCTTCACATCACTCTTCGGTACAGAAGAGTCAACAGGAGCTGTGAATGTGCCCTGGTCACATTTATTAGTGTAAGGGCCAGTTGTTCCCCATGCTGGTGGTCTCCTCTCCTTGGTGCCAAAGCAAGGGGCTGCTCTCCATGGGCAGAGTCCTTGGCACCAGTGCAGATGCAGCTGGCATGGACTCAGGGACCTGCCTGAGTTCTTGTGAGGAGAAAGGACATGTAGATGGTTGGGCAGGGCAGGAAGCCAGGAGAGGAAAAGCCCCTTTAATTTTGTTCCCTTCTGCTGTTTGCTCTTGCCTAAACAACAGGTGTGGGTGATGGAGAGGATCCAGACCTGGCATCTCATCCTCAGGCCCCTGCTTGCTCCCACCTCATTCCCAGCATATCATCACCAGTGCTGCTTGTCTGGACACTTTCTGCTGAAATTTGTCCTGTGGGAAGATGCCAGAACTCTTACCCAGGTGGTGGGGTTCTGAGAAGAAACTGGTGCCATCCTCCCTGCAGCTGAAGTGTCCCTGGTGGTATTGTCCAGCCTGCAACTCCATGTTCTGATTCCCAGGACTGGAGTATGGAACCAGTGTGCTTTTCCTGGCCCTAGCTCCCGGAGTCAAATCGAGCCCAGAATTTGTCTGACATGGAGACCCTTGTGCCTAGGCAGGGCTCAGCTTTGTGTTTTTAGAAGCTGCAGGTACTACAGCTCATTGCAGTGTGAGCTCAGCCACGAGCCAGGTGCACCTTTGCCCAGGTCCCAGAGCTCAGCTCACCCTTTGGAAAGGGAGAGGGGACCCATTCTCTCTGCCCTCAGATGCACCCATCTTCTCTTTATGCACAGTAGCAGTAAAAACTGGAGATAAAGACAAAACCAGGAGGGCAAGCAAATATAAAAAAACTTATTCTGCTGACAGAAGACTCTGGAAAGTACCTGTTACCTGTCCATCTTGATGAAGCAGTAGGCAGTGGTTGGAGGCTTAGTGTCATTTCTGTGGCCCTACCCACCTCTCCCTCCTGTTTCCCTGCTTAGTTGTGCCTCCAGGTAAGTTTTTTTCCTGCTCCCCATGGTGTGTCCCCTGGACAGAAGGTTGGAGGCACCTCTTGTCCCTTCTTTTCTCGATTATTCTGCAACCACAGTAAAATTGCCTGGGTGTATGATAAAACAAGAACTGGTTCTATAAGAGAATGAGGTGAAAGGTCACTGCCAGCTCAGACTGCAGGCATGGGGCTTTGAGGGGGCTGGTGAAGATCTGGTTAGCTCTGCTAGGAAGTGGATGGGAGGGACAGCCATGAGGCAAGAACTGGGCAAGCAAAGAAGAGAAGATTTTTGAGCTTCTCATGAATTCAGAAAATTGGTGTGCAGCCTGAGGCATCATACCCGTAAGCACGAGGAACCTTTCTTTGTCCATGGTAGAAAGGGAGAGCCAGAAGGTTGCTGGTAGTAAGGCAGACTCAGAAGATTTTCTCGTGATCTTTGTTTAGACCTAACAAGTGCAAACCTCTAACCCTGGTCTCTCCCTCTCTCTGACCCTGTGCTGCCCAGTTTCCTTGGATCCTTCTGCCCTAGAGTTTACTGGCCTGGTGACTATTGTGTACCTGTCCAGACAATTTGGCAGCTGTGTTGTGTCACTGCAGATTTGCCAGGTACGGCTTCTTGGCTTGGGATGTTCACCCGCTGCAGCCTTTAGTTGATCCCTTCTCCAAACACATCTCATACTTCTATACTTTCCCACAGAAAGCAAGATTTTCTTTCTTGCAGATGTTTTGCCTGGGAAAGCCCCTCCTCTGCTGGGATGTGCACAGACTGTCCCCTCACTGCAAGCACACAACTGTGTTTACATGCACGCTCCTTAATCCTGTTTAAATTATCAAGCCGTGACTTTCTGCTGCCCGTGGGAGGGATGGTGCTCCAGAAATGTGAGATGCGGAGGTGGTCTTCAGCGAATAAATCAACTGCTTTCCTTGAAAGTACCTGCAGCTTGTGTTTTCCCACCTTTTATTTAGCTGACGCGGCTTTTGGAAAGGCACCAGTCAGCATTAGCAGTGATGGATGGCAGCTACTGTACTGGAAAGAACAAAAGCAGAAGTGTCCCGGATATGTTACAGCTACAGATTCAGCCTCTTCTCACAGCACTTGGTTTCATTTCCCAGCTACTGCGCAATGCTCCAGCACTGTCCTCTGACCCAGCCAAGGCCAGCTACTCCAGGGAATTCCCAGTGTCAGAGCTGACAGGGCTGCGTGTTTCACTGCCTGCCTGGGGTGAAGGCGGGGCTGAAGCCCGCAATGTTGATCCCTGCTGTTTCTGAAGGCTGTGGGATTCAGTTGACTTCATGAGGGCAGCAGGTCCTGGAGATGCTGTCACTCAGCTCGGCACTTCTCACTGCGGGTAGGGAGGGAGGCTCTGCCCTTTTTTTATTACTTTGCTCCACATCCCTGTACAGACACTTGCAGCAGCAGATATTTTGCAGGCTTGATGGGGGATGGTAGGAGGGATGCTCTCTCTACCTTGGCCTGGTTTCAGACTACACTGCTCACGAGCCCTGCTGCTAGCAAATCTAACACAGGTGGCTGGTTGCAAAAAATAGCATGTCCTGGTATGCCTGTGTGCTATAGAACTGGTGTTAAAAACTGTGTTACTGCAGACTGAAGCAAAAAATCACCACAAAGAGCCATTTGTGAGTCAGCCTCCTACCAAGCGGTGCTCAGGTCTCCAGCCCAAGTCTCCAGATCTCCAGCCCAAGCCGGCACCTGGTGAAGTGGTAATGAAAGAAATGGGGGTTCTGTTGCAGCTGTTGGGATGAGGATAAGGGGGATATGTGTTCTGCAGCTTGCTGTTGCTGCATCAAGGTGCTGTTCCCTTCCCTCTCAGCAGGGACAACTGTTTAATTTATCTCTGAGATTCCTTTAGTAGGGATTTTGCACATCGCTCATGAGTGTGGTCCTGTAATGTACAAGTTATGTAAGTCTGTCTCATTGGGAGAGGTGGACCTAGGTGGAACAGCTGGACTCTGGAAAGGTGTGCACACACTTGGGAGCATTGTGGAAAACAGCAGTAAGTCTGGTCAGAGGTCTGGATGACCTGGTCTCCAAGAACAGGCTGAAGAAACTTGGGTTAGTCTTGCTTCCAGGAATGGATTACATGGTCTCCAAGTGCACTGAGGGACATAGCAAAGAGAAAGTGAAAAGAAACACTATCTGAGTTTACTTCTGATAGGTCAAGAAACCACAGGGGTCCCTGGGGCCACACTTAAGGGGGAAATTCCATTTAGCAGGAAGAGGCGGCTAAAGAAATGTTGTATCTCCACTGCCGGAAACTTTTACCATTAGACTAGGGTTTGTCAGAAAGCTGGAAGTAGTGCTGTCTCTGTCTCAGCACAGGATGGGTTCAATGAGGTTTTTTTCCCTGTTATACTAGCCTGCTAGGTTCCTGGTGGGTGAGGTGGACTTTGCCTGCCTTATGCCATCCTTCTGAGGGCTACATGAAGTCCTTCACTTCCCACAACCTTGGGAACCTCTCTAGAAAGGCAGAGATGGATGGAGTTACACTCTGAAACCGCCACTTATTTGTTGTGCAGGTTTGATGAGAGGCTGCCTGTGGCCACAAGAAAGCCTTGTTCCTTGATGCAAACCCAGGGTCTGATCTAGTGCCCATGTGATGAGGGTGCCTTGGGAGCATGGGGAGAGCGTGCCAAGGCATACTGAAAGAAGTAGATCTTGTGTGCCATCCATGAGCTCCCTTTGAAGTGGAACAGGCAGTGCTAATAGTCAAGTGTGAACCATCAGCAGCAAAAATCAACATTCTCGCTGTCACCATCTCAGCCACATGCTAGGGTGCTCCTGGCAAGGGCCTTGGCAGCCTTGGCTCTGTTTCACCAGCATAACTTGATTTTGGGCTTGAGGAAAAAAAGAAAGCAACCCAAGGAGATAAAAGAAAAAAGCTCTTCAGGGCAAACATGAAGCCGAGGAGTTTAGCATCAAAAGCCTTTTGAAAACAGCTGTGGAGCCTTGCTCTGAGATAAATAAAGGCTGGTTTGAAGCTGGATTTGCTGGCTGGCAGGACACTCTGTTCCCATCTTGCCAAACGCTTCCCGGGCACCTGTTCCCGTAGTGCTGGGCTCCCCCCAGAGCTGTCACCGTGCTGCAAGCTCCAGTGGAGAGGATGGGTGTATCTCATCACAGGGCTCAAGACTGAGCTTGGAGCAAGGGCAAGGGTCAGGGTGTGATGGGGATAGGGAAGTCCTTGAGGGGTCTTTTCTCTCTCTGGAGATCTCAGAGAGATGGACACCATTCTACTTGGTGGTTTATCCTCACCCCCTGTGAGATTTTGAGGACTTTTGAGTGGGAGGCAGCTGTGAGAGTTTGGCTGGCAGGAGATGTGCACTGCCTGGTCCCCTGGGCAATGCCAAACAGAGGCTGTGTTTCTGGGTTGGTGCAACATCTGAAGCATTGGAGTCAAGGGAGTTCTAACCAAAGCAGGCCCTCAAGTTGTCTGTGCTCAGTGCTCTAGCAGAATGAGGCAGGGCTCAAGCAGAAAACATCTGGAACAAGATCAGAAGCCAGACACTCTCCTAAACAAGGGAGATACATGGCCTGGGAGAAGAAAACAGACATGTAAATGGAGACGGAGGGGGCCAAGAAAAGGTTGGGTTTCTCTGGATCTCATTTGTCTTCCTCATGCTGCAACTGTCTAAAGTAAATGCTGGGGGGCTGTGGTGTGCCATAACATGCTGGGGCCATTTATCATGGGCTGTGCTGGCAGCTGGGACAAGTCTGTGATGAGCAGAAGCTTTCAGCTATCCAGAGGGGCTCTGCCTCACATGTACCACTAGTTTTGAGGCTGCAGCCTCTCTTCTGCTCTGTGCAGGCAAAGGTAGGGAGAGAACAAATTGTTTCAGCAGGGCATTAACCTCTACAAACATGACCCTGAGGTGCTTTTCTTTGAGGGCTCTGATTGGGCTTCCAGAAGGTCATTGCTCTCTCTTTTTCCAGAACTGCTTCAGTGCACTCCGGTCCGGATCTTGTCCGTCATTGACCGTGTCTGGTTTCATTCACACAAAAGCCTTCTGGGTCAGTACTTTCCAGCCTGAACAGCCCCAGTCGGCTGAACACGTCTTGTTCACTCCTTAAAGCTGCCGTCCTGTTCTGGGCAATGTGTGAATATGGAGGGCAAGCAGTTCTGGAGGGATTTGGTTTGGATCTGCTACAATGGGCCTTTTTTGAGAGACAGGAGATTGAGTCTTGGAACAGCCCCGGTGAGAACGGTCTGCAGCTCCTTGCCACCCTTCCGTGGGCCATTTGGGATAGGATAGGCAAAGAGTTGAACATCAAAATTCCAAAGCGAGCCTTTTTCTCAACTACTTGCAAAGGGAGCTGAAGGAAAACACTGGGTTTTTAGGGTTTTTAGGGCTTTTCCTCTGGAGCACAGGGGTTGCACTGCCCCAGAGCAGCATCATCCTTCCCATTTTTTCCTGTGGGATACCCCTGTCCAAAGATTTCCAGGCAGAGAATGATCAGGGACAGGAAAAAGCTATTAAAGAGGATCAATCTGAAGGGGCAAAGCTGCAAAAAGTGCACAGGGGAAGCTGGGGAAGTGTCTGAAACATGTAAGATGTACCAGGCTCATATTCCTAACAGGGCACATCAGCAAGGAGTGGAAAGTCCCTGGCTGGCTCTTCTGTGACTGATAAGGCAGGCTGGCTCCATGCCCTGCCAAGGAAGGACTTGCTTGTGCATCCTTTCTTACTGGAAACAGAGGGAAGAGTCATCAGGATAGCAATCAGGAGGATGGGAACAGAAAAGACATCCAACTCCAAGCACAGTCCTTGTGTTAACCAGACCCCTAAACTGTTGGAAAGGAGCTGTCAGAAACTGGCAGCATTGAAGCCTGCTGAGCCTCTGAGCTCTCCTCCCTCCTCATAGTGCTACCACGGTCCCCTCAGAAGTGTAGTGACCCCCCTGGAATCCCTGAAAGTCTTCTAAAGTTTCCTTCTTTTTCAGGGAGGCTGACCCAGGACCCCCCGTCAAATTTGGTTAAAAACCTCCTCCTCAAAGCCTGCTGCAGCACTTCTGGGGCCAACCCAGAGACTTCTGTTCCATGTCCATCCCTCAAATGCTCAGGCTGAAGTTTAAAGCCCACAGTAATGCT
Source organism: Myiozetetes cayanensis (assembly GCF_022539395.1). Lineage (NCBI taxonomy): Eukaryota > Metazoa > Chordata > Aves > Passeriformes > Tyrannidae > Myiozetetes > Myiozetetes cayanensis. The sequence goes on from NW_026087631.1 coordinate 64,003,062, forward strand.
CTTTCCACATTCTCTGTAGATGATCCATTGAACTCTCAGCACAGGGTGCTGTGAGGCGCAGCCATGGGCTGGAAAAACCCACCACAGGTGGGTGCACCTGGTTCTCACATAAGCCACACCTGGGGAAGCTCCTGCACTGGTGATTCCTATGTGCTGGGAGGGGCGGCAGGGAAGGATGGCTTTGGTTTCTGCTTTATATTCTGCTTTTGCTTATGGACCTAGTAGTGGTCTCAGCTGGAGAGAGAGACTTCTGTCCTGACCCAGCAGTGCTGCTCTTGAACTGTTTCTGCTGTGCTTTGCACTGTAAAATTTCACACAATACCTTTTACATCTGTTTATTCTTGTAAAAAGTGTATATTGCCACTCTTCTGAATTGTCAGAGAGTGTAACTAACCTGCTCTCATCTTTCTTTTTGGTGTCCCACGACCAGCCTCACAGGGTCCTGGGGTGGATGCCCCTTAGTTGCTGCCTTTTCCAAACACCCTCCTTGATGAGTCACCAGGAGGCTGGGATGAGGGGTACCAGCAGAGGCTCTTCCCTGCCCCTCACTCCCAGGAGGGCTTCACCTACCCAGCATTTCTTGCATCCTGAGGAAGTGGCAGCAGATGGAGGAGTCGTGAGCTCTGTCCGGGAGGGAACGTGCTGGTCCTTTGACCTCCTGTCCTACAGGAACAAGAGCTCTCCTGGCTCCTTGCCCTACCCTAGCAATGCTTAACCCAATGTCCCTGACTCCCTGAAAAATCCCGGCCAGCAGAAAAAGACAGACACCCACTGGGAAGAAGGAAGGCACCGCCGAGCCTCTTCTTGTTTTTGTTCAGGCAGGCGAAGTCCAAGGCTAGCTGTCACACGGAGCCGTTCCAGGCCGTGGGTGTGTGCCAGTACATCCTGGATACCCACAGGAACAGGCAGCAGAGATAAAAGAGCTGGAGAGGACTTTGCCTGAAGGTATCCAGGGCAGGCAGGGGTCAGGTCATGATGCATGAGGTTGGGCTGTCTTTTGTCCTGGACCACATCTGGTGCTGGCTGTGGACTGAAAAATGCTGATGGGTCGCTCCAACACATTTGGAGTATTTTGTGGTTTGGTTGTTGTTACTGGGTTTTGTTTGGGGTTTTTTTGTTTGTTTTGGGTTTGGGTTTTTTTAATATTTAAAAAGAGAGTGATTTCTGTGGACAGGGGTGCTTGAGGTCAACATGAAAAGCCTCAGAGGTTGGCCCAAATTGAGAGGCTGTTCTGAGAGATGCCTGCCCTCCATCTAAATTTCTTGCAGCTGCTGTCCCTGCAACCTAAACACCATTTCTGGAGGGGCAAGGGGGTTTGTGGGAAGATACCCCTAGTCACCAGCATGTGCCAGGGTGGAGGAGCCGAGCCAGCAGAGGAGATTGCTACCTGGCTGTATCAGAATTTAGCAGGCAGGCGTGGCTGCAGCTCTGAGCCCAGGAGCATTTTGGCTGTGGGAGAATGACACTGTAGAGCTCTTCTCCACAGTGACAATGGACTTACCCTTCTACTGTGGCCCTGCCATGGTCTTCTCTGTGTGTCACTCACTGTCCCTCTCCACCTTCCCTGCGTAACGGAGTGACAGATCAGCTCTTCTACTCACTGCCTACCTGGTCTGTTTAGACAAGACTGTAAGGGCTTCAGGATCTAGTGTAGGTCTGAGTCTCTGGACAGCACCTGCAGGAGTAACAGTTCCTGTGTGGCTTGGACAGGCACACAGGGCTGGCATGTCCCTACAGTCTTGGAGCTGATGCTCCTTTTGCTATGCAGAAAGTGAAGCCATGGTGCTGAGTGCCAACACTTGCCACAACAAATGCTTCAGTGCTCTATTTCCTTCTCTACTGTTCTAAAATCCCCCCAAAACACTGCTACAATCTTGCAGGACAGGAGAACCACGCTTTGGTCTTGTAATGCTTGTCTTTGCTGGAAACACCACCTCAAGGAATCTGTGATGTGCTGGGATGGGTCCAAAAGCCTTGCTCCCCTTAACTCCCTTCTCTCACAAACACAGAACAGAGAGAACTATCTCCCTAACCTTCCTCAACACCAGCAGTGGTTGCAAGGAGCCAGTGGGAGCTGAACACATGCGACATCCACAAGTACCCTGCTTGCACAGAACACAGCACGCATGGGAGGAAGCCAAAATCTCCATCCTGGCGGGTCTCTGCTACTCTTTTTTAAGGTTGCATGCTGTACGTGTAAGCCAGTGTCAGTTCAGAGCTGATGTCACATCAATGCTCTAGACACACTCCCTACTGCCATTCACAGGGCTCACCCCTCCTGGCACCACAAAAATACACCCCACCCTCCTGGCATACTTGGCCGTTGTCACAAGGCTGTGCATGGCCTCTTGTACCTGTCTGAGGACACTGAGAGCCACCTGGTTTGCAGCCAGAGATGGGGCAAGGCTGGCCTGCACAGCCTGCCCCCAGTGCATGCCAGTGAATATTTCCCAGCTAATCAAGGATGTTTTCCAGTGAGCTCCAAGCCATGCACAGCTAATGTCTCACTCCAGCGTCATTTACCTCTGCAGCAAAATAAGCCGCTGATTATTCAGCAGTAGATTAAAGGGCTTTCAATATCTTTATTGGGTACAAGATAGAGAAACTTAGCCTGCTAACTGTCTTCAAGGAAAAAGAAATGAAGATAAATCTAAATGATCAAGGAAGAACTTGGTGCCTTGTTCCCTTTTTTACAGCCCATTCAGGTTTAGAGATTACACAGTCTTGGGTACATTTGTGTAAATGTTCGCAGTGGTAGGATACAGGTTCATATCCTTGCAGATACACTTGCAACCCTCATGTCTCAGTCTCGCCCTCTCTCTTCTCGCATTGGCAGCCCTTATTTCTCATTTCCTGCTGATGGATTGTGTGGCTGGAGAGGTACTTGGTCACTCCTGGCACCAGTCTTGAGCAAAGGGGGGCAATGGGGTTACCCTGTCTCCTTGCTACTCTTGGCAAAGCTGAGGAACACTGCAGAATGTGAGACATCCAAAATCCAGATTCGAGAGATACCAAGAAGCTGGGCTTCCCTTGGTGTGTCAGGAGTAAGACTCAACACCCAGAAGGGCAGCACTCCCTTTTCACACCTCATGGGGTTTGTGCTGCCCATTGCCCCGACAGCGGCCCCCCCCCCTTTTTTTTTTTACCCCGTTTGCTTATTTTCTGGATCCTAGCTGTGCTTTGAGGAAGGGTATAGGGATTATTATAACAGGGGAATCACAGTAGTGGTCACCATGGGGCTGTGCTGGAGCTTGTGCAAAGGGAACTTGCACTTCCCTTTGCGGATGATGTCCCAGCAAAGGAGTCAGATCCTTTCTGTTTTGTTTTGTGGTTTGTTTTTTTTTTTTCCTTCGAAGAAAGATAAAAACAAAAGAACTTGCCTTCTGGAAGAAATGAAAGTACAACTTTTCAGGCATTATTACACTTCCTCTGGGCTCCAGATCCCAGTTCTAGCTCTTTTATAGGTTTTCAGCCCTGCAGAGCAGGCAGCACTACAGAGGTGAAGAGGGTCTGTAGATCAAACGGTCAAGCCTTCACTGTGGATCCTCGGGTCACAGCTTTAGGAACTGCTGCTTTTAAAGGACTGTGATGCAAAAAGCCAGAGAAAGAGATTACTATCTACAAAACTGAGACCTGAAGCAGAGCCAAGTTCCTATGCTCATGCAGCAAGAATAAGCAAACATCCAAAATCCCGCAGGAAGTGGAGGCTCCTAACCCACTGCAGGATCTGAGCCATCAACACTGACTTCTTCCTCTTTCCTCCCTCTGGGGCTTTGGTTTCTGCTTGGTTCCCCTCCTGTCGAGCCATTCCAGCAAAGATGGCACATAAATGGTGCCACGCTTTCTTTAATTTAACCTCCCAATGGGCCCTTGAACTCAGTAGTTTTCTTTAGCCAGGCCTTAGGCAGGAGTCTGAACTTCTCAACTGTCCCCATGCCTGAAGACATAGCGATGCCCACTGCAGGACCCCAGGGCTGCAGAGGTGACAGCAACTGACGCAAATGCCTCCTTGTGCTGGAACACTCTGTCATTTCTCGCGGGTTTCGGCCCAGATCAGGTAACCTGATCCCATAAGCAGACATCATACCCAACCAGAAAGCAGTCCTTGGCAGAGCTGATTTCCGAAGGTGGATGTAGCTGGAGGGTGCCTACTCCTTTCTGTACAGACCTGGGTTCTGGTTTCTGCACGATGCTTCTGCTGGGGCTCTCGGTGTGCCATGGTGGGTCGTTGCCTTTACTCCTGTGAAGAGCAAGGCCAGATGGGTCTGGAGAGGCTCGTCCTTCAACTCTGCACAGAGAAAAAGCATTTCTGCATCTCCTTCATCAACCTCGCATACTCAGGCCTCTCATCCATCATCTGCTGGGGGATCTGAACCAGCAGAAAGGGAATGCCCAGCCCCACAGTCCCCAGCAGCCCCAGCACAACCCCTTTGACTCTGCCACCGTGCATGTGGCCAAGACCCTGGGAAAGGCCACTGGGAGCGAGGTCCTTACCCAGAGTAGCTCGGTGCATCTCTTCCAGAATTTCATAAGCACTGGCAGCTTCAGGCTTAGCGGGTGTTCTCAGCTGGCAGCACTAGCTTGAGGGATGTGGATGGTGTCACTCTGCTGCAGGCAGGAGAGGACATGGTTCCTAGTTTGCTTCAGAGTCCCTAATTTGCTGATTATCTTGACAGCACTCAGCACTGACAGAGTCCAGCCTCCAGGGATCTGAGATGGGGCCTAAAATAAGGCTGGAGGGTGGGAGGGTGGCTGCTGCCCATGGCAGCCTGTCATCGACTGGAGATGCCATGAAGAGGCAGGAAGTGTTTGGTGAAAACCACCCCCAGAACCTTGAGCTTACAGGGAAGGGCCAAAACTGCATGCATCAAGGCAAGGATCTGACATCCTCAGGCATGGGGATTTGTCCATCCCTTGGTGTCCTGGGGAAAAAACTGGGGGTGAAACCCCCCTGGATTGGTAAATCTCAACCTCAGGAGTGAAGTAGCCATTCCTGTGCTTAACTTCTGCTCTGCTGCTTTCAGAGGCTCCGAGTTTAGCAAAAGATGGGAAGCCTCAAGCCACAGGGGTGCACCAGAGCCCACACCATCCATGTTGTTACTACTTCTACCCTCATCCCATGTCCCCAGGCATCAGCACATACCAACACAAGGGCTGGCAGGCAGCCCGGCTGGAAGGGGCTGGAAGGGCTTTCTACCTGCTTGGCTTGTTTATTAGTTAGTGGCTGTCACGATGGTCACTGCCTTGCAGCCCTGGGCCACAAGCTGCAGATTGGCTCCCGACAGCTCCCTCAGTTTCTGTTCCCCAATCACTCTCTTCCTTTAAATTTCTAGATTTTTCTCTCTGACTATAAACAGCCCTGTGAGGGACTCTCCAGCCCTCATGGAAGAAGAGGCAATAATCCCTACCTGAAGGAAGTGGCCAGGACACCTGAAGGACCCTTCTCATCAAAGTCTAAATGATAGCAAACTGTGTGACTGGGCAGGAAACTGAGGCAGTGAGGGCAGAGGAAGCTGCCAGGAGCAGGGCTCTGAGGTGCTTTGTGGACAGAATACAGCTGCTGCCGTTAGTTAATTAGTGTTTGGCAGGGAGCTGCCATTGGGAACCCCACTGATGGGGATCCCTGGTGCTCCTGTCTGAGCACTGTTGAGCTCTAGGGCCACAGACTTGCCACAAAAGCATGCAGCATGCTGTGAATGGCCAAGAGTCCATTGGGGGTCTCCAAGGAGTGCTTTGAGTGGGATGATTTACTTCTTGTCATTCTGCAGCTCTGTGCTGGAGACAGCTGCCATCCCCTCTGGCCACACAGAGGTCTTCCTTTTAGAAACAAAATCCTCCTCTTAAGAGCTTATGTTCATCCCCCAGGTGAGGGTACCTACATGGTGGACTGGGGGTCTGCAGGAAGACCTGCATCCAGCATCTTTACCCTTGGCTGGTGTTAGGAGCTGCTGATCCTGCAGCCGCTGGGGTTCTGCCCTCCCACAGATTCTCTCCTCCACACAGGACGGACACAGCTGAGATGACACACTTTTCTCTTGACATTGTCTAATTGGCTTGATTTGTCCATATTAAACATTTACCATCCACAGTTGGCTCCTTCATTAGCTATGACACATCATGTTTAACTGCACAGCAATATTGCAGCAGTGCCAGGGCCAGCAGCAAACGCTCAGGAAACTTCTGCATGAGGTTAATACAGAGACCATGGGAAAATCTCGGTCTGAATTCAAACAAACATAAACAAGCCTGGAAATACATCTGAGCTGGCAGAAGATCTTAGACGAGCGTACACATCCACATGCACAGCCTTCATCCCTGCCTGCTTTATTTACGCCCAGCATAATGGCTTGCCTGTGGACCTGAGGGCTCGCAAGGAGGAATGAGCACACGTTTGGTTTGCAAACCACGGCATAATTAATTCCCAGCAAAGCTTCTGGGCTTCATTCTGCGGCTGTGGTAGCTCAAGGTGCTACCCAGGGTTAACCAGATGCCTCTCCTGCATGCCCAAGGCAGTGTGTCCCACCAGCATAGTGCAAGGGAATAGTCTTCCAGGACCAGGGAGAAACCAGGCAGGCAGGAAAGGAGAACAATCAGAAATGACAGAAAAAGCAAGATGAGCATACCATGGTCAATACCACCCCTAGCCCCGCTCCGAAGTCGCCTTAGGCCCTTCGCTCACAGGGCTTTGCCCTGAGGGTTTTCTCAGCCTCCTCGCGCAGGGATGGACGTAATTCCTCCAAAGGCTGTTCCGAAGGCAATGTTTGCCATCTAGTGGGAAAACAAGGTCTGCGTATCTTACTTGCCTGCAAAAGGACGGGGCTTGGGGCTGTTTGGCAGTAGGTGGAGGGCACACTCCCCCTCACCCATAGCTGGGCAGCAGCTTCCAGCCCCAGTGGGGAGTTCCGGGAAGGAGGGAAATTGTGAGAAGTGGTGCTGACTTAGCTTCCCGCAGGCAGGTCACCAGGCTCTTTGCTGCCAGCCCCAGATGCCTTTCTGACAGTGAATACCTAGCCCAAGCCCTTGGAGTGGTCCTTGGCTGAACTGTTGCCCAGCGTAAGTGGGGAGTGCTCTGGAGTAGGGGAAAAATAAATGGTGCCTTTCAGGTTAGCAAACCCTCAGGGATTTGTGCCTTCCAGGTTGGCATCCTCCCAGGCATTGCTGTCTTCCAGGTTAGCATCCTCCCAGGAATCAGTGCCTTCCAGGTTGGCACTGGCAAGCAGCACCTTCCAAGTCAGCATCCTTTCTGGCATCAGTGCCTTCCAGATCAGCATCTCCCTGAGTATTTGTGCCTTCCAGGTCAGCATACTTCTCCTGGGAATCAGTGCCTTCAAGGTCTGCAGATCCTCCTGGAGATCAGTCATCATCCCAGGAAGGGATCCCAGGTGTAAACACGGACTTGGAACTTTTGGCATCTTACCAGCTCCAGATCCACCAGCACAGAGGTGGCTATGCCAGTGCCAGTGCCCGGCATGCACGTGGAGCTCAGCTGCTGCCACGTCTAGTGGATCTCCCAGTGTGCAAACGAGGATGGGAGCTGCCCGTACGCTGGGAGGGCTTGTGTGTTATAACCCTGCAAAGCCACATAAGATTCCCAGAGGCACATTTAACTCTGGCCCATCATTTTCAGGATGCAGCGAAAGGCCCAGCTGTACAGTGCTATGTCTACCCAATGGCTGCTCCATGCAATCCTAGAAACCTGGGAAGCACCTGAGTGTCCCATTTGATTGAGAAGCTCCTATGTAGGACTGGGCCATGCAGTCCATAACCTCCATTTGCTTGTTCTACCCATGCAGACAAAGCAGCTGATGTGGCAGTGGATGAAGGGGACCACAAAGTGAGGCTGATGGGAGGAAGCAGGGAGAGAGGCTCCCTATTCCTCCCAAGGGAAGCTCCCAAAGCATGTCCTGCTCTGTTTTAGACTCTGAAGCTCTGGAGGCAGCTGGAGGAGAAGATGGAGTTTCTGCCTTGGGGAAGGGAGGAGATCATCTCCTCAGAGCAAGTGACATGGAAACACTGGGGACGTGCTGCCCTCGTGTTGCACAGCAGAAATATGTGCGTGAGGAACATGCAGAGGGCACTGCTGCAAAAAGCAGTGTGACTTTACGTGTCCCCTAGTGCCACGACACTTCATGGTAGGCACACAAAACACTGGGAACTCTTGCTTGGACAACAGGACTGTTTCCCATGCAAAGAAAAAGAGAGGAAAAAAAAAAAAAGCTGGCAGGAAAGTCATGGGCTTGGTGAGTTCATCTGAAGGGCTGCTGTTGCTGCTCTGAGAAGGGAGGGAGCAGCCATTTCCCGAGAGCATCGCAAGTAGCAGTCCCTGGGCAGAGCTGAGCTGTTGGCTTTAGCCTCCCAGCATCTCTGTGGCCACATGCTTGGCATTTGCTGTCTGTGAAAGACCAAAATCATCCTAGAGGCAAGGAAGGGGCCAGCCCCAGCAAGCAAAGGAACAACCCGCTCCTGGAGGGAGAAGCCAACAATACAGCAGCAAGAGGTGTCTCAGGCCTCTCAAGTCTCCACATGTGTTTGGGTGCCAGCACAAATGGCCCAGCAGGTGATGTCTCCCCCTTCTGTCTTGAAGAAACAGCTGATAATGGGCAAGAAATTTTTGGGCCTGTGGCAGCTACATAGGAAGGCAGATGAAGAAGAGAGGGTTTGGGGGATCTCAGGGGTCTCTAGAGAACTTGGACCCTCTAACAAGTTCCCAGGAAGAGGTATCCCATGTGTAGATGAAAGCCATGGTCAGGGGGAATGCTCAGCTCAGTTTGGATTCACTGTATCCCTGGGCAGGGTTCCTGCTGTTCCCACTCTGCCAGAGTCTGGGCAATGTATGATGGAAGAGGTTTGTGTGTGGGGTGCAATCCCTCTGGAGATGCACTGTGCTCTCCCCAGTACTCTCAGGACCTGCACTGGTTAGAATTTAGGCTCTGTCTCCTCATGTCAGCTGTGATGCCACTTCCACGGGGACTGGGTGCATGGGTCACACCCAAGGCTTGTTCCCAAACACCGCCCTTGCTCTGCCCATGGGCCTCTCGCTCATCTTCATAAGTCAGGCCCTGCATGGTGAGCATCTTCGGTACTTAGGATAGTAATTGGGTGTCCAAACTGCTTATCCATGCTTCCCTCTATACATCTGCACATCTCCTTCCCTCAGTACACGCATCCTTCCCTCCCTGCTGAACCACTGTGTACATACCGTGTGCTTTCTACGTCACCTCGCGACATATATCTATATATCGATGCATACACACATACACATTATATATATATATACACACATATATATGTTTCATGGCCCTATATCTTCCACAACCTGCCAAAGCTGCTTTTACTTCTTTCTTTGGCTCTGCATTTGGCAGAGAAGGAAGCAGAAGCAGCCATGAGAGGTAAGTTGAGACTGTTTTGCTTCACAGCCCTGTGCAACTCGTCTCCTCCCCTGCACAATGCGGGCTGATCCTGGCAGCAAGGCAGGGAGAGGAGGAGGCTAGTTCTGAGGGCCAGCTCAGAAATTTGGCAGGGTTGGTGGCAGTCAAACAGCCCAGGCACCACTGCACAACCGCCCACAACCAGTGCCCTGCTGCAAAGGCTTTTGCCAAGGTTATTGCTTTCCCAAATGAGCCCCTGCCTGAGGCATGATCTGGATGGGGCCACTCTGTGCAGGATAGAGACATGGAGATGGACCTGTCTGCATCTCAGTGCTGGGGACATTCCCATGTGGCATTGCCTGATAGAATTTTTTTACACCCAGCAGTTGCCAGGCCATGTTCTCCTGCACTCTGCTCCTGCTGGTCTTGGGCTGGTCCCGGTTCCATGCCAGGGAGCTGGACCCACCCTGCTCCCTGTGGATGCAGACCACAGGCTGTTTTGACCTGGCAAAGCCTCAGTATCCCCAGGCCTGGCTTGTACCAAATCCCGCAGTGATCTTGGCACAGCATCTGCCCTGGGGAGGGTGGGATACAGCAGCAAGGCAAGTTCGGATGTGCTCTGCCTACTTGGGGCAGAGTGTATCCAGGCAGGGCTCCAGCCGGCAGCAGGAAGCCTCCTGCTCACTCAGTGGCTGAATGAGCCACCAGAGAGCCCAAGCCTTGGAGGAAGTGTTCTGGCCCACAGTGGGACAGGGAGGTGCCGGCATTGGGACTGCTCTCATGGTCTCTTCCTGTTTTTCTTCCACGGCTTGAAGGCAAAGTTGACTTTGGCATCTTGATCCCTCTCCTTTACTCCAGATTGCTGTTCACCCAACCCTCCCCTTGCATCTTCCCTGGTTCAGTGGAAAGCCCTGTTTGCCCATGTCCAGTGCCAGTGCATCCTTCCCTTGGGCAACTGGGACTGCAGCACCCAGCACCACGCATCTTTGTTCCCTAAAGCACAGAATTTGCTGCTTCCTTCAGGTCCCCAAGGCCTGTGTGTCACATTTACAGGCTGCTGGAGCAGGGAGCTGAGCCATGAGGCATCCCAAAGACAGTCTCAGTGCAGGCAGGCAGGAGTTTGCAGTGGCATGCAGAACTCGTGCATGTCCTTGGTATCTCCAGCTGCCAAATGGGTGGCAGGTCCTGACCCTAAAGCTTCCATCAGAGAGGAAGGGAGTCACCCTTTAGGATCATGGGCAGCAGGATGCAGTGATGAGGACCAGATGTGCATCTCCTGCCCTCAAGCTGCCCCAGTCACCACAACTGGGTTTCATCACCACCTGGCCAGGCAAGGCCTAGATAAGGAAGGGGACACAGGGCTTGGCACATGGGGAAAGCAGATCTGTGAGTCCCCTCTGCCTGTCATTTCTCATCTACCCACTTGAGCTTGCCTGCACAATGCAGGCACACATTTCCTTGCAGACGTGCGAGGCTCTGGTGGTCTCTGCTTCCCCTTGCCAGCAGCAACTTCCTGGAGCTAGTAAGTAGGCAGGATACAGAGGCCAGAGCTGCCGTCACACACCCTCTCCCACTTTCTGGCTGCTGTGCTGCTACATCTCGAGTAGGCGCCGGCCTCTAAACCAGCACCAGATGCTGGGAGACTACTGAACTGTTTGCAAACTCTGGAGCCACAGCTATGGGACGTACATCACCTGTGTTCCACAGCACCTCTGGACAACCACAGCCCTCCACAGTGGCAGAGGAGTGGGGTCTGGCGGTGATGGGATTTCAGGTGCTAAAGGCCTCCCATGCCACGCTGGGGACTAAGAACAGACAAGGGTGACCGTGACAAGACCAGGCTGATGGTGACACATCAGAATGTGTGGTGGCTGGGTTGGATGATGGGTAGCAGAATCCAGCAGACAATGGCAATGCGTCACAGCTCACCTGGGAGAGGGAATGTGGCTGCTGAGCCCAGAGGCCCAGGCAGGATTTGTCTCCTTATACCTCAGCTTGGTGACCTGCCGCACTTACTCTGCGGAGAGCCCTGCTCTGGTCCAAGGACAGTGCCACCCCCACTAGCTCACTGTAGACAGAGGGCTGACCCCCATCTCTACCAGCTTGAGTGACTGTGCTCACAAGGGACAGTGAGGGCCTGGGACCCCACAAAGCCAAGCATGGACAGCCCTCATGACCCCACACCCCGGGCACCCAATGCGGGCACACAAGACATTGCAAAAGGCACATCCTGCCCCAGTGCCCTCCAACCCAGTCCCCACAAGTGCCCTTTAGGGGGGTGCCCCCATTCCAGGCTCCCTCTGCATCCCTGGTTCACAGGCAGGACCCCAGGACCCAACTGGGAGGGACCCACCCTGCACTGGCTTTGCTCCCTGTGCTCCACGCGTCGCTGCTGTCTGAATTTCCACCCAGCTCCATCTGGATCTCGTTGGGCTGCTGGCACTGAGCACAGGGGTCGGGCGGTGCCAACACATGGAAGCCATTAGAGGGGCTGTGTCGATGTGCAGCAAGGGGGCCACATGCAGAGCGAGGGGGGCTGTGCAGAGGGTCCTGTCCCTGCTGCCGGGCTGGCGAGGGCAGGGAAGACATCCCACACAGCTGCCTGCATTCTCTTCTGGCACTTAGCAAGGGCTGGCCTGGGCAAGGGTCTCTCTCAGCCCCTCCAGGCACCTTGGGAGGGTGCTGACCGGTTTCGGGACTAGCCCTGCTGCCTGTGCACCTCCAGCAAGGACCGTCCCGAGCTGTTATCTCACCTGGTGCCACTCACCTCTCCCCGGCCCAGCATCATCTTCAAGGGGGTCTTGTCTAGGCAGTGCCAATGGCATATCCCCTTTACTGGGGACATTGGCATATCTCCTTTATTGGCATCACTGCTCCATCCAGCCACAGCATGGGGGAGAGGGGCAGAGGGAAGGGGTAGGGGCGGTTCTCTTCCGCCTGCTGGCAGCTGGTGGGCGGTGGCGGGCAAGGCTCAGCACCCCCTGCTCACTGATGCCCGGCACCCCCGGGAGCCTACACCCATGGTCCCCCTCAACACTAGGCAGTGAAGTGGGGCTGGCTCAGTGTCTTATCCCCATTTGTTTAGCAGCGCTCAGAGGTGGAGCTGGCCTGTCACCCTGAGCCTAAAGTGACTCCAGCCGGCTCCTGGTGGGCTTGGGAAGTCCAATGCTCCTGGGAGCAGAGCCTCTCTCCTTAGGATCCATCCTGCAGCCCAAGGGTGTTGGGGGCTCTGGCAGTGTCCACAGCTGTGGGGTGACCCAGGAGGTGTGGGATCCTTGGGGGCCAGCAGTGGCATCAAGTCCCATGCGTGGGCAAGCAGGTGCAGGGAGCAGGGATCAGCCTGGGCTCACTACAGGATCTGGGCTTCTGCCAAGAGAGAGGACAGGGTGTCAGGAGGGCACTGACCTGCTCTCCACTTCCCACTCTCTGCCTCTCATTCCCCCCATTACACCCTCCTGCACCATGACTCACTTGGTAGTGCCTTCAAGTGGGTGGCAGCAACCAAGAAGTTGGGTTTGGTCTTGTCCTTGCCATGTTTCCTCATCCGGAGCCTGGGGAAAAGAGCAGTGGTGGCTGAAGAACCCAAGCAGCCCCCTGGAGCATTGGGATTGCCCACAGCCCCAGTGATCCTGCTCTGTGTTCCCCTCTAGCCATGCCCAACTGTGCCCAGCTCAGCTTAACCTCTCTGTTGGGTCATCTCCAGGGCTACAACAGAAGCTGGTCATGAGGCGGAGGAGGACTGAGATGGGAACAGGGGCTGACAGCAGAGCGACGGCATGGCAAGGAGAGTGGGCAATGCCTGGGGCAGAACTCCAAAGAAGTAAAGACATATGAAGGGGTGTCTGCGCTGACTCTGGAGCATGAGAGTCCCCAGCAAGGCAGGAGCCTTTGGTGGGGTGTTAGTAGCAACAGCATCTTTGGAGAATACAGAAAAAGGTCCCATGGATCTGGGCTCATTGGAAAGACCCCAGGCAGGTTGGGCAGCACTGAGTGGGCTGGGAATAGGCTTGGATGTGACAGCGGGTTGCAAAGGGTGCATAAACCACCATACGGAGAATGAAATCTGTCTTGGCAGGGACACAAGAGTAGGGCTCAGGGGACACAGGGCACTCCATGCTGAGGGTTCAGGTGCCAGAATGGGATGGGGACAGCAATCATACAGACCCCTCCCTCTCAAAACCCGGCCTACCAGATGAGGATGGTGATGACGAGAACAGCAGCCAGGACGAAGAAGGCAAAGATCCCAAGGGACACCAGGACAGCCATCTTCTCCAAGGGGTCACTGCGGTCTGGAACAGAGAGACTGTCACAGCCAAGGGATGCCACAAACCCCAGCATCTGGGGGACCCTATTGAAAGCTCCTGGACACCCCAGCAGCCCAGCCACACACAGGCATGGAGCAAGAGACCCTTGCCATTGCACTCAACCACACAAATGCCCACCCTGGCACTCCTGACTGCGACCCCATCTCTACTCACTGATGGGCTCAGGGTTGGGAGCGTGGGAGGGCTCCTCAGCCAGGCTCTCCAGTCTGGCATCTGTAGTGGTTTCTTCACTCGCTGTGGTGGCCAGGTCTGGAAGGACAGAGGGGATGGGAACATTCACCCAAAAGTACCCACAGAATCCCAGGGACCCACAGAGAGGAGCAACGAAGGTACGTACCCCTTTTGCCCCAGAGGTCCCACAAGCCCCAGGGTGCCCCCAGGGTGCTTAGTGGTACTCAGGGAGCCCTGCTCTGCCCCAAGTCTACGGGGAGCAATCCCCAAGTGGCAGCAGCACATCTGCTATGTACAGCAGGACATCTGCTATGGGCTGGGAGATGTTTTGTCCTCCTGCAGCTCTACCTCCCAACTTTAGAGGCCCAGGAGCTGACACTTGCTCTGGTTGGTGTTTGGGGGAATGGGTGCCATGGAGAAGTAACTAGAGAGGGGCAGCTCAGGGTACTAGAGGGGCTTCAGGGAGGGATGGTGCAACATAGTAGGGCTGGATGCAGCCTCTCCCCCTCTCACCTCTGACTGGTGTTGCCCGGGCCTCGGCACTCCACTCGCTCCAATTCCCCGCATCCAGGAAATCCTTGGCACTGACTTGGACCACGTGTTCCAGCCCGGCGAAGGCATCTGTGATAATCTCTGACAGGTTCACTGTCTCTACCTGTGCCAGCAGAGGGGAGGTGTGGGGCAGGCAGGGGCATCCCCAACTGCCCTCTCCAGCCCCATGCACACCCCGCTCCTATGCTGGCTTTCCCTTTCCTTGCACACGGCTTACCACGGACCAGGAACGGTGGATGACGGGTCGGTACTGGAGCCGGAACCTTAGCTGGAAGTGGGGTTCCTTGGGCCAGGAGGAGGGGTACTTCCAGCTCACATGCAGCCGCCGTGGGGCCAGGGGAATGGGCTCCACCACCAAGCCTTCAGGAGGGTCTGGCTTAACTGTGGCAGAGAGGACAGAAGGCCCCTGTCACACTGCACTGCCATGCAGAGAGGGGTTGGGTTTCCCTCTGTCACCAAAACATAACTGCCCAGGGCATGGATGAACACTGGGACAGATGGAGACTCACTGATGGCCTGCATGGTGACATCAAGGAGGCGGTAGCTGAAGCCCAGGGGGTTCACCTCAGTGATGTTCAGGCGGTAGGAGCTCCAGAACTCTGACCGGTGGACAGTGCAGGTGCCAGGACGGGATGGATCCTGCAGGCACAGCCCCACATGCCCATTCTTGTTCCTATAGGTGGGGAGGCAGGGTGGTGACATGTCCTACCTGCACACCATGCATATTTTCCCAACACTCCCATGGGAGGTGCCATGGGAGACCCCCATGCCAAGACCCTAGTGGAGGAGGCAGCCCCTCCACCTCAGTGGCATTCACCCTTCCAGAGTCCACCATGTCCCTCTGAGCACAACAGAAGAGAGCCCCATCCCAGCTCCAGTCCCCCTGGGAAGGCCTCTCCATGGGGCAAGCCATTCTCCCAGACCCCAGGCTTAGGTAGATAGCTCCCCCAGTGGGGACCCCCAGCCCTTGCTTTGGGGACTCTGCTGAGGGCTGCAGCAGAGCCTTTGGGATGGAGCCCAGTCCCCAGGGAGCAGGAGCAGGGTGGGAGTCAGTCCTACCTCCGCTTTTCTTCACCTGTCAGCAATTTCTTCCTGCCATAGAGAGATGAAAAAGCAGACCATGAGGATGAGGGGTCAGCATGAAGCCAAACCCACCCTGACCCAGAGGAGAGGCAGAGGTCTCCACACTACAGAAGAGCCACTCACTCCCACATCTGACATACAGACGTGACAGCATAAGAGACAGAACTAAAACCCTACCCCGCGCTGTTAGTGAGCAACCTGGCAGCAGGAGGTGGGGGTCCCAGGGAAAAGAGACCATGGTGTACAAGAGGGTCTTTCCCAGAGGACCCCCTTCCCTGCCTGGAGTTTCATCACACAGCAGCAAAGATACGGAGATGCTGCTAAAAGCAACTCCCTGGTGGCTGGCTTCACCCTCCCCCTAGAGCCCCCCAAATCCCTTGCTTCTCACTACCCCCTCTCTGCAGAGCCCCTGATGATCCACGCAGCCCCCTCCTCACCAAGCCCCCCGGCTCTTGCAGCTTTCAGCAGGGCTGTACTTTATGAGCTCTGTTGGACTTCAAAGCCACCCGCTAATTTGGCTCGCAGGGATAATTAGAAGCAGCAATGCTGTCAGGGCTCCTTTCATCCCAAAGCATGCTGGAGCACAGCGGCTTGCAGATGACCTGCTTCTCTTTTATAGCCCCTCTGGTGCTGGCAGAGCTGTCAGCAGGGAGGGAGTTCCAGCCTGTTCCAGCCCCCCTGTGCTGCTGAAGGGTCTCCCCAGGTAGCAATTAAATGATTGGAGCTTAGCTCACCCCAAGACATGACCTGCTCAGGGGTGCAGCGTGGTCCTTGAGGCAGGAGGTGAATCCAGGGTGTGGGTGGGATGAGTAGCTGAATTTGATGGTTAACTGTGGCTGGGACCCAGAGATTACCCCACAAGCCCCCCAGCCCGTGCCCTGTGGGGGTACATCACCTGTATGTGGTGATGTATCTGGTGGGGAGGAAGGTCTCCACACTGGAGGTCCAGGAGCAAGAGAAATTCTCGTAGTCAGATGCTCTGCAGGACACAAAGGGGACTCCCGGCAGGTCTGAGGTCCAGAGGGAAGTGACAGTCAGTGAAGGCACCCCATTGCACAGCCTATCCAGCACAAAGGGATGCCAAAGACCTCTACTGGCAAGCCCCTGGGTGCAGGCATCACTGACCCATCCCAGTGAGGTGACACCCCCACAATAGCCCAGCCTGCAGACATGCTACTCACGCCCCAGACGCAGGGACACGGCGTGCAGGAGGCCACCGTCCTCGCCATGGCAGCTGTATGTTCCCATGGAGGCCAAGCTGGCACTTGGCAGCACCAGGGCTCCCTGCTGGGTGGCTGAGCCCTCTGGCAGTGCTGCAGCACCTGCTCGTCTCCACTGCACTGGTGAGCTGGAGAGGAGAGACCGGGCAGGCTGCATCAGAGGACAGGAATGGCAGGTCATCCCAGGCCCACCCTGTAAACCATTCCATTGGATAAATCCCCCAGTGTACATGGAAAAGACCTACCCAGCAGGGGCACCGGTGCACGACAGGGTCACATCTGTCCCCAGCTGTCCATACTGCACACCTGGAGGGACACATATCCCCATATGAGTGTCAGCACTCCATGACACCCCATGCCAGGGCTGGGAGTGGAGGTGGACAGCTTGGGGCTATATCCCACAGTGGGCACTGGCTGTGGGGTCTTGCTTCACACAGGTACCACACTGGAGGACTAATAAGGACTGGTCTCAGTTGGGGTTGGGTGAGCAGATGTAGGGAGGCACTGGCCAGAGGATGCCCATCACAGTAGGGCTGCGTTTCTTGAGTGCCCTAGTTCTGGTAGGTCTGTTCCTGCCTGGGGGGAATGGGGTGCCCTCAGGGTCCTCATGCCTGGGATATGGGGGGCCATATGGGGGGCTCAGTGGGGGGCTCACCTTCTTCTCCCCAACCCTCGGGGACAGCGAGGGAGGCTGATGCCAGGGCTGCTGCAAGGAACACCATCACCCTGCCCAGGCCTGGGATGGAACTGCGCATCTGGGGAGGCAGAGCAGGAAGAGAGAGGGTGTTATTCCCTAAGGTAGGGCAGCTGGCAGGGTCCACATCACAGAGCATTCCTGCAGGACCATGGACCCTGCATCTCCTTGTCATCTCATCCCATCCTGTGGGGACAGCACAAGGACCAAATCCCAGGATGCCAGCTGTGACATCTGACAGGGTCTGTGCCACAATCACAGCTGGTTCCTGGCTGCTGAGCAGTCCCTGTGCCTGGAGGGGGGATGCAAAAGGCAAACATTGACCAGGATCTTGGGGATGAGTGGGTTGGCGGGATTAAGGGTTCTTTGCCATTGCAATTCTGTGCTAGAAGCCTTGGCTGGCTCCCAGTCCCAGGGTGGTCCAGAGACCTGTGCATGTGCAGCTGGAGTGGGAAGGGACCACAGAGAAATTCTGGCCTGTATTTACATGGAAGGAGACAACAGTTAGCCCTAAACAGGCTCACACAGCAGGACTGTGAAAACTCAGGCTGTACTAAGTCCCGCATCACTGCTCATGCCTGTACCCACTGTGAGGCTGGTCCATGTAGATCTACTCCCCTTTGGGCCATTTGTGGCTGAATGGCCCTGAAATCCCTTCCTCACACTCAGAGATCACCACTCGCTCTGGGTGAGAAGTGCAGGGGATGCTGAGTCAGGGATGTGCACCCAGCTGCCCATGGGTCAACCCCTGCCACAGACTGGAGTCTCCCTACCAGCATCACCCCTTCCATCCCGACATACACATCCCAACCTGCACATAATCAGCCTGTCTGTGCCAGCCAGCATTACCCTGCATCTGGTCTCACCTACGTAGTACTGCACATAGCCAGTGTCACCCTGTCCATCCCAGACAACCTCACCCCCTCCATCCCACACAAGCCACATCACCCTGTCTGTGCCAGCCAGCATTATGCCAGGGCATCCATCCTGGCCAGCATCACACTGTCCCTATCAGCACCATCACACTGTCTGTGTCAGTCAGAAATGAATCATTTCTCCCTAGAAGGCCCCTCTACCCACCCCTCATGAATGGACAGGCCTGTTATCTACACTCACACTGTTGGGCTCTGCTCCCAAGTGCAAGCAGGCAGGGGCTGCAGGCAGAGGAGGCAGTGAGCTCCCTGCCAGCCCCAAGTGCAGGCATAAATCTGTGTTCCCCAGGGTTCAACAGCTGAGAGACTGGAGAGATGGATGCTGCAGCCCAGCAAAGGCACCCCAGAGCAGCTGCTGGTTCCCCTCCTGCGGTCGGGTGCCCATGGCCACAGACCAAACCGCTTGGCGAAGGAAACGAGAACTACAAGGCATTCTGCTGCAGGGGGCACGGCGTGTGGCACCCCACATCAACCCCGTCCTGAACATGCCAGGCAGCCTCAAACACAAGCCCCAAATGTGAATAATTTCATGAGACTGTCATAAGCTTTTCCTACCAAACCACCAGCAGAAATGTTCCCAAGAAACATCAGTTAAAAGGTCTCTGCCAAAACTATGCTGGTAAGTAAATGGGAACATTTGGCCTGAAAGTAAAATATTTTGGTGATGGAAAAAAAAGAAAAAAAGGAGACAGAAATGAGTGTATTTTGTCTTAAAAGCAGTGATCAAAAATAACTCCATACACCACGTGGGCCAGAGCAAAGGGATGGTTCTGTGGGGAGGGAAGGAGGGATGTCAGGGAGAAGGGAGAGTGGATTAGCATGGAGAGAGAAAAATAGTTTTAAAATAAAATTATTTCTTCTCCCAACCACCCTGTTTTTTAAATGCTGCGGAGGGTGAAGACAGAGCTGCTGCACCCTTTGCTCACCCTCACCATGTCTCTCTGTGGCAGGAGAATATGCTCTGGGAACTGGCTTACTGCTGACATGAGTTTGCCTGGTCTTAGGGCCATTGACTTGTTCAAGGCCAGCCTGGAAAAATGACCTTGCAGCTGCAATACTGAAAGGCCTCTTTCCCTCTGTGGACAAGGGAAGAGCTTGGGGGCATGTCAAAATTTGCAGTAAGACACTGCTCATGTCCCCAGGGAACAGTGTAAGAAGCCCTGCCTGGCCTGGCCTGGCTAGCGGTGGCAATGCCAGAGGACCTAGAGGTATCTCAGACCCTCACATGGTGGCAGATGTCATCTCTGCAGACCCTGCCCCCAGCTGCATCCCAACACATCCCCATAATGACCCCCAGTGGTTAAGTCTAGTTAGGGACAACTAACCTAGACCCTAAACTCAATGGTCTAAACCTAATCCTAATCCTAACCCTAACACCACTGACCCTGGGGGCCACTCTGCATCCTCCAACCTTCCACACCCTTTGTCCCAGGGCCCATCCTCACCCCTCCACCCCATGCCCTCACAGAGGCACGCCTCCCAGCACAGCATGGGGGAAGACAGCACCAAGCCCCTCCAGTCACACATTATCTTAGTAAATGACCCACATGAGCATTGACAAAAACCTATCCCCGACTGAGCACCACTGAAGAGAGAAGCACCCCTTCCTCCCCTGCCCAAAGGCCACAAGCAAAAGGAGAAGGAGCCACAGAGCAGGGAAGATCTGGAGCCCTCATCCCTGGGTGCAGTGGCGTGGCGGGGGCCTGGTGCTGCAAGACAGCCTGCCCAGCAAGGATCCCCTTGTTTTCTGCCACCAAACTCCCTGGCCAAGGGAAAAACAGGCGTGCAGATGAACACATGGGTGTGCATGGCCAGGCCACCTTCCTTGGCGGCTCTGCACCCTCACGAATGGGAACACAGGCAGAGAAAACATCCCTTCATGCTTGAACCAGCGGTGACACATTCTGGGGACACAGAGTCCCAGCGCAGTGGTCCTGGAGCCGAGCCGGGACAGAGGGAACAATCAGAGCTTTTCTTCCTGCCTGCATGCTAATCCTGGCCCAAGAGACGTCTGCCACCCGCCCCGGGCTGTGTGATTTCCCAGTGCCATGGCCAGGGCAGAGGGACTCGGGTCAGCCTTGGGGAGTGGTTTGGTCCTGGCTGGAAGTGCGGCAGTGCCAGACCCTGCTCCCTCAGCACGGGATGCTCTTTTCAGTGGCATGGTAAGGATGGCCAGGCTGCCTGTGGTACCTGTGCATGTGAGCCAGGCACACAAGGTGACACTCTCCACCCCACACTAACCCTGCTGTTATACTGGGCACCATCTGAGGTCATCCAAAAGTTTTTGGGGAGTGGTGGGTAGAAATCCTGCCATAGGCCCCTTCCTGCATCCAAAATTAAATGCTGCGAGGCAAAACTTCACCCAAATCACGGCTATGTGCCCATGTGGGGTGCGACAGTCCCCTCGACACAGCTGCTCTGTGCCATGCTCTGCCGTGGCCTGGCAAAACCCAATGCAGATTCCTGGGGGAAGCCAACTTTCCATTGCACTCAGTGTTTTAAAAGACAGTGGGGTTTGTTTTTTAATTTTTTTTTTGTTTTGTTTTGTTTTGCTTCATTTGAAGTCACTCTTCAAAGAGAATGGGCCGCACACAGAGCTGGGATGGTGGGGATGGGGACAGAAACAGATGACACTGTGCCTCAGGGCTGCAGATGGCAATGGGGACATGTGAGATGCTCCCCACTGAGTACAGAAAACTGAGATGCCTCCTAACCTCTCCTCAGGGTGGTCAGGGGCAGCACTGCTGTAATAGAGATACTGCAAATGACCCCAGAGCTCTTGGCAGCTTTGCCTGCCATGTGCCAGGCCCTAACGGAGTTACCCACCTGCAAAAAGCCACTCTACAATGGGTCCGAAGCTGGCTCTAATGCCCCAGAGACAGCATCACTCTGTACTCCTGCTCCTGAGCTGGGGGAGCTTCCCCAGCCCTGCTCTCCAAACCCTCCTTTCTGCCAGTGCCTTCTATAGGAAACATGTCCTGTGTTGGAATGCCATCCTACAAGCAGCGTTTCAAAGCAGCAGGAATTCCCCTCTCCTAGTTTTCCTGTGGGGTTGGGAGCAGTGTCCCACTAATCCCTGTCCTCCGGGAATCCCATGTCCCGCTCTGAGGAGCCATGGCATGGTCTGACTACCTCCCTGTGTCTACTGATCCACCCAGAGACCCACAAGCACTCCACCCCTGCATCTTTGGTGACTTTCATCATCACAGCATGAACACTCACCTTTGGGGTGGGGAGAGCAACAACCCCCTGCAACAGCCACTGGCACCCTCCCAGCCACTGGCTGCATGGATAAAGCCCAGCAGGGTGCTGGGAGGGAGGGAAGCATGTTCCCCACCACCTCCAGGGCCATCGGGGGGCATGCACAGTCACACTTGAGGCAACACCTTGCCCACCTTGGGCTCTGCCGGGGTGATACTCTGTGCACTGTCCCCAGCCCCTCCAGTGCCTTGGGAAGCTCAAAAAGGGCTGTTTTCCTCTGTGCCACTTTGTTGGGGTGCATTGGCCCCCATACCTGCTGTGGGTATCGTGCCACACTGGGCTGGGCCAGCACACACACATGCACAGTTGCAGCCAGTGCAACCCCAGCACACTGGAATTACCCCAGTTAAACCAGTAAAACCAGCTGGAGTCTTTCCTTGCGAGGACGCTGCAGTCCAATAAGCCCCATGCACAGGGGCTGAATGTGGGACTAAGCCCAGTAAAGTCCCAGTGTGAGATTTAACTCAGGGCAGCCCAAACAGGGAATTATACCCCATGCAACCTAGGAGCAAAATTAAATTCCACTAAGCCACACTCAGGAGAGGAATTAAATCCATGCAGTCCAAACTTGGGGTTAAATCCAGTGCAATCCAAACACATCGTTAAACCCAGCTCAGCCCAGGAGTGGGGTAAAATTCAGCTCAGCCAAAATGTGAGGTTAGACCCAGCACAGCTCAAACGTGGGTTTCTGCCATCCAAATGTGGAGTTAAACTCAGTACAGTTCAGGAGTGTGGTAAACCCCAGCTCAGCTCAAACACAGGGTTAACCTCAGCATAGCCCAACCATGCGGTTACACAGTCCAAATGGGGGGCTAAACCAAATGCAACCCAAGAGTGGGGTTAACTCCAGCTCAGCCCAAACACAGGGATAACCCCAGCACTGCCCATGGAACCAGTTATGTCCACAGACAGGTACAGTGCAAGTCTCCATCCAGACCAATCCCCTCCAACATGCCCTGATGATGCCCGGTTGACCACAGCCCCACTGGTGTCCAAAGCCAAGCCCAGACCCCCCCAGTAACCCAAGGGTCACCTCTCTCCCCTGTGGATCCAGCAGCTGCTGTCGGTTCCTGGGGCCGGGGGGCCACCACACACCTCAGCATGCCAGCAGCATCGTGGAGGTCAAGGCTCTGCTCCTACCCCAGCTGGGAAACTCCCACCCCAACGCCCTGATTTCCGCCCTCCCCTGCTCCATCCTGCGGGAAAAAGTCTCTGGCTCCCGGTTGTAACCGGAGGCATTGGCAAGGGCCAAAACAGCGAGGGCTCTGTTAGCAGCCAGCAGCCTCGACACTGTGCCAGCTGGCAGCGCTGCATTCCGAGGGGGGAGAGAAGGGGCGCCCCCCTCTCCATCCCCATCCCCACACTCTCCCCTCCGAAGCCACGTGCCAGAGAAATTCCTAAAAATAATTTCTCAGCTGTAAAGAAACATACCAGTGCTGTAGCTGTAGTGCTGCTGAGTTTCTTTACAGCTTGGAGATTATTTTTAGGGTGGAGGCATGAAAGTTGGTGGGGGTTGGGGGGGTGCTGCATCCCCACTGTCATTGGCACATGGTGGCAGGACAGGGCTGGGCACAGTGCCGGGTCTGGGGACACGGGTGGGACCTGCCAGCAGAGAGTTGGGCCACCCTGTGATTAGAACAGGGTGGGAAAGGCTTTTCCTGTCCCAGGAACATTTTAGGATTTGGGATATTTTTCTGCTCCTGGGCTCAGCCCAGGTTGGCAGAGAATTCAGTGAACTTGCAGCTTCCAGCAGGATAGAGCAGCCAGGTACCACCCTGTGACCCAGCATGTTGTCCCCCAGCATCATCTGCATCTCCAAGAACAAAGTTCCCCCATAAGTTGGCCCTGGAGCTGATAAAAGAGCATAAACATGCATAAATGCAGGGGACAGACATGTCTGTACATACATGTGAATGCCAAGGCACATCCAGCTTCTTCTGATGCTCCTGATGAACTGCAGCCTGGAGCTGGGAACCCTGATCTGGAGAGGGGCCCCACAGCATCCCTATGCCTGGTGCTCCCCCTTCCCTCCCCCTGCTCCAAAGCTGGCCAGAGCCCAGAAGCCATCGGGCTCAGCTCCATCCCTGAAGCATGAAGGCACACGGGTCAGCCAAAACGCTGCAGGGCCAAAATAAACAGCTCACCTTACACAAATGCTCCCCCAGCTAGCAATTTGCTGTCACTCCTTTTGCAAAACAAAATCCCTTTTGGGCTGCAGAGGGATTTCAGAAGTCATTAAGGACCACCTGGGCAGCCAAATAAAGCCATCACCAAAGGGTGGCCCAAATAAAGCCACCACCAAAGGGTGGCCTGTTAACCTGTTGTACACCACTATGGGTGGGGGGAAAGGATGGAAGATGCAGACCCCTGACAATGTATGATGTGGGAATGCCGGACCAAGGGATAGCCATGTTCTGTCTTCTCCAACCTTGGAGTCAACCCTATCTGTTTTCATAGAATCACTGAATAATTAAAGTTGTAAAAGACCTCTCAGATCACCAAGTTTGAGCAGAGGAAGCTCAGGGGAGGAACACGGCAGGGACAGGCGCTGGGGAAACATCTCACTGAGGCAGCACCCATGCCCCAAACCTCTTGCCAAATTAATCAGATGGCAGCCCCCGAGTCAAAAGGAGTGGTGGAAGAGCAGCAAAAAGTGGGGAATAGCTGGGAGCTGCAGCACAGAGCCAGGGGATGGGGGCTGAGCCCTGCCTAAGTTGAGAAGGTTGGAAAAACACTGTCCAACTCGTGTTCTGCTAGGGGAAAAAAACCCAGCCAAGTTCTCCTGAAAGATTAAGTGTGATCGTATCCGAGTGGGGGAAAGCAGGGCAATCCAGTGAGTGTGCTGACACATCTCCTTCCCCAGTGCTGGAGAGCCGCCTTGGCCCCACTCAGGGCCAGCTCTGTTTACATGATCCTATTGTCTTTTTTTCTCCTTTGGATTCCCCCCCTTCCAATGCTATAGTTCAGAGTAAACAAAAGCAAGCAGCCTCTCACTCCAAACATTTCAGCCATCCCAAACTTTCTCTGGAGGGGGGCTGCCCATGGAATTTTCCTCATCCAAAAGAATTTCGAAATGTTCCCATTGCAGCCTGCTCTGACTGGAGGCCAAGATAGCTCCAAAATCCTTCACGAAATGCTCAAGCTACCCTCTGCACAGCCCCAGCTCCGGCTGTGCCCCAAAGCCCTGCCATGAATAGAGAAATCCTCTGGCCTGGCACGCTTGCCAGAGGGGGATAAAAGCACATCCCAATCTGTACAGCCCCCCCCCGGCCAGGTCATCACCTGAAGGGAGACAGCAGGTCCTGGTGAGGCTTGTTCCTACCTTTTGTATTTTAAGCTGCCACTTCAGTTCTTATTTTCCAAGTAAGTGATGCTGGTGCAAAGTGCTTGGGTGCACCAGGATGGCAATGCACCCAAACCCCAACAGTATTTGCCTTGGCAGGCAGCATCTCCATAGCACCAGCCAGAGGGACGAGGGTGAAGGGAGTGCCAGAGTTCCTCCTTGGAGTAGTCAGTGGCACCCTGAGAACCAGGAGGGCAGTTTGCAGTGGTGATGCCTGCTCAGTGCTGCTGGCTCACCACATGGGCAGGTGGAGAAGGAGGGGATGATGTGCTAAATACATTCCCGAGGATGGAATGGGGGACAGCACTGTGCCTTGCACATCCCTAGGAGATGGCACATGGAAGGGGGGACAAAATGTACTCCAGGATGAGTCAAGTGCTGGGAGCCAAGGATGCTGATCCTCCCTGGCCCACATCACACTGTCAGGGCATGCATCCCAGTCCCAGAAGAGGTGGGACCCCAGTGTGTTCAAGCAGAGATCCCCAAGAGCTCTCTTGGCTCTGACTGAGCACAGACATGGTGTGAAACCCATGAGACCCTACCATGGGGGTCTGCACAGTACACTGCACAGTACACTGGTAAGGGGAGCACCAGAGGCAGATCCTGAAACAGCTCCAGGGAGAAGAGCTCAGCCGAATAGACCCCCCAAAAAAGTCAGCAGTCGCAGGAAGAAGTATCTGAAGCTCAGTCCAGCACGGACTTGGCTGTCAATGCAAGCCATTGTAGTGGCCTGGCATGCTGATATACCTTGCTTGCTTTCCTGAACAGTCCCTGGATGACTTCCAGGGATGAGTTTCCCTGGGTAGGTGGTCCTGCAGTCCAAAATACACCCCAACATGCTGAGGAGCCCCCACATCCTCCCTCCACAGGCACATGCAGATTTGGGGGCTGCAACCCCTCGATATACACGCAGTCACCCCGGGAAGGCAAAACATTGCTGGTATCCACTGCATCTCCCACCCACAGCATCACACCCCGGTGGGCACAGAGCCCTGTGCCACCATAGAAGCACTGGTAGGGGGGAGATACCTCAGCTCCACGCCGGGCTGGAATCTTGCTGTGGGATGGGGCTCTGCTGGGTGCCCCCAATGCCTCTGCACCATCTCCCTGCGCCGCCTCGCTGGGCTCTCCTCCTCCGCGGAGGCTGCTCAGTGGTTTGGCGTGGGACCGGTCCTACCCCCCGACCCCCAGCAGCCCCCTCCCCTATAAAGGGGCCAGGCAACGGCTGTGCAGGGAGCAGAGCCCCCGACTCAGCAGATGGGGTCTGTAAAGTGAGGCTCCCCCAGGTGTGTTTGCCTTGGCTGGGGCTCAAGCCCGTCCAATTAGAGCTATAGAAAACATATCTTACAAAAAAAAGAGGGGGGAAAAATAATCCTCTCCCCTGAGCTGGGGCCCTGGGTTTGGCCGGGGTTTCTCGGCAGGCCAAGCACAGGCAATGCAGGCTCTGCTGGCAGCAGCGCTGGGAGGGAGGGATGTTTGTGGATATTAAAATGCAGTCGTAAAGTAGAATAAAAGGGCAGCCTTGTTTCGGAACGAGTCTCCGAGGCTTTCCCCTCTCCCGTCATGCTCGGCACCTGGCCGGCAGCACGAGCAGCTCCCCCTTCCCGCAGCCTCTCAGCCACCTCAGCTCGTCCAAGGACTGAGCTGCTGTCAGAGAGACCCCAATCCTCAGGGGTTAAAACCCATCATCTTCAGGAGGGAGAAGATTTGGGAGGCCACCTCTCTACAGCTACCCATAGTGGGTCAAAATTACAGTCACGTTTTTGTAAAACCCAACCCTGCACATCCATTCCTGAACACCCCTACAGCTCCCTGCATTCCCCTGTTCCCTGCCCTGCCTGCATGAGCCAAGGCTGCCAAAGCCCTGCTGCTTGGGGGCAGGCACATGGCACCACCACCAGTATTCCACTGTTTGGCCTCTCCCTGCATCTCCGCTGGAAGTAGAACAAACTGGACGGTGTTTTGGTTAAGGCTCAAAATTAGCCCTGGGCACCCAACAGCCCTGTTCCCTCACTGAATAAGGGGACATGGCAGGATCCCATGGGGCTCCCCCCATCTCCAGGGACCCACAAACCTCTGCTGAAGCCCTCTCCTTGGGACATCTCCCCAGATCCATCCCTGAAGCAGGATGCTACCTCTCCACAGCATTGCCGCTGTCTCCATGCTGCCATGTCCAGCTGTGAAAAGTCGCACCAGGAGGTTGGGAAACAGCCACAGGCATCAGCCCGGCTAAGGTGGCCCCATCCTGGCCCACCTGCTTGGTTGCAGATGCCCAGTGCACATCTGGCTTCACCACTGCCTTCTGCCCCCCTCCCCAGCTCAGCAAGGAGGGGACAGTGGGCTGGAAGCCCAGAAGCTCCCCTCATCCATCTCTGCCCCCATCCCTCCCCCTCTTTCCTGACAGCATTCCAAAAGTGCAGGCTCTCCAATCCCCCGACCCTTGTCTCGTGGGGACCACAGCCACATCCCACCCCCAGCCACGGCCCAAATGACTAACGCCCCGGCAAGAGAACCGGGTGCCGTCGAGGCGAGCAGGGCCTGTCCCTTGGCCACGCTCCCTCCCCGCAGTGGTGAAATCACGTCTGGAGAAAGCCCGGGGAGTGAGACGCCGGGCCCCCCCCCGCTGCTTCCCAGCGAGGATGCTCATCGCTCCACGCCTGCTGGCCGGCCGCCCCCGCTCTGCAAACCCCACGTCCTAATGGAGAGGGGTGCTCCAGGCACGCAGACTGCAACAGAACCCCACATCTCATCTCCTCCTCCTCGCTCCAGAGCCTATAGCAACACCCCGTGGAAATGGCTGCGGGATGTGGAAACGCAGCAGCAAGCCCCAGGTGCTCATAAAAGTGCTCCCGGGGTGCGGGCAGGAACCTTTCATCTCCCTTTAGCCTCTGTAAACCCGCCAAGAGGCTGTGGGGAGATTGGTGGGGGTGGGTGGGGGTGGAGGTGGATGGAAGGGTACCCCCTCTGCTGGCATTCCCCGTGTCAGAGCAGACTGACTCGCGGAAGGGGCTGGTGGCTTGGGCTGGCTGGAAACAGCCCTGGGCAGCACCAGAGGGGACGGTGAGGGACGGGCCACCAGCGCTCGCCTTCGACCTGGCACGCGCCGGCCACGACGGGGGTGACTAATGCGGCTCCTTAAACGCCTCCGCCGGCACGGGAGCGTGGCTCCGGGTTAGGGTTTAATTATCTGCCTTCCTCCGCAGCCCGTGCTCTCCTCTCGCTGAACCGCCACGGGGACCCCGGGAATGTCGTCCATCCCCCCTTCGGCCGGGGCTGCTGGCACAGAGAGAGCAGGGCTGCGGCGGGGAGCTGGCTGGGAGCACGCCGAGGCTGCAGCTGGGGGCTATAAAAAGCACGGCTGTGGTATGTAGCGAGGCACTGAGAGGGGAATAAAATAAAATCAGGTGGTGGATGAGTCGGGCGCTTGCTTCTGCACCGGGTCTAGCCCCAGTGCTGCTTCCCATCGTCCCTTCCCTGCTCCCTGCCCGGTTCACAGCCCGGTGAGGCTGGGGCAAAGAGGAGAGCTGGGATTTGGCAAAGGATGGAGGATGCAGGGGGTGGGTCGGCAGGCGACGGAGGGGGATCAAGGCTGGGGGAACAATCGCTGGCTCTGGTACACTGGCTCCTGCCCGGGATGGAAGCATCGCAGCCACCCCTTGCCCAGCCCAGAGACGCCAGATCCGGGCACTCAGACTTCTGGCAGCTTGTACTGGAGGATTAACCGTGTGCTGATTTACAGCCAGAGGTGCCTTTGCCAGGAGGAAGCTGGCACACTGACAGTGACAGTGGGTGCCCCACCATCCCCCAGCACCCCCAGCACCCAGATCCTGGTGGGGACCTTACCCAGAGGGAGCAGTGATGCCACAAGCTATGGACAGACAAGGCTCCCCCTCAGGCCTGTGGGAGCTCCCCACTCAGGGAGGACCCATTTTTGCACAAGTCTCAGAGGGGGAAGGTCAGATTAATTTTAAACCTGAATAAACAAGGAGAGAAGGCAATGCCAGAGCTCGCCCTTCCCAGTGGGGATGCCCAACAGCAGAGCACAGCACCCGCAGCACAGCTCTGCCCTGCCCAGGGGTTCACATCCCCCTAGGGGAGCCAGAACAGACCCACACCCAGAGGCCTCCCTCTTCCACAAGGAGCTCCCAGCTGAGTCAGTGCTGGCAATGAACAGAACAGCTTCTGCTTGCCTTTGCAAGATTCCTCTGGTCTCCACGGGGAAGCACCTACTCTGGGACCCCCGTCCCACTGGGAACAGCACCAGGGCTTGCCTGTCCCCTGGCCACAGTGCACAGTGCGGTCTTGGGAATGAACCAGGAGGAGGAAAAAAAAGAAAAACAGTAAAATTGTTTGTAGGTCAAGAGGAAAATGGAAAAAAAAAAGTTTGTGTTTTTCATGCCAAAAGGAAAATGAAAACCAAAACATTTTGTTCTAAATGATAGGCCTTGTTTAGTTTTCAGTGGTTTTACTTTTTTAAACTGGTTTGAGTTAAATCAAGCTAAATTTGTCTTCCAAACATTACCTTGGGGCGGGAAATAAAATAAATTAAAAAAAAAAGAAAAAAGAAAAAAAGAATAAATCAAAACATCTCGTTTGGAAAATGTCAAGAGTGAAACGCCACGGCTTTTCCAGCCTGGGAGAGCCGCAGCCGGGCACTGAACCCAGCTCAGCTCACAACTTGGCCTCCCTGAAGCAACTTTTTTTCCCGGAAAATAAGGCAACTGCTGTGCCGATTGACGGTTGGGATGGCTCATGCACTGGTGACCGGCTACCATCAGGGATGCCCCTTCCAGTCCCCATGCCAGTCCCCAGGACCTGCGGGAGCATGGAAGGACCCTGCTACAATCAGCAGCCGTGCGCGTGAGCCGAATCCGAGCTGAGCTGCTCTCCAAAACTCCTCTTTAAATGTCTTTTCTATTAGGTCAGCATTCCTGCGTTGCCCAGGGAAGGTGGTTACGGCCGGCAGCCCGGCACACAGGCTCCTCGGTGCTGGCTGCTGGCTCCCCGTCAGCAAGCAGCCTGCCCACGCTATTAAATTACTGAGAAAAATGGATCGTTTCACCAAAAATTAGGTGCAGGAACCTCTCATGCGGTGGCAAGGCAAGCTGGTAATTGGAAATTCATAGAGCTGGCCGCAAATGCTGCCTCTGGCTCCACTCCACCCTCCTCTGGTTGTGGTGAGGGACGGCGGGGAGGCGTTTGCTGCTGTCCCTGACGTGCCGCTGCTGATGGAGATGTAGCGGCCACGTCGCCAGCAGCACAACAAGGTCCCCTGCATACGCCAGGAGGGTTAAATGCTACTGCAGGGTGCCTCTGCTCTTGGTAGATGGAGAAAATAAGTGAAAAAAAAGCTCTCAGGGACCTTTTCAGGCACTGGAGGAAGAAAATACTCCATGCACGGTTGGACCTGCTTACCTCACCCTCACCCTTCTGGTGACATGTCGCATGGGGACATCACCTGGGGATGGCAGGACACACTGCACCAGCCCAAACTAATTCCTCCAGGGTGAAAATCAAGATGACCTTCCTCACAGACCACACCTGTCTTAAGTCCTTCATACATCCATCCATTTGTCCCAGGCACAGTGTGAGCACTACTGCTGCTCCTTTTGAGCTCAGGCACCTCATCACCATCCTCCTGGACCACTGCAAGTCCAAACCTCAGTGCCTTGCTGAGCAGAGCCCTCTGAGATATCTCCAGGGCAAATGGGCCTGATGTTGGAGCTGCCAGAGAGCCCAGTGTGTATCTGCAGCCTCCATTTGGGAAGAACGGATGAGGATATGCAGCAGACCAAGAGCTGTGTCAACAAGATACTAGAGGAGATGGGTCCCTCACACGGGTTGTTCCTCGTGCTGATACCTGCACCAGGGCCCTCATCTTCCTCACTGTGTGCAGCCCCTGCCCTAGTGCTGCAAGGAGAGGGAACAGAACAGCCAGGGAACTGGATGCACTCAGCTGTTTTTTTGGATGCTGGGATGCAAGGACCTTGGGCACAGTCACAGCTGGAGAAGGAACATGGAGCCAGGCACAGGACCAGGGAGGCCAGGGAAAAGGCATGCTTCCCCTGGCACAACCATGTTCCAGCCATGAAGCTGCAAAACTCAAAGCCAGGATGGGGTGGAGCAGCCTCAAGGGAGCTACAAAACAGCCCCCAGGAGCCTTGCAGGAGCTAAAAAAAATCAAAAGCAGCCAAAGCTCTGAAGAACCCCCCGGGTTTGCGTGTTGGCCCTTGCAAGACAAGGATGGAGCAATAGCTGGTTGGGTCCACCAGCTCCTCCTAAGCCTTGAGGCCTCAGGCAAAACTCATGGAAAGCAAAGGAAAGACTCCTGCAGACCTCCCCAGCAGCTGGGGGCTGGCCCTGTCCCTGCAAGGAAGTCTGGGGAGGTGCCAGCTGGCCTGGGCACCCTGTGTGACAGCAGCTTTCGCAAAACCAAGCTGGGCCACTGCAGCGTGGCCATCCCTGGAGACCTTTGCAGGGCTGTTGCAGCACAGCTGCTGGAGCTCTGTCGCAACACCAGCACGGCACTGGGATGGACCATGATGGAGACCCAGCATGACGGCACTTTCTGGTTTTCCCTATCTACCTCAGCAGGAAGGCAAGGGCTGAACTGTGCTTTTCGTGATGTTATTGAAGTCAAAAGGCACTGATGCCTGTGCTGACCTTCATCAAAGAGGGGCTTGTGAGGTCTTGGCTCCAGCTCCGACTATCGGTCTGGCCAGGATGAAAGCTTTCTGTCCCAAAGGAAGGGGATGGTGAAAGCACAGGAAGGCAAAGGAAACAGCTGGACGGGCATAACCACACCAGCCTAGGGGGACGTGCTCCAGGGATGCTGTGTCAGCTGCACTGCCTTTCACGTGCTCTTCTGTGGGGACATCCACACCACTTAGGCCACCAGGAGGATGGCAGGAAGCTGCCCTGATCCCTGTTTGGGGCTCCCCAAGGTGGGATGAGACTTAACAACAGCTGAGCACAACACCCACCAAAATCAGTGGGTCAGACGACTCTCCCCAAGCTGCTGCAGAGATGATGGTCCCCCCAAGCTGGAAGCTTCTTCTGTCCCTTCTTCCCCTTTGGTGGATCTTCAGCACTGGCTTCTCAACAAGGCTTGGCATCCCTTGATTTCTCTTTATGAGGTAGAGTAAACAAGAAGGTGCCCAAATGACCTTCTTTCCACCATCAGGATTTCATTAGATGAAGAAGCCCTTAATGTTTCCACCTCTCCCTATACAGCAATGTCTGCAGGTCTGAAACAGTTTTCATTAGGCAGTTTCTATTTTAGCTGTCTCCATATTGAGAGGGAGAGACCAGAGCTGAGCAGCTAATTTTTGAAATGCTTTCAGCATCTTCCCCTCTCCTGGCTGATGCACAGTCTTACCTGCAGCAGGCCATCTCCACCTGCATGAGCCAGCCTGACAATGTCAGGTCTCCTGAGGTCCCTCCAGCCTGCCTGTCCTCTCCAAAAGCACCTTTAGGAGACAAGTACAAGTAGGGTACTGGTGGATGTCACCGTCCCCTGGCCAGAAACTTCCAGAATTCCTCATAAGCTTTTTCAGAAAAGATCAATCCCTGCTGGAGCAAGTCCAAGCTCTCTGGTCAGATGTGACTAAAGTGACCACAGAGCACACACAGTGCTGGTAGGAGGGAGGCAAATCAGGTCTTGACAGAACTTCTCGTTCCTCTTCCTGTTGACCTCTCCCACCCAAAATACTCCAAAACACCAGAGGAGGAGATATTTGTCACCTTTTTTTTCCATGTCCCAGACTTGTGCCACTATAGAGAAGGAAGAATTGCATCTTGCAGCCCAGCTGCCCACCTGTGCTGGAGATCTTAGCAGATGCTCCAGGGGTTGCAGGTGCTGTGACCTTTCAAAAGAGTCCAAAGTTCACCTCATCCTGCTCCCATTCCAGGGTGACTCAGAGACCTGGGAAGCAGCCAGACTTGAGAGATAATTCCCATTAACACGCTGATCCCTGACACTGCAAACCTGCTTCTAATCCTCAGAGGAATTTTCCATTTTTCCATGGAAATGGTCCATGGGAGTCTGGCTGTTGGGGAAGACTCAACTACAGCTGCAAGGCATCTGTGCCCTTCCCCACCTTTACAACCTGGATGGTAGGCGAAAACCATCACCGGGAGGTACACAGAGATTTGCTGGTAGGAACTTGGGTCATAAGGTCATGATACACCCAGCCAGAGAGATTTGGTGATTTTCACACATGCAATGCTGTTGTAACCACAGGGACACTTAGAAAAAACCAAAAAATTCTCTAAACATTCCAGCAAGTCATTTCAGACATCCCAGGGCTAATTCCTGATGCTGACATTGTATCAGCATTTCAAATGCTGGTGAAGCCCCAGTGTATTGCTTACAGGGAAGAGCTCCCATACCATCCAAGTTCTGTCCTTGGCTATATTTTGGGCAGGGGCAGAACCACCTTTTCCCATGCCTGAACAAGAAGAGGGGAAAAAAGACTGTGAGAGATGCTGAAAATTTCCAAAGGCAGAAGGGCAGAAACACAAGCCAGCACCTGCCCCTCCTGAAGGCAGCATCTCACGAGGGGTTTTCCTCCAGAGCCAAACTCACGGGAGAAGAGGAGGCAAGAATCCTTTGGCTTGTTTAACCTAACAAGGAAGCTATAAATACAGCAGGGTAAACACCAGAGAGGGAGAAGAGGTCTTGAACTAAAAGCACAATGTTGGCACAAACCCACAGGGGAATAAGCTCTCCAGGAACGCATTCGGCAGGAAACCGGAGGGAGGTTGAGGCCTGTGTGAGCAGGAAGAGTCTGGAGTTGCCTTTGAACAAGAGTGGAGTAGAAAGAGAGGGTTTGAACTGAGTGCTCAGCCAGCTCATGGCAGGTGAGGATGCCATGCATTGTCACCCTCTGTGGGGGTTTCTCCAGCCAGGATAGACCACGTGAGCTACGTGAGAAGGGCAGGACAACTCCATGTGCAGGATGTGGGCTGCCTGGGTGCCCACCCATCATGACAGCTTCTGATGAACCCAGCAGCTGCAAAGGGGAACTGCTGCTGCTGCCACGTGAAAACGGCGGGGAGTCTTGTTGTGCCGTGAGTCATTCATTCATCGTTCACAAACAGGGCCTGCACTTGGCCAAGCATCCTGCTCCCCGCCACCACTGGGACAGGGAAAAATTGGCTTATTAGATACAATCAAGTCAAGTTTTCCCCTCCCTGAGAGGTTCCTCTTCCTGGAGTAGGAAGGGCAAAATCAGAGCTACTTTTCTCCCATGTTCCTGCAGGCAGCCTCTGCCTTTAGCTGCACCCTCCAGGGAGCCCTCCCTACCACCCTACTGAAACTCACATTCCCTATTCACTCACCATTGGTGACATCCAGCCATATTCATGACCCTCCTGTCTCCAGTTAGATCTGTCCCCCACCCCCGAGTTCCACTTTGGCTGCCAAGGTCAGTTCACAGCTCTCTGGAGAGGGCGTACTGCCCTTTTCACTTCCCCCGAAAAGGGCCAGGTTGGTGGAGCAGACAGTGCATGGGTGCTGAGGGAACATCGTAGCCACATCTCATCCTTGCTCCTGCCACAGGAGGACCTCTACCAGCTCACAGTTCCCTCTGAGAATCCCCTGCCCTGTTGCAGGCTGGGACGCTCTGTGCTCCATGTAGCTCCACGTGTAACCTCGCTGCGACCTGCCCTCCCACAAACAGGGAGAGTGCAAACACCCCACCTCCTCCTGCAAACGAGACAGCCAGACGTGGAGCCGTCACCTCCCGGCACCCAAGGCGTTCAGCCAGCCCTGGACACCCCAGCTCTGGCTGTGCCATCAATGCCAGTCATTCCACACCATTTTGGGCACAGCAACACAAGCTCTGGGTTTCTCCCCATCCATGGGGACCAGGCACAAGGCACCCAGAGGCCCCGTCACAGTGGGGTCTCGGTTTGCTGACAGCGATGTCTGAGCCGAGGACAGCCCCTTGGGCCCCTCTGACACCCTTCACCAGCCCAGAGGCAGAGCTTGTAGAGTACCTGGTGGGTGACACAGACAGCCTGCGAGGGTGGCAGTGGGCACAGCTCAGGGCTGGGCACTCGTGGGGGCTGGCAGAGGACAGAGAAGTTGGGACTGAGACAGCATCCTAGGGCAAGGAGGGACAAGGAAGACAGCCCTGCCAGCGCCCGCGCATGGGAAAGCGCCTCTCTCAGCGCCTTTCCTAATTGGGAGCAGCTTTTCCCTCCTTGGACCCCCCAGGAGAAGAGGGGGCCCTGCCAGGGGGGCGCGTTGCCTGGCATTCAAGCCTTTCTCCAGAAAACTCCCTTTAGAGTCAGTGGGGTTGTCGAAATTGGGAAGGGTGGGAGGGGGGCCTGTGGAGGCAGGGGAAGGAGCTCAAAGACCCCACCCCGGGAACGCCGTCTAGTCCCCGAGCATCTCCGGGCAAGGCGGAGGCGCGGAGGGTGGAGAAGGGGGAGCAGCACCGGGTACCCACAGGCAGCCGGGAGGAACCGGGAGGGCAAATCTCTGCCAGGGACTTTTTGAGGGGACACGGACACAGACACACAGGCACAGTCCACCCCCACCCCTCCAACTTTCTCCGTCCGGGCAGCAAAACAGCCCAGGGGAGCCGCCTGCCCGCAGCCGCTCTCCCCTCACCGCGGCGTCGGGGCGGCGGAGACCCATTCCCCTCCCGGGGTGGGGACGGGGGGACTGTTTCCTACCTTCCTGCGTGGCGCCGCGGCTATGTGTCCATGGCGCTAGACGGAGCGGCAGCGGGGCCGGGAGCTGGAGCGGGAGCGGGGCCGGGAGCGGGGCGCCCGCACCGGGCTGGCTGCGGCCGGTAGCGCAGGCGGTGCGAAGCCGGCGGGGCTGCCGCCGCTG
The DNA here is from genome assembly GCF_022539395.1 of Myiozetetes cayanensis. Taxonomy (NCBI): domain Eukaryota; kingdom Metazoa; phylum Chordata; class Aves; order Passeriformes; family Tyrannidae; genus Myiozetetes; species Myiozetetes cayanensis. The sequence goes on from NW_026087631.1 coordinate 64,038,857, forward strand.
CTCCATTGGAGCAGGGCTCTGCCAATCTGCCGCCGCCGCCCCGGGACGCTTCCTGCCTGTGAGCCACCCCCCGGGACCGGGAGGGCTCCGAGCCCGCTGCCCGCCGCTTCCTCGGGGTGCGTGGTCCCCCCGCGAGGCTCCCCGTCCCGCTCCGGCCGGGGCGCCGGGTTAGGGATCCCACCGCGGCGCGCTGATGTGCGGTGCTCTGCGGAGCTTGGGGGTCCGTCCCCGCGAGGCTCAGGAACCCCCACTTCCCGACGGTGCACAGCCCTCCTCGGTGCTCTCGGGGGTCAGCACGTCCCTCATTCACCAACCGTGCCTGCCCCCACCCAGCATCCTGGAGGAGTGGAGCCACGCAGGTTCTGCCTGTGACTCAGTTTCCCTTGCCCCTGGGCGGGGCATTTCTTTGGGGTTTATTTTTGTGGTGGTTGGTTTGATGGGGAACGTGCAGGGAGAAATTTGGCTGCGGCGTTTGTGACCCTGACCTGGATAAAAGGCTCGTTTCTCTTCACATCATGCAATGCATGTTTGCGTCCCTCTCGTGCAGGACCCGTTCGCCACCCGACCTGCTTTCCCTTGGAAGTGGGTTTGATTTGTCATTTTATCATGGTGAAAATTTTCAGGAGGAAAAAAAACTCGTTGGAAGTCTGCAATGGGGAACTGGCTGGTGAAGACCCATGGTGGAACTTTCTCTTCCCATGCCACATGAGGCCAAGTCTGGTGAGGGTTTCCCCAGGTGATGCTGGAGCCCCGGGACAGGCCCAGTGTTTCTCTCTTCACTGGGCATGGTGCAGAGTGTCCCAAGTGCGTGTGTCTCCCACACAGGTCTACTTCCCCTGCAACAACAGAAGGCTCTCTAGCCTAGCAGGAATGAACAGGGTCACAAACTCCCATTGCAACCCTACAGTAACAAACTGATCCTTGCCCATGTCCTGGCACATCTCTGAAACCCACAGTAACAAACTGGCTTTCCATCTCTGCAACCCCACAAAAAGACGCCCGTGGCTTATCCCACCTCCTGTTTATCCCTGTGATAATAAAACAGTGTTTTCCTTTGTCCCAGCTCTCCCATCCAAATCCCATAACAGATTTTGGGAGAGGTGGAGGTGAGCATGCCCGTCCCAGTACCCACACTGCCTCCAAGGCTGCACACTGCAGGTGTTGTGCTCAGCTGTGGTTGAGGCTTGGTAATCACATCACCCGAGGAATAGCCCAGTGCAGCACATCTGCTCGTGGCCTGGGCTACTGCCTCGCCAGCCACATGTGGCCAGATCCATCCCGCCTGCACTACAAGAGCTGGGGCTGTGCCAGGGCTGGGGATGTCCCTCTCTGAGTCAGCTCATGTGGCCTCTCAGGTGCTTTGCAGAAGGAGTCTGGTCCCACCAGCCTCCTCACATCTGCCCTCAGCTAGCAGCTCATAAGGATTTTGGGAGCCTGGGGAGAGGCTGGTCCCAAGCAGAGAGAAGTTTCCTCCATCCGGCTTCTCACTTTCCCCTTCCCGCCTCCTAAAGCTGCTCTCCACTCCACAGTCCGTGTGAGCTGAGGGACACTGGGCATCTTCCAGGATCAGCCAGCTCCTCGGGAAGGAGCGGAGTTGGGCGGGCTGCAGCGCGCGTTTGGCCGTGGGTCCTCCCCCGGGAGCAGACCCCGAGCTTTCCTCAACACTTCGTGTTGTTCGCAGGGCGCCGGGAGCTGGGCTGCTTGGCGCCAGCGCTGGCGGGGAGCCACGCGCTGCTTTCTCCGCTGCTGCAGTGCCGGAGAGCTGAGCCGAGCTGAGGATCCGGGGAATCCCCCGGCTCTGCAGGGCTGGGGCCGCCTTTGGGGGTAAGAACTTAAGAGCAGAGTTTGATTTGTAGGGGTCCCTGTGCTGGGAGTTGGAGCTGGCAGACACCCAGTGGTGTGCTGGGAGGAGGGGTGTACTGAGGATCTGGAGTGTATTGGGACTCCATCTCTGAGCAGAGCTAGAGAGATGCAGTTTGGGGTGAAGGGGAGGTTTGGCAGTGGTGTGGGGTCTGCTGCGTGAGCAGTGTGCTCAGGGGGGCTGCATGCCCCCTGGAGTCCTTGGGGCAGGAGTTCTCCGCATCTCCCTGGCACAGGGAAGTTCTGACATTGCAGCCATTCCCCTCCCTCATCCTCAGGCTCAGATGAGGATCTTGAGCTTCACACACCTTGAGCTCCTCCTTTCTGCTGTGGCACAAGAACTTCTGAAAAGACACGAATTGGGGGAGCCTAGGGTCTTTCTTTTCTCTCCCTCCCCTCTGAGCACAGAGGCCAGAGAGGAAGCTGCCAGCTCTTGCCCAGACAGATCAAGACTTGGACACATGAGCAGATGGCTGGAGGTTTTATTACACTACCATAAACCCATCCAGGACCAGCTGACCTGAGGCCATATGAGCTGCGTGCAGCCCTCCCTCCCAGTCCACAGCTTTGCCTGACTACCCGCTGGTGTGTGCTCAAAGATGTCCTGAGCTCTTTGACAGGAAGAAGCAGGCACATCCATGAACTGGGCTCCCACATGCTGGATTGTGAGAAGAGATTGGGAGATTTGGACTCATAGGCTTGAGAGCTGGAACTGGGACAAGCTTGAAGCGAGATGTGCCATGCTGATGTGCAGGTGCCACCTCATGATGATGTACTCAGGGATGGGGACGCTGGATCTCAACCTTGCTGGATGAGTTAGTACTTGCTGTATTTCTGCCTGGATGATGTGAGGGGAGCAGATGGATGGACTGTAGAGGACTGTGGGGACTGGAGATGAGTGCATCTGAAATGTATGGTGGTTTCTGTGCAGAGGAAACTGCTACAGGGTGTGCCCCCTCATGTGCGGGGCTGGCTGATAGTGTGAAGCCTCTCCTGCCCCAGTGCCCACTCCAGTGCTGCCTGTCTGAGGATGCTCCATGCCCATGCAGCCTGGGCATGGATGGGGGACATATATGCCCTGGAAGCCAGCTCCAGTGACTGTTCCTCAGATCCTAGAGACACGAGTGACCATTCCAGAGATGCAGGTGCCTGCTGGGTGCAGGGCATTGTGGGGCAGTGGGTCTGTGCCATTCAGGACCAACCTATTGGCCTTGTGTGGGACTTGTCCTGTGAAGCCTCCTGCCCAGTGGCTTTGCTCTGGCTGGCTTGGCGCGTGTCCGGGCTCTGGCTGACGTGCTGTGGGCATGGTCCCGTCTGAAGTGCAGGCTTGTTGTGTGTTTACCCTGGCCAGCCTGAGGTGTACAGGAAACCAGAGAGCTCTGCTCCCTGGCTGTCACTTTATTTATTATGGTCACAGCTCGGGCTGCCCACACTGTGAAACGAAGGTAGCAAAAACCCCAAGTGCTGCAAAGCAGTTCCCGCCCTGCCAGCCCTGCTCTGCTCTGATTCCTACTGCTATCTTGGAGCTGGGAGCAGTCCTGTCCTGGAGCGAGATGGCAGGATGCTTGGTGCCATGCAGTGATCATAGTGTCTGAGAGCAGGGTGGCTTGTCCCAGAGGTGTCCAGCCACACCATGCCAGAATAAATTGCTGATGGATGCCCAGCCCAATGGCACGCCACAGTCACTACCTGCACTAACGCCTGGATGTCCCAGTCTGGTTACATCTTCCCCGGCTCTTCCCTTCTATTCTGCAAAACAGTAGCGCAGCTAGGTGACTATAGCTGCATTTCTGCTCCAGGGATTTTCATCCCATCTCTGACACTCCTGTCATCCCCAAAGGAACACTGACCCAGCTGCCACCAGGGAACGTTGCCCAGCTGCCACTGCAATATGTAGAGACTAGACTCACTCACTCTTTGGGCTTTCAGGACCTCAGATGTTTGTTGCCTGTGGCCAACAGCTCCACACAGCCTGCTCCATCCCTGCTGGATGGTCCTCCTCCAAGAGAGGACACCACAGTGGTGGCTGTGGTTGCTTGAAGGGTGGAGTTTAAGGTTGGGAGGCTACTGAGGACTGGGAATCCCTCTATGTGGGGCTGGGGACAGGTGTCTGGATGGGGACTTGAGCCATCCCAGGTGCTCCCACCACTGTGCACTGCAAGCACCCGGGAGGCACCGTGTGAAGCCCTGCATGCTGCGAGGAACGGGCAAACTCACAGCTGAAGGGTGAAGCAGAGAAAGGCAACATTATACACATGGCTATTTATAGGAACTGCCCTTCTGCCAGAACCTGACTGGCAGCAGCAAGGGCTGGGCTGGCGTTTAGGGAGCTCAGTCCAAAATCACCAGCCAGCAACCTGGGGATATGAAACAAAACCTCCCAGTGCTCAGAGGGCTCCCGGTCCCCACAGAGTCACATGGCTTGCTGGGTTGCATTGCTATTAAAGGGAGAAAATGCCAGTGAGCTGATAAACAGAGGAAGGTGAGCCAGCTCCTGAAACCTTGGGCAATTTGGCAGCCCTCCTCCCACAACAGGCAGCCAAGTGCTGGAGCCTATTGAGCAGGACAAAGCTCTTGGTCTGAAATGGTTGGTTTGAGTTACAGAGAGTGAAGGGGAGAGAGAGCTGCTTCTTAAGGTGGATTTTAAGAGCTTGATATTAGTTTAGTTGTATTTAGGCATCTTAAATTTGTGTGTTTTTCACCAAAAGAAAGTCCAGATAGAGGTTCACTGAAGGACCAGAGCAATATTTGAGTCTCACTTTCTGAAGACATTAAATTTATAGGGTGAGATAGCGAGCAAAAAAGCCAACTAACCAACCAAAAACAACCCAGAGCTGTGGAACATAAGATTTTATTTACAAAGGAAAAACAGGAATGTTCTGGGGAGTGGATTTCTCTTCTGGCTCTGGGTATCATCTCCTTGGTGCCAGCCCTCAGCATCTGGATGCTGCGCATGGAGCTGCCTCCTGGGTACTGCACAAGGACACCCTGCGCATGGACAAGGCTTGGCTGCTTCCTGAAGCTATTAGTGACTGACTAGAGGCTGGCTTTTGGTTGTTCAGACCCAGAGATGTAACACTCACATTCCTGCTCCTCAGTCTCACAGCAGAATAACTCTTCATGTACCCAGCAAATCTTAGCAGAGCAGAGATGCTGCTGTTCCTGGGACTCCCAACTTTTCTGGCTGGAGATATTTCTGCTGTGCCTATTGGACCACCTCCACTGATTGCCCTGGCCCTGCTTCTGTCTGTTGGGGTGTTGAGCCCCTGTAGGCTGGTGTAAAATTATAAGGGAGCCATTCCTAGGACCTGCTACTGGCTGTGAATCAGGGCAGGATGGGGTCTCTTCTTAAGCACCTGCTCCTGGAGGCTGCTCCTCATTTATGGCCTACATGGGATAGGAAAACTCTTTATGCTGATGTGGAAAGTCCCATTGCTCCCACCCCCATAAGCCCAGGTCCATCCATGCCTTTGCACTCTGGGTGACGCTGCAGCATGGAGTAGAGTTGGGAAATAGGGGCAAGACGGGGAAACTCAGAGCCCAGTGCTCAAAGCCCTCCATCCTGTTGGATCCCGTGCTCCATCACATAGTGGTTTTGCTGAAGGAGGGGCTTCACCCTGGGCACGGGCATGGGGCCGATATGTGCACATCCCGGGGGCAGCAGCAGCCCCCAGGCTGGACCAACTAGGTCTGGGAGGCTGCGGGGGGGCAGCAGGAGCAATCCCTGCCGAGGCCCGGGATGCAGGTGGCCTTCCCAGCTCTGCTGCTCGGGCTAAGACTGCCCTCTCCCGGCTGGCGACCAGGACTGAGCTTCTCTTTCTAGCCGGCATCCGCCTCCTCCGGGCGTCCGGACTGACGCTGCCCCTCCCGACCTGACGCTCGCACCGCAGTTTCGCTGCCGAGAAAATCACGGCACCGGCTGAAGACAGCATCGGGCTTCAAATCGCTTCTCCTTCCCCCCTTGAAGAGCACTGGGGTGTCATAAAAGAGCATAGAACACAGAGCCAGGGATGCCACAGAGCCACAGAATGGCTTGGGTTGAAGGAGACTTTAAAGATTGCCTTACTCCAGCCCCCCTGCTCTGGGCAGGTACACTTTTCACTAGACCAAGGGATCAAAACACGTCCAGGGATGGGGCATTTACATCTTCCCTGGGCCACCTATTCCAGTGCCTCAACACCCTCACAGCAAAAAAATTCTTTGTAACATCTAACATAAATCTCTCCTCCCTTAGTTTAAAATCATTCATCCTTGTCCTATCCCTATCAGCCTATTTGAAAAATGCCTCTTTTTATAATCCGAGCCCTCTTTAAGTAGTGGTGTCATTGTGGCTTGTTCTGCAGCAGGTGACAGGAACATCTCTCCTCTGTACTCCACATCTCCTGTGTCCCTGGTGCTCAGGGCCTTTACCCATTACAGTGGGACCCTGAAAGAGTCAGAGTTTTGGGGATATGTGTTAGCAGTTTTTTCCTCTGAGCAAAAAAAAAGAAAAAATACTCTGAAAGGTCAAAGCTTTGGAAGGAAAAAAGCCAGGAGAAGTGCAGTGGAAAGGGCAGTGGTGCTGTGTGAGCTGTCAGGTTTCAGCCCCCTCTCCCAGACAGAACAAGAACATGCTTCAGTTCAGGGACAGGCAGACAGCACAGTAGATGTCTGTTAGACAGGTATTTCCTGAGAGGGGCCAAGCCATGCCCCATCCCCATTCAAAATTCTGCCAAGCTTTTGAACTCTTTATCCTCCAAGGATGATCCTCCAGGCAACAGCTTTCCAATATGGAAGAAGACAAAAGCATCCAGTTTGACAATTTTTTCCCAAGTTGTTGCTGCTCCATTTGGCTCTAAGCAAAGTGGGGCACCTGTGAGAGAAGGAGCAGTACAATTCAGGTCATCTGTCTCTATGGCAAGGGTCATGAGAAGACAGGCCTTGAGGTTAGAAGCACTATGAAAAATGAGGATTTTAATATTTAGTGGCAAGCATCCCTTGAGCAAGGACAGTTCTAGATGGAGAACAGCCCAACCATACAGAAATGGAGGGAGCAACAGCCACCCCTGCACCAGGAGGAGATGCTGTGGGCTGGAGATTTATGTGAGACATGAGGGAAATCCGATGTTTCCCTGTGCATTGCTGGATTCAGACCTGCTCCCTGTGAGAAGTGACACCTGTGGAGCAGTGGGTGCAATTTGCAGTGGCAGGAGGGCATGGCAGGGCTGTACATGGGGACGAGGGGAGCAGTAGGGAAGATGGAGAGGTCTGTGACCAGAAAAGAGGGATTTATGCTTCGTGTAATAAAACCACTATCTCATGTTAAGTCCTGGAATTCGTTGTCTGGATGGTTTATACGGGTTTATTGCTGGAAGGTGGTCTGGACCTCTTTTTTGGAATCAGTATGAGAGGGTGGTGTGGGAGAGGGGGAAACATTCCCCCTTGTGGGATGTCTCTGTCCCTCACTGAGGGGCTGAGCCGGTACAGAGCAGCTACTGCAGCTCCCAGGCGGCGTCACCAACGCGGGGATCCCCACAGACATTTCTCTCACCAGCGGGGCTGCATGGGTAAATCCATGGGTGTCTGTCCTGCAGGCTTTGTGGTGTCCAGGCACAGCCCGGATCCATGGGTGCATTTAATCGATTTGGAGGACCCTTGCAGAGCGCCCCGCACAGCCATGTGAGGGCAGCACAGACCGCTGACGTGCAGCAACAGCAGCAGCAGCAGCAGCAGCAGCAGCAGCAGCAGCAGCAGCAGCAGCAGCAGCAGCAGGAACAGACCAGAGCCTGCACACCTGCTTGCTGACCATTCTCTACACGGGTCCCTCTGGAGCCCCTCGCCCGGTGCTCCCTCTCCAGCAGGTCACAGCTTGCTCAGATTGAGTGGAGCTGCTGCAATTCCTGCTGCTGGCTCCTTTCCCCGTGGTGGATGAGATTCAGTGACCATCCTGGTTGGGCGCATAGGGCTCCAGCTGTATGTCATCTTCCTCAGGCTGCGTGAACTGTGCTTGTTCACTGAGAAAAACAGGTTGAAAGTGGCAAGGAGACATGAGGAAAGTTGAGAAGAAAGTCAACTTTTTGGGAGCTGCATGGGGAGCCCTGCTCACCCAGAATTTGCCCTGTGCACCAGGAAGCCAAGTCTCTGCATGACAGTGGGGACAGGGAATGGAAGTGTGTCCATGATAGAAGCATTTCCAAGCTGGCAAAGACCTTGTGGGTGTTGGGAGCTGGGGTATGCTCAGACTCAGTGCCCCCACAGAACTCCATGAAGCAGAGGAGAGATGCCCAGGATGACAGAGGCTTCTCCAGTGTGACAGGAGACCAGCATTGCTCTGATGGGGAAAGAGGCTGGGGAAGGTGACAGGGCAGAGGATGTGTGGGCTGTGAGCTGCCAGAGGGAGCAGCAGGCATTCAGGAGGATTAACAGGTAGAGGTTTGTGAGGGATCCTACTGCTAATCTGGCAGGTATTCCTCCTTGAAGACACTGTTCATTAGAGTCAGGAAGGCACAGGGGATTTTCCTATGTTTTCAAGCTCCAGACAGTGTCTGAAGGACTTTCCTCACAGGAAAAATATCCCTGGTGGACACTGGAACTGGACTGAATGTATTTCTGGGAAATGAGCCAGGACTGTGTGAGGATACCTCTCAGGGCTTTCCCCTGCTCAGCCCAGCTGGATCAGCACCCAACAGGTTATTACAGGACTGACTCTGATCTCTATATTCACCAAGGAACACCAAACAGACATTAAGACAGTAAATTTGGGCATTGGATGACTTTATCCTTGACTCAATTACCTCAAAACATTTGAGAAAGACCCAACCTCCCCACTGTAACAGCAGGCAACAGCACCAGAGGCCTGTTCTATTCAAGAGTCCGGGGAATTTGTGAATGTTGCATCCCTAGAAGTGTCCAGTGCCAGTCTGGACAGGGCTTTGGGTAACCTGGTCCAGTGGGAGGTGTCCCTGCCCATGGTAGTGGGATTGGAATGAGAAGAACTTTAAGGTCCCTTCCAAACCAAATGATTCTATGATTCCATGATTCTATGCCAAGTACAGAGAAGGTTGTTCCATTTTTGGAGGAGCTAGCACACCCAGAGATCATCTACCCATCAGCTGCAGCTAACCTTGGTACCTGCTTGGGTTATAAAGTTGTGCAGAACTGCAGCATCTCCTCCCTGGATTCGACCTTCCTTCCTTTATGGCTTCTGGAAACATTCCCTCTCTTCAGAAAAAGTGCCCTTGGGAATATGAAGTACCTGAAGAAGCGGGTCTGCGTGAATCTAAACACTTCTGCAAAGCAAATGCCAGCCCATGGAGCTCGGAGTGCAGATGGAGAGTCACTGGCCTCCCCCCTGGGATGTGCCGTGGTAATTACACAGCAGGTCCCGCCCCAGCTGTTGGACCAAACCCAAGCACCTCCCACCTGGACTCAGGGATGAGGCTCGAGGACAGAGCACAGGGTGAACCTGAGAGCTGCCAGCTCCAGAAAGCCGGGTCTGGTGCTACAAACGGCCTTTGGATGGGTGAGCTGGACCCAACAACAGACCTGTGTTTCCACCGTGATCTGGAAGGGGCTGTTGTGGGGTCCCATGTATCAATTCCCTTCCCCTCCTCCGTTCCTTGACTTTTCTCAACACTCTGCTCCACTGAAGGGTAAAGGGGTGTCTGTCCTGCAAACTTCTTCCCTGAGGGAGTCCAAGACAGTGGAGAAATAGACATTTGCTACTGCCCATGTTCTTAAGCCACAGCCCTGTCTATACTAAAAGCTCCAAGGGGACATACATGCTGGTTTCCCCGCATGAGCAAGTGGTTGGTCACCACAATAATCCCCGTAAAGCCAGGACCACCACTCTTCTCTCAGGCATCTTGCTGCCTGGCACAACCTGATAACATGGCTCATCCCTAGGCCTTGCCAGGCAAGCCTTTCAAGGACCTCAACCTGATGAAAACAGTTCCTGTGGAGCAGGTACACCCAAAACTCTGGCATGTTTGAGGCTAGGGAATCCATGGCCTCCCCCGATTTCCCCTTCCAGGCAATTTGCAGATGTTGATGACACCCAGGATAGTTTATTCTCAGCCAACTGATGCTTTCTCACCTGAACATGCTCCCACAATGAGGGAGTGCTCAGCAAAACATACTGCTGGAGGAGAGTCCCCCGAGACTGCAAGAGTCCATGGGATTTATCTCTGCAACTTATAAAAGTTTTACTACAAATCTTCTGGCCCAAGCGAGCCAAGAGCTTGCTCCATAAATTACTACCAAGCTAGGGATTAGGAGCACTAAAACAGACGTACTTCGCAGCTAAAAATAAGGCACGGCACAAGCTTGAAGATTTGTTCTGCCTGGAAGTTTTATTGCACCCAAACTGTATGAGATAATGTGCAAGAAAGAACCGCTTAGCGGATCCATCTGCTTTTGGACACACTCGCCTGCGCAATCGCTGCGGAACGAGGCAATGAATCCGTGAAAGAAAGGGGAGTTAGACGGTGTTACCCAGTGCAGTAAAACTTTCTCCACACAAAAGAGAACAGCTTCCCTATCCCCTCACAGCTCTGCTCTTCCCATGGCCCTGGGGATGGCATCCCTGGTGCTCCAAGGACCCCGAACTTAGGCAGTGTTTGGGGGTGCTGACAAAGAAGTGAGCCCCACCACTGCTGGTGCCAGGTTGCTCTTGCAGGGTTCTTGTCATCCCAGGGAGCCTTTGTCTACAGTCGTAGCCCGGGCTTGGTGTCTGAGCCCATCCAAGAGCCCATGCACAGAAGGTCCCTTCCCTAGCTGGGGATGGATGCAGGAGCTGTTGAGTCCAGTCTCGGTTTGGACTGGGATTGCTCCCATCTGTCCACAAGCATGTCTCCACCATGCTTAGGTTGAGCCGCCTTAGCCCATGGATGTGAACACGCTTCGAGAAAGTATTTCTCTCCTGCTAAGTCTTGGCTGTATGTCCAAAGGTGCCCATCTTTCTTCTGGTTGGGTGACTGAGTCTAGGCCTGCCAGTTTCTGTCCCACAGGCACATAAAAAAATAGTTGAAAAATTTTAATACATGTAAAATTTGCAATGTAATGCAAAAATGGCAGTGTATGCAAAATTAATCACAGAATCATAGGGCGGCTGAGGTGCACAGGGACCTCTGGAGCTCATCTTTGCTCAAGCAGGGCCAACTAGAGCTGTTTGATCAGGACCATATCCAGGAGGCTTTTGAATAACTCCAGACATGGTGAATCCACAATCAAATTGGTCAACCTGCTCCTGTGGTTGGTCACCTGTACAGTAAAAGAATATTTCCTGTGTTCCAATTTGTGTCCATTGCCTGGTGTCCTGTCACTGGATTCTTTGCACCTTTGCTCAGGTATTTATGAAATAAATAAATACAATAAATAGAAGAAATCTCCCCTGATCCTCCCCTTCTCCAAACTGAACAATCCTAGATCTCCCAGCCTTCTGTCCCAGGAGACATGATCTGATCCCTTCATCATCCTTGTGGCCCTTTGTTGGACTCTTTCCAGCATGTCTACATCTGTCTTGTACTGGAATTCCAGAACTGGACACAGGATTCCAGGTGTGTCCACACCAGTGCTGAGTAGAGGACAAGGACCTTCTCCCTTCACCTCTGGCAGCACTTTTTACAATGCAACTTAAAATAACTCCTTTGCAAGAAGGGCACACACCTGGCCCGTGTTCAGCTTGGTGTCTGCGGGGATCTCCAGCTCCTTGTCTGCTTTGCGTCTGAGCGGTCCCCAGCATTTATTGGTGCAAGGGATTGCTCCTTCCAGGATGCAGGACTTTGTGCTTCAACAACCTCAGAGGGGACAGCAGGACCCGGGAATGTGGCTGAGACCCCAGTTTGGTAGTAAGGGCCAGGTTAGTTAATATCTGGGGCCACGACTGTAGCAGCTTTTGAGGAGCCCTGCACATGCTCTGACAGGAGTTACCTGTCTCAGAATGACTTTCTCTGGAATGTGAACAAGGGCATGGGGGAAGGCAAGCACTGAAACAGCCAGGGATGTGCGGCTTAACTTAGCTGGGAATCACAGCTTCTCTGCTAACCTGTCCCTTGTCTGGGACAGAGACAGACCTGTCCTACCACTCTGCTGAATGTGATGTATCTTGCCAGCTTTGCTGGAACCAGAGCTCAAGTGTGGCACTGTTGGACTTCAGCTGGGGCTGTGCTGGCCCTCAGTATGGAGGGACCCAAGTACTGATCTGTGGCGACCCTCTTAGTCACACCACCAGGATACAAGCATGCACCTAACATACAACCCATGTGCATCCTCATCATACATCTGAATGCCTCATACCATAGGGCAGAAGAGCAGGATAGGCCACCCTGCTCTGGAAACCATCTACATGAGTGTGTGCGCAGGGATGGAGGAAGGCAGGAAAAGGTTTACTGGGAGAAATTCAGCAGCAAATGAAAACACAGCCACATCCCCGAGAGAAAGCTGCCAAGCCCTGTCAGCTCCTGGAGGCTGCGAGCTCCTCCTGCATGAAAACCCAGTGAGCAGCAGAAGGAAGACAGGTCTCCTACAGTGATCCAGAGACTGCCACTGTAGCCCCCAGCCCCTCAGCAGCACTCAACCAGCTGCCTAGACCCCCAGCATTTGCTGCTGCTCTGGGGATCTGCAGCCTCAGGTGTGCCCAGGTGGTCTTCAGGACCACCACGGAAGGGCCAGCCATGGCAACATACCCCACACTGAGACCAAGCTGTGATGTGCGGTGAAACCATCTGTTTCCATCCTGCAGCTGCTGTCCTTCCCATTGCAATTTACTTGGCCTCCTATAATTTATTCATCCCAGGATACAGCTTGTACATCTGCAGTATCATTACTGGAGACACCATTAGCTTTAAAATTTTATAAACCTCTGTGCAGGTGATAAGTTGAAAAGTTAAAGAGGGTAATTGTGGCAGGAAAAAGGGGGTATTTGCTCAGTGTTCATCTCACACCAGAGATCCATGCTCTGGGGGGACTTTGGAGGGAGATCAGCAGACTGGTGTAAGCAAGTGAACTGCTTCCAGCTCCCAGCCAGCACACCCAGCTGCAAATCCTTCCCCACTAGATCCATGCCCTGGGCAAGGGACCTACAGGCAATTCCATGCATTTCTCCCTCTTGCCTCCTCAGCTCCACCAATTCCTCAAGCCAGTGACAGTAGGGGCTGCACATCCAGATGTTTGCAACTGTATGTGTTGGTCATGTTCCCTTGATGGACTTGACAAGGGACTGCCAAGGGTTAGGGCAATCCTGAATCATCTGCCTGCTGTCTATTTTTTTTGGATGATTCAGGACTCTACAGGGAACTGGAATAGTCTCCATGATGTAGACACCTATCACTCGGAGCATGCCTGGGTCTCCCAAGCTGCATCTCCTGCTTGCAGTTCCCTCCTGCCTCTCTGCTTCCTGACCAGAACACCCAGGTTCACGTGCCCTCACCAAGAACCACAGCAATTAAGTCATGCTGGAGTATTTTCCTAGACAGTTTACATGGCCTGAGTGCAGGCATGCCCCAAAGGTGTGTCAGGAAAGCAGGCGTGGCAGCCTTAGCCAGAGGCCCTGCACCCTTTGCAGTGAATTAAGAGCACACTGATCACTCCTGGCAGCTGGAGGTCTATGTGACAGCTGAGACAGGGGGATAAATTCCTTTCCCCCAAGGCCAAAGGGGATTTGTGTACAAGGATGATTTACAGACTGCTCACAGGGAGTGAAGAGCTAGGAGGCTGCAGGGACGAGGGTCAGTGCCAAGCAGGTTGGGGCCTGGAGGATTGAGGGGTGGTGGGAGAGGCTGAGGGATAGCTGAGACCAGGGAAGGGAGCAGAAGGGACAAAGTCCCAAAGGAGACCTGCGATCTGCTGACAGCTTTCTCTCTCCACGTTGCAGTTAGAGCATCCCAAATCCTCTGTCATTCCTGGTGTACCTGCAGTCTTGCTCAGTCTCCTGCAGCCTGGGAGCTTGGACACTGTTGCCTGTCCCTAGGATATGGTCATGGCACAGGCAGCTGTGAGTGCCGTGGACAGGCTGCTCGTGGGTCTTGGTGGCATGAGTCTGTCCCATCTTGAACATATTCTTATGTTGGCTAATGAAAGCAGGCTGTGGCTGGGCAATCTGACCTCCACCTGTCCTTTCTGTGCAGGTAGTCAGTCCCTTTTACACAGCATCCCTTTGCCTTCTGCCAATCACTGCCTGCAAGGTGGGTTCATCACACACTCTGGACTATCCCTGAGCCCTCACATGAGCTTTGTCAGTAGTTGGTGGCAGTCCATGTTCAGGCTTCAGAAGGCATTTCCCTCTCCACCCTGCAAGCATCTTGTGCCTCCTTCCAGAGCCACGTTTCCCAGGATGCTCCAGCGGCCAGTCTGGAAGGATGTAATATCTGAATGCTCAGCTGAAGGGAATTTACAAACCCTTGAGCAACAGGAGGGTAATGAAGCATGGGGAAGTTTGGAAGACACATCAGTCCAGTCAGCTGAGACTGACCAGTTCCCAGCCTGTCCTGCTCAGCTGACATAGCCAGATTGTCCTTTCCTTACCCAAGGACACCTACACACACATAATTTTGCTGCTCCCCATCCCTCTTCACTGTGATTTTCTGTCTTTGGTTTACTGTGGGAAATTAATTTGACGTTGGACTGAGAAGCCTAAAATTGCCTTAAGTGAGAGGACAGGTTCATTCTGCTGCATACCTCAGGTAGCCATGATCTGATGGGGTGATTTTGCCCCAGGGCAGAGTTCTCATTTTCTTTTTGGGGTGTCATGCCATGGACTGTAAGCATCATCATTCCCACATTCACAGACCCTACACCCGTTGGTGCTGAAACAGCTCAGTCTTCTCATCCAGTCTCACTCTGCTGCATAGGTCACAGCAAGGGCCCTCTCCTGGTTTTCTCCACAAAGCCCTGGCTCCTTGGGAACAGAAAGGGAACTCCTAGCAGTGCCTGGTCATCTTCTGCAGAGCACAGTCCTCTTAAGGACTTTACAACCCTCAGCAGCCTTGATGGTTCTGGATTTGACTCCATGCGTCCTAGTGAGCTAGGGCAGAAGAGACAGTCCTGCGCAACAATTTCTTCTGGATTGTGAAGACAAAGCAAGACTGCACTCAATGGCCAATTTTGGCAGCCAAAGTTAGCTCCTTGCTCTTCTGCTGCACTGGCTTTCTTCCCCCCATACTGCACAACTTCCAGCCACTGATATGCCAGGATAAAGTCTTCTCTAATTGTTCCTGACTTCAGCATGTTGCCAGGTAAACAGAGTGGAAATTAGTGGAGACAAGTAAATAATTTGTAAACAATCATTTATTCATTACTTTCCCCTCCTTTCCCTGTGCAAGCAGATTGTGAGGTGCCTCAGAAGCACTCGCAGTTTGGAGAGAGTTCTCTTGTAAGGCATTTCCCACTCCCCATGAATAACTTATGAACAGATCAGAGTGAATATTAAGGGCCTGAAAATCCAGAGACTTTGACTGCTGAGCTCAGTAAGTACTACTCCAGCTCCTTGAATAGATAAGATATCTAACGAAACAGCACTAAGTGGATTCACTGTGCTGTAATTAAAGAGTGCTCACATTTGTTAGTCAATGGGCTGCCTGTCAGGTAGGAAAAGGTAGCCATGCATCAAAGGGATGGCTCCCTGGGTCTGTGACTGAGACACCAAATGGTAGCATTTACTTTTGGGGGTGATTCATGTCGTACAGTGTTTTTACCGAGCTGTCCATGGGAGGCAGGCACAATCTGGCCAGCTGGACTGGGTTGATGCAGGAGGTTCACAGAAAGAGCTTTCTAGATATCCTCACATGTCTATAAATTACCCAAGTGTTGGCATGGAGGGTTTGAGCCCCAAAGCCGTGGAGAGCACGAAGATGTGCTGACTTCAAAGAGTCCAAAGCCAGGTTTGCACTTGGCTTCAGTCAGGTGCTCTGTGATGGGCATTTATCCACCTTTGAGCTAAGCCACCTGCTTTGTGTTATTTTTTTTTTTTTTCCCAAAAGATGATTATAATTCACTCAGAGAAAGGTTCCCAACCCCCTGCTTGGCTCCTGAGACAAGGATTCAGATCAGTGCTACGTGAAATAGGGGAGGTGGACTATGGGCTGAAATCCCTGTTGCTCTTGCAAAACTCCCTGTCAGCCCTGCACATGATGTCCCATGTCCCGGGCCCGGCAGGACACACTGCTCAGGGTGGTGCTTGTAGGACTGGGGGCTATGTTGATTTTAGGTATCTTTCCCAGTGTAGGTCTCAAGCATCTCCCAGTGTTGGAGGAATGACAGGAGCCTCCATGGCTGGGGACATCACTAGAACCCTGCCTTGAGGCATTTGGCACAGCATCTTTCCTGCCACCTGGTTGAGACACCAGGAGGAATAGAGACTGGGTGATCTCCTGTTTCTTTCAGTATAGTGGCTAGGAGATCCTTGATGGAACTTCAGCCAGGGGTGAATGTGGGTCACAAAGCTCTGGATCCAGGTGCTCAAACACTCAGGATACACAGGGGTTGCTATGGGTACCCCCACAATGCCATGAGTCTCCTCTGGGCATCCTGCAGTACATCTACTGGCATGGTGGAGGTCTTTCTGCATCCCTGAGCATCCCCATGATAGGCTTCATGCAGGGAGCCCTTCCAAGGGCCCTTCCAAGAGCACCCTCAGGGCAATGCAGCAGGCTCTGGAGCAAACAGGGGCCCATTCCCACCACTGGGATGGACCCAAAGCAGCACACAGCTTGAGGCTGGCCCCAGCTCCCCCTTGCTGGATCCCCCATGCATCTGTAGTCCCTTCCCCTCTCCGGCAGCCCCCTGCACCTGCACTCCGAGGCGGAGTGGGATTTATCCTGCCCCAGGCGCTCGGTGCGAGGGGTCAGCCCTCATAAACCTCACCAGCACCGGAACCCCGGGCCAGCTGCCTCGCTCGCACCCACGGGGAGAGCCCCCGTATCCCGGGCGTGTTTTCCTACCTGTGCCTAATGTTGTTCCCCAGAGCAGCACCCATCCTGTTGGGTCCAGAGCATGGCATGGTGGTGACACAGTGGGGATGGGACTGCTTGCTCCCAGCCCCAGGCTCCCCTCCCCACACCAAGCACTTTGGGTAACCCCCCGGAACGTGGGAGGCGGCATGAAGTCATTCTGGTCCTCCAGCAAACCCCTCCAGCTGTCTGGAGCCAGTGCAGATTGTGGGACGTGTCTGGTGACTGACGGGGCCTCAAATCCACGTTTATGTGAGATGATATCGAGAGTTTTAATTTTTTTACGAGCGAGGGGTCAGGGGGAGGAGGGGATTCCCAGGGCGTCTCGGAGGGGAGGCGGTGGTGCGTGCATGTGCGTGTGTGAGACACGTTTTGTCCCACTGACCCCCAGCTGCAGGAGTCCTGCACAGATAAAACCAGCATCCCATCATCTCTGAGCGTCAGGGACCAGCTGGGGAGGAGATTGGACAATGGCAGCCAGCAGCCTCCCTGGAACAGGGATGTGGCAGCAGGACTCACAGTTGGCTCTTTGAATCACACTCTCTGCTCAGTCTCTCTTGCACATCACTGAAGTCCCCTCTGGTCCCTTCCCTTGGGGTTACTCCAGGCTCAGGCCCTTCCTCAGTAGATAAGTACCTGGAAAACTTTGTTGAACTGGTGTTTTCCTTCCCCAAAGGAGAGGCCACTGGATGAAGCAACTCAGCATGACTTACCCAACATCCAGAGTCTGGTGAGATGCTGTGGCAGCTTTCAAACCCTACTGATACTCCTGGAGAAGCTGCTATCCTGCCCTGCAGTCTCATGGGCAGCATTTGGTGCATGCTGGTGGTTTCCACAAGGATACCCTGCCTGCAGGTGCTCTGCCCTGGTTTAATCCCAGCAAACCTTAGCTCCTAACCCTGCATAAAACCCCACCACTGAGGAGCAGGTCAGAGTCACCAGTGCTTTGCAGCTGCCCAGAAAATTGCCCCGTCTGTTGTTAAGGCGAGAGCAAGGCAAAAAGTGAGCCAAGGTGAAGCCTTGACCCCTGCTTCCAGGTGCACTATGTTGGGTGGGATTCTGCTGGGCAAGGACTTGGAGCAACCAGAAAATCTTGGAAGAAGAAGTCACCTGCAAGCTGCACATGCAGGGTCACTTGCTGAGCCCGTTCCCAGAGCTGCCTCAGGTGACTTCCGAAGGTGGGGAACTGGGAGTTATATGCCAACAACGTCCCATGCCCAAGGCTGCAAGGTGACCATGAAGGTCACACACTGCCATTCTTGACTGCAGGGTTGGGACCTCCAGGTAGTGCCTGGCTCTTTCAGTGGGAATATCCTGTCTCTGCTTCCCATTGACAGTGAGGATGGAGGAACCTCTCCTCCAACTGGCCAGAGTGCCTGCGTGCAGTGACTCTCACCCGGAAAGGAGGAGGGGGGCCGAGGCCTCTTTGTAACCCAATCTCGTCTGCATGGGCCCCTTTGTTGTTATTACATTTATTTATTGATCCCCCTTGGGAAAACCTTAGCGGTGCTGGACTTGCCGGGGCTTTATTAATGGGGGTAGGGAGTGAGGGGAGGGAAGGGGGGCTGAACAGAGCACTCAGACCATCTGTTCCCACCAAAGGGATGGAGCAACAATAGCCATGTTTATAAAACTTCTCTGCAACTCATTGTGTTTGCGAAAGGAGAGCTTCCACATCAAAGGCTGTTTCCACTCCCACTGCTAAGAGGCCCCTCCATCTTCCAACATCCTGCAGGACTGCCCTGTCCTGCTCCCTTCTCCCCACAGCCCTGGGCACATGGTGAGGTGATAGTGGCATCACCAACAGAGGGACCACCATGACTGGGGACAACACAGCCAAAGGGACTGTGCATCAACCTGTTCATGTCTGGTGGTCCAGGGGGACTTTCCAAGGGGGGAGGGTTTCTTCTGGAAGCAATAAAACTCTACCATCAGTCATTGAAAAGTGTTTACTGAACACTGGTGATGGGAACACCAATATGCTCAGTGCTGAAGACCTGTCCCCAGGCTGGTTTCATTCAGTCCACTGGAACAGCAATGTTAATGGAGTTGCTTTGGTTTTGCTCAAATTTCAGATGTGGAAAAAAAAAAATAAAGGAAGAAAAACAAAAAAGGAAAGGAGGGGGGTTTGGCCATGTCAAAGCGGGCTGATGGGGTCCTTTATAATGAAACAACTGTGCTTGGCTTTGCTTGAGGCTTGTATTAGATTATCTGTTAAAATCAGACATGAAATAAAGACCATTAAACAGCAATGAAATATTTTGACTGAACCAATATGTTGGTTTTTTTCTTCCCAAACTGATCTTTATGGACGAGATGAGGGTTTAGTTCTGGCTCACATCAAAACCAAATGCCTTCCTGGGGACTTGGAGTTGTGAGCCATCTCCTGACCATGACCCAGTCCTGCAGTTTTGGAATGGGCTGTTCTGGGGTGAGTCCACAGACTGGAGGTTTGGGACATATCCAAGCTGTCACACATCCCCAGCATGACCCTAAATAATGGCATGTCACCTTCTGGGACTGCATCTCCTTCCCCATTTGCTGCTTTATGGCAGCGATTGTCTCAGCGGGGTCCTTCACATGTCGGTTGGTGACTCTGCTGGGATTTGTGGCCACTGGGTGTGAGGAACAGAGAAACTTTCCCTAGGATTTAAAAACATCTCAGTCCAGCTTTAGACATAACTGAGACCTCTAGAAGATGCTGCCACTTTGTCATGCATGGGAAAGGTTTCTCTCTGCACCATCTGCTTGTTCAAGGACCCAATTTGCAGCCAGCAGGACAGGCGTCCTGAGAGCAGGCTGGTGGCTGGGCAGGGGACAGGCTGTCTCACACCTTTCAACCACTCCTTCCATTCTGGAAGGCGAAGGCCTTCCCAGAGACTATATGACGCCTTCTGGGGAAGCAGTCCAAGTCCCTGTTGGCTGTGTCCTGTTGGCCTGCCCTCCTCCAGGCTGCTGGAGGAGACCTGAATACAGGCCCTGATTGTTTTTGGCAGGGGGGTAGGGAGCATGCTGCTCTCTCCCAGCACTTAGCAGCTTCCCCGGGAACCAAGCAGGAAAGAAGGAAAGGAGCCCAGACTTGTGGGAGACACTTTCATTTCATGCCTAAGCCACTACTCCGCTGCTCAGCCACATGGCTCCATTAAGTCCCCTTCTGGCTGTCTTCTTTCCATCAATCACCCCGTCTCTGCGAGCAGCCCAGACACCGGATCTGGGTTATAAATAAGACAATCAATCAGCGATGCTATTAGATAAACAGAGTGGCAGAAGCCAAATTAATGCTTGGCTTTTTCTTGAAAGGGAGGGGAAAAAAGAGTCAATTGCTTATTAGAGGACCCTGGTGTGGTCTGGTCTCCCTGCTGCAGCTGAACCGGGTGGGCTGTGCTTAGCTGCTTGTCTGCTTGCAGGGAGGTTTGGGATGCTGTGAGCAGATAATCCATGTGGGTTACCCTGGCCAGAGCAGGCAGAGGGCTGGGGCAGACTGGAGGTGAACAGGGAGGTTGCAGCACTGGGACAGTGATGGGGAGATGAGAAGGCAATGGTGGAAGCTGCCCATCTGGGGGTTGAGGAGTTTTCAGGGCTGCCCTTGTGAGGAGGGAGGGTGTGAGTCTGCAGGCAGATGTGTCTGGGGACCAGGGACACAGCGCCAGGACAGATGCTGAATCTGTCAGGATAGACACGAGGAAGAAGAGAGTCACTGCTTGGAGGCTCTTCAAATAACAGATGGTTTCTTCCGGAGATGCATCAAGTCCTTATCTGGAGGCACTAAGGAATAAGATGGTCCAGGACTGTCATTTGTGGTCTGCTGTGACCATCTGTCACCTCCTGTTGCTACAAACCTCTGCCCTACAGCATTATGGGGATGCCCAAGGCTGTTTCTACCCCCAGGGTCCCCACTCAAAGCTCTGTCTGCTTCTCTGTGGGGTGGGGGCTGAATCACTAAAAGCCACAGGATAGCAGACAGAGGCCTTTCCTCATGGGGGAACTTTGGGTGCCTGAGCCATCCCTCCTGCAACTGAGAAAGAGAGCCCTGGGAGTAAGGCTATAACCTATCAAGGGCATCCAGTCCTACATCTTGTACAGGAGATATAGGCTTTTTCTGAATTAATATCCTGTGGTTTGGGGTGGGCTCTTGTATTTTGCTGGACTTGACACCATTAGAGGTTGAGGACTGTGGAAGTCTGGGCTCCTCCAAGTCAAGCTGATTCTACATCCTCACCCCTCACAGATGCTGCTCTTCATTCTTTCATCCTGGGGACCACCTTTCCACTGGCTCCTGCTGCTTTCATCTCCACCTCCCACCTCTCCTTTTTGTGGTCATGAAGGAGGACGTTTGCCCCTTGAGGACCACAGGTCTATGCCTGTGCAAACAAGGAGCAACCCTCCTCTGCCGGCTGACTCGGCAGGTCCCACCTGGCATTTCCACCTGGCATTTCCACCTGGCTCAGCAAGCTCTCACACTTGGGTCCGGCTGTGCAGCTATCAGTGTGATTTTACAACAGCTGAGCCTGTTTTTATTCCCTGCTCTCTGTGACTGTAATGCTCTGCCAGAGGGGAAACACACAGCGCAGTGCCCACTGCTCCTCCTCTACCTACCAAAGCATGCTGCCCCATCAAAGGCTACAGGACTCCTCCCTGTCAGCCTAATTTGTAATTAACAAGCTGCTTTTTATCCTCTGGGGGCTCCAGGCTCCTGGGAGGCTGGTGTTGGAGCAAGTGGGTTCTCTGACTATTGGACTGGGGAGGATGAAGTCTCTGTTGGCATCCAGCTCTGGGAAGGATGCAGGAGGTACAGTGATTCAGTCCTACTTCTCTTGCTCAAGCAAGGGGGCTTTCTTCTTCCTACGAGGCCTCACATCCAGGAAATAGCTCCTGCTTTCCACTTGCACTTCTGATCCCTCCTGCAGAGCTTGGGGAGCTCCGTGCAAGGCTGCTCTCGCATCAGCAACAGCCCAAAACAACACCTAAGGTGGGATTTACTGCCACATACATATGTGCTGGGAAGATGCAGGGACCTGTTGCGCCCGGATGATGTATTGAATTTCAGGTTATGTGATGCACAGGTCTCTCTGAGCACTGTAATTCCCTCTTTCTTCCTGTATGGATTTATACTGCTAAGTGGATGGATTTTCTGCTTGGCAGGGATGCTCTCCTGGGACCTTCCCCAGTTTGAAACATCTCTGCACATCTGTACGTAATATTCCTGGGGCACTTAACGAGTGGGCTTTTACGACACCCTTTGCTTTATGGACTGATGCTTAACACGACCAGGCACCACAGAGGGGCTGATGAACCCCCATTCCAGAGCCAGCAGCAAGCTGTGCACTAATTCCAGGTGCTGGAGGGTGCCCGGGGCCGTATGTGAAAGCCACCGCTCTCAGATGGCTTCTTATATAGCTGCCCTGGGCAGTGGGAGTACTGCTCCCTTGGTCCCTGAAACAGCTTGAGAGGGACAGGTTTCCTCTCCTTAATAACCTGAGACAGCATGCCTCCGGACCAGGCATGGAGATCCAGGGTGGAGATGAAGGCAATCTGTCTGTCTGGGATGCTTCCCCCAGGCAAGGGCTGAGCCTGACATTTTCATCTCTGCTAAGAGCTGTCCCTTCCCCCTGCCCCAAAGAGCCATCTGCTATGGTAGATTACCCCAGCTTTTAGCACTGTGAATCCATAATTAGTGCATAATTAATTACCAGATGTTTTTAACACTAATGAAACATTAATAAATGACGGAGGCATGTTGTCTGGTAATGGAACATTAACCAGTGAACCAAGCCAGCACGTGGGGCAGCGCTGCCGCCAGCATGGCCGAGCCAGAGACAGGGCTGCATCAGACTGAGCTCTCCCCTAAGAGAGTCCCAGCACAGTTACAATCACAGCAAGTGTCTGGTGGGATCTAGTGACCAGCTTGGTACTGCCTTCAGGCTTTGCAGAGCCAAGGCTATGGCTCCTTCACCTTCATCCATCCTTCCTTCCACTCATTCACCCATCAATCCACCACCATGCATGCATGCACGCACCCATCCTTCCACACACCCATCTCCCTGCTGGAGAAGACTCTGTGGGGCACTGGACAGGTAATTTGCTAAAAAATGGAGCTTTTTTCCCCCAGGATGAACTACAGCTTGATAGCATCTCTGCTCCAGGTGGTGCTCACAAGCAAGGCACATGGGGAGAGGACAGACTCCAGCTAAGTGCTTTACTGCATCCGTTGCCCTCACATTGGGTCCCTGTGAGCCCTGCCCTGATGGAAGTTAATTCAGAGCATCTGGGGCAGTGACATTTTCCTAATGCGAAATTATTAATCAGACAAGGAAAGTGCATTAATTGTGACTACGTGCCACCTCCAGCCTCTAGGCTGCAGTGGGGCACAGGCAGGCCTCCATCCTCCTGCCTGTCCAAGAGGTGTCAGGATGCAGCCAGAGCTTGAGAACACATGGGATCATCAAGGGCCCATGAAAAGGAGGATGTGACAACTCCCCATCACAGCCTGGGTGTCACACAGGGTGGTGACAACCATCCCCTTTCCGTCACCGAGGGTTTCCAGAGTGGGCATCCCCATTGAACCTTCTCAGGATGTCCTGAAGGCCAATTTTTGTTTTTCCCACCCTCCTGGAACGATGACGCTATGGTCTCAAGACCCAGGGTAGGCTCCAGGGTGTCTATGTTCCCATCACTTCTGTCCCCATGTTCTTCCCATCTCAGCCAGCACGATGCACGGAAGCAGACAGACAAAACCATCCACTGCAAACAGAGGGGAAATAACACCCAGAGCCTCCAGTCATCATGAAATGAACATTTAATGAAGACAGTCTCTCCTGGTGCGTGTGTGTGTGTGTGTGTGTGTGTGTGTATGTGTGTGTGTGCATGTGTGCGTTGTCTCTGTGTGAGCTTAGTTTTATCCCCTCTATTACTTTTTTTTTGATTCTTTTTTTTTTTTTTTATATATATACATCTATAAAAAATTCAAATACAGCATGTCAACAGTGGGAATACTAGGACGTACGGTATTAAATACTGCGCTTGGGTCCAGGCAGGGGCAAGAGGAGGTGTCTTTACAAAACAGGACTTGGGGCAGGATGGGGAGGAGAGCAGAGCAGGCACGGGGACAGCCGGGGACAGCAGGGGACAGCAGGGGACAGGTCTGCAGTGCTCCAACTCTAAAGGCAACACCAGAGCTATTCTGCTTTTTTTGGAGAATGAGACAAAGACATCAGTGGGGGGTGATTCCCTGTATCCAACATGGTTAAAAGTTTTGGGGTGATCTTGGGGCGGGGTTGGGGGTGGCAAAGGCTCCTGCAGGGTGCTGTGGAGAAGGAGGTGGAGGGACAGCTCTCCCAGGTGCTCAGCAAGGGGCAGGAGGGTTTTATCGGTATTTCATTTCCTTTTTTTCCACTAAAACCCTGCCAGCTCCCTGCTCCCCATCACACCTGTGAAAGCCACCAGCTGCCCCATCCATCATCCCCTCGGAGGGGACCAAGACCCCCTGACCTGTGCACCACTCCAGTTTCGCCACACGGTCGAGAGCTCAGGGGAGCGAGTCCAGTCCTTGGGGGACCCCCCTTTTTCTGTAAGGGGGTGCACAGCTTGGAGCATCGTTCCCCTCACCACCCCCCCATTTTCATATCCCCTTTTCTCGGTGCACCGCTGCGCAGGGCAGCGGGCACGTCTTTGGCGTGGGGGGGTTAGCTGTATGAGTGGGGCCCTCAGCTGCAGTGCGGGGCCCAGGCTCGCTTCACTTTGCTGGGCAAAGGGGGACGGGGATGTCTCCTTCCAAGGTCTCCTTGCTCCGGGCTGGGAGAGGATTTTGCGGCTCCCCAGGGGATGGCAGCGGCTCTGTCCTCCTCCGAAGCGATGGCGAGAAGCGTGATACGTCCTCAAATGTGTGCAAAATCGAAGAGATAAGAGACTCAACAGGGGAGTGGGGCAGTGGGGCGGGGGCGGTGGCGGTGGTGGGCGGTGGGGAGGCGTCTGCACTGGGCTGCGATGGATGGACAGATGGAGATCTGCAAGGCGGGAGGAGAAGGGTCATGGTCCCGCTCCTCACCAGTGGGACACACCAAGGAGAATTTGATCTTTTCCCACGGGGTAATTTCAGCCCTACCCAGAAATCAGGTGCCCAAACACATCCCTTCCACCTCCCCCTTGGACCTTCCCCATCCTCCCCTGGCTGCATGCCACTGTCACTCCTCATGTCACCACTAATGCCACATGTGAGATGACATAGTCAGAGGGGAGCAAAGGACCTCATGCCCACTGGGGGCTTCTCCTTGGACACCTCCTGGACACCAAAGGTTGGGTGGCACGTTCTTTCTCTCCCAAAAGCAACAAAGGTGGCTGTGCCAGGATCCACCCCCCAGTCTTTGGGCAGCTTGGGTACAGTGAAAAGACTTTTAAGTGGGACACTCATGATACAGCAGCCCTAGTCTGTAGAGGAACAGGAAATTTTGTGGTTCTTCAGGCTGCCAGCTCCACTCTAAGCCAAACTAAGGACATTTTTGAGATGCATCTGTGAATTTTCTGAGCTCAGACAATTTTTCTCCCATCACTACGCAAAGGCCTTAGATTTTCACGTGGTTCCTTTGCCTCTTGAAAAATCAGCAGTGGGGGAGAAGGGCTGCTGAGAACAAGACATCAAAGACTGACCCCTTTGCCAGCTTTGTCTGAAAAGCCATTTTTGAGATCTCCACCAGAACATCCATTTGGAAAAGCCATCAGATTTGGTGCATTTACAAAAAACTGCAAGAAAAACCCAAATTACTTGTTCTCTTTGCCCATCACAACCTGGCTGAAGCATCACCTTCCCAACAACACCAGAGGCCCTAGGGTCCCCATGTCCCTGCACCTGAACCCCACCCCTTACGCCTCTGGTTTGGGAGATACTCACTAAATAAAGAGGACACTATAGGCAGCCACAACCAGTCCAGCTGTCCAACACACTGCCACGGCCCCGCTGCCCACCACGGCCCCCTTGTCGCAGATCTTGGTGGTGGGTGGCGCCATGAAAGAGGAGGTGCTAGCGCTTGTTGTCTCTGTAAGGAGGGAGAGTGGATGATGAGGGGAGCTGGAACGCCCTGGGATGCATCC
Organism: Myiozetetes cayanensis; assembly: GCF_022539395.1. NCBI lineage: Eukaryota > Metazoa > Chordata > Aves > Passeriformes > Tyrannidae > Myiozetetes > Myiozetetes cayanensis. The sequence continues at coordinate 64,064,725 of NW_026087631.1, forward strand.
CAGAGGGGCAGCCCTGCTCTCCTGTGGGTGGGTATAGCACACTGTCCCATCCCCAAATTGCCCTCACTGTTATGCCACACTAGTGCTGAGCAAGCTGGGCAGAGGCGGGGATGATTCAAGGGATGGTGAGATCTATGAGACCTTCCCTGATGTGGCACTGGACCTACTGCTTGGAGATGCTTGTGCTGTCAAGCAGAGCTGGGTATCCCTCCCATCATCATCCTGCCCAGCTGGGCTACTCTGAGCACCATCTCTGTGGGAATTTTAGCTAATAAGTCATGATGAGCCACATCGCTCAGCAGAGAGCATCCCTCACCCACAGAACATCCCAGACATGCCTGTGGCTGCTGGGCTGGCTCACAGAGATTGTCCTCCTTTGTACTGGACCAATGGGTTATCTGTCCCTGCACAGGGCTGCAGCATTGCAGGGAGGGCTTGTACAGGCAGTCAGACTGGGGCAGCTTTGGCCACACCCAGAGTACCAGAGTACCCATGCCCAGACAATCTGGGCTGATTGCTGAGGGCCAAAAGGGTCTGTCTTGACATCTTTCAGACTCCACTGAGGTCTCACAGAGGGACTCAGCCCTGGGGTTGGAGTGTCCCACACCAGCCCTGCATGGTTGCACCAAGCTGCCTGCACAGGGAGCAGGCAGGTGCTGCTGGAAGTGGTATTTACACTTAGCACAATGCAGGTGGGTGTAACAACAAAACCAAATCCCTGACGCCAGCACTGCTGCAAGATGTGCCTGCACTCCTTGAGGGGTTGATCCCCCTGGGAATGGGGGACTGCAAATCTCTGCTGCTGCTTGAACTTCCCAGTGCTCTACTGTTTCTAAAAGTGGGGGTGTCTCTGCACAGGAGTCAGGGGAACCAGTGCAGGGTCTGCTCCATCTCTTCTGGGAAATGGAGGGCTGATAACACCCATTTGGACACAGTCCCAGCCCTTTCCTAGAAACAGAGACTTGTTAACTTTGTGGCTTTTATTTTGAATTGGCATTACTCCGAGCCATTGTGAGGGGTCGGAGGTATGGAGGTGGTAGAACTGGAGAGGGGAGGGAGCGCTGGAAGGGGACAGCATTAAAAGGGAATAATAATAATAATGATAATAATAATAATAGTAATAATAATAATAAATAAAAATGAATGAATAAATAAATGAACAAACAAATAAATAAATAAATAAGCAATGCCCATCTTTGTTGTCCCACCCCAAGCATCCAGGCAAGAAGGATGCTGGACCCAAGTGAGCTGAGTCAGCATTCCTCAGACCATGGTTGCACCTGCTGACAGGAAAAGTGTAGAGTGAAGGGCTGCAGCTTCCCAGGTGCTCAGGGGATATCCTCATCTGGGGACAAAACTTGCACAGAGCTAGAGAGGAGGTTTGTCCTGGGTTTGTCCTGGCTGCAGGCATAGCATGTTCGTACTGGGAGGGGGCTCTTACCTGTGATCTGGGCCTCTGTGGTGAGATGCTTGGGCTCCTCCGTCCAGGGGGTGGCATGAACAGCCACACTCCAGTCGCTCCACGTGCCAATGTCGTTGTCTTTGGCTGCCACCTGGATGATGTACTCCTTGCCAGCGTAGGCATCCGTGATGGTGTGTGACGTCCCATCCGACAGCTCGACCTGAGGGCAGCAGTGGGGAGGCAAGGGTGGTCAGAAGGTGGTCAGCATGTTTAGCTCAGCTAGGGGACGTTAACAAGATTTGGCAGCACTTTGGGAAATACCGGGGGGCTGGGGGGAGAGGCATGAGCCCTAGGCAGGCATGCAAGGGGAAATGCTCCATGTGCAGCGAAACCAAAGGTCTAGAGGCCCGGTCCTGCTCCCAGACTTGTGGTGCCTGAGTGGAGCAGCTTCCTCTAGAGGTCACCAGAAACTAGCAGATGTGTGTGCAGGCTCCCTCAGACATGTTAGGGAGTTGGATATCACAGGCAGTGGATGGGGCGTGCAACACACTTTCTGGGCAACACTGCCAGTGCTGGGAGGCATCCCCACCAGCAACATCTCTGTCCATCCCGCTCCTGTGCCTGTGGCATCCCACTGTCTTTGTTCCCATCCCTCTGGCTGGGCCTTTGGACAAGGATGAAATTGTGTCCAGCTGTCTTTCCTAGAAAATTTTCCCTCTGTCCTGTTGTCACTGCTGGCTGGGCCACAAATGGTCCTGCCCAGGCTGTCCTTCCTGCTGCAAAGTCCAATGGTTTAACCCCAGACTGTGTCCACATCTTCTGGGGATCTCTGGTCCACTTGGAGCTCAGCTTAAGCACAGAGGGATGTAGGTGCTCAGCAGAAATGCTCCCTCATGGCACAGATACTGGTGCCCAAACATGCCTGGCTGACCGAAGGGGAGGGCTCAACACCCAAGGGACCTTCCAGGGATGAAGCCAGACTTGGCCTTGCGGTCCTGAGGGTGTGAAGGGGACGAGAGCAGGAGCATCCTGCAGAGGCTACATGAGAGACTGCCCTCCACCCCATCTCTCAGACTGAGGACCAACATGCTGCCAGCTTCATTACCCCACTGTGCTGCCTGTGCATGGCAGGGGGGCGGGGAGAGGGTACATAGCACCCCTTGTCTGCCCTGTACCCTGCCTAGACACAGTGATAATAAAAATGCTGGAGGGATAAGGGGGTGGTGTGAGTCTGATGCAGCCCATCTGTGAGCACCAGTGATCAGCCAGGGGCTCAAGCTCAAGCAGAACAAGCAGCACTTCATGGATGGGGGGAACTTCATGGTGCAAGCCACGCAGAGACGTCCACACGTCCCCAGCCACCCAGAAGAAGGTCAGGCACAGGATCCCACTATCCTGGGGAGCACCAACAGCTGAGTTTTATTAGGAACTCTGTTCAATTACAGGAGTAAGATGAAAACTGCTGCCTGGTCCTTGAAGCCCAAAGAAAGAAAAGCCGCACGGTTGGGGTGCCCAGAAGGTACCTGGGCCAATGCATCTGTGGGATGAGGCTGTCTTGGCATTGTGGCTTTACACACACAGAGATGGTGTGCACACCAGAGATGTAGGTGCACACCAGTGGCTGATGTGGTGAATGTCATCACCCAACTGCTTACAGGACTACCTGAAAAGCAGGAACCCACCCTGAGAAAGAACAAGTCTTTTTCAGAAACCACAGTGAAGCACATGCAACAACCTTGCACAGATGTAATCCCTTTGGCATGCAAACTGCAGCCCTCTCCTTCCCCACTCCGGGCTTTTACAGTCTTTGTGGGGGATTCCTTACCAGGCAGAGAGGCAATTTTGCTTTCTTGCACCAGGTGAGAGCTTTTTTTCCTATTCCCACTTTCAGGGCTGCATCCAGCCTTCCACCCAGCATATCAGGGCCCTTGGGCTCTTCACTTCCAGCTGCTCCTGCGGCCCAGCCCTGGCCCATAGGAGCCCCACATCTGGAGCACATCTGGAGGCAGACCCGACTGGTCTCCCCCGCAGCCGACAGGGAGCAAAGGGCCTCCTGCTGCCGGCGAGGCATGAAGTGCTACCAAAACTCGGCAGCACGGAGAAAGCCGTGTGTTCATCTCACTGCTGCAGATTTTGGGGCTGGATGGGGGTCCTGACTCTCCTCACACCACCAACTCAGGGCTGACACCCATGGCCGACACCCACAGTGCTGGTGGGATGCAAATGGGGTGCCACCGGTTTCACTGCAGGGTTGTGCCAAGCTGGCATGTGCCTAAGCACTGCACCACCATCAGCAAAGCCTGAGTCCATCTCTATCATCCAGGGGACACCTTCCCACTGTGACACGGGTCTCACCATAGGGTCTGACCTGTTGGCATGGAGGCAGTTACTCAGGGTGCCTGCCAAAAGGATCCGAGATCACAGCCTGGCTGGGGGAGCCTGATATGGGGGACAGATGAACACAGTGACCCTGGTGGGGCTCCATGCAGGGTCTCCCTCAGTTTCCAGCAAACTGAAAAGGCTGAGAGCCAACCCTGGGGTCAGAGGTGCTGCCTCCTGACCAGGTTACAGGGTTAGCTCACAGGTCCCCAGCAGTCTATACCACGGGGGTGGCTGCTCCCATCCTGGGGGATAGGCACAGTCCACCCTGCCAGAAAAGGGTTCAGGACTGTTTCACTTATTGGGTAGGTGAAAACTGAAATCTTGCAAGGTCTGGGCAGAAGGGAGGATGGGGAAAAGATAAGGAGGATGACAGTTCCTCCTGCAGCACAAGGCTGTGCATCCTCCCAAGATGCAGGGAGTCTTGGCTAAGACACATCCCACCAGCTCCACCAAGCTCCAGCCTTCCTCAGCTCCTCCCTGCAGTCTCGTGGCATGATGAGGCTGTGTCTGCCTCCCACACCTTGGGATTCATGCCTTTGCCGGTGGCTCCAGTCACTGCTCACCAGGTGTACTGCTTGTGGGCACAGCGGGATGGAGTGCCCGTACAGCACCGTGCACACCAGACAGGGGGGACCTACCGGGAGGAGGCCAGCCCAGAGCTGTTGGTGGCATCCACCAATGTGGATGACAGTGCTAAGGTGTTCAAGTTAAAAACTAATCCTTAATGACAATTGTATGAAACAAAAACTCCCTGCAGACCTGGATTGCTCTGTGCTACACTGGGGGTGGCTTGGAATAAGAGAATAAAGACAGGGCTCTTAAAGATGCTGGGGTTATCCAGCTGGTGTGTGGCTCTCTCCAGGTCTTTCAGCATCCTCTGAGCCCCCATGGCTCCTCTCTGACACCTGCAGCAAGCGGGTTGCAGGCAGGCCAGCCCTACTGGGATCCCAATGAAAACCAGGCTGCTTTTCCATCCAGGAGCATTTTCTCTATCCCAAAGATCCTTGCCAGCTCAGTGCTTCCCTTTGGGAGCAATTCCTGCCTCTCCTCACCCAGAAACACAAACCAAACCTGAGCGTTTGCAGATGGTGTGTCACAGGCACAACTGGGTCAAGCCTGTGCCTTGCCTGGGAGGGGGGAATGTACCCCCAGGACCCAGGCTGGAGAACCTGGAGGACCTTCCTTGTAGGACCTGGGAGGATGCTGCCCTAAGCTCTGCTCTACACAACAGATAAGGAGAGCAGGCGTGGACGACATCATCCATCTCTCCCCACACATATGACCTCTGGACACAGAATCTGAGCTGGGCAGCCAGGGACGCATCCAATATTTGCCATGGGGGGTGAGAAAGCCCATGGCTCAACGCAGAAGTGCCACAGCAGATGGGAAAGCACATGGGGACTGGCTCCAACTGGATACAGACAGGGAGAGACGGCAGGGAAGACACACTGGGGAGGCTGTGGGGGTATGGATGGACACACAGCATCAAAGGCAGAGAGAGAAATTCCTTAATCCCCGACCCAGCCACACAGAGACAAAAGTTGGAGGAAGGCTGTGCATGGTAATTTTTTTGGCCGGGGGGGTGGGTTTGCGTGTCGCTGGCTGCCTTTGTGCACCTGCCAGAAGTCACTCCGACTGGCTGTGAAGTGCTGCCCAGATTAATGAGGGATCAGTAGCCAGTGCAATGCAGAGCTATTAGCATTGCAAAAAAAAAAAAAAAAAAAGAAAAGAAAAGAAAAAAAAAAAAGAAAAGAAAGAAAAGAAAAAAGAAAGAAAAAAAGAGAGAGAGGAGATAGAGGAGAGAGAAACGAAGGAAAAGCCCTTGAACACAGTAATTCAGACAACAGCTTGCTGAGGACAGCGTGGGCTGGGATCCCATTCCGTGCCATGGTCGCATACCCCAGGCCAGCCTGTTTGGAAAGATTATGGATCTGCTGAGTGCCCACCCACAGTCCCAATCACCAGGATGAGCCCAGGGGCTGGTGCCATGTGTACAGGAGGGGGACAGACAGTCACCCAGGGCAGGCTGGGGGGAGGATTGACCCACACTCAGCTTTTGCCCTGTCCATGCTGGTCCCCACTGTGCTGGAGACCTGGGTACATCAACAAGAGCCATTCACACTCCAACACAGAACATACATGTGTGCCCTCATTCCAGTCCCTGACTGCAGTCTGGTGACACTGCCTTCCAGTGCTCAGCACAGCGGGAGTTAAGGAAGCCTTCCCTCCTTCCATGATCCCCCTACCCTGCTCCCACAGCCCATCCTGCCAGGGTGCCCCGCAGTAAAAAAGATGACTGTGTTCTGTTCCCATGTGGGCTCTGCTCCTGGTCTGGTGTGACCAGGTAGCAATTATTTGTGAACAAGGTGATGCACAGGCAGGTCTGAAGCCCAGATGGCCTTTGGAAGGGGATGGGTCAGGGAGGAAAGAAAACCCCAACCCTCCCTGCCCTGGCAGCTGGGATGGGGGTTGGTGTGTGTTGAAAGGAGGTGGAGGGGGATCAGATGCCTCCTTCTCTGCATCCCACATGAAAATGTGTTTGCTGGCTCCCCTGTGGCGGCACTGGCTCTGCTTTCCATTCCTTGACACCTCCTGCTTTCCAGCGCAGCTCCCAGTGTGGGAAGGGTGTGCTCCATGGGCAATACGGGGATGGGGGCTGGCACCCCTCAGTCCCATGGCAGGGATGCACCACCTCTGTGCATGCCAGGACAGAAAACACGCACCTGTCCCAGGTGCTGTATCAAGCCTGGATTCGTCTGCCATCCCCAAAATAAAAGGAGCACCCTGGCTATCGCAGGGCGAAGCTGATGTGCTCACACAGCCTATGCTACCCACAGCAGGCATGGGAATGTTGAAGGAAACCCCTCGTAAGAGCACAGGTGGGTGTGCCATGCACCTGGCATCCTTGCAGCCTCCTCCTCCTCCTCCTCTGGGTGCTCCTCAAGTTGTCCTGGATGATGGGGGAAATAGGAAGTGCGACAGGGATAGGACACCCCAGTGGGCTTGATTTCACAGCCACTTCTCCCCACAACAAGCATCCAGATCCTGCTACTGGGCTGAAATGAGCTTTGCAGGGACTCAGTTACACAAGCAACTGCTGCTACATGTGCCTTCAGTCCCTGGGAGTGCAGGGGGGATCCCAGCAGGCTCTCATCTGCCCTGGGGAACAAGCTAAACCAAAACTGTAATCCCCAAGCAAGCTGCTCCACTGCTGGAAGTGCAGGAGGGTCACTGCAAACAGCCACTGCAGCCTGCAAAAAGATGTCACCATATGGAAAATAAATGCTTTGCTTTTTCCCTTTCAAAGCCACGTCTGGAGAGCAAACAGGTCTGACACTCATTACTAACAAAGAAGCCTCCAAAAACTCCCTCCTTCCACAGTACTTCAGGAATCAGCTGGGCTAACCACAGACAAAACTTTCTACCTGGACACTGGAGTAATTAAAAAAGTGAATGATGGGAATGGGAATGGGAAAAGTGAATGATCCCCTATTTTTCTCTGCTAGCCAGGTAGTGGAGGATCCAGGCAGGGTCTGAATTGTGCTCCCTGCTGTCACCCCCTCCTGAAAAGGCTGCTGTGGTGCTGGTGCACATAGCCCAGCCCTGCTGTGGGTCTGGGAGCACGAGCTATGGCAGGGCTCCTCTTCAGCCAGGGCTGTTTCACACCAGATGCAGCTGAACAGATCCCTCCCAACTCAAAATAAAGAACATCTTTGAAAGCAGGGCTGTAACTCCGCTAATAACAGGACTCTCTCTCCAGATGTGTTGGCTCCTCCGGCCAAGTGACAACTGGCAGAGCTCACTTTCGCTTGTGGCTACAGGGAAGATGGGGTACGGGATGCTGAGGGTGCTCAGCAACAGACCTAACCCCGCCTAGCACTGACATATCTGCTCACACATGCATTCACCACACTGACACAGTGGTCTGGGGGTGAAAGCAGCTTGTGCATTGGCATGGCAGGGCACAGGCACCTGCCTGGCATGGTCTGCATGAGAGCAGGGAAAGCTGGGCTTGCTAGGACCTTCCTACCTGCCTGTGGCTGTGAACATGCAAGTGAGTATAGTGCATGCATGAGTGCTCTGCTGCTCAGTGGCACCTTTACAGCTGCCAGGTGCTTGGTACTTTTAGGTCACTTGCAGTTTCCAAGTGGCCTGAGAGCACCCAGACAATACCAGCCACGGGTCCTGAGCCTCAGCTGTGTCCCTGAGGCTCAGGGAAGGGCGGATGGGACAAGTGATTTCTGAGTATTTCCCACCTCCATCTTCTTCTCAGACACCCTCTGCTCCAGCCCTGCCTGCCCCACACTGAGCTGAGAGCAACACTATTACAGCCTCAACATTTTGCTCCCACCTATTAATTCAATTCTTTTTCCTCTTCTTTTTTTTAATCACTGACTTTGCAGCCAGGAGGGGAAGGGAGAGAAATGCTGCAATAAAAGCTACCAGGCGTGAAGCTGTAACCCAGCTCGCTCAGGGTGACCTCCCTGCCAAGGTTGCCTCGAGAGGAGGGGGAGTAGAGGAGAAGCAGCAGAAGCACGGAGGGGATGCAAATGGGCACAAAGAAGCATGCCTGCCTCAAAGTGCAATTGCCACCGTGCCGGTGGGGATGCTGTGTGCCAGGCAGTGGCACTAATTACTTCCCTCCCCAGCTCTCTCCATCCCTCTCCCTTGCCAGTCACCAGCAGGATACGCATTCGCTCGCATTTTCAGGTTATTTCAGGCTGCTCCAAGGCAGGAACTTCCATGGACAGCCTGTGAGATTCACCTGTTTGGCAAAAAAGTGTTGCTTTGCCCTGGGAGATTGAGCTTGAGCCCTCCCTGGCAGCCGGTGAACAATGCTGTCCTCACACCAACAAACCCAACACTAAATATTTGGCAATGCCCACAGACTTCCCACTCCTGCCCCCAAATCCCCATCATTTGCCCAGATCAGAGCAGGCACATATGTCTCTATTTTTTTTTTTTTGCCCCAGCTCTTAAAATCCCATTACTGTGGGAGCACCTCTGCTTGCTTTTCCAAAGAAGGATGTTTCCAGACTCTGCAAATGCTCACAAACGTGGCTCTAATGCTTCAAAAACAGAAGAGGAAGGAGAGAACCCAACCACATTATTAGCTTTAAATATCTCATGACCTTTTACTGCAAATCTCAAGATCTGAGGCGCAGCCCGCCTCACGGTTCGTTAACATTTCATGTTGTCAGCGCGGCCAATGGGTTCAATTAGACTTCGCGACGGCATCTGCAAATTGCTGGCAGCCCACGGGAGGAAATCCTCCCTCAGTCTGGCCACCAGCTCTGAAGCTGTGTAAGAAATACCTTCTTGAGCCTTGCCACATTCCCAGGATGTGCATCGAGCTGATCAGTGCTCAGCACACGTGACTGCCCTCCCAAAGCTGCGAAAAGGGGAGATTCTGCTCCAGAAAATGCTATGGGAGGGGAGAAAACTGGGTGCAAGACCTGCTCCGGGCTCCCCAAAGATGCTCATAATGGTGTCTGGCCACCCGCCTGCATCTAGGGGCGAATGTGCAGATGTGCTTGTGGGGAGATCACAAGTGTTAGTGCGGCGATCGCTGCTGTTGTGAGTTAACTGAAAGAGCCTGTAAAACCAGAAACAGGCTATTAGCAACCCATTAGGAAAGGGTATCCAGTTCCAGCCTAGGTAAGCCATTAGAGGAACATCTGAAAGCATTGGGAGAGCTCGCTTGGGGCCAGGATGGGGCTATAAAACAGAAGAGGAAACCACGCTAATCTGGCTTGAATTACAAACTTAAAAGCGGGAGAAAAATAAAGGATACCCTAAACATTTAATGTTTTATATTTAGGAGACAGAAGGGGAGATTCTGCCAAAAGGAGGGAATAAAAAACCTGTTTAGGCTACAAATATCCATCTCTCTACTGGCAGCAGAGAAACCACCAGCCCCTCTTCCAGAAAGGGAAGAGCATGACTTTAAAGTTCCTTGAGTTTCAGAGTGAGCTCGGTGCTGGTGGGGTGGAGGGGAGTCTTTGACCACATGTGACATGGGGTGACATGATGTGACATGATGTGACATGGCTGCACCTCCAACAGCTACAAAATGCCTGTGCCCACGTTTGAGGAAGCTGCTGTGAGGTGGCATGATTGGGCACATGCTTCACTGCACGCCCATGTGAAAACTCATCATCATCCATGATAATAACTCCCAGGGGACATCACTGTAATTCCCAGAGCAAACTGCAACACGAGAGCTGCTAAGTGGCCTGAGCAGAAAGGCACTGCTGAGCAGGGGAAAGGGAGTGCAAATGGCATGCTGTGATTCAAACCCAATTTGCAAAGCGCTGGGAAGGGTATAAGGGTATCCCCCCAGCTCTGGGTCAGCCCCAGAGACTGCTTGATGGGGTGGGATGCTTTGGCCAAGCATCACTTGACTCTCTGGTGGGGGAAACTGCATTTATGGCTCGCTTGCACAGCGGCAGTCTCGATAAGATCCTCTGCTCCTGCCACGGACGGCTTCATCTTCTGGTGCCAAGCCCTGGCATTATTAAAATCCTGAAAGGAAGAGCCTGGAAGAAAGCAGACACTGATTGAATCAGGCCCTATGGTATTCGACAGCTCAACATCCATCTGATCCTATTAGTGCTCATTCAGCCCTGCCTGACGAGGTGCTGTGCATAAATCAGACCCTGCAAAGATAACGGGAGGTGGGGAGGTGAAAGGGGAGCTGCTTCTTCTGCCAAGAAACACCACATATGAGCGGGGCCTGCATGGATATTCCTGTCTCTGGGCAGCCTCCTGTGCTTCTTTGTGGGTTTGCCCCTGCAGGATGCTGGGCTTCCCACAGGGCTGCCAAGGAGATGCTTAAAATCCACAGCTGATGCAGAGGTGAGCTGCCATGAGGAGGCAGGAGCAGGCCTCAGCCTAGGGACTTCGGGCACACAGGGATGTGCCAGAACATGAGGCTACCCAGCTCCTCCTGACTGCTGGCAGGGACTTCTCCTCTCCCTACTGAGCTCCCAAGCTGCCCCATTGTTAGTATGAAGGTTGTGTGGGAATAAAAACCAAGGGCTTTTCTTTGCCAACAGCCAATGGGGACAGGTAGAGCCAAGCTGGGGGCAGCTTGTGGCAGGAGAGCTACACCTCTGTGAGAATTAACACACTGCCACGCAAGCACGACATGTGCTCATCCTTTCTCAGGGTATTTATCCCTTTGGGGTGAGACCCAACACCACCACCGTAGGACAAGCTGGATGGCTGGTCTAGGTTTGGCCCTCCTAAACCATGTCCTTCCCTTTTCTGTCTGGATTTGGGAGAACAGGTATACTCCACAAGATGATAAGAAATAAGTCAAGCAAAGAGTGCAGCGTGGTTTGGGCATGGTCCCAGCATGCTGACACTGGTGCGGTTCATTTTCGGGTGCAAATGCCTGCATTTGCAGGATACCCAGCTGGGCTAAGAAGGCTGAATGTGCCAAGGGGGTCTGGGGCCAGAACAGCTCCAGCTGCTGCAGCACTGCCATTCCCTGGTGTTTGGAAACTGATTGAATTAGGCTTCGCAAATAATTCATCTGATGAATAGTGGCAGTTTTCCTCAAATCATCTACAAATCAGATTTTTCATTACCCAGCCAGCAGGGCAGAGAGTCAGAAAACAAGGTTGGTACCTCACTTGCTGAATGCTTGCACTTGTTCACCAAGCAAATTATTCCCCAAACACTCTTCTCCATCCATCAGTGATAAGGAGCACATCACTTGCAAGGTGATTCTGATTAAAAGCAACACCCAGGACAACTGCACCTTCTCGAAATGCTTGGAGATGAACCCTTCCCAGCTGTCCTTGCACCTACCAGGAGATCTCTCTGTACCTTAGGATATCTTTATATAGGAGAAATCAAGTTTTTACTACCCAAAAACTGCCTTTTCCAACTAGGGTGTCCTTGCCACCAGTGTTGCCAACACCTCCATGTATTTCCCACTACCTCTGCCTGCCCAAGAGCACTGATGGACAAGCCACATCATCCCCTCAAGGCTCTGCAGAGAGGGGACTGTCGTGGCTTGACCCCACAAACATAGCACCCATTACCCAGTGATGGAGGGACTGGCCACCCTGAGGGTGTTGAGGTGGGAGGACCTCTCACTGGTATCCCACTGTTTTGGGTGCAAACCAGGGTAGTTGGCGGGATCAGGTTGTGGCAGAGTAAAAATATCAGCTTTTTCCACAATTTCCCACCTTGAAAAAACTGATGTTGTCTTTGATAATTCCCATTATATCTTCCCCTTTTTTGCACAGTTTCTACATTGGGGGAGTATTTCTCCCCCAAGTGAAAAAAAAGTACCAACAGAAAACTAAAACCCAAACTCCACCTCTGCCTTCTTACGCCTCAGAAGGCTCCACAGATGCCCTCCCACTCCCAGGAGGGAAGCAAAGGGCAGAGAAACAATCAGGAATACCCTCTGATTTTTGAAGCCATCAGCAAACACTGCAATTTGAAACATGACCCGCAGCGCTGCTTCATCAAAAAACCCAACCAATGCAAAAGGAAGAAGTCACTGAGACACCAACACGTTTCAGAGACACGACCAAAGCCTCCCATCCCCTCCCATGTTTCTCTCCCCAGGAAGAGCTGGCTGGAAGAAAATCTTGCTTGGCTCCCTGACACAGGTGAGGTGCCCAGGGACCAGGTGCTGCCTCCTATTTGTCTTTCTTTTTTTTTTTTTTTTTTTCCAAAATGCTTTACCAAGCAAAGCATCTAATTGGCTTTTGACTGGCCCTGCTCAGCAAAGAAGGAATGCTGGATGAGCCGTGCCAGTGTAGAAGCACCTCTCCTCGAGTGGCAGATTGCTTCCCTACACAAGTCGAGCACACAAGCAGCACGCAGAGGTAAAAAAAAGAAACAAAAAAAAAAAAACAACAAAAAAAGCCTGTTCGTTATCTTCCTGCAGTAACAATGAAATCTGTCCTCTGGGCTGCCAAGGATTTCACTGACTACTTTTTTTTTTAAAGAAACAAGAAATAAAAGTAAAAAATATGATAACATCGCAGCAATCACTCCATGACTGTGCTCTGAGTTACGGGGAGAGGTATTTTATCTCCAGTTCAAAATCTAAATGTGGCAGAGGCGCATTTAAATGTGGTGACATTTATACTTTAAATGCCTTTTACATCTCGTTGGCAAGTTTTATATAGAACATACGTATGGAAACTAGGTAGGGGCTGTGGATGAAAATGTGAAGCAGGGAGAGCCTGCAGAGCCATTTTTAGGCAGAGCGTGAGCTAAAAAAAAAGATGGAGCAGAAGGGAAAAGGGACAAGAGAGGTTGCCTGGTCAGTAACTTTACAGTTTTTTTGTCCCTGAACCCTGTTCACAGTGCAACTTATTCTCAGTCACCAGCTCCCCCTGCTCTGTCCCATCCCACACAGGGCAGCATCACTTACGTGTTGCCACTGGTCCAGGATGAGAGGCCGATACCGCAGGAAGAACTTGAGTGGGAAAGATTCAGGGTCAGGCCAGGACGAGGGGTTTTGCCATGATACCTCCAATCTCCGAGGGTTATTCGGCACGGGTTTGGCCACCACACTCTCTGGAGGGTCTGGCTTTACTGGAAGAGAAGAAAAGAAGGTGGTTCGTAAAGCTTTGGATGTGGCATCCTTCCTTTATACCCCTTGGCATAGCTGGCTGGACTTTGCACCAGGTGCTTTCCAAGGAGAGCAGCCAACATGCAGAACATCATTTTCCCAAACTAATTACATACAAATCCCCTTTTCTTGTCCAGGTATGTGGTATGGCTGTCCTGGATCAAAATATCACCATTAAGAAGGTGCCAGTGCTGGCAGAAACAACCTGGCCAGGGCAGAGAGCATCCCTCCTGGACAGGGCTAATGGGGTCAGGGTGAGGAGCCCACCAAACCCAAATCCTGTACTTTCATTGTACCTGTTGATTTCTGGGAGTCTGACCCACGTACAAACTCTCTTGCTTCAGAGTAATGTGGCAGAGTTTAGCCCTTGGGTTTAGGGCTGGGGTTTGGGGGATTCAAAGCACTGGCAGAACGTATTTGCTAAGGGGGAAGGCTTGCCCTGGTCACTTTCTACTCCAGGTCTCTCTCTCTCTGCCCTACTCTACTTTTGGGATACAGGGATTTTTCTTGCTACCTGACATGTATTTCAAGTGAATATTAATTGGCTGTGAGCTATGCAACATGCTTTGATGTTGCAGTTACTTTCAGAGTGCCAGAAGCACATCACAGACAGGCTGTGATGAACATCGCTGCCTGTTGCAGAGCAAGCCTTGCTCCTTGCCAAGAGTTTGATCAATTCCTGACAGATCAAATTCCCAATTGCAACAGCAAAGCTAAAAAAATTTGTGTACACCCATGCTTCTCCTTTGCTCATAGCCAGGGAGGAGCTGGACACAGGCAGCTGGGCATGCAGCTGTGCCAGAGGTGAAAGAGGGCTCTCTGTACACTCTGAGAATAGCAATGCACGTGAGTCCTCATGTCCTGGGAAGGCCTTTAACCCTGTTTTGAACTCCACATGCAAGTGAATGGATCCCTCTTGGCCTGAAAATCTCTGGACTGAGTAATGGTTCCCTAGCTCTGACCAGCTCAAGAAGCAGCCTGTGAAGATGCCAGCATCAAACTCCACTGCCAAGCATGAAGTAGGAACACTGGGGCTGTGGGGAGGCCCCCCTCTGCATGGCAGAGCTCCTGCTCTGCTCTCAGAGATCTTCTCCATGCTGACTGCAGGGTTCACCTGCTGTGGGTGGGAGGTGATGTTCACACAGGGGCTTTGCCTACCCTGAGAGAGGAAGGAGGTGGTGAGTGAGCTGCTCCCTCACCGGCCTGCCTGCCTGCTGCCTGCAGCCCTGCCCTGTGTAGGAAGGGCATCTTCCCCTTTGCTCGAATGGGACCACACACTGATGTGGGGCCAGTCTGCACCAAGTAGAATCACATGTGTGCTGCTCACTGCCACCTGCTCCAGAATTATAGTGGCATCACAGCAACTCTCCCAGGAAGACATTTTCTCTGTACCACCACTGCTTGCTCCTCTTATGACAAACCAGCCTGAGATGCTTTCAAACACACTTTCTTGGCCATGAGGGGCTGCTGAAATTAGGCTACAGCCCAACTACCTTGGTGGGACCTGTTTTGGCTGAGACATAGCCCACCAGCACCTCCCCAGCCTTCTTGCTCAGCACTCTGGCACACACCCTGCTGCAGTCCTTTTTCACCTTCATTTTCACCACCAGCCTGACACCACCCTCTCCTGCCTCCTGTCACAGTGGGTGCAAGGGGGGCTGGACATTCCTCCATCCCCATGGCACCTGGTGCTCAGAGGATGCTCCCAGAGGCTCAGGGAGTGGTGCCACGTCCCAGCTCCCATCGACCCCTCTCTGCGGCAGGACAGGACACAGTTTTCCATTTACAGCTTTAACCTCAGCAGGTTGGATGTTAGGAAGAAATTCTATACAGAGCGGGTAATCAGGCATTGGAATGGGCTGCCCAGGGAAGTGGTGGATTCTCTGTCACTGGAGCTTTTTAAGATGAGACTGGATGTGGCACTTAGTGCCCTAGTCTAGTAACCACAGTGGGGTTGGACGCGATGATCTCAGAGGTCCTTTCCAATCCAGCTGATTCTGTGATTCTAGGAGGACTTGCTGGGGCTCTGCTGTGCTGAGCTACTCCAGATGGCTCTGTAATTCCTCCGCTCGCTTTGAATCCCAGGGCTTGGGCTGGACATCAGCTTCCATCGACAGGGACTTGGAGTCCAAACACATACAGAAAAGTATAAATCCAGCACTGGCTCAGCAGGCTTGGTTTGCAAACAAAAGTCTGTTTGGCTGAACGAATGCAGATGACTGTGAACTGCAACTCCGCAGTGAGGAAACGCAAAGTAAAGTGCAGAGCTAGGGATGGATGTAATGGATACTCCCTGGGGAAACACAGGGAGTCTGGCCCTGGTTTTAGTATGCCAGCCTGGAGGGATGCTTAAATTCAGTCATGCTGGGCAAGGCAAATGTGCTTGGGCAGCAATGAGAAATGCTACTGTGATGGTTGGAGGAAGTCAGAAAAAAGGGTGCCCTGATGCCGAGGTGGGAGTCACTGGCCCGTTTTGCAGGGATGTGACCATAGCCTTGCTTCCGTGGGTTGGACACTGTCCCTGGTGCACAGAGGAAGGCTGCCCTGGCTCCAAGCACATGTTCCTGGCTGCAACAAGCCTTCAAACAGCACTGTGGGTTAATGGGAAAACCAGCAGTCCCTGCTACCTTCCCATGTGTCCCTCCATTCATGTGACTCCTGCCCAAGCTAGAGAGCACAGCAGTACCAAATCTGCCACATCCTGCTTAAGAGGTGACTGCACCTCCAGCAGCCTGTCCAGAGAGGACAGACCTATGTCTCCTAGTACAGACATCACTGTGCTCGTCATGGGAAACATCTGGGCTAGTCCCATAGGGGTCAGTTGAGGAGCGAGGAGAGACAGGTTGTATCTAGCTCCCCAGTTCCTGTGTGACCTTGAAGGAGTCCTTTATCCCCTGCAGCCTCCTAAGTCCCTGCTCTGGAGACAGGGACAAGCACTCCTCCTTCCCCAGCCTTTGTCTGCCTTCATTCAGCCTGCACATGGTGAGGCAAGGGCTGTCTGGCTGTACATCAGCCAGCATAATAGAGCCCTGTCCTCACCGAGGGCCTGCAGGCAGTAACGTAATAAAAGCAGTAATAGTAATAATAATAATGGATGATGGGCATTAGGCTGAGTACTGGTTAAGCGGCTATAAAACCAGATGTAACATTATCCTGCAGAGCTGAGGGAGCATCATCAGACATTCCTGGGAAGGGGACTTGGCCAGGAGGCTACTCACAGCTCTTCCCACTTGGTTTTTGGCTGCCGTGTCCAAGTGAGGGTTTGGAGTGCAAGAAGAGCATCTGAGAGCAGCTTTTCCTTAAGGCACTGCACGCTGGTGTTTAAACGTGAGTCTTAAGCTATCCACTGCCTCTGGCTGTTGTCAGACATGTCTCAAAATGAAGGTGGCAGTTCAGAAAGGCAGCCGAGACCCTGTGGCAGAGAACAGCCCGTCGCCCAACCCATCTCTCCAGCAAGCACTAAAATGGATCCCTCGCGGCCATTAAATATCCCCTGGCATTTTCCATGAGCAGAGGGATATTAAACTCCATGTCTTAGCCAAATGTCAGTCTAGGTAATTTAATTCTGCCTCCCTAAGTAGTATGAATTGAACTGACCTTCTGCTTAGGCAACTGTATACCCGTGTTCAAAGACTCCAAATTTCATACTGACATGGGCATGTTTGTGCTCGTGCAGCCTCTCTGAGATGCTCTGCATCTTCATCGCCACAAAGCTCGAGCTGGGACAATCAAATGACCTTCTAAAGGTCATGCAAGACATGGACAGCAGATCTGGGGAAGGCACCCACGCCTGCAAGACCCCATCCAAGGCTGCCTTCCACCTTTTAGTTCTGTGCATCTTCTGCAATTTCCCCCCAGGATCATGAGGATAAAGGTGCTGAGGTGGGATGCTGATGTTGCTGTGTGGTGATGGTGTCCTGGCTTTCCTGGGGGATAGCAAAAATCAGCTACCAGCTACCAGGCTGAAACACAAGTGAGGAAGGTTGGCTTGTGTCCTGAAGCATCACAAATGTCCTCATGCTGTCCCAGCCATCACAGAGCAGGTAAGCCACTCCTGACACACCATCTCACTCCTCCCTGGTATCCACCTCTTCCTCCAGGCCCTCTCACATCCAGCCCCTTTCCCACCTCCTTCTGCCTGAAGCTGAAGCACTGATGTCTATGGGGTTTTGCAGAACCTCCTTACACTCACCTTTACTAATATCAATACCTTCGCAGAAGATGTAATTATGAAAACAAATTCCAGAGGCAAGATGAGGAGCAAGGCAGCCCGGATCTCCTACTAACAGGAGATGGGGCCCAGGGGGCCAGAAAAGCCAAAGCCAAAAATTGTCATCATTGAAAATGACAATGCAGAGTGACCCTTCGCAGCTGGCTGCTAATAACCAGCACGGCACGACTGCCAGCAAGGCATGGGCTCAGGACAGCAAAAGAAAGTACCAGTCATTTTCCACTCAATTAGAGACCATCTTCCGAGCAGCTGGGGAAGGGATTTTCTGCTGTGGGCTCCCAGGAGGGAGCAAGGAGAGGGGAAGAAAAATCAAAGCAGGTCACTCCTTCCCAGGGGGCTTTTTGTGCTTGCCCAGGCTGAGTGGGTGGTCCAACCCAGCAGTGGGTCTGCTCCCGGCTCAGATGGTGCTGGGAGGGAGAGCTGCTTGCACTGCACTGCTCTCACCTTGGCTCCGGATTGCTCCGTGCCCAGCAGGGCATGAGATCAGGACTTCATGGCTGGAGTTCAACCTCCATGCAGAAGGTGTGACTCTTTTCTCTAAGCTAAGGGAAAAACAGAAGGCACGCTCTGACTACCCCAGCCCACGGATTTTAGAAGAAGCATCACACAGGTGCTGATTGACACTGTCTCTTCATTTTAGTGGGATGTGTGCAGATATTGCAACATTCCCACTCAGCACTTTTTCAACAAGCCGGGGCAGTAGCTTTGCCCCGAGCCGCAAGTTTTCCACCTCTTCATTTAGCAAAAGGAAACTCAGAAAAACTTCCAAGAGGAGATCACCTGCTAATGCTAGTGGAAAACCCCAGAGAACCTACTGGGTGCTGCATCCATACCTCCAGCACCCACCATGCCAGAATACAGTACTGGATTGCAGCTGAAGAGAGGGGAGATGGAAGAGGCACTGAGCTGCTGCCTGCAACGCAGGCAACCTGGGACAAAACTGTGGGGCAAAATGCACTAAAACAGTGCTCTTGTTTTAACTGGAAACACCAGGATGGCAAAACTCCACTTGGGGTGGGTGGCTGCTGTTCAGAAGCAGGTGAGTTCATCCTATAAGGACTCTGCTAAGCCTCCTGACTGCCTGCTTCGGCACTCCGCCACCACCCTGTCTGTGCTACTTATCCTACTTATCCACAGTGTTCAAACAAATCCTGAGGAGATTTTAAGGCCTGATAGATACTGAATTGGTTATGGGAGAGGGCTGGTGGCAGGGTGCAGGACATGGCCCTTCCCATTAGCATCAGCCCATCACCCCTTCCCCAAGTGCCATCCTGGAGCATCTGCCAGGTAATGCTGGGTGGTCTCACCTCCCACTGCAAATGCTGGGATGTGTCCAGGCACCCTGCACCTCTCCAGGCACTCTTGCAAGAGGCAGCCACAGTACACCCATGCTAAGGGCTGGCCTGGGGCAGTGCTGGTCTCTGCTCACCACTCCTCCGACCTGGGCTGAGTTCAAACTGCTGGGCTGGATCTGGCTTGTGCTAGTGCTGGGATGCCCGAGGCTTGCAGCTGGGTGTGCTTCCCAGGGGAGTTGCCCTTGTGTGCTGGATGGAGGGCCAGATGTTTGGGAAGCCAGGCAGGGCATGGGTGGGATGCACATGTTACAAGAGGATGCCCTGAACTCCTACAGGAGGGAATGCAAGGAACTTGGAAAATGCAGATAAATTGCTGTCCTGGGCCCTACAGGCTGGAGGTTACCTTCATTTTTAAGGAGTGTATCTTCCACAAGCACAACAATTTCCATTTAAAGGCACCCAAGCAACTGAAACTCCACCACTTTCCCGATAAGCTTCCTGCCTTGTTATCAATGTTCCCAAAGCACCCTGCTCTGTTCAGAGCTGGCACCTTGCTTCTTGTTTGATATTTTCCAGGATTTGGAGCAGAAAGGGAAAATCTGGGGTACTAGTGGAGCTCCTATTTTGCATTTTGGTTCTTTCAGCTTCTCTGCACTGGGATGTGTAGCACATTGAAGGCAAAGACCAACTGCTGGCTGCACTTTAATGATTCATTTATTTGTTTTTCTGGTCCAGTAATTGCCACATGTAACCAGCAAATTGTTTTTCAACGTATTCCTGAACTCTACTCTCTCCTATTTTTCCTGTTCTTTGAGGATGTCACAGCACCAGCTGTAATCCGGCTTTGGCTGGTGGCAAAAGCCGCCTCTTTTGCTGTGTTTGGCACTCAGTTCCTCGGTTCATGTCTGTCCTTCACGGTCAGAGCATCATCTCCACCACAGGTCTGGATATGGCTGAGAAGAATCCCTGCAGCACAGCCCAAGGCATGGACATCCCAGCTCCCAGGGTCTCCCACTCCCTGTCTCACACTGCACAGCATCTGATGCCCAGTGAAGGGGTGCAAAAAGAGGAATAGGGTTTTCAGGAGCATATTAGGAAAGGGCTGGGGGAGGCTGACCGTGCGAGAGCTTTATCCCGACTAAGGATGGAGGGAAGTGAATGGGACATTTTAATTTCCCTTCCAATCCCAATTCTCATGACTGCTTCAGCACAAACACCAAACCTCTCTTTTAGGGACACTCTGAAGGGTAAGATGGGCAACACCACTTGGACCACACAGTTTTCACAGCTCTCTGCCCTGGCACGTGGCAGCCACTTCCCCAGCCTCCCAAGCAGGGAGGAGCTCGGCAACACGGCCGATCTGGACCACTGGGGATGGGACCACACAGGGCACCAGGCCACTGATGTGACCCGCATGGAGACTGCTGCGGCCATCCTGCCTGGCTCCCCCAGGATGCTCAGGTGCTGGCATCAGTTATCAGTGGATACCAGCGTGACTCAGACCCTGTCTCCATCTCATGCATGGATAGGCAGAGGCTCCACTTGGAGAGTCAGTCCCTTCTCCATCCTGTCTGTCCAGTGGGCGACGCTGAGTACAAAGCAAGCAAACCCCAACACCACCTTGGAGAAGCCAGTTGTTGCTGTGGAAGTTACCTATGGCGAACTCGTCAAAGGTGAGAGTGGTGAAGTTTTTGCCCAGAGGATTCGTGACTGTCAGAGTCACCTTGTACTTCACTGTCGAGAAGAGCTGGAGGTATCTGATGTGGCACCTGTTTTTGGGAACTGCATCCTTCTCACAGACCATCTCCTTTGTGCCGTGTCTGGAAAGCAGAGGTGAGAAGAGCTGTTACCTATGGACGCATCCAAGCTGCTGGAGGAAGGAGGCAGAGTAAGCATCTCTGTGTCCTCACTAAGCCCACAGCCCCCATGCACCAGCCCCTGCCACAGCCAAAGGGGCTGCATTTGTCCTGCCAGGGAATTGGGTAGGCTCCTGTGTATGATGTTTTATCCTAAGCATGCACATAGACTGCAGTAAATGTCCTCATTCTGGCTTCAGGGCAAAGATGGGACCCTTCTGGGGTTGGGGTTGGGTCTGCCTCTCCCACTAGAGGAAGAAGATAATGCATGGCACCAGCCTGTATAAGGGCTGTGCCAGAACTCAGGCACAGGGTGGGGAATGATGTCATGCAGTGGCCTTTTCTAGCTGAGAGACAGTGCTGGGGCACAACCATAGCCAGACTATAGCAGGAAAGTGTATGGATGTGCCAAATGTCTCAAAAAACATCAGGCGCAACCTTCACTGCAGACAACTGGTGCAGAGGGGATGTCTTGGGAGGCATGGAAAGGGGACCTGGGAGACGGGGACTTTCTTTGTCCCCTCTGGGGAAAACAAAACTTTCTTGGCACAATATCCCAGCCCCAGGTTTGTATGTCCCTGAAACATCTTTCCCCAGGCCCATTTTTGGAACACTGATCCCATATGGTCAGCACAGGTCAGACTCACTTCCCCATGACTTTGTGTCACTACTTGAGACGTGCTGCAGGCTGCAGGGACTAAAACGTGCCCCCTTGCACCCTCCCTTCCCAGACACTTACATGACGGAGATGTTGAATGTGTTGGGCATGTAGGTGGGCGTGGGCAGGTGCCAGCTGCAGTAGAAACCCTTTGGATAGTTGTTGGACCGGCACATCAGGACTGGCTCCCGCGGCGGGGCTGCCAGGGAAAGAGAAAGGTAATTACCTGCTGAGGGGGGATTATCACCACGTTCCGAGCAAGGGAATGACCCTACATTCCCAACTGCTGTCAGCTTGGGAGGGAAGAGTTTGCGATGGGAGCCTGATCTGTATTTATGGGCTGCTGGAAGTATTGGGGGGGTCTTTGTCCCATGTGTGGTGCTGAGGCCCCCCATGAGACCTTACTTTGGACTGGGCTGTGCACAGCAGCTCCCCCTCTCCCTGGGCAGCTCACTGCCTCTAATGAGAGATGGAGTGACAGAGGGGGTTGGCAGGTACTGGGGGAGATTATCTTCCAGGCTGCGACAGAGATGTTGCTGATGAGGAGGAGGTGCTGCTCTGTTGACCCCATTAAGCTACACTGCTCTCAGCTTTCCCTGCCACATCCTTGGGGAGCAATAAACTTGTTGAGGGATGATCCTCCAAAAGACTAGAGGGAGGATGAAGGACCACTGGTAAGATGACGAGCAACAACGTGAAACCAGCAAAGAAAATTCAGCTCTGCAGGAGGATTAGCAGCATTTATACTTTTGGCGTGGGGCAGAGCATCCCATCCCAGGGCCTGCCTCCCAGAGACAACTGGAGACAGGATGAGAACACCAGCGGGAGCAGCCTTCCTCTGGCCTCGTCAGATGGTGCAACACATTAGAATCAGAAGAGAATTTAAACCCAGTAAAGTGTTCACACTGCACTTGGCTTTCCTGGACATCCTGCTCTTTGCAGTAGCACAGCCAGAGCTGCAGGAATCCTCTGAAAAATGCTGCAGGAATGTCCCATTTTTTGTTGATGCTTCAGGTTTTGGCCTCCTTCTGAAAAATGCTGAAGGCCAGCACAGGCAGAGGATGAGATGTGATACCTTTCAGCTGATACATTTTGCCCTTGTTAAAAATTTTAACTGACCTGATGCTGAGGTAAACTCCTCTCAGTACCTGCAGGGCACTTGCATTGCTAAGGGCAGAGTTTGGCTCCAACTGCAGCACCTTGGCACTGTGCCTTGCAAAAAACACAGTCCCTGGGCTGGATGCACACCAGGTATCTCTGCCCATGCCAGGAGGCTTGGAATGAGATCGTCTTTAAGATCCCTTCCAACCCAGATCACTTTGTGCTTCCATGATTCTATGAAGCTGGTGCAGGGAAGCTGTACACCAGCCTAACACTCCTCTGCCTGCTGAGCCAGAGGAGCAAATGATGCAGGAGTTGGTGCCTTTGCTGGACCAGAAGGAGGCCAAAACCTGAAGCATCAACAAAAAATGGGACATTCCTGCAGCCATGTCTTGCAATTCCCTGGTGTGTCTGCAGCCCTGCAGAGCTGCAGGTCTCTAGGAGGTCTCTTCGGTCCCATTTAGGCACAGCCCGGGTCTCACTAGCATAACACCCTCAGGGACACATCCAGGACCAGAGCAGGGCCCTGATGGGAAGCAGCAGACATCTGGAGAGGGCCAACCCAGCTGGTTTGCCATGAGCAGGGACTGGCAGGGCAGGATGCTGGGATCTTGGCTCAGCACTGCACAGCAGAGCTCGGGCTCAGGCAATAATGAGGGGTTTTGCTAGAAAAGTTTTTGGGGGGGATGCAATGAGCTCCAGCTGCAGCTGGAGTCTACAGAGTCTACTACAGTCTGCTGAGGGGAAACTGAGGGCACAGGGCTTGCACACCTGCCAGCACCCCTGGGGCAGGGCTGAGAGGGAGCCAGCAGATGACAGAGAGAGCCAAGGGCAGCAGTGTCAGGGAGCAGGGAGAAGGAGAAGGAGAGGGAGAGGGAGTGGAGGGGGCCAGCAGGAGGGAAGGCTGTGCTGCTCCACTCCGCATGTTCCTCCTAATGGCTATTTCAGCCTTCAGCCGACAGATGAAGGCCAGAGTCTGGTTAATGAGCCTCCCAGTTAAATTATTCAAGCAGACCCTCCACAGCAAAACAGAGTGGCTAATCGCAAGGCCAGAGATAAGGGCCTGATCCCTGGTACTGCTCTATCCTCGTCCTCCTCGCAGGCTCCTTAACCCTTTCCCTGCCTCCCTGGGGAACTGGGGTGCAAACGCAGCATTGCCCTTTGCAGGATGCAGTGGGGGCTCTGGAGGTGTTCTGGAGGGGCTGAAGGGGATGCACGCAGTTTAGGGACAGCCTTTGGGGCCCAGGTGACCGCGTGGTGGCACTGTGGGCTAACAGCACCTGCCCGGCCCCCGGGAAACAGGGCTGGGGTTGGGAATACTACTTAGGGATGCTGGAGAAGCTAGGGACACTGGGGATGCTACCGTGGGCGTCTCGCCCACTTGCTGCTTGTGCTCGTCTGTCCTGCTCGAACTGGGAGACGCCGGGAAGCCAGGCAGAAGCAGCCGGGGCTTTGTCAAGCATCCCTGTAGTCCGGCAGGATCCAGCCCTACCTGCATGGCCCCAGATGCTGCATTGCTACTGCGCCACAATTAGTCCATCTGAGGATAATTTATCTCCATTGTCTTACCCCCGAAATGGCTCTTTGTGATCTGTGCTAATTCCTCCACTGAGGAGGCTGGGGCGGGCTAGTGCCTCCAGGTTTGCTTTGATGGGAGAAGGCGGGGGCTGACCAAACTGCCTCCTGCTTCCAGCCCCACTCTGCAGCAGCCTTTGAAGATGCTCCATTTTCACAGCCTTGAATGCCTTGAAAATACATTCCTCTGCTTTAGGACTGGGGCCCAAATGCAGCCCCAACCCTCTGTGCTCACAGCACACTCCACCTTTCATCCCTTAGTGCCTTTTAGCAAGCCAGGGGTGGAAGAGGAGGTAAGGGGGACAAAACAACCCTCTCATCTCTGCCCTCCTGATGCAGAGTTCAAGGACAGATGCAGCTGAAGGGATGTGCTTCTCCACAACAACCTCCTGCAACCTCCATCTCTACAAAGAGCCGTCAGTCCCAGAGCCACAGGCATTTTGGGAGGGAGTTGTCATGCAACTACCCCATTTTCCACCTTGATGGGGAGTAAGTCCACCCCATAGGAGAGTGCAGGGCAAGTGCAATGTGCTACCTGGTGCTGTGACCATGACAACACATGGGTGACCGTGATCGTGACTGCCAGGTGCCACAGAGGAGAGGGCTGCAAGCCCCTTCTCAGCTGCCTTGGTGCATTGGGAGGGCCCTTTTTGCCCACTCTGTCTTCTCCAAGCTGGTGGCAGGGCCCTCATCTCCCTGTGGGAGATGGTGTCTTGCAACCTCGTTCCCCTCCCCTCCTCTCCCAGGAAAGGCACTCCCTGGCACAGCTCAGGCTGCCCATCAAAGGCTCTTAAAGACAGCAAATAAAATTGCAGGCTCCAATCGATCCAGCACTCTGTAATGCTGTCTTTGGAGGTGGGCCAGCCCATCAGGCCGACAGAGAGAGCAAGAAAGGCAGTGGAGCAAAACAAAGCCATCAAGGGAGCAGCATTAAAGGCTTTCTCTGCCCTGAGGCTTTGGGCACTGCTTTTGGGTGTGGGGTGTCCTGCTCCAACCTCCTTCATTCTCTCCCAAACGATGTCCAACTCTCAGCACCTGCCCCATGCCGAAAACAACCCAAGTAACACACTGAGCCACTTGGGCAGTTCTCCCCGGGCTCCTGCACACAGCCTCCTTAATCCTGGCAAATATTTACTTCCCTGTCACTTCATGGAGCTGCTGAACTCTGTAAAGGCAGAGCTCCTCTGCTTTCGCCACAAACAGTGCCTGCCCTCTCTAATCTGTCTATTAACCTCTTGCATGGCAGGAAGCCACCTCTCCCACGTGCTCTGCTGATGTCCTCTCTGAAAACCTGGCATGTTTAATGCCTGGCTATGGCAGCTTCCCAGAGGTCTGGGCTGCAACCAGCCTTGTTGCAAAAGTTTAGGGTGAGGGGATGAAAGGCTGCACCAGAGCCAAGTGCATCCCACCTGGGCACGCTGCTCTCAAGCAGCTCCAGCTAAATTTGGGGCTGTGACAGGCAGCAAAACCTGGGCCCAGGGTCATCATCTCCGAAGACCCCAGAAAAGACTGATGGCAGGGATGGAGCTGGCTTTCCAACCACACAGTGCCCCATGCTTTGCATCCCTTTAACCTCTGTCTCTCTGGCTTGTTGTAAATAGCTGTCACTTGACCACCTGCAGCACCCCTGCTCAGCTGGTAAGGGCACAACAAGTGGACCTTGAGGATGAAACAGCTCTCAGTGCATCAGCACAGATACAGATTTTTGTTTCCCTCCTGATCTCTAAAGCCCAGTTATCCTTGTACCCTGAGTCCCACTGTGCAGAGAAAAAGTGTGACCAATCCATTTTAAAAACCACTAAAAATGATCTACAAGAGCTTTTCCTAAGTCTGCTAGGTCATGAGATAATGGACATTAAAATCATGACATTTTTATATATAGAAAAGTTATTTTAGGTCACTTTTAGAGGTTTCTGAAATGGATCAGTTATAATTTTCCTCTCCTGCTGAGGGTTGAACGTACTAAAGATGCCTTGCTCCACAGGTGGAGGGATACAAAAAATAGTGCCAATAAAAGTTTTAAGAGGCCTCTCGAACACTTCTGTAGGAGATATTTTTTCTGGTGCACTCGGGGCACATTCAGGCGCTGGGCTGATGGGGGATAATGAGTCTATAGTGTGCTTTTGGGGTCACCTGCATAACTCATCATCTTGGTGTTGGACCAGCAAAAGGCTCCAGAGTCTCTGGCAGCAGCATATGCCTGTGCTGGAGGTACAGCTGTGACACAGCCTGCCTGCACATGGGCAGGACCCCCATGCTGCCCTGTGCTGGGGGATAATCCCAGGACCAATACTTTTTGCTGCCAGACTCCTGCGGTTTGCAATCCTGGCCTCTCCCCAGTGCCCATGGCAGGACTGCTGCCCAATCTCTTTTCTGTGCCTCAAATACCCTCCATATCATCACCCACCGACTTTTCTGGCACCACAGCAATGACCTTGCAGTACTGACGAGAAAAAGGCAGAGGAGTGACCAAAAGCAAAGCTGCAGAGGCCAGAGGGCTCAACAGGGACCCACCTGGGAGTGAGATGCCAGCACTGAGCACATGGGAAAATGTGCACAAGAGCAGCAGACTCCTCACTCTACACACACATCTACACAGATGCTTCTGTTATGCACATGCTGGCTGCAAGCACGATGTATTATTTATCTAACACTGCTTTTCTAAAATTGTTTGTGTACAGCAGGCTGGTAGGAAACAACAAAGACAACAATGATGAATAAATCATGTTTCTACTGCCAGGTGGATCAGGGGAGCATCCTTCTGCCATGCACCACCTGTGCAGCATGGCTGTGGCTGGGGACAGTGCCTTCCATCAAGCCAAATGTTTGGATACGGCTGTGTTTTGTTGCTGGTGAAAGGGATGAAGGTGAAGCTTTGATTTTGCTCTGAGTCCTCTTGTCCAGCTGTTCTTGGGTAAGTGTGAGGATGACAAGGGGTTCAAAGGACAGCAGCAGAGTGGTACATAGACAGATGATGCTCCCTGTGTTTTGGAAACATTATGTTCCCAGCCACTGCTTCTTCAAGAAGGATAAAGCAAGGGTTTGGTTTTGGTTTGATGGTTTTGTTTGTTTGTTCTTTAATTAAAGAGGCGAAATTCATTTGAGAAAGAATTAGAGAACCCAGGGGTGCAGGGGCACACGGTGAGATGGATTTGTCCCTCACTGATCTCCTGGGTGACCTGGGCAAGTGATGGAGACAGGGTTTAGGGCTCTCCCTTTCAGTAAAAGCCACCCCAACCTTAGCAAGTGGACATTTTAAAGAAGACATTCTTCTTCCTTGAAATTAGACACTGAAGACATATCAATCTGGAGTGTGAGCTATCCCAGCTGGACACTAGAATTGTCCACATTCAGACAGCACCTGGCCCAGCCCTGACACTTACATGCTGAAGCACCTCCCTGGTAGCTCCTAGTAGGGGCCAGGAACAAGTGCAGCTGTAGCCAAAGTCCCCTGACCCTGCTACCATCTAGGAGCCAGCTCTCCAGCCTCAAAGAGCAAGAATTTATTCCCCAGAAGGTGTTGGAGAAAA
Source organism: Myiozetetes cayanensis (assembly GCF_022539395.1). Classification (NCBI taxonomy): domain Eukaryota; kingdom Metazoa; phylum Chordata; class Aves; order Passeriformes; family Tyrannidae; genus Myiozetetes; species Myiozetetes cayanensis. The sequence continues at coordinate 64,092,362 of NW_026087631.1, forward strand.
AGGTGGACTCAGCAAAAGATAAATTTCTAAAAGGCCCTGTTTTACACTGATTGGGGCTCATAAACCAAGCTATGGATTTTCTCATTTCCCTTGCAGAAAATTCAGTGAGCATGGCAAGAGGCAACGTTGTAAATTTTTGGGCAGGGCATTACTCATTGAGAGGAATGTCCCACTTGTAAGACCATGTAGCAGGGCAAGCTCCTGGTGTGATAACAGGCTCACTGGAGTTTGCTTCATCCCACGCTGCACGAGGCGGTGCTGCTGGCAGCACAGCAGAGGTGCTCTTCAACCTGAGCACTCTCCAGCCTTCAGAAAATCAGTGAGCAAGCCTCACATCCCCAGTCTGTGAGAGGAAAGAGTAAAAGGAGAGGGGCTCTGGGAACTGTGGCTAGGGGTGGGTTGGATGGCTGGCATGGCAGCCGTCTCTGGAGATGCTCCCCAAGATGTGAGATTTAGGCAGGAGAAGCCATCGGGCATCCTGCACCCATGACAGACCCCCCTGCTCCCACTCCGTCCAGAAGCGCTGGTACTGGACAGCACTGCTGTCCAAAAGAAAATGCCCATGTGAGTCCTTGGAGATCTCGCCCAGCACACTAGCACCCCAAACCCTAACTGTGCTCCTGCAGTTGACTTTGTCCCCATGGAGCAGGATTCTGGGCTGGATGCCTTAAGAGACTGATGTACAGCAGTGCTGCTGGGCATCTCCAGCCTTCACTTGGGACTGCATCACAGGGGAAAGTCCCCACTAATCCCCCTGTCCTCCACCAGAAACCAAAGAGCAGCTTTGTTCTGAAACAATATTAAATATTGAACAAAAGAAAGCAAATCTGTTATCTGGGATAATTGTGAGTAAATAAAACATTTAACCAAACCAAATGCAGCTGTTTCTACTTGGAGCCGGCACAACAGCAGGGAAGCCAGCTCAGCTACTCTGCATCCTCGTTACGGCAGCTGATTATTGTTTTGTGTATAACAGTAGCACCGCCAGTTCTCGAGTGGGGCCGGGGTTTGCGGTGCTTGGTGCGGCACCCCCGGGATGGGTGCACCGGGAAGGCGGGATGCAGCGGCACAGCAGCGCACCCGGCACGGGAGGTTCTTCGCAGCAGCGCTGGGGTTTGCTCTCCAGCCCGGGGAGTTCACGGCGAGGCCGGCTTTCCTCCCCCAACACCTCTGCGAGGGGATTTGCATGTAACATAAACCATTTCAGAGCCAGGTCACTGGTTCGCACATAGCCCCGGGCAGTAATGACCGAACGTCGTTACCGGCTGCTCTAGGATTGACTGTGCCGGGCCCCCGTCCAGCTCCCGGAGACCTGAGGAGCGGTGTAGGATGAGAGACTGTGCAGCAACCGAGGAGAGGGTGCCGGCAAACACAGCCCTGGGAGGCTCCAGGGATGGCGAGCGCATCCATGCCCACGGTTCAGGACCGCAGCATCCCAGGATGCCAGTCTGCCACGCTCACACAGCAGGGAAGGGACTGCAGCCCCCTCATGGAGAGCAGGGAGCTGACGTGCTCTTGGCCTTTGTGCATTCGTGGGGCTCTCCTCCACTGGGATTTGGAGAGGAGAGCTTGGTGTCACCGCAGCTCCCACCCAAATGCTGTGCCTGTCCCTTATAAAACGGCCGGGAAGCATGAAGGGCGTGAATTACATGGGATTTTCCAGTCCCTGCCAAAATAATTTCTCCTTCCAGGGACCATTTTCTTCGACATGGGGCTGGATGCACTGTGCCAAGGCAATGCAGGGGGAAAATGCTTCCTAGCAACACATAGGCTCCCCCAGCAGCTGCTCCTCACTCCAGGCAGCTTGTGGTCAGTGCACATGAGAGCACATCACAGCCCTGATCTCCAGGGAGAAGCATCTGCCTCCCTTGGTACTCCTTGATAAAAGGCAGAGCAGTCTGGTACTGCTCTGGTTTCTGCTGTGCCCCACTTCAGTCCACACCAGCTGTGAGCAACACATAGTCCTGGAGTCCAAATTTGTGCAGACCCCTGGCAATCTTCTCCAGGAGCTCAGCTCTAAAAGCTGCCAGCCAGAGAGAGATAACATCCCTGTCTGGCATGAGGGAGGGCAGTGCCTTCCTCATCTCGATTATGCAGGGGGAATGCACTTAAGCGTTCTTTGGCAGGTACTGGGGAGCCTGAGGATCTGTGCCATGTCAGTCCCCTCCCTTCCTGCCTGCAGTGTGTGTGGAAGAGAACTCAGCATCCACTTCACCCTTTTTTCCCAGCTTCAGGCACAAATTCCCTGCAAAATCTACACCACACAATACCCCTGCCCACTCCATCACCTTATTCAAAGGCAGCAAGAAAGCAATCCATCCTCTCTCCAGATGGATAAGACAGGGAAAATACCAGGTGTGATCAGACACATCTGGGACCATGAGCAGCCATGTATCCTCAGCAAAGCTGTCCCATCAGAACTCCTGGAAGTTGTATATTTATCCATGAGGAGCCTCTGGAGAGAAGCTATAAGCACTTTGTCATGTACTGAGTAACAAGCCAGCCACGAATATTACCAGCTATCACTCCCAGCGGGGGAGTGTGGGCTGCCTCTAACAGCCAGCAGCTCTCCAAAAATGCCTCCTTGTCTCTTCATTCCTCTTGACATGCAGTCTGGATGCATCCCCTTCTCTGCCCTGCTCTTCCCCAGGTTGTTCTCTGCAACAGCCCAGTGAGGGAGGTACCTCCTAGCAGACATGTTTCTCACTCCATGGGGAATGGAGAAGAAGTAAGAGATTTTTGACTCTCTAGAGTAGAGAAAAGGATATTCTGGGACTTTTCTTCTCCTGCCTGATCAGAAAGAGGGGCTGATGTGAAGTAGTTAGTAAGCAGATGTACCCCCTATCCACATTCTCCTTGCACTTACGCAAGAAAAGTTCCTTTCCTTCAGTATTTATTTAAAAGCACTCTCTCCTCTTTTCTCCCACATTTTCCTAGAGGAAACACTGCAGGCTGTTCTCCCATCCCCTTACAAGGGAGACCCCTTGGTGCCCTTGAGCCTGTACCGACTGCTCAGCCTTGGGTTCAATTGGGACAGGGAACGTGAAAGTGGAAATCTGTGTGAAGGTACTACTTCCTGTGCACCAGCTGTCTGCACAGGCAGCAAAGCCATTTGCTCATCCTGTGTTTGGCCATCCGGACTGCATTTGGGTTTGCTCGTGCAGACTCAGCATCCCTTGGTCACTGACTCACATCCTTGGGGCTGCCCACCTGCCCCCCATGCTCTCTTGGTGAGATGTTATGCTGCTTCGGGGCTGATCTGCAGCCTGTGCCTGTCCCTCAGCCCCAGGGACTGTGCTGGGAGTGTGGAAGAGCCCTGGTGGGGCTTCATGTCATCGCTACAGTCCTGCTGGGAAACCTCAACTGCAGGCACCTTGCAAAAACAGCTGGCCTGGAGCCAGAGGTCCCCTGAGAGAGATGCCAGAGCTGGCTGTAGAAAAATGACAGAAGACCCTCTTCTCATGCTGTTGCCACCCCGAATATGTGCAAGTTCTCTCAGCAGTAGCCACCCTCCTTTAGTATGTCCAGTGAAGCCACCCAGCCCACCCCACATGTGCCTCTGCATAATACATCCTGGAAAATCAAAGCACTGGACTATGGTGGGGATGGAGCTGCAATGGACACCTCAGGGGATGGCTCTGGTTTGTGGTGCTATTCTGACTGCTCAGGGATGATGCTAGCCCATTAATGACAGGCATACTGGAAGATGCCTAATTTATCATAGGAAGTAGGGTCTCCACATCAGTCCTCAGCTGCCCACTCTCTGGCTTTGAGAAAATATCAGTCAGGCATGTCACTTACAGTGGGAGTGCCCCCACCTCAAGCCTAAATCCTCCCCTGTGCTGGGGTGGAGGCAGGAAGAGCATCAGTCTCTGCAGCTCACCCAAAGTGTGTCGTTCGAGGGGATGAAACCCAGAGGAGTGTGACATTTCTGGATGCAGTGGGCTGGGATACCAGCTCAGCTAACACCACAGTTCAAGACCATTGCTCTCTTTATGAATGTCTACTTTTTTATCCTCGGGCCCGAATCAGACCCTGGCCTCATTCTTTTTTTAAGGCAATGGGGTCCTTAGAATGATGTAAGTCACACAGCTCCAGACTTCACTGCATTTGGAAGTAATAGCTGCATCCTTAACGCAGGCAGCTTCAAGGGAGGTCCCATTATTCAGCCCATCAGTAAAGAAATGGAGCTAAAAAAAGCCCTTTTGCTTTATGAAAATGATACTCATCTTCCTCAAATCCTGCCTTGATGCTTAAATGCCCACAAGTAGCAGTGGGCAAACCCCGGGGGACACTCATGACGTATGGCCAGGGCAGTTCCAACAGCTCAAGGGGCTTGTGGAGCCACTTCCCATCCGCACGAGAACCTGAAATTTGCAAAACAAAGTTCTCAAGCACAAACCAATCTAGTTACCCACAGTGATTGTTTTCATCTGGTCTAATCACCACCTTTGCAAGGTTGTTTTCATTTTCTTCCTTCCCTACTCCCCCCAGCTCCACTCCACAGCAAGCACCTCACTAAATTCCCTTAATCTTCCCTTTAGGTCATACGCTATCTTTTAATCCTTTAATCAATTTTTCTCTGGACTCCTTGTAATTTATCGGTGATCTTTTAACAATGAAACCCTAGAAGCAAACACACCATCCCTGAGTGCATCAGCACCAGATCAGTGGCAAGAGCAGCATCATTCCAAGTCTGCCCTAACAGTGATAACCCGGATGCTCAGCACACCCTCTCCCTCCTGATGGAGGAGAGCAGCTTGTCATGCATCCTCTGATTTGCTTACAATGAAGAAGAAGTAACAAGCACTTATTGTCATACAACATATTGTTATCAATATTGTAATTATTTCCTGAGGAATGGTGGGAATCCCAGGCACGGGGATAGATCCCCAGGGTGGGCAACCCCCCTGCACACACCAAGCACCACAGCTGGGAATGAGTTGTCACCTGGAGACCCCCAAATCTCTTTTGGGTAGGATAAGGGGGCCAGGATGCTGAGATGTGCCCCACCCGGGTGATAGGGGCACTGCTGCTTTTTTGGGGAACACACCACACTATACATGCAGCAGCACTGCCCAGCACAGTGGGAGACCCTCCAGAGACCTGGAGCAGAGAGAAGAGAAGGGCACTGCGCCCAGATACCCCACTGATAGGCTGGGACTGATTTCTGGCTGGGTTGTGGTCTCTGCAAGAGGTTCAGCACCAGATCAAGTAGTTTGGCAGTGAAGCAAAGGGCTGCTCTTTCTTCCCCTCCCTTTTTCACCCCCTCCAAGGTCAAACAGTCCTGGACTCTCAATAAACTGTCACAGGGGCTCCAGGGGATTTTAGGAGGTATTTGCTAGGATTTTAGCAGACCTGATGCGTGACTTCACAGGCATGGGGGGGAAATACCCTAGAGCTTTAAAGGGAAACGTTATTAGAGTCACTGAAGGATTTTGCTGTGCTCTCTGAAGTGTTGCACAGAAAATTACAGGTGAAGAGCAGGCCCCATGGTCTGGACCTTGCCAGCAGCATAAGGATGCTGTGGTGTCCTGGCTCACACAAGCCCCATCACCGACCAGGAGCACACTGCAAATGCCTCCTGCAACAAGGACTCTCACCTCGATGCACACAGATGGCTCAGAATCCTTCTGTGATGAGGTGAGCAGCTGGGATGGGTCTGAGAGCCAGGGCTTGGCTGAAGATGAGAGCTGCAAGGATGTGCTAGCAAAAAACAGAGTAGAGCAGTAAGGGTTTACCCAACTAGTTTGCCATCCTCTGCCAGAGCTGAAAAAGCAGCTCTGGCTGGGTTAATGCCAATGCAGCTAGGCCTGTCCCATGGTTTATAAGTCACCAGCAGCATGGCAAGGAAGGCAGTATGCCTGGAGTAAGTGGAGAAATGCTGCAATGCTGCCAAAGTTTCAGACCTTTCTAGTGGTGACATGAGGTTGAACCTGACCAGGATCCTGACAGGAAGATTTGGGGTTTGTCTGTCACAGGGAGATGCCAGAGGCATATCAGCCATGTGATACAGCAATCCCGTGCCCAGAAAGTGGTTCACAGGCATTTCTGGAGAGCAGATACCACAGCAGAACCCATAGCATTATGGCAGAGCAGCTCAACCATGGCCCAACATAATGAAATATAAACGACTTTTGAGGTCATAACTCACACATGCATCTCAGTGGCTGTGTCTCCTGCTTTCTGCACTAATATGGGCTGGAAAGTCAACAACTGGGCCAGGACTCACAGGGCAGACACACAATCTTTGTTTCTCCTCCCATGACAATGCTTTACTTGGACCCTTGGGGAAGTCTGTAGCTCGAAAGCAGCCCTCACTATGAGCCAAATGGGTTGCAAATGTATTGGCATGTGTTGTGTCATCTGCAGTGGTTAATAGGATCCATTTTCCAAGGAAGGGGAAAAGGAAGAAGAGGAAGGGAATGCTTGAATCTGCAAAACAAACATTCACCACCCCTTCCAAAGCACTACACCCAAGGCAATAGATTATTTATGAAAGTTAGGTCTGGAGCAATAACCTGCAAGGGCTTCTCACAAAAATGCAGCTGGATTCATATGTCAAATCAAAATCCTTAGCACTTAATACCTTCAAAGTCTGTACACAGAACGGATGCATTGCTGGCCCCAGTGGGGTTATCATGAGATTTGTCTCTCATTTCACCAGCAGCCCTGTTATCATACCAATTCCTGCTACCCTGGAAGAGGGCAGGGGACCTCCCTTCCCAGTGACACCTACACCATACCCCAGCTCTGAGACATTGCAGGAGTTTCCATCCCATGCAGTGTTTGGTGCAAAGGTTGGGAAGAGTGATAAATGGCAGAAAAGCATCCTGTGCCACCTTACAGACAAGGAAGTGGAGGTGCAGAGCAGTCAAGGTACTGAGGATGAAGAGGCTGACTGTAGGTGCCTGCTAAATCCCTCAGCCCTGAGTGCAGTTCCCCATGTGTCCTGGTAGAGCCAGGTGCTCAGTCCACCTCTGCTGGCATATGAACATTGCCAGGCTCAGCACCCATAGATGGCTGAGCTGCCCAAGCCCCTGCCTCCTGCCCTGGCCCCAGACAGGGCTGGGAGATCCCTCCTCGCCTGCCTGGCTTCCCTGCAGCCCAAGCAGATGTTCCGGGTCCTGTGTCCCGGGACAGATCGCAGCTTGATTTATTACTGGACGTGACTTCTGGAGTTTGTCAAAGGCACCCACTCCCCCTCCCCTGACTTTTCCCACACCCTTCCCATTTTGTTTTACGTTCACTTTGTGGTCTCCCCACCATAGCTTGCAATAAACAGAAACTCATTTCCAGTACAAACAACTGCACACTCTGCCCCAGCGAGCCGTACAACTCTGCCTTTCCTGCTCTCCACCCCTGCCTGCTTTGGGTTCTGAGAAAACAGTCTCCTCCTTATGCTTTTTTTCACCCCCCAGCCTCCTGGCCCTTTGCATTATTTTTTTCCCTGAGATTTATAATGTGCCAGCTGGAGCTGGAGTGGTCTATCCCACTCCACATCACGTATGTGGTATTAAAAGGAACTCTACCAATAGATCTCGGTAAGGAAAGCCACCTGAGCTCTGCCTGAGCTAAGGGTTTACACCTAGGATGGACATATTGGCCCCAGTATGGTCAGAAGCCTTTAAGATGCTGGATGTCTCCCAAGGCATGAAACAAGGCAGGATTTAGCAGACTGAATGCATGTGGGGCAGATCTTGCCCTCCCCAAACCCTTAGTCGGGAGAGACACCAGCCCAGTGGGAGCCAAGCCTGGTGAGAAACTTTGCAGGAATGCCAAGGAGAGCTGGATAGCCGCCTCTCTCAAGGGCTGGGCTGATGGCCTCAGTTGCCTTTATCTATCTTTAACCACTGGGGAGGGAACTGGCTGGGCCAAGCAGTCTGTCTCTGCTCTTGCTGTGCTTGATCGGGACAGAGAGGCACTTGGGGAAAGCAAATAAAATCTTCCCTTTATATGGGGTACACAACTGCCCGCAGCATTTTCATGGCTGTACAGGGAAAGCAGCGCTAGAAAGACCCTTAACTTTGCACACATGGTGCCCATCAAACACCTCTGTCAGCCAGTGCTGGCACAACGTGCAAAGCCAGGCTGGCTGTGGCTCAGTGGTGCAGATGGTGCGCTTGACCCCACCGTCCTGACCCTCCACCTGCCAGCACAAACGCAAGTGGATGAAGCCAAATCTGCACAGATTCAACCAATAAAAACACTGAACATCATTTTGCTACCTGTAAGAGATCACTAAAGGCTCCAGAGGATTCCCTGGCATGGGAAATCTTTATATCAGGGCTGAAGGCTTTCGTGAAGGCTTTTCTGCTGCCCTTCAAATAGGAATTCATTCAGAGCAGCACCCTGGCAGAGGCCACACAGCAGGGCAGGCAGCAGCAGCAGGCTCCCATGTCTTCCTCAAATCCCACATCACAGGGATGCTGCAGGGGATGCTGTGCAGCATCTGCCTTTTCTCATGGTACAGGGATTTTGAGGTCAATCACCTTGCCATGCTCGGGGACAAAGCTGCTTGTTTGGCCCAAGCTCTTTGGTTGCAATTTCATTCTCTATTACCCTTCTTTTGTTCTCTACTGCCCTCTCCCTAGGACAAGCCAGCCCAGGACAATCAGTGGTCAGAAATCAGTCATTTAATTCCAGGCAAAGAGCTGGCCAAAGCAGTCAATGGTTTAATTTTTGCTGGGAGATTAAGAAAAATAAGGAAATTAGTTGGGTTAGTGGAAATCTGAACCCCAGTGGTTTGGCTGGAGAGAATCCCAGCATTGTAAACTGGTCTCTAAGAGTGCTGGAAATATTCTTATGCCTGCTATGAATGTATGACACCATGCTCATACTACCACTGGCTTGGACTCACTGACAGCAGGAGTTGTACAGTCCCAGACAGCTGGATTTTGGCTGCTTGTGCTGCATCTCTGTTGGTTTTGTCCCATTTGGGGTTTTCCACGTTGAAATGAGCACCCTGAGGGGGCTGCAGAGCACTGGGGTGCTGATGGAGGGCTGCAGCACTGCACCAGGAGCTCCACACATACAAGAAGGTTATGTTGTTTTGGAAAAAAATGTGCACATGTCATTTACAGGGACATTAAACCCGAGTGGCTGTCTCTATGCAGAGTGTTGAGTGCAAGCAGAGACTGCAGTGCTAAAGAAACCCCCTCACAAGGCAATGGAGAGCTACCAGCCACAGCTCCTGGCCTCTGACCACTCCCAGCAGCTATTCCAAGCAGGTGAGTTTGCCCATCTTGCCTTGTCCTCAGAGAGCAGCTGGTGCTGTAATGCAGGTCTGTAATGTTCCCAAGACAGCCCAGTGGGCAGGATCTGGGCTGGCCCAGTATCTCCAGTCACCCACTCTAATGCATTAATGTGCTGGATCGAGCCTTACACACGCTGCTTGATGCAAGAATCAGGCTGTGAGCTCACCCCAGGGAAGCTGGATCCTCCCAGAGGGAACTGTTCCAGGTGGTTTAAATTCCCTTGAGCAGGAAGTGACAAAAGATTCGGTAAAACGGATCCACCTTGGCACAGACTGTGCTGCCTGTGCAGCAGGTCCAACAGATGGTCTGCCCATGTTTGATGGGAAAGCTGAAGGGCACAGGAGGTTTACACTGCAAAATGCCCAGTTCTCAAGGAAGAACACTGATCAGGAGGAAACACTCTAGAAACTCCATGTACAAGAATCACTGGAGTGGAGAAACCCTTCTGTTACATGCTGAGACTCACTTTATCTTGACAGATTGGCTATTATCTTGCATCACATCTCCATGTTTCGACTGCATGTCATGACATGGCTCCGTATCATGATAAGAGCAGTTGATGTTGCAGGTGACTGTACCATGGCAGCAGAGTTACAGCCAGCTACAAGGAATTGCACAAGGGTCTGCCAGATTCCCTAATAACAAATCCATAGCAATGGATTAGCTGTCTATGGAGATAGCTGGTAGTGTTTTATCACCCCTTCACACCCCATTGATAAAAGCACTCTTGGTATGAAGGGTGGCAAGGAAACCACTCCGCTCCTCTCCCATGGATGAGCAGCTGAAGCTGCCCCCAGCTGCCTGGGGCCCCTTAGCCTTTGTGTTGTCCACCCAAACCACACATCCTCATGCAGTTAATCCCTGCAAGCTCGAGGTAGGAGACAGCCCAGGCCGCAGAGGCCCAGCACAGCTCCTGGCACTGTGGCTCCTGACAGTGCTGCAAACAGCACGGTGTGCCCTCGTGGCTCACGGCAGCTCCAGCCTCTAACTTCACTGCAGTGTCTCTTTAAGCATCCTGGCACAGTGCCTGCCTCCCTGTCCCTGCTCAGGAGCACAGGCAGCAGTCCTGGCTCTCTCCAGCATGATATTTGCAGCTAGGAAATGCTCCGAGTGTGCCAGCACTGGAGCCTCTGATTCTCCTCCAACTGACCCACAGGGTACTGTTAGAGCTGCTGTTATGGTGATTTTTATTTAAATCAATATCTTCTGTGTTATCCCTGAAGCTATCATTACTAATAACCTCTCATCCTCCCAGCATGCCTTCAGCGGTGGTCAGATTTGCTTTGCTCTGCACAGAGCTACAGACCCTCAACACTTCTTCACAACTCCACCTCTGCTCATGCCACCTGGTAGCGATGCTGCTTCTACCCTGGGTGCCATTCAACCCCCTCCAGCAGTCCCAAGTACCTGTGGGACTCCCAGCTGGTATTTAAGTTTCCAGACACTGTGATGGGAGGAGAAAGCCCTGTAAAATCTCATTTCCAAAGACTTTCTTTAAGTGCTGGCCCCATGTGGGATCTGATGAAGCAAATCCCAAAGGTTCAGCACTTGGCTTTTGAATCCCATGTCTGCAACACTCTTCATTACTATTTGCACATCCTGGCCCTGTGTTTTTGGCCATGTGATTGCTAGGGAGAGCAGAGGTTTCTCTGCCTGCAGTTTCTCAACACACATGGAAGAAGTCTGGGTCACTTGGTCACCCGCACCAGCAAAAAGGGGTAAGGGGTCCCCTCAGACACTGCTGCAGTCCTGCTAACCACACAGTGCACAAAGAAACACCCTGGTTTCCCATCATCTTAAAACTGCAAGAATAAATCCTTTCCTCTCTCATCTGAGCACATAGAGGTCCTTTTCTACCAGAGCTGAAAGTCTTGGTGAATCTTCCCCAGGTACAAGTGTGGCTCAGCCCAATAGCCACAGGGTGACAATCCTGGGGCTGGGGACCTGCCAGTGTGAGGCACAGCCCTGAGGTGGCAGACAGGGATCCCTCATGGGCACATGCTGCAAAGGCAAACCTTGCTGCCAAACACTGTGCCAGGGTGCTGCAGACCCCTGTGGCAATGGCCCCCCAGAACAAAGCACTCTGTCCTCCCCAGCTACCCTTCCCCAAATCTCTCCCCAGACAGCTTCCCCAGGTTGTAAAAGCCGAAAGCAACAGAGGGAAAAAGTGATGCCTAAACTCGTCACCATGATGGCAGATAGACACGTTATGGATTTCCCATGTCAAAATAATGGATCAAAACTCATGCTGCCACCCTGGCTCCAGAAGGGCACGGCTGCTCCTGCCCATGGTTTATGTTCGATGAAACCGAGTTAGTAGCGTTTTTATCTGTCAATTAGGAACCATGAAACAGTTATTAAATAGAGTCAGAGCCCTCCTTGCTGCTCTCCTGGGCAGTGCAGGAGACACATAACAGCCTGTAATGAAGCATTAAGCAGCAGCAGTTTTGTTTCTGATAGGATTGGAAATGATAAGCCAGCGAGGCATGGCCGGATAGGGGGAGCGGGTCCCCGGCTCAGCGGACACATACCAGCAGCTGCTACGGGGAAGATCAAGACTGAAATTTCTGCCCCCTGCCCCAGATAAAGTCTCTGTAGGACTGCCATCTTGCTGCATCTGCTTGATGGGGGAAAAGCAAGGGCCTGAATTTAATTATCTTCTTTTCCTGGTGCAGCCCTGGTTGATTACCATGGAGCCAGAAGGGCCTTCGGCTGTGAGCAGCAATGTTATCCAAGCCCCAAGGAGAAAAAGGACTGGTTTAAATAAGTTTTTAAGAGACAGGGACTGGGCTGTTCATGGGAAGGGAGATAACACAGGCACAACCCACTTCTGGAGGTCATCAAAGTCTGGGAAATGTTGCCACTGCCCTCCAGCTGCAGATGTGATGCCCTACAGCACCTTTCAGTATAATGGCACATCTCGGGGCTGAAATTGTCCCCCAGGCAAGGCTGGGATGTCTACTTGACCTCAGGAGTCCTCTGCCAGGAGTTGGTATGGGGCAAGTCCCAATTCTAGACAGAGCAATGGTACTCCTGTAGAGAGTGAGACAATCCAGGGAGGGAGAGAGCACCATCCTAACACAGGAAGGGACAGAGGTGCATAGTCCCAGTGCCAATGGGCACATTTACCTGTCTACTTACAACCCCTCGTGTCTCAGGATTTGGTAAGCCCTTGCTCTACTCTGGCAGGTTTGCACCCACACCAGCCCCAGGAGGTGCATTTGCTCACCCACCCCCTCCTTAGCCATTGCAGGCAATGCCTATTTACAGCCAAGGGACCACCCAAATAGGGGACTGACTAAGCAAACTGCCCTTGTCCAGCAGAACACCATGGATCCGGCCATGCCAAAGCGTTTCAGACATTTTTGGATGCTTTGTAGCTTGTTTGTTCACAACAGAAACAGGACGACAACACCACCAGTGGTTTTTTTGCTTCTGGTGATTTTAAATGAACGGTTGAGTTTCCAGGGCTTTTCCTTTTGGAGCTCCTCTGATTTAATTAAAAACCTCATCAAACAAAAATAAAATGAGCAAAATCTTGAACACAAGCGCTTAATTCTCTAACAAAATTCAACAAAAATTTTCATCTGGCTCCGACTTCCAGGGCATTTTTCCAAAGTTGCCAGTGAATAGCAAAATCTATTCATTTCTGCTTTCCGGGTAAACTCGTTAGGAATTTGAAGATTAGCATCTCCCAGCGCAACAAAGTTTCCCACTAGCTCCCTCTCCAATTGCCACCGTTCAGAGAGCAGTTATGCTGGCTCACTGCAAACTTACACCATCCGCCCCTCTCTTCCCAGGCACTTTGAAAAGTTTCACAGTGTTAGCAAGACTACGCCCTGTCCTTCCCTTCCAGAATGAAGAATGAGAGGGAGCCCTCACCCTGGCAGGGATCTGAGCTCTCCCTCCACGGAAAAAATGTAGCTATAGTAGCAAATCACTCAGAGCTACAAGGCAATGATGCAGAGGTTTCAGCATGGCAGATGGGATGGATGCTGGTGGGTAGGATGCCGTGAGAGGAGCACGGAGGTTACAGTAAATGGCATGCTCCCCTGGGGAAACAGCCTCCTCCTGTATCCGCTGACCTGTTCTGTGCACATGCCATGGGCATGTTGTGACAGCATGGGGCTCTTTAAACCTCGTGAAGAGAGACAGACTTGTTTGGTATTTATTGCTACCAAGCCATCTCCAACACCTTCATCTTGCCAAGATGAAGAAGATGACCAAGATATGGCTGAAGTAGTTGTGCTGCCTCTAATCTATCTATAGAATAGAAGTGGGGAAACAGTTAAGTGGCAGGAGAAGCAACAGGTGCTGCAACAGAGGAGCAACCCAGGAAAGGCACAGAGCCATGTCTGCAGAGACTGGCACACCCAGGCTCTCTGAATTGCAAGCTGCTTCCTTGAGAAAAAGCTATCTTGGCCCCTGCACACTGAGATGGGTTAGTGCCCATGGCAGCATTTCCAGCTCTGCACCATGGTGGGTTGCTCATGGCTGCAGACAGTAGGGGAGCCCAAAACCACTCAGGCTGAATTTCATCCCTTCTCCCACTGGGAGCTGTGTGCAAACCCCTGGAGTGGTTTTGCACCAGCCACTGGAACCATCACACACAGCTGGACTGGGCTGCAGAAAGAAAGATGCAGCAGGGACAAGAGTAATGGGAATCCTGGCCTGTTCTGGGAAAATGGTGAGAGGTTTTCAGCTCCCTTCCCACCTTGACTGTGTCTGCAAGGTGGCCAGGATGGAATGCCACTGTGTGCTGCTGCAGAGAGGTATATCTGTAACCAGTGCACCAACATCAGGATAGGGGTAAGAAGCAATCCAAGTGGTTCTCCCCATTCTGTCCCAAAGAAGATGCAAAATCAGGGCCAAAGGCAGCCCAGGGTCCTTTGCACCTACAACCCTTGTCTGGCTGGAGACCTTGGACTTTGCAGCACTTCAGCAGCAGGATGCTTCCCTCGTTGCACCTCTCCAGCACAGAAATAGAGGCTCCAGGATGTTCCCCAAGGGATCAGCCTCTGCTTTTGAAAAGCAGCCAAGTATCTAAACCAGGCTGGAGCCTGCTGTTGGTTCCACAGAGCTGATGAGCCAAGAGTCAGACCTGGGGCCATGTGGACAGAAAACCCGTGGGGGGCTCTTTGCAGCAGTGGTGAAAGGGCTCTGCAAATGCCTCTATCCTCACATGAGGATCCTCCAGCTGGCAAGAGGGGCTGCAGCCTGACCAGCTGTTCCACGCCTGCTTTGTACCAGGAAGGGATTCTGGGAGTGAGGGGAGGGAAGGTGGGCAACCCCTCCTCCCCCACCTTCCCAGCTTCCCTGAAATTTGCCCAAGAACAAACTCTCAGGGATTAGCGGCATCCACATCCTGGTGAGAACAATGTTAAGGGATTATGAGATTAGAAATACCATTTATGCCGAGAGGAATAACTCTAATTCTTATCTGATTGTCTACAGATGTCAGCAATCAAAGCGCCTCTTTCATGCAAAGCAGGGCGCGCTGCCCAAGTGGTAGGTGAACAGGCCTTGGCCCCCTCCTAACACCAGGAGAGCCAGCTCCTTCCCTCTGACACACGCCTTGGATCACGTTTGGCAGCAGCTGCCGCTGTGTCAGTTCCTTCATGGGGAAAAGCTGCTCAGCAGGAGCCCTGTGTTGGGGCTGCATCCCCCTCCTCTTCTGTCTCTGCTGGGCTGCCTGCCCAGTATAAACTCACCTGTGCCCTCTCCGTGCAGGGTGCTGGTGGAGAGCCTGGGGTAGTGGGTGCTGCTTTGCCCACAAGCAATACTGCCCCGAAACTCCGTATCTCCAGATCACCTGCAAGCCCACTCAGCCCATTTGCTACCCTGTGCCACCAGTTCCTCCTGCCCTGGGCTGTGTCCTCACGAGCAGTGTCAGCACCTTTGGACACAGCACCACGTGCAGGGTACATAGCCTCCCCTGAGTGATGCATAGCTCTACCTGCTCCTGGAGGGGTCAGGCAGCTTCAGAAGGAGACAAACTAACCAGGTCTCACCCCAAAACAGTGTACTGCACCACTGTACTCTCAGTGTCTGCCTTGTACCCAGCTGGGAGTGTCAGGGCTGGAGGTGGCATCACTGTCCCTGTGGCACAACTGCTCCCTGGGCTGGCTGAGCACTTTGTGCCAGCTCGCCTGGGGAGGCAGCTCCTAATGTGGTGGCCTGGGAGGCTCTTCTCAGCCATTAAGGAAGGTAAGTGTTTCTGGGCATGCTGTGCCAAGCTCCTGTCTGCACACTGGAGGCAGAGGTTCGTGCCGTTTGAAGGCACATTATCTCCATTCGGCTCCTCATCAAAAGCTCTCTGTCAATTCCTCCTTTAGAGGAGGGATTGCAGGAGCTTTCTCTCCTTCATGCTAATGGTTACATGAGTATGTCCATCCTATCTTCCTTTGCTCTCTCTAACCTGAGCCATCTCATCCCATTTCGGCAAATTTTGCTTTCTGCCTTCCCTGTGCCTTGTAGGCCTTCCAGTGCTGAGCCACCATTTGGCCACTCTCCTAAGCAGGGATACGCAGCATCCTCCAAACACCCCACAGTGTCCTGTGCTGCAGGTTTTATCTCACAGCCCTGCTCTGCACCACCAAACACCCAAGTCACATAACCTGATGAAAGAAACAGCAACTGAGAAGCTAAATCTGCAAGACAGAGAAATGCACCTTCCTTAACTCACTGACTTGAAGGCCACGGGAGAAAATTAGTTCATCTCACCTGACCTCCTGGGTTGCACAGGCCATTACGTCCCTCCATTACCCCTCTGTTGAGCCCAATAACTCGTGTTTGACTGAATCATCTTTCAGCAAGGCAGCCAGCCTTGCTCTGCAGATAACAAGCGACAGAGCAGCCGCCACGGCTTTTGGCAGTTTATTCCAATGCTTAATCATTTTTTCTATTAAAAATATGAGCCTCATTTCTAATTCAAACGTGGCTGTGCTCAGCTTCCAGTTATTGGCTCTAGTTATGCCTTTGCTTGCTGGTTTAGTACCCAGTATCTTCCCTACTTGGAGGTAATTACCAATGGGAATCAGGGCATCTTTCCAGCTTTCCTTGAAGGCACTGAACAGACTATTTTAAGTCTTTTTCATTTTGGCAGTTCCACTGCTCCCTTCGCATCCTTCTTTACTTTCCTGGTTTCCCAGGGTCCTTCTCAAATCACTTCTTAAATAACATCATGGGAACAATCTGCAAGGACCTACTACTGTCTTTGCTGTACGTATGCAGCATTTGGCAGAGCTAGCTCAGTCTTGGATCCAAGAGCCCCCTTTTTGTCCAGCCTGTCCCAGTGCAAGCTCACAATTTGAGGCATCTCCATCCTGGCACCCTCCTGCAAGAGGTATCTTCTGAACTCTCTGTAGTTGTGCTTTCTTCATCAAAATTACACCTTGGAGGTGTGTGGCAGCACAGACCTCCCACCACCACCAGTCCCAGACAGCTACTCTGCTCACCCCAAATGAGAATCATCCCTGAGGTTTGCTGGGAGTTGCTGGGAGACAGGGAAGCAAGAGAAGGAAATGCCTCAAAGCGATGCCTGCAAAGTGATGCTGTGAGACAGCTTTGTGAGCTTTTTAATGGCCATGAGAAAGCCTAACACTCTTTTCCACTTCTGAACAAACCCCTCAGCAACCTCCATAGGCTGATGCAGCAGTCCTTGTGCCACTATGGCAAGAATCACATTCATGAACACTGTCTTGGCAGCTAAAAATGCAAGTGGTGCTTCCCCTCTTAAGCCTTTGGAGATGTGGGTGTTGTTGGTGTGCTAATACTGCTCTACCAAAGCAAGTGGTGTTTGCAAAAGCCAGGTGTCACCACCGACACTTTCAGCAAGGAACAGCCTGGTGCTCTTGCACAGAACCACAGATGTGTTTTCCCACCTGCTTTCCATTGATGTGAATAGCAAGGGTGGTCACAGTACCAGCACCTCCCTCCATGCTCTCTTCTCCTGGAGTGCAGAGTTCTAATTTTGGACCTTATCTAGTCACTCACATCCAATGTTTCAGGTCAGCTGGACATAGGGGAATTCTCCCTTCCTTAGAATGCATGACTCTATGAGTAGAAGGCAGTAGAAGCAAAGCCATGCTCAGCTAGCTCTGCCTCACTTGTCCAGGCAGCACGAGAA
The DNA here is from genome assembly GCF_022539395.1 of Myiozetetes cayanensis. Classification (NCBI taxonomy): domain Eukaryota; kingdom Metazoa; phylum Chordata; class Aves; order Passeriformes; family Tyrannidae; genus Myiozetetes; species Myiozetetes cayanensis. Next base: position 64,109,747 of record NW_026087631.1, read on the forward strand.
TGAGGAGGGATGAGAGGAAGGGCTGGATGATGGAGGCTGTGGCAGAAAGGGGAGCATGAGTGGAGGTTGCCCATGATTGATGCCTCCAGGCTAGCTGCCTGTGAGATGCCTCACTCCACAGTGTGAAACACCTAGTCCTGTGTGATCTGAGTGTGCTGCTTCCCTGGGGTGGGCTGCAGTGAGCAGGAGTCCTGGAATTGGGAGCGTCCAGCCCAGAACACCCCATTTGGAAAGCCTGGTAGGTGCGGATGGCAATGAATCATTACTCTGGTTTTTAAGCCCAGTTGTGTGGCTTCGGAAAATTGCTCCCTGGTCTGTGCCTTAATTTCACCTTCTGCCTTTTTATTTAGACTCTTAACTCCCCTGTTTTCCACTGAGCTGGGGCTCTTCTGCCTGGCAGGGAGGGGAATGGGAGATGGAACAAGCTGCCCTTTATCACTAGTGCGGCATGGGAGTTCATGTTCCTGGTTTTCAGTGAAGGTAAGAGAGGAAAAGGAGGAAGAAGCTGGTGAGGCCCAAGAGCCTTTTCAGAGGGCAGCTGCACCTGGCTGGTAACTCAAGTAAGTCAGGCCCAGAGGGAAAGGGGAGCAGCTTGTGTCCAAATGCAGAGAGCAGGGATGAACTCAGCGCTGGAGGGATGAGCATTAGGAAATCAGTTAGGAGCCAGAAATGTACCCACAACAGCCAGAGATGCTCCATGCCAGCATCCCCTCTTTGCAAAGGCACATTCAAATCCACTGCACACTTTCAAGCAACAGATCTACCCATTGTGCTGTGCCATGACACTGCTGTGCATACAGGGATGCTGAAGCACTCAGGGGTTAATTCACAGGTATGCACAGGCAGGTCGCTGTGCCCCAGACCATGTGTTCAGAGACACCAGCACAGGCACTTTTTTGCCCAGCATCTTCCACTCTGTGCTCAGATAGATGCCTATGCAGCACTGGATGCTTTGGGTTCTCATTGCAGGGATGGTTTTGGGAGCACATACTGTCTTGGGCACTTCTCTGGGAGAAGTGCTCTGTGGGCCACACCATCAGCAGGTACCCCACTATCAGAGGCAGGGATTCATCAAGGTGATTATTACCCAAAAAAGCAAATGGTATCATGTCAACTGCAAAGACAAGACACGACAAATCCCAACTCGTTCATCATACACACAACATATTTTACAGCTCCAGCCTGCCAGGAGCAGGTTGCACAGCATCCAGTAAGCAGCCAACCCCTTCTTCCCTCACCAAGAGGACAGGATGCATCCATGACATGTGACAAGCCACGCTGTGCAAAGCTGCTCCTTAAGGAACATGCAGAGTTGGGGTATGCTCAACACAAAGTCACTCACACTGTTAAACTGTGGGGCAGAAAAACATCCAGGGCTGGGAATACTCAGAACAAGACAGCCCCACATGAGCAAAAATAGAGCACCAAGGTCTGAGCTACAACTCATAACCTCCTTAATGTTTCCTGAAATGGACCCACTGAGTGATATCCCGGCCTCCAGAGGTGGATAGCAGCATCTAACTCCTCTTCCTACACGTCCAAGCTCAGCCACACAGGAAATCAAGCTTCCTCTGTGAACCCCACTCTGATCCAGCCCTGGCTTTGTAGTTGCTCTGTCCTCAACTTCTCTCAGCTGGGGCAAACTGCAGCACTGGGGAACCACTGCTGGTCCCTGCTGTTGTGAGCTTCTGCACATGCATTGCTGGGCTCTGCTCGATGTCCCCATAGCAAGACCAGATTTCCCCATGCTGCTTGGAACATCACATGGTCACCGATCACTTGCTTTTGGCAAACATCCCGCACCCTTCTCACTCCCTTGCACCACCAGCAGCCAGGCTGCCCAGTCTGGTGCCCTGTGAGCTGGTGGAGAGCGGGACACCCAGCCTACAGTTAGTTGCACTCAGCAGGCTATGTATAGCTCCTGTCGGCGCAGAGAAGAACATCCTGGAGAGAAAACCAGCAGCAGTCACCCTGGGGATGGTATCATAAACCATTTTAATAAGGCATTTTGCTCCCCCCTCCCCACCATCGCAACTCATGCAAACGCTGCCTTGTTTAGTTGGCAGCAAACGATAAAGAACCCCAGGGAGCACAGGAGGGGGAGAACAGGGACATCTGTTTAGAGCATTTCTACTGCATGGCTCTCCCAGGCTATTTCTATCTCTTCTTGTCAAAATTTATCAACTGCGTAATTGTTTAAACAGCATTAAAGTGCTTGGAGCAAGAGCAACTGGAAATTGTCCTGTAGTTGCCTCTGGTACTGATGCTGACAGCTCAGGAAGGGACTGGGGAGAAAAGGGATCCATCGGGCATGGGAACCCTCTGACTCCTTTTCCGGGGGTGAAGACACAACCCCGTCTTGCTAACAGAAAAGAAATAATCTCACTTTATCGCAGTGTCCTTCCCTGCTTTCCAGATCCTAAATTCTACTCCCTCTCTGCTCCCTGTTCTGACCCGCTGTTAGCACACATTTAGTCAGCTAAATTATTTAAAGCAGACTCACTGGCTTGGGAAACCACAACTAATGACACTGTCTTTCACACCAAAGTACTCTGGATCTTGCCCTGACCCTGCTGAGCCCTTGGCTGGCACCTCACTGTGTGCCTGGGCCCTGCCGTGGTTCCCAGCTACCACCAGAAGTTTCAGAGAGAGACGGAAAAGCACTAGGAACTGGGAAAAGATGAGGATTTGTTGCTGCCTGCCTTCTCTTCTCCTTTCAGGCAGGAGAGATGTGGCCACACAGGATCCCCACTGTGAGGTTTTCCCATCCCTGGTGACGCTACCTGGCCTGGGTGCCTGCAAACCTGGGCACATGTGGCCGGTGACAAGAGCTACACCCCGTGCTGGTGACATCAGCAGGATTTATTTCAGCACCGTCTGCAAAGCAAACAGTGATGTTCTTTAAGTACCACAGCTGTACTGAGCTGTGGGTGGAGAAGAGAAAGCAGGATTCACATGTGGAGCATCAGCCACTTTTGCTCCCTGCCCCATTGCTGCAGTGACAGGAGGTGGCAATATCCCAGCCAGTCCCTCCCCTCCCAGCACCCTGGAAGCTGGAGACACATCGCTGGTGGGCGGCAGGAAGTTTGCGCCAAATATTTTGACAAGGGGCACTTAGGAGCAGCTCAGATAAAATCCTTCCTGGCACAGAGGCCAGTGCAAACAGAGCACCAGCACTGGTACCCTCTGCTCACCCCAGCAGTCAGGGTCCCAGCCTGTGACAACCCTCCCTAAGCCAAGGAGGCTTTGTCTTCTCAACCCTAATTCCTGGTACTGCTGAGCAAGGGTTGTGGGAAGCTGTTTAGACTGAACTTGGGCTTCTTTAATTATGGAGCTGTTCTTGTCATGTTAAGCAGGATAAACAAACTTCAGGAGAGCAGAAGGAGGCTGTGCTGCCATCCACCCTGGACATAGCCTTCCGTATTCGTTATTCGTGCTAGGCAAGAACAGGGAGGGTTTCCCAGGAAGCTGCCAAGCTCCAAGGCCTTTTTTCCTTTCCTCCTCCAGCCCAGCAGCTGGAGCTAGGCTCCCCCTCTGTCCCATCCCATGAGCTTATTCCCAGCCCAGCTGCAGGAGAGAGGATGCACAGAAAGCCTCTGGGCTCACTTCACATGTAGGTCCAAAGCTCAGGCTCACACATTCACTAAGAGGGCTCTTGCATTTTGAGCGGCCCGTCTCTGACAAACACTCCATTCCTATGTCTGACTGGTTACTGGCAACCCTGGAACTCTGGCACTTGAGGAGGGTGGCAAGGGGGGAATGACCACCTTCTCCCCTTCACAGTGGGAGGTGAGGCCATGAGATGCTCCTGCTGTGACTCAGGTGGAGCTGTGAGCTCTCCATAGCACTCAACATGGCGCAAGCTAATCAGTTAGAGGGGTTGAGCATGGGGCCATGTTCCTTCAGGTACCAATGGGGACCTGCCATGGGATGTGGGACACTGCATGCACTGGCTACCTCCTGGGCATGCTCTTCCCTCAGGCAGTGGCTCCACAGGCCACTGCATTGGCAAGACCAGGGCAGAAATGCCAGCACTGTGGTCCCATGCTGCCGTGGCACCTAATAAATGCCACGTGACGTTCCCCTGGCCTCACCACCGCGGGAAGCGGGGGAGCCACGAGGACGGGAGAGGGGATATTTTTATTGTTTCTGACACCGGCTGCCCCAGATTATCATGTTTTATGCAGCGAGCCAAAGAAGCATCACTCTGCTATGCTGCAGCTGGGCTGGCTGCCCAGCCCAGCCAAGGGAAGGGCGAGAGGAATGCAGCGGGGCGCGGGTGAGTGCACGCGTGGGTGCAAGCGGGGCGGGTGTGTGCACACGCAGGCCACGGGGCACGGCTTCATTCAGCCCTCCCCGCTGCGGCATGCAGCGTGCATCCCGCTGGATGGGGCAGGAAGGTCGCCTGCCGCCTGCAAACGTGTTTGTTTTTCTAGTCCGGCTCCTAATTCGATTAGGACTAATTGCATTTGGGAGTGCGGTGGGGTTTTTCGGGTGGTTTTTTTGTTTGGTTTTTTTTTTTTTTTCCCCTTCTTCTTAAAAAGCAGGGATAGTGATTTGCATACTGTTACCCGGTATGCCTTTCCAGCTCCTGGCTGGGCCAAGACCTGAAATATAGTCACTGGCAGCACAGTTCATCCATTGAATTTTACCAGCCACAAATAACACAGCACAGCATGGGAAGGCAGCAATTGGAGGGCCTGCGTGCCTCGTGAAATAAAGCCGAATTTCAATGAACGAAGCAATCCTGCAAGACGGTTGACCTTGTCTGTCACGCCTCCTTTCCATGGCTCTCAGGAAGTGGGGGTGATGCCTGCCTGTGAATCACCCCAGGACCTCACCTACCCAGTAGGCACATGGGGAAAAGTAACCCCATCCGTAGCAGTAAACCCAACAGCTCTGGGGTGTATCTCCTGATGCTGGAATACCAACAGTAATTTAAATTTATTGGCTCCATTCTTGCCATAGGTTTGGCCCACATTAACGTAACAAGCACTGCCTGGGTGCAGCCTTGGGGCTGACCTTGTGTGGGCCTCTTCCCAAGGAGTGGGAGCACATTTGGAGGGTGAGAGGGATGAACTGAAGGGGCGGGTGCTGCTCCCTGCCAGCTGGCCGTGGTGCCAGGGAACGGTCGCGGTCGTGTTTAACTTGTTGCTCTCGAAATAGCCTAAGTTTACATCGCCGCGGGAAGGGATTGGATAAGGTCATAGGGGAAAAATCCATCAAAAGGGCTTTTTAAAAAAAAAAAAACAAAAAAAAAAACCCATAAACCCAACAAAAACCAAGCTCTGTGTCACAGATCGCTGGACACAAGCAAGGAAATATTTGCATACGCTGACCCCAAGCCCGGGCCTTCTCTGTCAGCATCTATGCTAATGGCAGGAGCCATTACCAGATGCTCTGAGGCAGAGGTATCCTCGCCAGTTTGGCTGCCAAAGACGGCCAAACCTCTGTTCTCCCAAGCTGGCACGTTGACAGTGCCCTCCTACAGTTTTTTGCACCAAACCAACCCATGGAAGCAGGCGAACATACACCAGTCTCTGGGACTGCTTTCCCCCACTGTTTAGCTGGTGTCCATCATGAGATGCTCATGCCTTCCCTGGTGCTGCATCCCACTCCTGGGATGCAGAGGTGTATGTTTTACATGGTGATGTCACTACATTCTTTTTTTTCTTCTTTATTGCGATAGGTGAAAAACTGTTTTAAAAACAACAACAACAAAAAATAGATGCAAACTTGCAGTACAATTCCCTGGTTGCAGCTGCAGCCCAGCTGGGAGGAAAAAGACTTCTAAGACAGAGAAAAGGGAGGCTCTGATTATTTATTAGTGGCCAATGTTTGATTGCTTGCTAATCAGTCCAGAGAACACACTCGGGTTCTCCTGGCCTCCTCGCTCACATGTGGTTCCTGTTGGTTTGTCCCTTCCTCCCTCCCTCTCTCTGGTTTTGCTTTGTTTGTTTTTCTGATAATTTGGTTGTTTTTTCCATGTCATTTTCCGTCAAACCGCATGTTTTTTCCCCTTTCTCTCGCCAGGCACTGCAGTGACAGACACGGAGGAAGCAGACCAGCTTGGGACTGCTTGTCCTCTGCCAGTCCCTTTCCCAGTTCCTTTCCCACCATTCATTGCCTGGGAGGCAGCAATGCCCATGGGGCAGAGCTGGGGCTGGCACCAGGCTACAAGACACCCACAGCACCACTGTGACACAGTAGGTGACTCTGCTGCCTGCATCCCAACCTCTGCCTCTTCTGCTGGAGGAGATTCTGCTGTATTTCCTCTCCCACACAGACCTCATCCCTGCCTGCTCTCCAGACCACTGGGCAGCAGCCTTGCAAGGCCGTGGGCAGAGTGATGAGGGTTGGATGCCCAGTTGGCAGGGCTTGGTCCTCCCCTAAGCCGGGCAGACAGACAAACGGACAGAGCTGCTGGATTGGGATGGAGATAAGAAGATTAGAAAGGGACGAAAGAACGGGAGTGGAAGGAGGGTGCCTGCCCTGGCTGCCTCCCTCCCTCCCTCCCTTCTTTGCACACAAGGCCTCCCTGCTCCCATGTGCGCTCTCCGGCTTCTGGCAGCCTTTCCACCGTGCGTTTCCACTCCTCTCTGGCCCATTAGCAGTATTTTTATAACATTCTGTAACGCACGGAGCCGTGTGCCAAACCTCAAGAGTGCATTATTTCCCAACGTCTTTGTTATATCCACCCCCGGGCCCTCCGGCTGCGTGTTTCCAAATGCAGAGCTATGGCTTGTGGGGGCAGCCAGGAGCCCGGCACCACAGTACTGGTACCCAGAGCCTTCCCCTCCCTTCTGCCTGCTCCTGGTGCTCAGCCCTAGGCTCAGGCCAGAGAAGCAGGCCAGGTGTGCAGAAAGACCTGGCCCCATCTCCTGCTTCAGGCCATACTTAGGCATCTGCTGCTCTCCAGGCTGCAAGGCAGGTGATCACTGAAGATAAACACAAAGCATCCTGGTTGCTCTCCTGTGCTTCACCTCCCGTTCAGCTGCCTGAAAAATGGGGCAGACCAACAAATCACTGCTCCAAGTGCCCTGGAAGAGGCTTCCCTGAAGAAGTGCTGGAAGAGGCTTCCCTGGAGAAGTGCCAGCTTCCCCCAGGCCAATTTGTGCTAGGGCTGATTTGGGACCCTTAGGGATAAGCAGGCCTTTGGGCCTTTCCTTCTTATCATCCCTGGATGCACACTGTCCCACTGTATGAGCACCAGTGTGCCCATTTCTGCAGGGGACAAGACAGCCAGCTACCCCCAGTCTCTGCAGGGTGCTGGTGGGCTTCTGGCCACATCCCCCATGATGTGGACCTGGGTGTCAAACCCCACCCCAAGGACCAGACGAGCTACCTGTGTCCTCCCTCCCTGCCTGATGAAGCCCATTCATGAGACACCTTCACACTTGTGCTTGTGCCATTATGTAACATCCTGGCCCCTTCAGCAAGAAATCCCCCCCCGAGATATCCCTGGGTACCCCCACAGCCACTGACACATCCCACGGGAGACCCTGGCTCTTTGTGGGCAGGGGCCATTATAGATAACACCACTGAGAGTGGTCCAAATGCTGATGCCGGAGCTTCTCCATCTTTCCTAGCAGCTCCCCTTTTCAGCACAGTCTGATCCCCCTTAGCTATTTTCTAAGCTGTGTTCCAATTCTCATACTAATCCACATTTTCTCTGGTTTAACTCATAATTTCCCATGTGGCATCATAGCAAATACTTCACTGAAGTCAAGACAGATTACATCGACCACATTTCTGGGCTTAGAAAATCGTTTCCCTTATCAAAGAGAGCTATCAGGTTAATTTGGTGTGATACATCCCTGGCAAGTTCCCCTTGTATTTTTCTCCCATTTTCCATTTGTCTCCACGTCTTTAATTGCTCCCTCTTCCAAGCGTGCCCCACAGCCCCACTGTGCTGAGGGGTCAGGCTGTCTGCTCGGGACTTTTCCTTCTCTCAAGCACAGGAGGCACATTGCCTCTCCCCACAGCCCTGGGTGCCACCACTGACCTCTCAGCTCCTAATGAGCCTTGCTAATGAACAGATGTCCTCACACGGGGGATGAGGTGTTCCCCAAGCCTTCAATGCATTGTCTTCTTTGAAGGTGCCTCCATGACAGGGAATCATCTCCAGGTTTTATCCCCCCTCCTCTCCTTTAGCTTGTGATGCCCTCGCTCTCAGCATTGCCACTCAGACCCAGCGGGGTTCATTTGGTATCGAGCTCTGCCAGGCTTACTTTTAATCTCCCCTGAAACCTGTCTGCAGAGCCGGCTCTGTCTTCTCTCCTCATTTGCTCTGTATTTATGTGGCTAACTCCCCTTTTCATTTCCTCTGCAAGGTCTCACTCAGCTTGACTCCTGGCAGGTCTCCCTTTCTCCCTGTGCTCGCTGACCCCCATGACAGAGCTTGCTTTGCTAATTGACACCCTTTCCTGGTCCTCGACCCTTCTCTGCTCCCTCCCCACATCCTTCCTGTGGTGTTGTATGCTCAGGAGCACTCCTGGCTTGCCCGTGGGGCATGCTTCAGGTACCGTCGTTTATTTAATGAGATCTCCAGCACTTCTCCACTCACAGCCCCCAGCCCCTCTCTCCCAACTGCAGTCAACTTTCTTGTTGCCCCAGTAAAAGAGAAAAATGCAGCCATAGGCCTGTTTTCATTTAATTTCCCATGCAATTGAAATGAAACAGTCCAAGATCCCTCAAATCCCAGGTCTGTGCTCCCAATGCACTCAGCTGCAGCAGGGATGCTACCACAGGGCCATGCTCCAAACGTCCCATGAGTCACTCATCTGCACCTCCACCTCCACACCCAAGCCCATCTCCATCTCCATCCCCTCCTGGGTGCTCCCAAACCCACTCCTTTTCATGAAGCCACACCCACACACCTCCAGAGAATCAATTATGCCCAGCAGAGCCAGGAAACTTGGGGTGGGGAGGGGTATGCAGGCAGGGGTTGGGGGTGGTAGCGCTGGGAAAAGAAACGTCGCAGAGAACATTAAATTAAAATCCAGGCAATTAAATTAATTACTTCTAAAAGCGTCTCACCTGATTAGTTCCTTGCACAGTTAATTGTGTTAACAACACCAGACATTCGCTTATTTATTTGTCACCCTATCTCCTGGGGCTGGTGGGCCCCTCCAGTGTCCAACTGGGCTCCTCAGCTGCCCAGTGCTCAAGGGGGGGCTGTGAGTCTCCAGCGAATGGGAACACACAGTAATAGGAAACAGCAGGATTTGGGCTCTAACGCTGAGCAATTCCCACGGGTCCCTGAGCGGATTGACAGGGATTACTATTAGCGAGGTGCTTAGCAGATGGAGGAGCCATTGCAGAGTCACAGTGATGCCACAGCTGCAGGGGAGGTGGTTGGAGGCTGCAGCCCCCTCCCCCCTCCCCTCGTTTCCTGCAGACCTGGGCTGCAGCCCCCCATGCGCTGTCACAGCCTGGGACAGCCTCTCCCTAGACAGGATCTGGTGAGCACGTGCCCAAGCAGAGGAGCTGCAAAACCTCCTTGTGCTGCTGCCCACGCTGCACCCAGCTCCTGCCTGTTCTGCCTCTACTCATGAACACTCCTCACCCCAACAGTGCAATTAAGGGGCTCCCAACTCTTTCGCTAGGTAGTGGCCTTTTTGTCTGCCATGCTCCCAGCCTCCATTCCTGCTCGCTGGTGTGAGCCCTGCTGACTGCTTCCCCTTGTCTGCTCCTCACATTGCTTTTTAGCTTCTTCCAGCACTCCTTCTCCCTGGCCCACATGCCAGGATCCCTCCCAGCAGACCCTAAACCATAAGTTGGACACCATACAGCATCTCCAAAATCTCTTCCACAGGTGCAGTGAACCCCTCCTGCCTAATTTTCAGGGCTTATGCAGACCCTCCTGTGATCCTCTGCCCCTGTACCAAGGTCTAGGACAGAAACACCACCCTGGCTCTGATGCAAGGCGCTGAGGGTGAGACGAGGAGTAGAGAAAGGCTCTTCTGTGTCTTCCAAACCTGGAAACATACAACCACCTACACGATGCATCCCTAGATGGCAGAGCATCCAGCTGGTGCCTTGCAGTATCCTCAGCAGCAATCATCCCACAGCTGGCTATGCCGGCTGGTGCTCCCAGACACCCACTGCTGACAGTTGCAGACACTGTACTGTGAAACACACAGTTGCTATCAGATGTACAAACACAGCAGCCCCCAAAACACACAGCTGCTATCAGCTCTCAGCATCATGTGAAGCACAGCACAACTCTTCTCTCTCCCTGCGCAGAGACCTGTGAATCGGCGAATCTTGCGCTTAAGACACGCAAAATGCTGGGGAATGTGCAGCTGTCCTCCAACATCCTGTGCACCTAGGACCCTGCAAACACACAGGGATCACCAGCATCTTTTGGATGCTCCTCTGAAACAACCATGTTGCAGTAAACTCAGCCCAGACTTCTCCTTCCTGACCTCAATCCTCTCTGACAGCTCAGGCCCAACTCCTTCCACCTGCAGAGATGGTTGTTGTGGCACAAGGCTGGATGCAGAAGCTACATCCCTTCCCAAATTATTCCTGAGGCATCATTTAACCTATTGGCTTTGATGAAAAGTTTGGGGTGGAGGGACTGGTTCCAGTCAGCATTCTGCTGGGATCAGTATGGCATACATAGGGAGCTCATATGGTGGTGTGCAGCTGACAGCTGTATGTATGGAAAGCACAGGGTTATCTCAATGTAGGGTACTCACTTCCCACCCTCAGGGTGGTCTGGTATTTGAGGTGCCAGGAGGAGCCCTCGTAGCAGGAGTACTGGCCGCTCTGCGTCAGGTTAACGTTCTTCAGGATCAGGTAGGACCCATTCAGGTGGGACTCGTCGATATCGGTGCCGTTTGCTGTCCAGGTCACTGCGGCATCCCAGTCCATGGAGCCACACTTCATGGTCACGTCTGCACCCACCCGCTCGTATTGGGTGTGGCTGTCTGTGGGGAGAAAGAGGAGAAAAATGGGGTAGCTCAGAGCCCCTGGGCACAGCTACCTTGGAAGAGGGGATCTTAGCATTCCATCTGGGAAGTAAGACAAGGACTGGGGTATGGACTGACACTGTGTAGGTTGCCAGGGAAGCCTGAGTTCTCCTCCTGGACCTAATAGCTATTTATTTGAACCTTGACTGACAAATAACCAGGGGATTAGAATCCATGGACCACTTCCACCTGCAGGATGACCTTTACCATGGAAGAGGCACACTGGGGCTGCATGTATGGCTCATCAGCCAAACATCCCACAGCACGGCCAGAGACACACACCATCCAGGCATTGCCATTCCTGTATGTTAGAGGACACAAACACATGCATCAGAAACTCCCAGCAGAGAGATGACAGAGCCCCAGGACTTGTCAGAAGCAAACTACATGTATTTCCTAGCAGAGATGGGAAGCAGGTATCTCTCCTTGCAATTCCCTATCCAGGAAACCAGGCAGGAGAACTGCAACCCAACTGTGCTGTGCTTTGCAAAGGGGCAGCTGCTTGGTGCTTGCAGTGCTGTTTGTCTCCCCGTCTGGGTTTTCTACTCTCTCCACAGTAACACGATGCCTTGCTGAGCTGTTTGATGTAGCATCTCACGAGTGGGGCATCACAGCTCATTGGGCACCAGCTGCCTAATTGAATTTTCTCAGGTTTCTGGACAGGAGCTGGAGCTGACATTCATTAATGATCCTTAGCAATTGAATATTTCCCATGTTGTTACACTTGGCTGTGCTGAGCTGCACGTGGCAAGGATAAAACCATGTGTGTGTGTGTGTGCATGACACGGGGTGAAGCAGGATGGGCAGATGAGTGGGAGATGAGGTTCCTTCAAGGCTTCATCAAGCCTTTGTGCACAGATGAGGGTGGTTCAGTTCTCAAAATACTCCTGGGCTTCAAAAACACATTTGACAAGGTGCCTTCCAAGGAAACTAAGCAGCCCTGACACATGGGAAAGTCGTTGCAGGGATTTATAGCAGCTAAAGGTCACGAGACCAAAGGTGAGAGCAAGCTGTCAAATGTAGCAGTAGAAGACGTCACCTGGTGAAGTTTGACAGAGAGAGCTGGATCAGGTCTGCCCAACACCCTCATAACTCACAGGTAAAAGGGGGTCAAGGCAGCGAGAGAAGACAGTGTGCTGCTGAGGCTGTCAGGGCAGCCAAATCACAGCAGGGTTGCAAAGTGCTGCAGAAGTACATCATGGTACAGACTCACCAGGCAGTTACCCTGTGTTGATAAATGCACACAGGGATGCACACCAGGAGAATTAAGCCTTGCTTCCCCTACACGCTCATGGTTCTAAACGTGCCACAGCCTTCAAGGAAACATACCTTGGAGTCATCACACTCACTTCCCTGAGAACATCAGCTCAGTGGTGACCAAGACTCCAAACCCAAAATGGAAAGCACTGTAACCTAAAAGCCATGAACAAATCTGCCCCCATGCTGTTAGGAGTGCAGCACCGCTAAAAACAGAGCAGAGGAAGGAAACAGGAATAGCAAAGGCTGGAAACAGATCCTACATAAGGATGGTTTAGTAAACTCAAACCCTTTATCCATAAAAGCAGACAACCAAGCAGAGATGTGACAGACATCTTAGCAATGATGGGTGACATGAGAGGACAAACAGAGAAGGACTGATTGCTCTGTCTCCTAATAAAATAAGGGACAGCAAAACAAGCAAAAAGAAGTGGATATTTGTGCATGAAGTGTGATTAAATTACAGAAATCCATGTCCATCAGATGCTATGGATGTCAACATTTGGTAGGGGGAACACTAAGTAAATGAATTCATAGCAGAAGACACCACCCAGGGCACTAAAACACCAAGATGCCCAGAGAGCCAAGGGCAGCTGCAGGCAGCTGTGGAGCAGGATGGGAAAAGCAGCCCCCAGGCTTGTCCTGCTCTTTTCTCCCTCTCTAGACATCAGCTCCTGGGTTCCCTTTATAGGTGGGACTACACAGGTATGATCCAGCCATTCCTTATGCGAAAGCCCACAGCCTAAGCCCATCAGCAAAGGATAGAGCCCCAGGGTAAAGTTGGCCCTTGGAGGAGAGCCTGGAAGATCTCCGCCCTCCTGCAGTTGGTCTGTCAGGACACCTACTTCTGACAGGGATACAGCACTTTTGGGGATGTTACCCCTGCTGGGAAAGGGTGTGCTAGGAAGAGACAGGGAAAAACTGGGTTGTAGTGAGTAAGATGCTGGTGGGATGCCTCAGGACCATTTCAGACACTAGCCAAGGATGGGGACCTTTGGATCAATGGGTGGGTGGATCAGTGGAAGGATGGACACCCAACCAGGCAGTTGGTGGATGAACATATACAAGTATCAGAATTTACTTAAGAGTTCCAGCATCTTACTCAAGTTTTCTTCTAATTTCTTCTATTGCATTAGGTAAAAACATTTTGTCTTTCCTTTCCTGCTGGCTCACACATGGCCTTTGACTATCTTGTTCTTAGACTTGGGATTCTGCTTGGCAGAAGCACTGGAGACAGTGCACCACCCACAGACCTACCTTCCTTGTCTTGCTCTTGCCTGCCCAGGAAAAGCTCTGGGATATGCAGCTCTACTTCTCATGACTGTGGCTGAGAACTTGTCTATAAGGCTGAAGAACTAAGCTGGGAAGGAGGGAAAGGCACCTTGAATTATTTCTTATTTGTCCTTAAACACGGAACAAACACATCGGCATTCATCCAGAAGGGCTGAGGGAGCCATTCCTGAAGACAGGTCTTTGAAAGCTCCTTTCCAAGGCAATGATTTAAGGTTTCTGATGAAGCAGAAACCCAAAGCACAGCTTCAGAGGAAGCATTTCTCACAGCAGGGTTTGCTGAGGATCTTACTGGAGCAGATACAGATCTCCATGTCCTTCCTCACCCTATTCCAGGCATGGGAGCCCCACCCAACCATATTGTTGTGCAAACGTGTGGCAGCTCCTTTGGGAACGGGCACCATGGGGGCAGCTCCCCCAGAATGTTGAAGCAGCCCTGTTTTACACTGCAGACACAAGCTCTGCTTTAGGATGGGGATGGACAACAGTGTCCAGAACTTTTACAGGGAGTTTCCACTTCCTGTAGGCTGGGGATGGGCAGACTCCCCTTTCAGCTCACCCAGAGCTTCACAGCTCCCTTGAGCAGAGAGAGAAGGGACATTTGTCTGCAGTTCTTGTTATCATGTAGCTGATAACATACAGGATCTATGACCACAATGGTGCCTGTGCTGCAGGGCCAGCCCTGTTGGATGGACATCAAACAGTGACATGGGCAGAAACAGAGCCAACAGCTGGCAGTTGTAGTTTGGATGGTTTGAGCTGGACGTGGAGGAAAATTTATCCTCCAGGAGGGTGGTGCAGTGCTCAGACAGGTACCCCCAAGAGAGCTGGGATATCCAACAATGGAGGCTGTCAGGACTGTGTTGACAAAGCCATTATTGATCTGGTTTTCTGCTGAGGACAGACCTTTTCCAAGTGGAACATTGGACTAGACACCTCCAAATATCCCTTCCCACCAAAACTGCTGTGATCATTGGCTACTTTGAGATGTTAGTGATTGTTGATACTTAGAGATGCTGTCCTGCCCCTACACCACCCCACTTTTCCAAAGTGTGCCACTTTTTTGGGTCAGGTGACATCACAAGACTGCAATGTCATGTTAACGAGGCTGTGATGCTGCATCCCAACCAGCAACATGCCCCTGAGGGTCCAAGCCCACCAAGGGCTACATCTCTGTCAGGGTACAGCACGCCAGCCAGGCACAGCATGGCTTACGACGTGAAGTCCCAGATTTGGAAAGGAACTATGGTGGTGCATAATGGGGTCACAAATTACAGCTTTACCCACAGCCCCGCAAAACTGCAGTGGAGGGAAGACGGGAGCCAGTTGTGGGATGAACACACCCAGCTCCCAGCATTGGACCTGGGGCAGCTTGGGGAAATGAGCTGTGGGATGTTTGCTGCCCTACTAGCGATGACGAGTGACAGCTTGACAGGTCCTGCAGCTGTAGGGATCAACAGGACAGTGGTACAGCAGAGAGATGAGGAGGGAAGATGAGACAAAGCGGCTGAGATGTGGGGTCCATGGTAGCGTATTTGATGCTTCCCAAACCCATCCAGCTGGAAGACCAATAGGAAGCTCATCTTTGTTTTCCTTCCTAATGAGTCTTTACAGCGAGACTGAAAGGGTAACATCACAGGGAAGACCTGCAAGAACTTGAGGACTGACCTGGCATACACTGTGCTAGGAAGGAGAGGAAATGCTCTTGGGACCTTCCAGCTCCACTGGCTGCTCTCCCTCTGCTCCACGTGAGGCTCCCACCCTGGCAGCATGGGCAGCTGCCAGCCACGGCAGGTGTGCTGCTGGGCACTGTCCCACCCAGCACACATGGAGCCATGGAAGAGGCGCTGGGGGTCTGTGCCCAGATGCCTGAGGGGTCACTGGAACAGCCAGCAGAGGAAGTGGACAAGATGGTTTGCATTCCTGGCACCAGCACTCGCTGCAGCCCTTCAGTGGGGGTCTTTGAGCCAGGGCCTGTGGCAAGACAACATCTAGCAGGCAAACATGAGGCCAAAACTGTCCTTGCTGTCACAGCAATTTGCAGATAGACTGGAACAATTATTCCCTCTGGAGCACTCTGCCCAAATTCACAGTGGGGTTGTGGCTCATGCAGGCAGACAGACAGCAAAGAAAGGCATTGCAGCATTTCTGGGGAGAGGCACAAGCACTTTGCAGGTTGCACAGCCTCAGGAAACTGAAGCAGTGAGAAAGGTCATGTCTCTGCTTTTCCTGACAGGACATGGAGCATTTCTGCACTAGGATAGAGAATTACGTACGTCTTTGGATAGAGGCATTCACATCACCCCACTAGCCTTCGTACCTCCCTCTCACAGCTAAGAAACTAGCCCCAAGTAATTACCTCAGTGGCTAATTAGCTGCCTGTGTACACAATAAATTATACATTTAATATTTACATGGTGCCAGGACTATGCCAAAAGCTTTCCAAGCATATAAACCGGAAAGGCCTCGCTTATTCAACTTCCCACGGTAAATGAGATGAATCAGCCCACAAGAGATCAGCTGGGAGCCCAAGAGGGTGGAGAGGGCAAGGGGACAGAGAGGGGCCAGGGGAGGATGTTCTGGCCTTGTCCAGCCATTGGACAGGGTAGTGGCACATCCTTGCTCCAGGACCCATGTTCACTGGCCTCAGCAGCATCAACTGTGTCCAAGGGATGCCAGTGGCTCCACTCCCATATGCAGCCTCACAACCCTGAGGTCTGCCCTTCTTGAGATGAAACAGCATTTGGCTTTGGAGAGGGTTTCCTGACACCAGCTCCTTGAAGCACACCCAACCCTTGATCTCCTCACATCTATTCCCCTTGGTGCCACTTGGTCTTTGCACGGCTTTTGTTGCCAGCAGAAACCTTCCCTTCAAGGAGAAGAAATTTCATGCTTAAGGAGGCACTTCTTCCACAAGTGATTTAAAACTGGATACATCTTTGTAAGGAAACAGGCATAATTAAGTGTCATCGATGTAGCCAAAGATATGGACTGTTCCAAGTTAATTTTGTCCATTAATGAAGAGTTGCAGAAAGCAGAGCCTGTATTTGTTTGCTCTACTTTGGTAAGTCCCTGGAGTCAGCAGCTTTGCTCTTGACAAGAAAAAATAATTAGCAAGAAACTTTAATTAAGAGATAACAGATGGGTGCTAAAGGACTTATACTCAATCATGCCACGATAGCCTGGAAGCAGACCTTGGTTTACTTCAGGGGTGTTGTGAAGGAGGCACTTTACCCCTCGTACGTGCCTGGCTTAGGGCAAGATCCAGGGCAGGAAAGCCTCTTCTCTCAGCCTGGATGCGACCACAAAACGTTCTCCTGTGAGTGCTGGCAAAGCCCTGCTCCCCCTGGAGAAGCTTTCCTCCCATTTTGCAGCAGTCTCGCCTCCCACCACTGGCCTGCTGAGTGCAGCTCCCTCTGCAGCTGCACCCCAAAGCCAGCTGGGGATGTCCATCATGAGGGGACAAGAGGCTTCATGGCCCTCCTAGCTGCTCAGTTGCACAAGGCTGGTGCTTCTCCCATCAACCCTGATGCAACAGCTGCTGGGCCTGAGGATGAAATGACACTTTTACCACCAAATGTTCCATTGTCACAAATGGTAATTCAATCCACGGGCTCCCTCTTGGACCTGATGGTCCAGCAGTGGTGAGGTGTGATGCCTGCTCTGCTTTAAGCTTAACAATGCCATCCCTCAGACTGAGGTCCAGGTGACACAGTTGGGATGGTAGCACTGTCAGGATGGTGGCACTTGCACCTGTGCACAGGGGCCAACAAGGCTACACAGTGGCAGGGCATCAGCACCCTCTGAGGGGAAAAACACAGTGCTAAATCCAGTAAGAAACCACAGAACAGAGATCCACTGCTGGAAGGAGAAGCCACACAAACTCACAGCAGAAGCAAGGGCCAAGTCCTTGCTGCAGCATGGGTTCAGCCTCATGGGAGACAGCAGCTCCCTGTGCCTTTTGGGCTGTGGTCCCCTCGGGAGCTCTGGCTGGCAGACGTGTTGGTAGGGTGGGGAGTGCTGCTTTAGCAGACAGGTAACTTAGTGCCATTTTTCTGCTTATGCAATGTCATCAGACTGGCTGAATCAACAGCTTTGGCCTAGTCTGAGTGGGACCTCACCAGGGCAGAGTGTGCCCTTCTTGTGACCAGACAGGACTGTTATATCTGTCTTGTCCTGGTATTGCTGCATTTTCATCAGCCCAGTGTTGGGACAGAACCTCTCTTTAGACCTGCGAAATTGCATCAGCTCAGAGCCTCATGCTGGCAGTACTTCTGATTGTAAGCCAGAAGGGCTCCATGTCAGAGACAGCCTTGTTTTCCTTCATGCCATCACACCCTGCTCCTGTTGGGAGTAGTAGGAACTGTAAAGGGATGTGCTGCCTGAAGAATAACTTGACCCTGGTCACAGGGGCCAAGCAAAACTGGGAACAGTAACCAAGTCCATCCTAACTCAGTAACAAAGAGTCTCCTCAGCCATACATGGGTAGGAGACTCCGAAGAAGCTGCTCTTTCCCACGGCTTAAGGGTAGGAGTGAGCTCTGCCAGAGGGTGCTAATGCTGGTGTACACCCATCTGTAGTGGTCACATACCTCTATCACTGATCACCCTTGGTTGACAAAGCCAGGACCAGGAGAAGATGGACTTCTGCTGTTATTTCTGCTTTTCTGTCCCAGTTGCTCTGCAGCAAAGAGGTCTGGATTCTGTTGGGCTGATGATCTTAGTTTTTTTTTTCCCCCACAGGAGACTTTGTTCTTGCACCCCATGAGGGAACCTGAGCTCATGTGTTAATATGTTTTCCAGAAGGTCTTGGTAAGACCCTCACTTGGATGTCCTAACTCTTCTGGTCCAAGTGTTCTGGGACTCCAAGTGCTCTCCTTGCTGCAACCGGCTGAGCTATGACACCATTTTCATCCTAGGGCAAAGGGAAGGCTTGCCCACTTGGCTTCCTTGCAAAGTCTCTTCTTGAGATGACTCATCTTGAGGAAGAGCAGTTGCATGGCAAAGCAGCAACTCCTCCGATCCCCTGCAACTACATCATGGCTACCTCAGCATGTGGGGGTGTCTGATATGGGGGGAAGGTGTTGGAAGACAGGGGGACATGAATGGCACTAATGGGAACCAGCACAGAGCAGAAAAATCCCACCAATATCTTTCAAGCCAGGCTCATTCAAGCCTTCAACCTTTGCTGCCAAGTGACTGGTGTTAGCACCATGGATGAATTAGAGGCTTGTTTTCTGGTCCTGCTTTTTCATGCAGACAGGACAAATAACTCTAGGCCACAAAAGAGTGCTTAGATCAGGCTTTTCAATGCCGTTTAAGGGGAAATCAATATGATTCGGAATTAGGTGCCCAAATCACAGCTATAAACACAAGAAAAGCTCATTGTGGTACAGCAACAGCGTGAAGACACCTGCATTTACTGAGCTTTGGGGAGGGGCCAGAGCCGGATAGAGACGTCGGGGCTCCTCGCACCCCGCTGACCTCAGCCTGCCTTTTCATCCCGGCGCACAGCGTACACTTCCTCACCACTGTTTGCCAATGCCCACACGTCCTCCCCCAAATAACAGCCTCGCTCCACATGATTACTCTGGGGGCGACCGCTATTTGTTCACACAACAGCCCGGCTCCCGCTTCACCCCACTCAGGGTTGCGGATTAGCATCAGGCATTGTGCAATGTTTTTTTATTAGCACAGAATTATGGAAGTCAGAGGCGTAAAAGACCTGTTGGGTCCCACTCAGTCCATCCTCCTTCTGCCAAGACAGTATTGGTCCCTGCAGCATATTTACTATTTCTCCAGTCTAATTTTACATACTGTACAATCTGTGCTGTGCCAAGTTACGATCCCTGTGTGAGAAGCAGAGCTCTCAATTTCCAGGCTCTTGGGTGTGTAAAATCACAACCGCGATGTTAAATTAACTTTTTTTTCCCTTGCATTTAATCATTTAATAGCTCTAAAATTCAGCCCCTCAGGCTCTTTCTGTCTGTCTGTTGGCTTGGGTTTTGCCTGCTGTAGGCCAGTGGCTTGTCGCTTACACATGTAACGCTCCCACCCCTGGGTGGATCGGCAGCAGCTGGGCTTGAAGCTGGGGCCGCTACAACTTAACACATAAACTTCTGCAGCTTGAGGATGGAAAAAAACTCATTGCTTTCTTAACCACGGGTACAGGAGGTTCATCCTCCTCCTTCCAGCCCAGCCCTGCAAGGAGGAGGCAGCACAAAGTACACTGCACACAGGGATGGGACTCAAAAGCATTATCCAAGCTTCATTGGGATTGAAAAATCAAAACAGGGGTGTAACCTTCTGTACCAAGACAAGGGAGGACAGGGAAGCACTGAAATATTCCCACTGATGCCCTGTGCCCAGCAACTCCCAACAGAAGCATCATTACTATTCCTTCCATCTCTATATCCACCAGAAATTACACCCCAGGACTCATTTCTTCCCAAGCAAGGGATTTCTTCCCCCTGCACCAACACCAAGACTTTTCTTTGTGCACATAGCTACAGGACAGCAGAGGAATTAAGCTGCTCCAAGGGCAGCACGAGGAAGAGGGGAGGAAGAAGAATAGATGCTGATAAAATGGGAAGAATTTTCCCAAATTTGGGGGGTGTGAAGGTTGACTCAATCACCATCACTCCTCCAAGTAACTCCTGCACATCTGGAGCCCAGTGCTGATTTCAAAGCAATATTAAAAATAAGGCACCCATCTACTCTGCCCTGTAGGGGCTGTATTAACAACTAAGACAAGGCACTGGGATTTGCATTGGTAATTACAAGATACTACATTTGCATTTCATGCCTTTCACTCTGAAGGATCCTTAAGCAAAGCCAAGCCTGGAAAGCATCACTGGCACGTGCTGAGCTGTGTCACAGTCTGCAGAGCTGCAGCCCACCCATCACAGACAGTATCTGCTGGGTGCAAGCACCTCTGCTGGGAAAGATGGGCACATATCAGACCCATAGCACACTGGAAAGAGTGGAGACATAAGATAAATACCTGAGTGTAGCTAATGGAGTACTACAGACCACACAACAGGACTTCAGGAGAGAGCTCCTGGATCTCAAGCTGAGCTTGGAAGCAGGCTCCAGCCCGGGGCTGAATGAGGCTGGGACTCTGGTTAAGGGCTGGAAAGTGTATCTGAACAAGGGATGATATGAATGCAGGATTGTGATCCCCAAATGGTTTCTGAGCTCCTTGTGGGGCTCAGCCCTACTGGGAAGCCCCATAAATTCATAGGCTGCCTGGGTATTTACAACTTACTCTGCAGCCAGAGGGCTGTTGGAGGTGGAACAACCTTTTGTAGCTATCTCTGGGCAGATAGGAGAGAGAGGGATTTCTGTGCACTACATGGATGGCTCCTGCAGCAAAATGCACATCCAAGAGAAAGCACGGACAGGGCTGAAAGTGCATGATGTTTTGGGGCAACCAAGGTTTTGCATGCTTTCTTGTGAAGATCATAGAATCCCGGAATGCTTTGGGCTGGAAGGGACTTTTGAAGATCATTAGTCCAGCCTCCCTGCCATGAGCATGGACAGATGTGCACATACCACAGAATCACGGGATGGATACATTCTGTTCATATCCCTGCAAAGCACAGTGCAGAAGCTCACAGGAGGTCACACCACCTCTGAGAAGAAAGCCTTCAGATGAGCACAGTAAGCCAGGAGGTTTCAGATGGGTAGGTCCTGTTCCCAACAGCATCATAGAGTACTTTCAGAGGAGGGTGCATGCAACTCCCTGAAGGATTGTGAACTAAGCCAGTTCCTGCCTGGCCCTGTTCCCTTGTTGGTGCCCTAAGAACCAATGTCCAGCACCCTTTCCAAAACCTCTGAAGCAGATGCTCTTCATGAAGCTCCAAAACAGCTCCCGCTGGCTGGCTGGTGGCAGAGGTCCTGGCTTCAGAGCCTGAAAAAACCCACCCTGTAATTTCTATTTGATGTTGGTGGCCTCTCTGCTTCTAGAAACACTACCTCCTCCTCCTCCTCCACAGAGCTTTTCCTGCTTGTCTACCAACTGCCATTGCCTCTCCATTCCACTTTTGTTGCCATCCCTCTTACTAAACTCTCAAAAGCAGAGAGCAGCGCAGCTTTTGGGAGCTCAGTCTGCCTTTCAGAGTATCCCCTAACCTCCAATTACTGATGTTGCTGTTTTGGAGAGCCCTCAATTTGGTGTGTTTTTTTCATTCCCTGTGTTGGGGATGATGAGTAAATGTCAGTTCAGGAGCAGACATTCAGTATGACTTGAACCAACTGCCCATTATTTCCTGAATTTCAACACTTAAAAGGTTTGAGTGTCTTACTGCAAAACAACAGGTAAAAGGCTAGTTATGTTCATTGACTGAAGTACAAATAAACGTGCCCGTTCTCTAGAGAGCTTTTGGGTTTGAAGCAGAAGAAGATTTTAGGGAAGCATATTTTCTGAAAGTAAGACTATACAGAAGCTCACCACGTCCAGACCTCCAGTTTTCTGAAGGCACTACTGAATTACAACTATTATTAGCACAAGAGACACTTGAATTCTGGAATTTCTGTAAAACGTTTTGAATTCAGGTTCTGAGGCATTTAAAGGACTTGAGAAAATATCTTTGGCTCCAAGTCAGCAAAGCACTTAGGCAAGGCCTTAACTTTGAGCATGTGTTTAAGTACCTTGCTGACTTGGGGCTTTTAACCCCAACAAAAAGAAAGCAGAGAAGAAATAAAAGCCAAATAAAAAAATCCTGGTGTACATGGAAATCTCCAGGCAAGCAAAAATAATACAGGAATCTCCTCTGGAAAGTAAGGAAACAAAAAATAATAGTGACTTGCTTTAAAATTAAACACCAGAGGAAGCTTTCTGAAGGAGGAGGGAGAAAGAGTCCCAGAACAAATGGAGTATTTCAATGTAGCCTAACGCCAGCTTTACTCTCCTGCCTCTTCAGCATCCAGAAATTATTTATTGCTGAAAAAAAAAATCTCAAACCAAACCCAAAACCTGCTTCCCCCTCTCATTTCCAGACTAAGTGTGATGGGAGAGAGAAAAATCTTGGCTTCAGCAGTTAAAAAACATCTCTGAAATGAGTCGGCTGTGAAAGGCTGTCTCTATCAGGAGGGAGGAAGAGGATAAGGGATAAGGGAATAAAGGGTATTAATGAGGAGGAGGAAATTGCCCAGAGACAGGAGCCTGCAGACAACCTTAGGCACTGCCTTCCAGAGGGGAAATACGAGGAAGTCGTTAAGGAGAGAAAAATCAGTGCAAATCTACACGCACACACACGGAAAGCAGTTAGAGGCAGCCAGTGGCTCTTCCCCTACCTCCAGCTTGAGGCCGTGAATAGAAAAACTGAAGCACAGCAATAAGAGGATCCTCTGCAGCCCACCCAGGGAGAGCGGCTGCTGGCCCACAGGAGATGACAGCGGCAGAGCAGCCACCCATGCAGGGACAGGAGGGAAGAGGTGTCCCAGCGGCTCCAGGCTCCGGTGCCTGCAGCCCCGCACGGCTCTGCCAAAGCCAGCAAAGGCTCAGGGTGCCATGAAGCTAGAAAATGCTGCTCCGGCCCCGTAGAGGGCAAAAGTTCAAACTCACAAAAATTCTTCATTAAAAAAAAAAAAAAAAAAAGAAAAAGCGCTAAATTTCTTCCTTCAGAAGGAAACCAAAGGTTTTCATGTTTATTAGGGTGTGTTTTTTTCAAAACCTCTACTCTGCATTGTACAAAAGGCTTTGTAACCCCTTTTTTTTTTTTTTTTAGGGGGAAAGGGGTGTTATTTAAAAATGATAAACCTAACCATTTATGAAAAATACCAAAAATTCAAACTACAGCTCTTCCTTCCCTTAAACTTTTTTCCCCCCGACAGAGAAATATAATTTTGTAAAACACTCAGATGTTGATGAGACTTCATTTCCAACAGAAAATGGCTCCCCTGAGGATTTTCCCAATCAGCTTTGCTCAGGACAGATTGGCAGCAAGCGCTTTGCTTCCCAAGGGAGATGCCCCTCATGGGATGCGCAGGATACCAGCACAGAGCTCCTCCTCTGCACTCATGCTGCCACACTGCCTGCAGCCCCCAGGGGTGGCCACCCTGTCATCCACTGCTTCATGCTGGCACCAGAAAGATGCAGTTCTCGCCAAAAGGAGCTGACAACACTAACGAGTGAGACAAACGAGGAGAGCATCATTCTGTCTCACATAGACAGAGCTGAAATCCCCGAAGCAGATGAAATGACTGGCCCAGGAGAGTTGACAGCATCAGAGCTGGGCTCGGATTTTTCCTGTCTCTTGGGATCCAGTGGCACCTGGTATATTGACACCAGGGTTTGGTTGGGCTCCCTTGACCCTGCTGAAATACAAAAACCCAAAGCACAGAACTAATTTGAGTTGATGCCTTTTTATCTACCTGGGACCTCCCTGTGCCCCCAGGGATGCCAGCACTCAGACACTGCTTGTGGGGCTATGAGACAGCTGCTACGGGGCCCACTCTGAGGCACCAAAACAAAAAGCCCTCCATGAATAAGGGTTACAATAAAAAAATCCTCAGAGCTAAGCAAGTTAAGAAAAATGGCGCAAACACACTGGAGGAAGGAAAACACAATTAAATCACCCAACAGCCCGTATCCACTAATCCCCTGTGCTACCAGGCTTGACTTGGAAGTCTCTGCCTGCTGACACCCACTTCCCACCCCTCATCCAGCCCTGGCACTGCTTTCCCAGCACGCTGGCAAGGTGTCTGTGCACATGTGTTATGTGAGAAAGAAAATCCACTGGAGCCCAGGGCTCCCAGCATGCTGTCACAGCCCAAATGGGCAATGTACTGTGCAGTGACAAGCTTGGGAGCTGTCCCACACCACAGCACAAACTAAAGACACTCAACGTTCAGCATTCTGCAACATCAGGCAACAACACTAAAAAAAGCTGTGATGTGCTCGTGGTGGCTCCTGCTTTGAGGTTCTCCACTCTGGAGCTGTGATTTAGGGCAGGATGAAGAATGTAACGGGATTAATTCTGCCTACCTAAATCCTGAAATTTTCTTTCTGGGTTTATGTCCCAAAGTCCTACTCATAGATCAATAGAAGGATGCCTGGAGCCATCTCTCTTGCGCCACCAAGAATAAAATTGCAAAAATACGGAGAAAGAAATGCGTCATGTGTACAAAAGCCCATGGACTCAGAGAGCTCACTGGAACAGACTTGCCCAGGTTCTGGAGTAAGATGGTTCACCAACACAGAGATAGGCTGGGTACCTTGTTCACATAGGGTAGATGCCTCCATCCTAAAGTGACTGATCCAACACTACCCACCTCCCCCAACCTCCTCCAAATTTCTTGGGAGACAAGGCACTTCCCCCTTCTTAAAAAACACTTTTTGGTGGACAAGACCCTGCTGCCATGCAGGAGATGTGAGCAGCACCTTTGCTAAGACTGAGTAAGGAACCAGAAAATACATTAAAAAAAAAAAATATTCCAAACCTGGCATAGACATATAAACAGATGTTTCTTCTAAAATGATAGCTTCCAAAGTCCCATGTGGTTACTATTTCCCCCCACCAGGGATTTTCCTTTCTGTCTCCCATGCTGCCAATGCAGCAGCTATGTAACTTTTGAAGAGCACTGATCAACAGCACGTAAACAGCTGCAGTGATTATATTGCAACACTTCACTGCTTCCCTGAGCTTCATCTCCCTCCTCCACTGTTGGAAATACAATCAATGCTAATTAATTAAGGGCCAGAGCCTGCCAACCATGGTCACACCAAGTTCAGTGTTGCTTCCTGAATATTCAGGGCTCACAGTCCATAAAGGCAAGGATCAGTCTCTAGCAGCCTGTGTTGAAAACAACAGAAATTCTCTTTGCAAGCCAGGACGGGATGGACAGACGGACATGCCTGTCTCCGAGCTGACAGGTAGAGGAATTACCTGTGCCAGGGCAGACCCAGCGTAAATAATATAATGGCCAGTCTTCGCGAGCGAAGATCTGGGGAAGGTCTTTACACCTTCCAGCCTGCGCATTGGATTTTTTTTTTTAGGTGAGACACAGTGTGCGCGGAACTGAGCCCACCCTTTAATCCCAAGGTTCATCTGCCGGGGCCAAGCGAGCTTGGACGGTGGCAGTGAGGTCCTTAGGATGTAGGTGGGTTGCCTTTAAGGGCAACCAGCGTACTGCAGCTGTAAATCAGCAAAGCGCCACTGACACGACGGGAAGAGCAATGAGGCGGCCTGCAGGCAGCCCTAAAGGCTCTCTGCCAACAGGAACCACAGAGCTGGCAGAGCTTTTACACCCAGCCAAGGCTAAGAGGAGGATGCTTGCATGGGGCCAGGGAGAGAGCACGAGCATCCCCCAAGACCAAGGAGGAGCAACACCCTTTGTCTTAGTGCCCTGTGACACTGGGAGAGGGGAAGGCAAGGGCTGGGTGTTAATGAGCAAAGATGGAGAAGCCCCTAGAGGACAAAGGAGACAGGGAAGAGTTCCAATAGAGCGAATGGACTTCACTAGAGCACCAGTGGGAACAGTACTGCAGCTCACTGGCAAGTGACCCTGTGGCCATGGTTTCTAACCCTGCCAAAGGGCTTGTGTGAGTGAGGAGGCACCAGTGGGAAATTCAAGCTCTTGAGCTGCCCCTTCCCTATGCCACACAGTGGAACCCACACTCAAAGTTAAAAAAGAGGCAAACTCAATGCCCTGTGCTTCCCACCACAAAAAGAAAACTATTTTTCAAGTCTGTTGAGCACAGGAACTTGGATGTGACTACCAGACTGATGCCTTGCTCAGTCTCAGGTAATGCTACATTCCCTCCCAAAAGCAGACATCCTGCAGGGCTCAGCAGCCTCCTCTCACTCCTCACCATCACTGGATTTTCATGCTTTGCACCCAGCCCCTCCAGGAGTCCCAGAAGCTAGCAAAGATCGTGGCAGGTCCTCAGGCTCACAGTTACGGCCAGACATGCAGGTTTCCCATGGCAAACTGCAGGCAGTGGACTAGACAGACAAACAGACATTAGCTTCTGGATTTGATGCACTCTCGCTCCAATGAGCCTCAGTTTCTCCCTTGCACAGCATGCTGTCAGCTGGAGCAACCACACCACAGAGCAGGCAAGCCACAGACGCAGCAGAGTCCAACCTGCCAGGGCTTGTGGCTTGGCTGGAATGAGAGGCTCTCTATGACTCATCCTACAATGTCTCAAGTTCATGGCTACGGCTGGAGAATCCCCTTGGGTACACTCCAGGCTCAATTTACTGTCCCCCTGGGAGCAGAGTTGAGAGTAAACAATTCAGATGATGAGCAGAGCTCGCCTGCCTGGTTGGAGAAGGTCCTCACTTGAATGGGTGCGTGGATGTAGGGCTACAAGGACAAGCTCCCAGAAGCAGAACCCCCTGTGTACGGTCTGCACCACACAGGTTTTCAGCTGGCACTGCTGTTGTGAGCCTGCCTTCGTGCTGCTCACAACAGGACGAGACCCTGATCCCCCTCTGCAGCTCTGTTACCTCTGTGAGGGATGCTCGTCAACTTCCTTGGCTTTATTTCAGTTTGGATCCTGGAGGCAGCAGGTGTGGCCCCTTGGGAGCAGCACAGACCAGCAGAGCACAGAGGGGACCTTTGTCCAGAGAGCAGAAGCACCCTTTGGAATAGCAAAACATCCATCCCCCGCCATCCCTCTACCAGCAGAGCTGTGTTATTCAGCAGCATACCCAAGGCCTGGACATCAGGAATTCATGCACACACATGCACACCTCATTACACCTTACAAATGCTGCAAGAATCAAGCAAGACGTGCCATATGCTGCAGCTCTGATTGAGCTTGTGCATCCCAGTCTCTTCCTTGGTATGATGGTGCCAGCTCTCCTCTGCCTGCAAAGCACACAGGTCTTGGCTGGCAGAAGCTCTACGGTCTCCCAGCCCTGCAGGTCAATGTTTTCTAGCATCAGTTCTGCAGACCTCCGGCTGCTTTGCAAAGCTCTAGAATACATAACCAAGAAAAGCTTGGCTACTGGTAGATGACTTGAATCTTCTAGCATAGGTCTGCTCTGGGGGAAATGCTGCAGGCTTTGCAAGCTAAAAAAGCTGGAAAGGTCGAATGTGTTGAACCTGGGATGGAAGGCAGCGCATGGCTCTGTCACCTGTGTGCACTCTGAGGTAAGGCTTTGTCCCATCCATGGGGAATTTTGCACTGAGAGGTGGATGTGCCTTGCCAGGGACTTTCCCTGCACACAGGTGCATGCAACTGTGCACGGAGAAGCTTTTAGCCCCTTCCCCTTGTCTCTTGAGTGGAGACAAAGGCTGTTTTCCCCCCATTCTGTGAATAACATCCACAAAACCCTTTCCCCAACACCAGCCTTCCCAGTATGGCTCTAGTCAAGGAAAGGCAGTGCAATAAGGCTCCAGACTCCTCAGCTTCAATTAGCACCTGATAACAGCTCAGCCTAAATAACAGTCTTTCCCAGCAAATTGTACACCCAGAGATCAATGGTCCACACACAGGACTAATATCACTGTAACCCCTCCTGCCTCCATCACTTGCCTTGTGGTTTCACTTCACTTCTCCACCTGATGGGCCTTCCTGGAGCAGTCATTACAAGGTGACACACATCACTTTTCCCTTCTGTAACGAGTCTGCCACAGACCCTCCTCAATCTTTCTTTTCTTTCTCCTTTTAATATGCCACAATTATATTGGTTTCTCTGCATGGATCCACTTCATTTAGTGCTGCCCAAGACTGCTTATCCTGAAATATGTTCTTTCATTCACAGCACAGACTGCACACCTTGCAAGTTATTCTGTTTATTTTTTACACTCCAGCATCTCCCACCCTGATTAGGAATCTGAGTATTAGGTATTTCCCTTTCCACAGAAGCACAGTGGCTGCCCAGAGAAATTAACTCCAACAAAGGCTTTGATAACAGAGGTTTGTTGTGCGTGTTGTGTCCCAGCACATGCATTCTTGAACATGCTTCATAGTATCTTTGCTCTGTTCCCACCATAGAAAATCCCTTCCTCAGGAAGCAGAAATGAAGGTATTTGTGTTCAGTGTCTTCCCATGGCTGTGCTCCCCTTATGCAGGACTTTGCTTGCTCCCAGATTTGTCATGGTTGGACTGAAGACAGCAGTGAGTGACTCCATACCCAGCACTACAGATGGATATGTAGGACCTGAATGTCTCAGCCCTAGCCCGAGCTGCCCTTTTGGTCCTGGCTTCTGCTGAACATAGCTGCTGGGACATATTCTGGGGATGATTAGCAGCACCCTCTGCTAAGGCTCTGGGCTCCTGCAAGTGGTGCCTGGAGCCTCCCACAGAGCAGCAGCACTTTGTTCTTTCAGCTTGACTGGAGATTGGCTTTGCAGTCCTGGGGCAGCCTATGATCCAGGACTTCAGACACTGGAAACCCTTCAAATCAGATAACTAATGAGTGGCACCTTCAGTCCAAGTTCTGTTGGAGACGTGTCTCTGAACAGTTTGGCTGGGGCAAGGCTGCTCTGGAAACATGAGATGTCTGGCTCCCTGGGACGGCCACATGTGACTTCTGAGGCGAGACCTTTCTGAGCTTTTGGAGGCTAGTTGAAGCCAAACCCCTGAAGCACTAAAGGTTTCTACTCCAACTGTCACTTCTTTTATGAGACCTTCCATTTCTGGAAGCCTCTGAGAACGTAAAAGCAGGATGAGGATTGCTTCCTCCCCCATTAAAAGGAGCTCAGTGCTAGGACAGAACACGGTCCTTCTTCAGCAGCCAGAGCTCATGTACTGAGTAAGGCCCAGGGCTATTCCCTGGGTGCTGGCCTACATCTCAGCTTCCCAGGGTCTGAAAATCAGTGCAAATAAGACTTTGGCTTCCTTCAGCATTTGGGGGCCCCTAGCTGCTATGGCAATGCCTCAATTTACAATCACGTGTCAGCAAAGCTCCTGCTCCAAACAGCAGGACGATGCCACCCCAAGAAGGAAATCCCAGCCCTTCCTCTCAGCCTCTCCCCAGTAAGCAGGGCTTGCTTGGCAGTGGGTTTCAACATGGGTTTGTTAGCAAGCACCCTGTGGCTTATGCAGACACTCCACAAACAGAGTGTTACTCCCCATCCCATGCTGCCCTCTCTGCACACCTACACAGGCAGAGAGGGCCTGCCTCCTGCCCATAGGTTGTGGCAGTGTTGCCCTGTGTTAGCAGCAACTCTCAACTCAAAGCTTCTCTAGGTGTCTGGATGGACTACAAATCCCATTCTTCTTCCTTCATTGCCTGTTGATGTGTAATGAAGTCTAAGAGACTACTGAGACATGTTTTTCCTTACCACTGGCAGAACTAATGAATCCTGGCAGACTGCGATCCTCCCGGCAGTTTCTTCTTCTCACCACAGATGTGAACTATTTTCACCAATTTTTTGGGATCACAGGCTTGCCCAAAGCCTGACAGATGAACACTCTTAAATAACATTTTCTTTTTTCTTCTCCCCACTTCGCCCCTGAGATTTGTGATCTGCTTCAACACCTAGGACCTGCAACTGATGGAAATTTTGTATTTTTGTTAGCATCACAGGTATTGCCAATAGGTCTCCTTCCAAACTCCTGGATGTCTCATGTAGGACAGAACCCCACTATCCTCCAGAACTTCATCAGCTCTGTTTCAAACAACTTTCCCCCATTTCCAGGAAGGGGCAAATTCAGTTCAAATGACTCCGGCCAGACTTGTAATGCAAATGCATGCAGCATCTTTGCAATGTCCTCTGCATGTCTCCAAACTTTGGTAACTTGCAAAAAGCAAGTCTTCAAAGCCCTGAACCACCAAGCTGTGTTTCCTCTTGTCTAAATGACACTCCCTCTAATTTTCTTTCTCTCCTTCTGCTCTCTCCCCCACTTGTACTTCAAGAACATCTCACCTCCTGCATCCAACAGCACTTTGCACAACACGACATCAGTCATCAGTCTCATGCTGACCTGTGGCTATTTTCCAAACCCAGACCCCAGGTGAGAGCTGTGAGATCTCCACTCCCTGTCTGAGAGGCACGAGTTGTGCTCCTACAGTGTGTCCCAGCAAGACAGGCCACACTGTTTTTTGCACCAGAAAGTTTCTCTGGTGAAATATTAACAGACACTGCATTGGAAACCAACCCTCTTGATTTCCCACCTCCTAGGAGGGAGAAGCAAGCCTCGGATGTGCTCCTGCACTGCTGGCTGGACCCCAGGGGGATGCTGGGCTCTGGAACCTGTGGAGTGATGAGGCAGTGGGCAAGGAAACACAGGCACTAAAAATAGGCCATTTGCGGTAGGGGCTGACCACATTTATTAGCAAGCCTGTGCTCTGGCTGACCACAAGGTCAGCTGCCGAGAGCTTGGCCATAATTCACTCTGGGTCTGGACAGGAAATCTACTTGAGCTCAGAGGGATGTCCAGTAATAGAAAAAGTTGTTCCAGGACCTGGGGCTATTTTTGCTGTTTTCTTTCATTTTGCAGACAGGGAACCTTTCGGGAGATGCATCCTGTGCTGGGAGAAAAGGAAAAAAAAAAAAGAAAAAGCCAGGTGCTCAGGGACAGAGGGGTAGGAATGAAAAAGGGAGCATGCAGATGTTTGGGCTTGTTTGAGCCTGGGGTTGTTCTTCTTAGACAGACTCACCTTCACCATGTAGGGCAGGGAAGCAGCAGGGGAAGATCAGAGCAGCAAAGGGAATCCCAGACCTTGATGGGCTCTTAAACACCCTAACAGCAGGCAGCAGAATTTAATGGGTTGCAGCAGGGGGTGTCACTGCAGGTGGGGTGGGTTGCTGTCTCTGCTGCTTCCCTGCAGCTGTGAGTTGGCAGGGAAGATGGGGAGGCAGTGGGAAAGCCATCACAGTAATGAATGCTCAGGGATGGAGATGATGGACCTTCCCTGGAAAGGCATCAGAGGGCAACTTGAACTAGAGCCAGGTTGCGCCTCTGGCCAGCACGGGGATGGGCCAGCAGACTGGCCCCCAGCAGATGCAGCAATCCCTCTAGGAAAATGCTGGTCCCCAGTGGGGGATGACCATGAGCTTGGGCTAGGATTAGCTGTGAGCAGCAATGAGCAAGGCAAAGAGCAGATGCCTGCCCTTGAACGGCAGCCTTCAGAATGATTTAAGCAGGCTCTGCTGAATGGGGCTGCAGTTTGGAGAGAGGCTGGTATTTTCAGCCAGCTGGATAATGAGAACATCCAGAGTTATAACAGGAAGGATTAAAAAATGTAATTGCTAATGGGGAATTAATTGTTAATGGGGAATCATCATTGCAGGAGGGTGTTCCCAGTGTGGCCCCGCAGGGATCTGTTCTTGGCCAATTGCTAATCACTCGTCTTATCAATTATCTTGAAGGCAACATAAAACTGTTGCTGGCAAACTTTGCTGGTGACACAAAGGCTGATGTATATAACAGAAAGGATGAGTCCGTCACACACAGAGCTCTGGAGCAGTTAAAATACGAGCCTTCCCTCGACAAGAGCATGTGTTTTACGCAGCCAAACACAAGTCCATTCATCTCCAGTGGAGGAATGTAGGTCAGACTCACAGAATGTAGGATGGTGTCCTGGGGAGGACAACACTGATAAGGCCTTGGCAGGAGCCACCCGGAGATGAAGTGCCAGTGCACTGTGCTGAGAGCAAAACTTGGCCAGAGACACAAGCAGGTGTCACGGGAGGTGGGAAGGTGCTGTGTAATAAGAAGACAGAGCTTTTTCCTGTCCTGGCCCCAGCCTGAGCCTGAAAGGAGGCTTTGTGGGAAGCAGGCACCATCTCCAGCCTCCCAGCCAGCTGCTCAGCACACAAAGGCAGTTCCTTTGACCTTGCCTTCCTCAGCAACTGCCTGTGCCCTGGCAATTACAAAAATTCCAGATCACTCTGTTGCACACGCATCTCGCCCTGGGGAATGCATGGACAAACAAACAACAAATGACAGATGTTAGTCATGTCACTTAATGCATGACTGAAGGACACTCTGATAGCGCCATGAGGGAGAGGAGAGCAGAGGAGAGAGGAGAGAAGGCAGAGAAGAGAGAAAAGAGAGAACCTTCTAATGTATGTTTGTAGACAGTACTCCTGCAGATCTTAGGTTGGATGCACATTTCCCCCGTGTGCCCATGGGCACAAGATCAAACTTCAAGACCCAGCTACCTCATCACACCTCTTGAATCCAGGCACCTGAATTGAACTGCATTTGCATAACAACCAAAACCTACATAGACGTCTACAAACAAAACACAGAGTCCTGTGTGAATGTCAAAACCATCTCCTGCACAGAAAATCCAGAGAACACCAACAAAAGCAAAGCAACTAGTTTAAGCATGCCAGGCAGATGGCATTCCCTGGCATGGGCTCAGTGATGTGGAGGAGGCAGAGTCCAGAAAGAGCTGGTCACATCCCTGTCAACCTAAAATTGCCACACAGAGAAAGCTGGACAATGTGAGGAGGGGAGAGAGGAACATATCTACAGCTGGTTTCTCTTCAAAAAGCCAATTTGTATGGCTTTGCTGTTCATTTTGAAGGCTATTTACCGGTCCAGGCTTTGTCTTAGCTGAAATGTGGGCAGCATTTCTAACGAGGCGCATGCAAACTGGAGCTCTTGGGAGGCTTTGCAGCAGAACTGACTGCAAAAGATTAGTGTCAGGGCTTAAGAGAGCAAGGGAGAAGGAAAAGTAATGAAACAAAATCTCTCTTTTCCTCGGCTGAGGAATGATGGGGGCTAATTGCTTGTTGCTGCTGAGAAAGAGAGGAGATAGGAGCTTCTGCACCTATCAATAAATTAACCCTGGCATGTGGCATCTGAAATGCATTCATTTCCAGAGACTTTTATCTCTTTGTCTCCTCTCTTGGGTGAAAACATAATTATTGTTTAAACATGAGTTAATTCAGCAAGGTGAGGATCAATAAAGCAGAATTACTCCTCTTTTAAAAGCAAAGAAATCTCAATCTCGGACAGATGTGGACATAACTCTGGCAGAACTGATGGATGGGGAAGATACCTTGGTCATGGCAGGAGTCTGGGGAAGCAGAGCTCCCCCTTTCCAGGACTGCTGTAGCCCTTGGGCCTAATAGGAAAAGATGATTCCAACAATAGGCAGGCATGGCATTCAGTAGAAAAGCTGAAATTACCCATGCCTCTACACTTTATAGCCTGATGTGTGGTTAGGCATCTCCACCACGTACACACTTCCCATGTAAGGGCTTTGATAAAGCTCCAGGGCTCATGCTGTGACCTCTTCCTTTCCTTTAAGGGTGCCCAAGCCTCGCTAGGGAGAGGAACCCCTGCCCCCTCTGCTCTCACACAAAGGAGACCTTGGACAACCAAAGGTGTGAGTGTCACAGCAGGCAGCACCGCATCAGTGCTCTGCTGAGCTTTCCCCATCACCTTCCTCTATTCTGAAATAAATTGGCAGCAACTATTGCCCGGAGAACAAAACACAGGAAGGAAAACTGAGCTATCTACAATAATGGGAAGATGATTAGAAAGCTACACAACCTCTCCTATGAGGAAAGGCTGAGAGAATTGGTATAGTTTAGCCTGGAGAAGAGAAGGCTCTGGGATGACCTTATAGCACCTTTCAGTACCCAAACGGGCTACAAGAGACGCAGAAAAGTGACTTTTCACAAGGACATGTAGTGACAGCACAAGGGGTAATGGCTTTTAAGTGTAGGTTTAGATTAGATATTAGGAAGAAGTTCTTCACCCTGAAGGTGGTGAGGCCCTGGCACAGGTTGCTCAGAGAAGCTGTGGATGCCCAGTCCCTGGAAGTGTTCAAGGCTGGGTGGGATGGGACTTTGAACAAACTGGTCTAGAGAAGGTGTCGCTGCCTATGGCAGGGGGTTTGGAACTTGATGATCCTTAAGGGCCCTTCCAACCTAAACCATTCTGTGTTTTTGTTATTCTACGTGGAGAGCATCAGGCTCTCCCCTATGGTCTTCAGCCTGTTGTGCCTCCTCTGTCCTCTCCCATTCTTTCTGCAGCTCCTGTCCATCCCTCCATGCTGGCTGGATCTCTGCAGATGTGGACAGCTCTGTCCAGGGCAATGCCTGCCTCTTGGAGGCAGGCTGGTTCAACCTGGCAGCCCCATCCACAGCTGCTTATTAATGCACTGGGGATGACACCCCTGGACCACTTGCTCTGTGAGTCTGGCAGGAGGGTCAAACAAATGTATTCTGACAGTTCATGCCTGTAAACCTTATCTCTTTTTATCCTGCTTCCAGCTTCACCCTTTTCCTCGGCTGAACAAAGAGCACTGAGGTGGCTGTTCGGAACAACTTAGTGACACTGCCCGGGCTGGTAAGGTCGTGTGTTTGATGGAGCAAGCAATGACCCCACCCACGCTGAGCATGCCATGGGGGCCTGCCAGAGCCACCCAGCGTGAGGGGCTGAGTGGCATGGGGTGATGGGTTTAGTGGCAATAGGATTAGCCGTGAGTGCACTGTGCAACTCCCGGCCAGTGGCAGCACCAGCAGCACCCACGGTTCAAAGCAGCTGCTCCAAAACACAGAACCAAAGGCCCCACAGTGGAGGTGGTTTGAGCTGTTCTGGGCATAAAGACATGACCCAAGAAATCAGAGATGTTTCTTCTGCTGGGGTGGCACCCCTGCCTGCAGCCAGGCATTCTGTCCTATCCACATGCTCCCCCATCAGGGTAACCCAAGGGATTGTGCCATGGGACAGCCACTCAAGAACACCCTTTTCACTGCCCCTCTTGTTGCCCTTCCCTGCAACAGGACACCCAAACCCTTTACCCGAGCCAGGACATCAGTGCCAGCCTCTGAGCATCCCCTTGGGGCTGGATATCTGAGCATCCCCATGGGACTGGATATCTCTGGTCTCCCAGCACACGGTGCCCACCCCTATGGGTAGCTGGAAGTGGCAGTGCCCAGTGGGATGGTGAAGGCAAAACCTTATCAACCTGCCATGGATGCAAAGCAAAGGAGCACTGCAATGCTTGGGAGGAAAGGTACCCCAAATCTGTTGATCTCTGAGCCCCTCCACTCCTTTCCCCCAACACCAGGGGTCATCCCGAGCTTCTGCATCCCGGCCAGATGCACCCTTTGCTCTGCCAGCTCCAATGAGAAGGACCAAAGATGAGCAGCAGAGGGGTTAATGCATGAGCAGCCTCACCTTCACCGAGCCTGATGCTGCTTTTATTAATTCATGTGGCACTTTGCAGGACGCTCCAGTAATCACCAGGGTGCACATGAGAGCCAGGAGCGGGTGGCCAGGCTCTCTGTGCTCGTGCTCACTTAACAGCTTGTCACATCCTCCTCACTCAAGTATTCAGTGCTAATGCATCTCTTAAAGTGCTTCATGAGCTATTAAAGTCGAACATGCCTCAAGTGCATGATAAATGGACTTTATGCCAGCATCTTCCCCCCATTCCACCCGGTCCCTGCCACCAGTGGGATTAATGCATCCTCCCACCCCATTCCTGCTATGCTTTTCCAGCCCGAGGGCCCGACTGGTTGGGGTGAACTCTGGGGTTGGCTGGTGAGGAGAGGCTGCAGCACAGCACGGGGTGAGCTCTGGGTGAGAGGCACAGAGCACAACCCTCGGGTCTCAAACGGGGGCAGACACTTCCCAGCTTGACCTGCATGTGCGCAGCCAGGTGGGATGGCCAGGAAACCTGATGCTCCAAAGCCCCTGCCCAGAGCATCCTCTCAGTGTTTCAGAGAGGTGCCCAGGGTGGACATGCAGTGCCTCTGGAGAACAGATTGAGGACAGACCTGGAAGTGCCCTCTTGTCTTGTCTCCTTTTCAAGTCCCTCAGTGCAGAGCACTGTCTCTGGCTCCTGCAGATGGCAAGAGCCCTGCCTCACTTTGCACACTCCATTCAAGCATTTGTTTATGTGCAAAGCTCTCAGTAGCTCCACTTTTGAGCTGGTGCCCCAGACACTTCCCTTCCAGGCATAGGTAGGCAAGGGAAACAGGAGGGACATAAGGTCAGGGGAGGCTATGCTGCCAAATCCCTGAATCCTGCCGGATCACAGAGTAAAAGGTGACAGTCACTGCAGCTCTGTGCCAGCATGCTGCTGCCAGTGGCAAAATGCATGACTCTGCCCAGCACTGGTTGGGAATAGTGTTTGTTTCTGTCTAGACAACAAATTTCCAGCTTGTGTAACCCTGAAGAACCTGGCATTTCTGTGTTTTGTGCATCTACTTGTGTGGAGGTGTGGGCTGCCATCCCTGCAGCACAGAAGGGAGCATCCTGGTGCATCCAAAGGATGCTCTGGTAGTCTTGTATCTTTCAAAGCTTCCCAGACAGCTGTCCTGCAAGCACAGCAGGACCGAGCATCTTTGCTTCTCTGCAGGAAGCATCACACCACCACAAGCAGCATACACAAGATCAGCACCCACATGTTTTGTGCAGGAACTCTGGGAAGGGACTGGGGGTGTTCCTGCAAAACCAACCAGCAAGCTCCCTCTGTGTCCAAAGAGTGGTGGTCCCCGTGCAATAGAGAGGTGCTGCCAACTCCCAGCTGCTTTGTGTCCAAGCTGGCAGCTTCTGGCAATGTAAACCTGCCCAGCTGGATTTAGGGCAAATCAGTGGGGCACTCTGGCTGAGTTCTTCAATTTCACAGAGCCCACAGATAAATAGATGTCTTTACTGGAGTTAATCAGCAAAATCCCCCTCTATAATCCACTAGAAGCAACTACAGACAGGCTGACTGCCAGGAAAAGCAGTACATTTTGGAGGTCCCCCATTTTGTCCCACTTTTGCAGGGCTGGATTCCACAGCAGGACCCAACCATCCTCCATAACCTTTCTGCTTCCTGCCTAGACCCAGGATATTGTGGGGCCCTCCAGCTCCCAATTCTTCCAGTGACTCTAAAATGTAGTACATCTAAAGCCACAACTAAGGTATGCCCTGGATCCTCTGCCAACCTGGAGAGAAGTGAGCTAGTGGTGTGTGCAGATGTGTGGTGGCAATGCAGATGAAGTCACCCTAAGGAGGTGAGAGCAGGATGAGATCACGGTCATGAGGCAGGGCATCAGGTTCTGAGGCTGCCAGGCTGATGATTCTTCCCAACCGTTCATCCCTTCATGGGTGGGCTGCACAGGGCAGTGCCCAGAAAAGGGGAAGGCGTCCAGAGCAGTGCCCTGGCTGTAGGGTCACCACGGGACACACAGGGGTGTGGGCAAGGAAAGAGGCACCAGGTGGTACTGGGAAGATGCAGGATGCCCAAACCCCACAGGGACGGGCTGGAGGAGATGTGTCATGGAGAGGAGAAAAGTAGTAACATGCAAAAAGGCAGTATCAGGCAAACCCAGAGGGCACACCCAGCTTCCCCCAGAAGAGAGGCTGGAGGAGAAGCATTCACATTTTTCAGGACCTGCAAGGTATGTGAGGTGTGAAGGACTCACCCTGCTGGCTGTGCCTCTGGGCGTACACCACCACCACCGCGGCGAGCACCACGCAGCAGGCTGAGGGGACAGGATTAGCCATCTGTGGAAGCAAACACAGGCAGGAGCAGTCAGGGTTGGCCCCCAGGAAACTCCAGTGCTCAGAGCCTGTCCCTCCCGCGCAGCCGAAGGACGTGATGGGACAGCAGGGAGATGGCCATAAAGCCAGACTTCACCTCAGCCACGGGGAAACTCGCTGCAAAATGAGGCATTTTGCTGGCACACGCTTCATCACTCAATAGCCTGGGGCACTTTCCATGGGAGCTGCCAGCACAGGCAGGTGCCTGGAGATGATGATATGCCTTGCACAAATGCTGTGCCTTCCTTATCTCACTTTCAACATTTCCCTTAAGAAAGTCAAACCCTGGTGCTGGGCTCTCCTTGGCAGCTGCAGCATCATCTTAGGAGCTGACATTGCCTGCAAGTGGATATTTGAGGAGATGGGAGCGCACCCAAGAAGTTCACAGCAGCAGTTGGTTGGTGCTTAGGATGTGCAAGATGCAGATCTGAGCACAGGCAGCTGCTGCCACTCCAGTGTGGCCTGTTATGGTGGTGCCCACCAGCCCAATGCTTCTGGGCATGCCAGGGACAGCATAACCCTCTTCCATACCTTCACAGTGACTAACAGATGTGGCATGCTGCCTCAGCCACCTCCTGTCAATATGGGCCACAGTCATTTCCCACCTCTCTGGGCCAGAAGAGAGGTAGAGGCTACTCCATCCCAGTGAGCTGTGCCATGTCCCAGGGGATGCTGTGGTGAAGGGAAGTGTGGAGGAGGTGACAGCTAAGAAAGCAGGCAATGAAGACATCCTCCTTGAACCAACAAGTCCCCCCAGGACTCGGCGAATGGCAGCAACAACCACAAGATGCCCTGCACAGCCCTGCCAGGCTTGGAGATGCCCAAAGCTCTCCTCTTCTTGCAGCCAGGGCTGGTAGAAGAGACCAGAGCCGGGAGGCAGCCACTGGCGACAGCAGTGGGGATGCCAGCCCACCCGCCAGGAGGTAAATAGCACCATGCATGAAAAGCAAATTACACCTTCAAAACCATTTAAACCTCTCTAATCTCCAGTGCCATATCGGTAACGTGCACAGGATTGCGGTTTAATCTAGAACATGAGTATGGGCTCATTAGACAGATGGCATCCATTTAAACCTAAATAAAGGGGGAGCTGTATTGGCGAGAGAAAAAAAATCCACCAGAACATATTCGATTACCCAGCGCTGTTGCAGGAGCCCAGATGGCCTCGGGTTTGCAGCAGGACATGGTGAGCCTTTGCAGGGCTGGAGGGGAAGGTAAGAGCAGCTGGGAGGGATATCATGAGTAGATTTTGTGGTGCAGCTGGACCAGCCTGACCTCAAATGCCTCTCAGGGGCAGGGATGCATTGGGAGGTGGTGGGTCTTAGAGGGAGAGAAAGAGACCATGGCCTGGCTGCTGAATTTGCAGTGCTGGGTCTGGGCTGGGAGGGCTGGCAGTGAGAGCCATTCCCAGTGTGCTGCAGCTGCACAGTATGGAACGTGCCAGCCACAGACCCTGCTCCCAGCCCTCCTGAGTCACCTTGAGCAAATCACTCTCATCGCCTCCCCCATGCCTCAGTTTCCCCACCTGTAAAACAGAGATAATGAAGGTGACCTTCCTCTGAAAGCTCTGGGCGAGGAGCATTAAGCACTAATTACAACGTCCTTATCATTCCCTGTGCTGCTTCTCTCCTGCTCCTCTGGTGCCTGCTCTCCACTCTGGCTCCTCCATGTGTCCCCTCAATGCCCATAGTGTGGTTCCCCGACTGTCACCCTGTCTGTGCTCTGGCTGCATCCCAAGTGGCAGCCCGGGGAGCAGGTGACAGCTGGAACCTGAGGGAGGTGGCAGTGCCACATCCTGGGGCAGTGATGGCATGTGGGGCCCTGAGCAGCTTGGGAGCTACCTGCAAACCAGGAGATGACTCCCTATTTACTCACAAATTTACTTCCCACTGAATATTCCACTCCTACAGACCTGGAAATTTGTGGGTGGCATCAGAAACTGAAGCAGGGGCCAGAGCCTCCCTTCACCACAGTCCAGGTGACTCCAGATAGTGCAGCCACCGCATTTCTGGGGACAGTGGCAATGAGAGGAGGTAGGACAGACCGCCCAGTAACCAGCCTGTGCTTTGAAGAGCGTGAGGTCTGCTTGACATAGCCTTTGGTTTGGCTCAATGCAAATACCATCACCAGCCATCACACTCTACGTCCTGGTCCTGCCAGGGGGCAAAGCCACCTGCTGCCCTCCCCTGCTGTCCCTCATCTTACTGGCTGTTAAAATAATTGCTGCTGCTCCTGCCCCATGTGCTTGGCAGTCTCACCTAAGGCTGGACCAGCGCCAAGACAGACACCATAGTTATGTGGCAAGGAATGGTTCCTGTCCTGAAGCACTGATAATCTCCAGGGTGATGTTGTTTGGATATATGTGGAAAACAGAGAGCAGAGGGACCCAGATAAGGTCCCTGGGGACTTTGTGGCACAGCCAGGACACAGGCAGAAGCTTCCAGTGATGGCACAGAGAACCCACTGCTCAGCTGCTTTTACCCTGCAAAACCTCATTTCTTCTCAAGGATGAGCCCTGCAACCAAGCAGAAGCCAGAACTATTTTAATACCAAAAAAAAAAAAAAATCTATCCAGAAAACCAACTTTTTCTTACTTGAATTGCAATTTTCCATGCAGTATTTGCTTTGTTTGACTGTTTTGCCCAAAGCCATGCTGATTTTTTTTTTCAAGAACATAAAAAACCTTCACAATTTCTGCAGATGCTTCTAATGCAAATTTCCATTTGCTGTATTTGCTGTATTTGCTCATTTAACTGTTTCTCCAGCACAAGCCAGAACCCCAGCATGTGGGTGCATGGGCCAGTGAGCAGCAGCTCACCAGGTGTGCAGCTCCCTGTGTTGTGTCCCCACGCCAGCAAGGACCAGGTGAAAGGTGACGGAGGGGAACCACATTTATTGCACAGCAAACCCAGCAGTGGGAAATTCAGTCTTCTGCGGAAAAGGAAGATTTTTTTTTCCCCTGTAAAGAATCATTTCTTGTTCGTAGAGAGGAAAGAGAAGCCTGGGCAGGAGGAACAGACGTGAGGGGTCACATGTGATATGGTGGACCAGCAACTCTGTAACAACTATCCTCCCTGTCCCAAGCTTCTTGTCTGGGGAGAGAGCCAATAGTTGATCTTTCCCTGCCTTGTCCTCTACACCAAGGGTAATGAGGACATCAGTCACAGTCACTCTTAGCAGAAGACAACTCAACATAGATATGAATATGGTCCCCTCCAGCAGCTCTCAGGCTAAACCAAACTTGTTTCCAGTTGCCTGTTCCCTGAGCCAGATCAGAATTGAGGGGGAACAGTGATGTGACATTAAGTATTGTGGTGTGATGGGGCGAGGACAGTCCCAAGGGGGGCAGCAGGAGTGAAAGGGATTGTGTATCCAAGGAAGAAGTAGGATGCCACTACCTGCTGAACAGTCGCAGTGTCCTCTTCTGAGCAGGCAGCGAGATGGATCCTTTCCAGCTCTCCTTTAGCATAATCTCCAAAGCCTTGGAGATGCTCACTGATAATGGGGTACCAATTGGCAGCTGGAAACAGCAGCTCCAGGACAGGGTTATCCCTGGCTAGCGAGGGATGTAGCCTCCCACCTCAACTCTCACCTGTCACTCAGCAATGATAAATAAATAAAACCTCACTCCGGAAGTGGCTCCCACAATAGAAAAGTGATAGTTTCAAAACCTAATATTTCCATGACAAAATCTTGTGTGAG
This sequence comes from Myiozetetes cayanensis, assembly GCF_022539395.1. NCBI lineage: Eukaryota > Metazoa > Chordata > Aves > Passeriformes > Tyrannidae > Myiozetetes > Myiozetetes cayanensis. Next base: position 64,151,383 of record NW_026087631.1, read on the forward strand.
GCAATTCCCCACCAGGTGCTGTTAGAGGGACTGGCTCTGAAATGGTGAACTGAGGGAAAACAAACTCTGTTTAGCCATTTCCTTCCCCTGCAGCCTTGCCCAGAGCTTGGAACTCTGCAGGCACCTCCAGCAGACACTATGGTGTGACTGTACTGCAGACAGCAACTGTAGATACCATGGTACAACCTCCACTGCAAACACCAGCTGTGGATGCCATGGTACACCTGTACTGCAGACACTGACTGTAGCTGCTGCAGTACTCTTGTACTGCACAGACGAACTCCACGTGCTCTGGTACACCTACCCTGCACAGAGTGACTGCAGTACACCTGTACCACAGATGCTGAGTGCAGGAGGTACCGTACACCCGTACTGCAGATGCTGACTGCAGACACTACAGTTTAGCCCACCTATCCTGCAGGAGAGGCCACAATCTGCCTCTTCCAGAGGTGTGGTGCTACACCTGTAGTGCAGATGCTGACTGTAGCCAGTACAGTGTCCCTGCACTGGATGCACTTGCAGCAGACCCATCCTGCACCCCAGCGTTGCCAAAGGAGAAACACCCTTACCAAAGCCACCCTTGATTCCTCAGCCCAACCCTTTGCCAGAGATCTGACACAGCTTCCCCTGGCCCCAGGGATCCAGGGTGCCTCCAGAGAGATGCCATCCCTCCCAAAGGGCAGCCCGTGATTCCAGGGTGAGCAGTGAAGCACCGCAGTGGGTAGGACACCCGCCAGCCCCCCCTTCCCCAGGGACTGCACCACTCATGGGCAGCACTGTGTGAAGCAGGGCAGCCCTGGGAACAGTGCTTGAGCACCTGAAAGCACTGAGTGCTGCCTCCTCCTTTCAGATCACCCCTGGCAGCAAGGCAATGGAAAGGAGAGGAAAAAGTAGTTGTCACTTAATGTCAGACACTTGCTAACAGCCCTGAAACCTTCTCATCCTACAGTGCCCCATCAGCATTAAACTCCACTTTGTGCTTAAGAGGAAGAAGAGAAGAGAGGGGCTTTATCATCTCCTTAATACATGCTATCAGAAAGCCTTACCTGCAGAGACAGAATCCCCACTGCCTGGAAAGCTTTCTTAAATCTAATTTAAACCCCCACTGCCAATAGAGCAATTAGCACTGCCCTCCTGGTCCACAAGCACCACAGGGAGGACTGAGGCCAGCTGAAATTAATTCACTCATGGCTCTTATGGACTGTGACTTTCCTCCCTCCACCTTCTCCCTGTCTGGTAATGAAGTGGAGACCCCAAGTAAGAGGATGCCCTGGAGGAGGGAGCCTCCCATGGCAAAGCTCCTCCATCACTGTGTCTCTGCCATCCCAGCAAGTGCCACTGGATCCCTGGGTGGCTGCACAGACCCTCCTGCCCCTATGGTCTAAGCAAAGGACAAAAGGTGGAAGGATGGTCCTCACAAAATTTCTCAGCTATTTTGGTGGAAACTGTGCTCCTGAAGGGGCACATAGACTCACAGGGCTCTTGGATCCAACATACCTGCTGAAGCCTGAGGTTGCTCCAACTTCCCTGCACGTCATTGGTAGGGTGTCTTCAGCAAGAAAAACAGTCAACAAAGCTGCTTCCCATACCCATGGGAATGAAGAAAGCAGCTCCTCTGGAGGCAGCATCAGCCCAGATAAAATGCAAGCTACTTTGCAGGGTTTAGGAGCTCCAGGGGGAGCTGGGATGGTTTGGGGAGAAACAAGCAACTCATGAAATGGCTGAGGCTGCTTGGGAACCTGCCTGACTGGCAAGTTGGAACCCAGGACAGGTAGTTTCTTGCTCCTATGGATCACAGAGACATGTTCCCACCAGGGCAGGGAGCTGCAGAAAGGCCAGCAGGGTGCCAAGACTCCCCAGCATGGTCTTCAGCTCCCTGCAGCTCCAGAGGCTGGGGGATTTCTGCTCCAGAAGCAAGGTGGGGTCCCTCTCCTCTCAAAACCATACCTTGCAGCTCTTCAAACTGACCAGCAAGCCCTAAAGCAGCAGGACTGCAGTCCACCCCTGTCCCTGGTAGGACAAGGGACACATGCTGGGTGCTGTGGTTCCTCCCCAGCCTAGGGACAGGCAGGAGCACAATGTCAGGAGAGCACTGGACAAGTACATTGATGGAAACCTCTGCCTACCAATAGCCCTCAGTGCCACATCCACTGTGGGGCCATACTGCTGCTGTCCATCCTCTCTTCCCACTTGGAGCCTTGAAGGGGATGTTTCCCACAGCCCGTACCTGTCCTTAACCTGTACCTTAACCAGTTTTATTTCAAGTAGAGGGCGGCAGTCCAAGACCAGCCATCTGCTCCAGCAGTAATAAAAGCCAACACAAAGAGCAGCATACTAATAAGCACCACACATCTTCAAAACTGGCACTGTAAGAAAGCCCAGCAGGGCAGGAGGGGGCCTGAATCCCCATGGCAGAGATTGCAGAGGAACACTGCCCCCAGGTTATTCCTCAGGGACATCAGTGCCACCTGGGCAGAAAGCTCAACTGAGCTGCCACACCCAAGCCCCACTCCTCCACATCCCACATCCACACCCAGGCAGCCTCAGGGATGGAGGAAAGCTTGGACCAACAATGGAAAATGCAAATTTCCCCCCTCTTTTTACTCAGCTTTCCTCTGCACTGAGTATTTCCCAGCTCCCTGCAGAGAGAGATTGCAGGAATCAATTGGATCTTTGCTTCTATTAAAGAACTGCCAAAGACAGCACTTTTTATCTGGAGCTTCTGTTAAAATGAGGACTTGTGCAGAGTCTTTCCATAGATGGCAAGGAGTTGATGGTACCATGCCAGGGACGGACAGAAGAGATCAGAGAAAGAAAGAAGATTGGAGATGGGAGATGCTTGTGGTTCAGGCACTTCCTAGTACTCCTCTCTGGTCATCCAAGACAGGTTTTTGGGAGCAGATCCTGCTCATTCTGCCTCTCTAGGCTGTGATTACAATGGTTTGGAACTCTTGGTGTCACACTGAATTTCAGCACTTCAGTTCCCAGTCTTCACCCACAAAAACAGATTGTCAATGATGCGGAACAAAATCAAAAAAAACCCCACAAAATCAAAACCAACCTCCCATACATTGAGCAAATAACCTCAAGTATTTTAGGAAGGTCTTGCTGCCTCACTCTTGGTTCAGTTTGTGATTTCCAGGCAAATGCTGGCAACAATTCCCATTTTTGTCTGCAGGGCAGCACTGCCCTTCAACCCACCCATGATTTTGCTCACCTGTCTTGAGCCTGCTTTCTGTCTTGAGGAGATTCTGTGGCCAGGTTGCCTTATGAAACACCCAACACCCCTGAAGATGTAAAGCTCCAGGTCAGAAAAAAGCATCCTAGTATTTAAATTCAGACTGAGGCATAGTCGTACGCCACCCAAAGCAAAACAAATAGGAAAGGGAGGACAGACAGAGCTTGTTGTCCATACTTTCTCTGTCATCTGGATGCCCCTGGTCCATCACAGATGGCATAGGGCAGCATGGTGTTTCCAAGCCTTGCCAAGCCTCAGGAGCTGGGTCGCTGGTAGTAGGGATTTTGGATGGTGTCTGGCTGCAGGAGCTTTAGTATCCTCCTCAATAGCACCGGGAGACACAGGTTTCACAGAGTTTTGCTTGAAACATGATGACTGCATATCTTATTAGCCCAAACCTGTTCCTCTGGAGGTCTGTGCTCTGCAGCACCTATGCAAGAGGCTGGACACTGGCACTGGCAGGTCCATGCTGGCTTGGCCCCTGGAAACCTTCTGGTGGTGAAGTCCCCAGGCCACGGAGAGCTACGTCTCCTTCCCAGATCAACACACACAGACAAGGACTGAGCCCACAGCTCTGCTGCTCAGAAAGCAGGGCAGGTTTGCTTTTTGCCAGCATGCTAAGACTGAACTGGACAGGGATGAGAGTCTGAAGTTGTGTTGCAGGGGCTCAGGGACACCAGCAGGATCGGAGTGAGGAGCGCTGGAAGAGACCTTGGCAGCTTGTCTTGTCCAGGGAGGGAATTAAGATACTAGCTTAGCACCTGGGGGAGTAAGTGATGGAACATTCACTTGTACAGAGCTTCTTGCGCATTTTAATTTAGCTTGCTTTTTTGTTTGGGCTTTTTTTCTTGGCACCGAGGAAGCCACTCCAATGACTCTGACGCTGCCTCTCCAGAGACGCCTCAGGATCATGCAATCACAGAATCAATCATTTAGGTTGGAAAAAGACCTCATTCAGTCCAACTGTAAACCTAACATTGCCAAGTCCACCACTAAACCATGTCCCTAAGTGCCATATTTACATGTCTTTTAAATACCTCCAGGGACAGTGACTGTGATTTGTTTTGCTTTGCTTCATCTCTCCCCGTCCGCCTGCAGTACGAGTTGGCAGGAGGATGGGGTAGGCAGGAGCCAAGCAGCTTCCAGGTCCCAGGCAGGGCAGCAAACACTGTTGGAGGCAGGAGGGGGCTCAGGATGCTCAGGACTGTGTGCCTGTAATGGCTGTAAAGCTGCTGTGGACAGATATGACAGTGAGGACATTTGTCCTCCACCTGCATATGGGCTTCCCCCTGCCTCCATCCTCACTGCAAGAAAGCTGCCCAAAACCTGGGCAGGGAAATGCAGGCTGGAGTGAAACACTGCCCACACTGCAGACAGATGGGGTTTGGTGCTCACTGCTTCACCCAGTTCCATACAGTTTCATCACCCCACTCATCCCATGAGGTCCTGCAGGCACCCAGTATGCCCCATGCAGCCTGCTGGGGACTGTCCTCACACACCACGGCAGCACCCAGTTTTTGAAGAGGGCAGTGTAAGGGGAAACCTGAGGCATTAGAGGTCTCTGTAATAACCAGACAACAAATGAAAAGGGTGGCACTGAAGGGAGGAACTAATCCTGTCCCTTGGTAGGGGCAGCCCATGTCGGGGTCAGTGATGCTGAAGGGGGCTTTCTCCTGCCAGTAGCCTCTTTGGTAGACACAGGGATCTGCCCCAGAACTGAGCCTAACACTGGCAGGAGGACTGGGGCACCTGCTCCTGCTTGGAAACTGGGAAAGCAGTGAGAAGGAAGTGACCCCTTTTCATTCTGACCCCCTAAGTGGCACTATTCATAAACCAACCTTTACCACATATCAGCAGCTATCTTGCCACCACTGCTGCCTCAGTTTGCAGCAGGACCTCACCGACTTCTGGCCCACTACGCACTCTCAGCTTGGCATTGCCTGGAATGGAGCTGGCGGAAGGGGAAAAGCAGCCAAGAAACAGAAACCCAAGGTCTCTCCCCCAGCAGCATTTCTGAAACGGGCTGGGGGCACTGGAGGCTGGCACTGGTCACCGGGCATCCAAGTGCTGCCTCTTTGAGGGGCTCTGGCTGCTGGAGCCTGGAGGCAGCAGAGCATCTGGGATGAGCCCCGGGGGCCACTGAGGACACATCACTCTGAAACCCCGCAGAGACCCTCGATCTCCCTGGGGTCCTGCCCCAGACCCCGCAGGCAGCATTTGCTGAGAGTGAGCAGAGGATGAGGAGGGAGAAAGAGCTGGCCCGAGGCAGCTGTGCTGAAATAAAAGTCAAGAAAGTCTCTCGCCCAAAACTACAGGAAAGTTTAATTATCAAGGACAAAACACCATCTGTTTGTGCTGACTGTGACCTCCCGCTGCCCCTGGGCTTTAACAGCTCTTAAATTAGCATGTTTGTTCGGGGGTATTAGCTGTTGGACATCAGGGAAGCAATTCTCATGGGGCAAAGAGGAGGATGGAGTGGCTGTACACTGAAACACGTGCCGGGGTGGTGTGACAGGCTCAGCAGCGATAGGGGAAACAAAACACCCCTTTGGAAACAAGGATTCCCTTTGAGCATGGGTCTTGTGAGCAGCAATAAGCTCTGGCAAGCCCAGCATCACTGCGTTGTTGCCACTGGCAGGTGAGCTATGGTGTGAGACTGTATTTGGGTCTCAACCTCTTTCCAAAAAGAGGAAGCCAAGATGTACACTTGGAGGAAGATTTTGCTATGTAAAGCCAGCAGAATTAAATGAATTCTCAATATAGGAGAAATTGGATTAAAATTCAATTTGTTTTCAGCCCTGCAAGGGAGGAAGGATATATACAATGGTACCAAGCCCTAGAACTGATTTAGTGATGTCAAATTGCACAGTTCCTTTCTTTGTTTTTTCTTTCCTATGGCTTATGGGATACAGTATCCAAGAGAGACATACTGTCACATTCCTACATACCTACGCTGGAAACAGTCGGAAGCCAACTTGGATATATAAGAGAAAAATAACTCACCTGGGAGAGGTCCCACTTTGCAAGACCCCAGCAGTTTTTTCTCCACCACCTGAGCTTTGCTCTCTGAGCTTTGCTCCACTCTCAAGCCTTGTGGCTGCTGCAGAGGAGGCAGGAAGCAAGGGCAGCTGCTGCCAGTATTCCTCCTCCAAAGCACTTTTTCCACTAGTAAACCCTCAAAGCCAAGTGCTAAAAAAGAATGCAGGTAGCCTCTCTGATCTACCATCAAGACTCGCATTCAAGGAGCACAGATCCAGGCCTAAATTCATCCTGGGGGAAATTTTTGGGCCTGTGGGTGTGGAGGAGGCCATGCTCCCGGACTCTAGGAGTAAGCAGGGGAGTGCTTGATGCTCCTCCTGCTTGGCCCCACACTGTCTGCACTGCTGGTGCCCATCACCTTGCTGCCCCCCTAGCCAGGCTCTCGTTGGATTCTCTGGGTTCTCCTTTCCTTCCAGTCCACAGAAGCAGTGTCTATCTCCCATCCCTATGCTCCTCACAAGTCAGCTCCTCTCCAACTCTGCACCACGTTCATATGCCTTAAAACTGTCAGAAGCTTTTGTCCCTGAGCTCAAGCCCCAGCGTCAAGTCTTATCCTTTGCATCTGCCTCCCCTCAGGGTTCCTCTCCCTCCAGCAATCTCCCAGTCCCTTCCACCCCTAAAAATTATGCCACGATTTTGCTCCTTCTCACCTTTGCAGGCAAAGCAAGGTGAGCACATAGCAGTATACAAAGGACAATTTGACTTGGAAGTCCCCCTGCCCACCTACCCCAGTGATCTCCAACCCACAAGGCAGGTTTCTTCAAACCTACTTCCTGGAGCCTGTACTCATTTCTGCCCTCTCAGGGGCCAGGCAGGAGGCAGGAACTAGGGTGCCACCCCTGCCCTGCTGGCTGCCTTCCACCAGGCGTGGCAAGGCAGATGTGGACCATGTGTATGTTTTGTCTCAGGACCCTTCCTGCAAGCTCCAGCACTGAAGGAAGAAAAACACCATCAGCCAAGAGCAGCCATGGAGTCCCTGGCAGCCTCCAGCCCCCTCCCAAACTCTGGCTCAAATCCATCCACTGGGGCAAGACTCATTTTAGGGGAGGGCTTGTTTTTTAATCAGAAAATATTCATCAGCATTTAAAAATAAAATAATAAAAAAGTGTCAACCAGCTGGGGCCGCGAAAGCCAGGGCGTTTTTGGCTCCCGACCGAGCACTTTGATAGAAAGGCTTTTTGGAAAATGCCGTAGAAAACATTTAATTTCTCCCAAGGCCTGCATATGGGGCTCATCACTCGCGCATATTGCACAGGAATATTCATGTGTGCTGGCCTCCTGCTACAGGATGACGAGGGTTCGCCGGTGCAGCATGCAAGAGGGGCTCCTTCCCTTCCCTTCCCTTTATTTTTTTTTTTTATCTTTGGAAGAGGAAAGCACAGTATTTCATTTTCAATCCCTGAATATTTGTCAACGGCAGAACAAAGGAAAAGCTGAGCCAGAGTCAAGTTTGCTTGTACGCATCAGCTCACTGCACTCACCACAGGGTAGAGCCACAGATGAACAGCAAATGTGGGGAAACATTTCTGCCCCTGTTTTTGCTCCTTTGTGGTTGCCTGAGCCCATTCTGATGCTGCCTGGATGGAGAGTGGAAGCCCATCTTCCACCTCCCTGGCACAGCAAGAGGTTTCAGTTCAATTCCCAGTTCTCCACCCAAAGGACATGGATGTGGCTCATCCTGGTCCTGCTGCCAGGTACACACTTGAGCTAATACCCTTCTGCAGAACTCAGGAAGACTGAAAATACTCTACTGTGGCCGCAGACCAGAGCCTGTCTCAGCAAGGAGATGACTGCCATGGCTCACTTGATCCGTCATCTCCCATCAGTGCTGCTGGCTCCCTCCCTTTCACCCTCAGCTTTTGGCTCAGCAGCACTTGCTTTTCTGCAACCAGCCAATGAACTCTTCCAGACAGAGCCAACTTCACACTGAGCATCTTCCCGCCCTTTCACTGGGATGCTCACCTACAACAAATGCTCCCTTCCTTCCCTTAAGCCTCCCTCTTTCTGTGAGACCCTGCCTCTACTGTGCTCTGCCTCCTGCCCTGTAGCCTGCCTACCTTCTTTAACCCCTTCCTAAAGCATTTGTGCTCTCTTTCCCTAGCTCTGGATGCACCTCTCTTTCCTATCAAGCAGCTCTCTACAGCTCCAGTACCTCACAGCACAAGGTGCACCGGCCCCTGCAGATTCTGACTGGAGCAGATCCTGACTGGACCCCAAAAAGCTTCTTCTTAGAAAATGAAAACTCAGAGCTCTACTTAAGAGAAACCTGGGCAAGGAGAGGGGGTAGGAAAAGAAACCATCTGAGCCCACTATCTCTGTGACTGATGTGAAGTCAAAGGCAGATCAGTCAGAAGGCACAGCTCCTGCTGGGAACAGAGCAGCACTTTTGTGCACTGCTCAAACTGTCATTCTTAAACACACTCTTGAAAAGTACTACTAAAAAAAAAAATAATCTAGTGAATCTTCCAAACAGGAATCACGCCTAAATAACTGTGCACACTAACATGCACACACATACACATACTTTATTAATTTTCATATTTTTTGGCAACCTTTCCCAAATGGAGGGGAAATCTGATGCCAAGTATATGCTTAGGCAGGATCTGCAAGATCCACTACGGAAAAAAAATTAAATGGGGAAAAAAAAAAAGTCCTTAAACCCCATCTGAAGCACTGTGCCCAGTTTTTGGGTCCTGGTACAAGATGGGCATTGCTGACCTCCAGTAAGTCCATGAAGTGCCATCAGGGTGGTAACAAGGCTGAGGCACATCGAGATGAGGTGAAATTGAGAAAACAGGGCTTGTGCAGCCTGAAGAAATTACGGTTTGGGGGGGATCAAGCAACAACGTGACAGCACCTAGCTAGAGATTACTGAGATGATGCAAACAGACTCTTTTCTCTATGGTGGAAATATGAGAGACAAGAGGCAGGAGCTGCAACAGGAGAGGTTCAGGCCTTGCTGTAAGGAAGACATTTTCCCATCACATTCACCTGCTGGAAGACAAACCCAAACAGGCTGTGGGGACCTAGAGGTTTTCAAAACCCCAATGGGCAAACTGAACTGGTCCACACTCAGTATTCACCCTGCCTGGGGCAGGAGGCTGGACTAGAGACCTCCCAAGGTCACTTCTCACCTGGAAGGACGGATGAACATGCCATTGCTAAGAAAAATTAAATATAAAGAATTCCACCACAAATTTTAAGCGGAATGGCTCTGCTCAGTGCTCCTTTCGAGCACGTTGGAAAGTCTGACTGAACAAATCTGAACAACTCTCTGCCTGGAGTGGGATGCAGACCATGGAGACGGACAGAGACCACGGGACTGCAATGCACCAGGGCCAGATCCCATCATCCTGTGCTCAGCTCATCCCCATCGATGGAGACCGAGGAGATGGCTGTCTTCCTCTTTTCCAGACTTCCTTCTGTGGGGACCGACTTGCTCGACACCAGTAAGTGATTAACGAGCGGCCAAGCCCGTCAGCACGCAGGCTGCGTGCATGGGCGCTTGCATGTGTGCGCACTGCTCCCCGAGACTTGGCGGGGAGGGGGGCTGGGGGAAGAGCGCTGACAAGCAGATGATTAATTGAAATGCAAGCGGGAGGAAAAGTAATGTCCGCTAAGACTATCAGGCGGCGCGAGCATGGGAAAGAAACCCGGAGACGCCGTCTCCATCCCTGCTCCGCACGCATGGCGCCTCCCAGCTCCGAGCCGCTCGCCGGTCCCTTCCTGGCTTCTATTTTTGCAGGTGCAATTTCGTATTTGAAAATAACCATGCTGCACACGCACGTATATATTTTTCCCCGCCGTCCCCCGGCTCATTGCACACGGAAACGGCAGCGATGGGAGAGCAAACCTCCCAGTCTGCAGCGCACAGCAGCAATTAGACATGCAAGCAGCTCGTTACCCCGTGCCTTGGGGTGAAGGTGCCCACAGCCTGGGCTCCTTGCACAGCCTGCACCTTACAAGTGGCACGGGTTTGAAAAGTTACCAGTCTGTGCTTAAATAATAATAAGGAAAAAAAAAAAGAAGAAGGAAATAGAAGATTCTGAAAGCTCACGTCTGGCTCAGCTCCGACCGTTGCTCAGAGTCCATAAATTATATCCCAAGCGTTGGAGCTGGCGTGATTGCAGTATCGGCAAAAAGGGCGAGCAAGCTTCTGTTTCTCATCCAACACAGACAGGCTCATCTTGGGTCACCAAATAAATAGAATGGAGATGCAATGTGGTACACGCTGTTCCCCTGCACCATGGCTGAGAAAAGTACAGAAGGGGAAGGTGACAGGAAAGGGATATCCTAGGGGGAAGTTCGAAGGAGCAATAACAAGATTTTCTTACGGTCATGATCAAGGCTAGCACCCTGGGAATGTCCTGCCTCCAGCTCCTTCTCCAAAGAGGAGGACCAGAGAGAAGACCAAAGGGTCTTTCTGCAGAAAGGAGAAGATCCTGAGCTTTCAAGTTTTGGGTTGGAAAATCACGGATGTGATCTTGCTGGTGGCCTCTTGATGTACTCATAGCGCAGATGACAAACACCAGATCCTTGTCCAACAGAGCACTGAGCAAGCAGGGCTTTACAGATGCTAGCTAAAACATGACCCAAATCTGGGCTGCTGGAGAGTGGTTATTAACAGCTTTTGTTTGGCAAGCTGATCCCCAGCCAAAGCAACCACCTTGAGAAATTAACTTGGTGAGTTGTTCAGCACTTTGCTGCTCAGGTAATGAGCGGAGCTGTAGGCGATTGCATCGGAGGGCTTCATGATGTACCATTGACATGGTTTAACAGACTGCTGTTTATGAGACAGAGCAGTATTTAAAAGACACATTTCTCTCAGAGCCGCACATAAAATTTGATAGCTAAATAGCTGTAAATGCTACTGAAGTCTGACAACTCAAAGAGGAATCAAGGGTCTGTCATGTGGAGTATCCGCCAATACACCCGGCCCCGCAGAGCCAGCGAGACTTCCAGTCTCATAAAACCTTTTTTATATTGGAAGTGAGAATTTGTGCAGCGCATATGAACTCTCTTTTATTGGGCTGGTGTGATGCTGAGAAAATGCAGTTAAAGTTGTACAAGTCCTCCTTGGAGCACTATTGGGGTGCCTATAAATCAAAAGCTTTATCCTGGACTGGGTTTACTAAATAAACCCTCTTTAATTTGGGCTCGTGCTGAGCAGCAGGGCCACAGTGGGAGTGGGTGCCTCCCCTTAACACTGCCCATTCACACTGGTGGAGCAGGGCCAGCCCCAAGTGAGTGGTCTCTGGCCCATCTCTCCACTCCCTGAGCCAAGAAGAGGATACCAACCACAGAGCATCTCTGCAGAGCCCCGCACTGCTCTCCTTTCTCCTATTATGGAGTTTTTACCCTCCCAAAACACCCGTGGCCCCCCCACAGTGCTCCCAGCTCTCCATCCCAGCCCAGCTGCTGCCCTGAACCCAGTCCAGATCCCTGTGCCTACGCAGCTGATTCCTAGAGCTCCTGGGAGCATCCTGGGTTGGAAGGACGACAGACCCACCTTCAGCACCCAGTGGAAATGGAGTATTTCCAAACCTTCACAAAGGTCTGGAGTGCTTTGGTTGGAGAGGAAGATTTGGGCCAGCTCCCTTATTCCCCAAAGACTCCCATATCTGCACTCTACAGCTGCATTAATTATTTCATCTTAGTCTGGCTTCCTCATTAAGCTAACCTAGCCCATGGCTGAGTGACAGCAAGCCAGTCTGCAAAAGCCCAAGCCAGCAGTGCTGAAAACCATAGGCTTGACGTGGACTAATATTACACACATCTCAAACACGCAATCTTTCGGGGACCTGAGGCTGCTGGCTGGACAGGGGAAATCCCACGCAGAGCCGGCAGTGCAGCATCCGGACCAAGCCTGGGTATACACACCTTACCCCACACTTGGCCAGCAGGGCCTAACCTGATAGTAGGAGCAACTCCCTCGTGGATGCCCTGGAGGTGCAGGGGGTGGAAAGCCCCAGCACTGCTCCCAGTGGACCCGAGTGTGACACAAAACATCTGTGTCAAAGCAAGGGTTGGGGAGCACAGCTCCTCCGGCACCAGCTGAGGGACAGCCACTTCACTCCACTGATGTGGCTGTGAGCTCAGCTAATTTTGGCATCCTCTTGGAACGCCTGGCTTTTGTGGGCTGTAAGAATGACACTTCAGGGCATTACAAAGATCCCCTTTTTCCAGTGCTGCCAAATCTGAGGCTTTTGTGTGAATCTACTGTATTTTGCCATCTCTGCAAACAAGTGTAGAAATACAAGACGTCAGCCCCCTACAATCCTCCAGGGAAAATTCAAAGCAATGAAGAAATATGAGTTGTTTTTCCATGAACCCATTGAAAAAGGAAAAAAAAAAAAAACCCACCCTGAAAAAACCCACATTACTTTTCAGGCCAGTTTTGCCAGCAGTACAGGTCTTTTTCCCACAGTCTAAGGAATCAACACATTTTCAAATCACTCCTGCTTATGGTATTGAATATCAGAAAAAGATTGCCTTCCATTCAGCAGCTGTTTTGGGACACCGAGAGAAGAGGTAAGCAGTCTAAATTTAGCAAAACATGAAGAAAGGCTCCGATACATTTAAAAACTAGTCACAGGGATTGGAACAGGAAACGAGAGGTCTGCAAGGGGTGAGTACAGAATGTTTCAGGGTCGCAGCATCCTTCCACAGTCCCAGTCTCTCATGGTAGCAGAGGGACCACTACAGCACTACTCTACTCCTATGGATTCTTGGAAAAACATAGGGATGTGTCCTTATTTTCCCAGGAAAATTAGCAGTATCTCCTGATTTCCACACCTTCAGCCTTTCATGAATGCCCTGGCATGTCTGTGCTGCTGGTGGGGAGTGGGCAGCTCCAAAAATAAATCAAGCAGTTTGCTGTGTTAAGAGGAAACCCAAGGGAGGGAATAGCAACAGGAGAGGAAGGTTTGCTCCTCAAAAAGAGGATTTGCTGAAATAAGTTTGCCCTGAAGCACTGAAAGGAGAAGCCTCCGTTTCCTACAGGCTCGTGCTATTTAATCCCCCTGCAGCCCTAGCAATAGCTCCAACCTCCTCCTGCTCATCCTGTGTTCCTTGTCTCATCCATAGGGACTGGACCAAAACCCCAGAGCTTTTCTGAAATGAGGGCAAGGGCCTGGACCCCAGCTACAGTGGTTTTCTCTGTCTATCAGACTTGGGTGCCATTGGCCTGCAGGACAGTGAGCCTTCACTGGAGAAGGCTGGAAGTCCAGCAGTCCACGAGAAGGAGACCTACAGAAAGAGAGATGAGGAAACCAAACGCAGCAGATACCAGCACTCAGGCTGGGTCATGCAGCACATCAACCCTGGCTGAATGTTTCCAACCATACCCCTGGGCAAGGGATCAAAGCTGGGCACCTTGTCCCCATCCTATCTGACTCCTGGTTCCCACCTGGCCCCCACAGAGCCACAAAAAAAGACTTAGTGCCATCAGGTAAGCAAAGAGCCACGACTGCTAGGCTTCTAACAAAGACAAACTGCCTCTCTCCTTTCTCCCAGATTGCAAGCAGATGTGTGCTTAAATTACCTGCTGCTGACTGTGATGCTTAGTGAAGCGCTGTGGTCTAGGAGCAGAACGAAGAAAAAATGTGTGAATCGAGGCAAGGGAGGATTAGACAGAATTCAGCTGGCTCTGGGAGGGCAGAATGTCGTCACTGCAGAAAACAAATGTCACTTCCATCGCAAGACAAGCATTTGTGACAGCCAGCACAAGGGAAACCCTCACTTTGCTGAAGTCAGGGATGAAATTAATAAAGTTAAGGGAAAGGGTGGAGGGCTGAGTCTGGGCTCCCCAAAGGGAATAGCTCCCAGCCCACAGCATGCTACAGGAGCAGCCTTGGCTGCTACACGGCCTTGGCTCCTTCTTCCAAAGAACTTCTTCAGACATGTGTACCCAGCTGCCTGCATGGCTGGTCCACCCTGCCTCCAGACTGCTTTGAACTTCCTGACCCAGCTCCTGCCAGTGGTGGCTCCTGTGGTGGGCTGCATGTCTTCATCCTTTTTCTTGAGTCTCCGTTAGAGATGCCATGGGAGCGCAGCAGCAGCCCCTGTGCCCAGGAGGGCACAGGCACTCAGGCCCCATCTTGGGGGTACTAAGAACAATGCTAATAGAGCAAAGGCCTGGAGAAAAGTACCCACATCATGCTGGTCCTCTGTGATGCATGAGTAAAATGGGCTCTGCAACACCTCTGCCCCTAATCAGAGCCTGCTTGCACTCATACTAGCAGCAGCTATACCCTCATGGGATGCTGCCCAAAGTCTGCAGCTTCAGCACACATCTTTGTACCCAGGGCAAGACTCCAAGAAAGGCCTCCTTAGACAGCTGGGATGTGGGTGCAGCCCAGGAGAGCCCAGACACTTCTGTGAGGGCAGCAGATGGCTGCAAGGATCCCTGGTCTTTAGAAGAGCATCCAAGGAGAAGATGTCCCATCTCCCAGCAGCATCCTGCACGGCAGGACAGCATTTTGCAGACTGAGCCACAGAAATCAAGCCCAACCTGCTCCCCTTCCCCCTCGCTGCTCCTGGCTTGCTCTCTGCTGAGCCCTTGCGGGTCACACGTGGCGTCCCACTTCCCGGCACAGCTCAGCCGGCTGGAGCAAAGAGCAGAGTCAGACCCCAAATTGCAGATTAGTGTGTTGGGTTCATGCACGGGAAACAAAAGATCGGAAATCTCTGAAGTGCACAGCTGGAATCCACACCCCGACCATGTTTTTGTGAGATATCACGTACATTTTTAAAAGCTATCTAGAGAGGGTTCTGTTTTAAAACAGCCTGGCAGCTGCTGCACTGACACCACCGCCTGTCATGCTGACCAGGACCTTCAACTGTTCCCTGTCCCCCACAGGCCATGCTCATCTGTAGCCTTTAGCCTTAGGTTATGAAATGACTCAAAGAAAGGATTAAATGTCCTCCTCTGCATTCGTTCAACACCAGCTGTGGAGGGAGGGTGGGAAAGGAAGGACATGTGACCCAGAAAAATCACTGTGGGATACTACCTGCCAACACCCTGAAATGGTGGTCCCCAGAAACCCTGGGATTCCTCTCCCTGTTGTGTGTATGGCCTCACAAGGTCACTGCAAGGGGAATGCCCATGGGCAGCCACAAGATACTTGCAAGGCAGCATGAGGAACATGGACTGTGAAAGCACTGGTCTCTCTCTCACACCGCTAATGTGTAGTTTCTTCTCCCTTTGAAGCTTTTACAACAGCAACTACATGATGGGATGCTAAACTATGAGGCCATTCTTTGCCTTTTTCCCTGTTCCAGGTTTCCAGGCTAAAAGTGATCCCAGGTAAGACTGAGTATCTTTGTGAGATGCTTAGGTATTTTGTTCCTCAACACCACTGATCTCCAAGAAGGCCTCCCACGTGCTGCAGGAGCCTGGGTGAGGGTGTAATTCTCCTCAGGGCTTTGTGTCTTCCTCATTGCCTCTTCTCCCCATATCTTACACTGAGTTGCAAGCTGACCCCTCAGCTTATCTCTGCAGGATGTTTTCTTCAGAGCTGCTCCTCTGTGAGCACTTCCTGCCTGCACTGCCAGCCAGAAATGACTGGTCAGCCCTGCCTATGCTTGCTGCTTCCCAGGACTCTTGCATCCCAAAGCATCCTCCATGGTAATTCTGCAGCAAGCATTCCACTCAGGAAAACATGGTTTTCTCCATTCAAACTGACTGACCTCAGAAAAGCAGCAGCTCCTCCATCCTCCCTGACCAATTCTTTTGGTCAAGGAGAACTGACACGAGACATTGCATTTCAAATTGAACTAATTACTTTAAAATCCAGTATGAAATTAAATTCCAACTCAGTGGCATGCCACAACGAGCCTCCCAAGAAAATGAATACTTTGGGAGCCCCTCTAGTGATTGTCCCTTAGGGACTGCAGATAAGGTGCAATATGTTGATGCCAGGACTCAGCAGAAACAGCGCTCTGTGCACTCACCATGATGGGACATGGAGCAGGACACCACACCGCATTTGGAAAAACAGTTTCCCATCCGTACAATAAACACCAGAGCAGCAATATCCAGAAGTACAGCCACAGGCTCACCTCAACATGGGGAAGAGCCAAGCCAATCCAACCTGGGACAGCAAAACTGGGAGTGAAATCCCCTTCCAGCAAATGCAGGGCCGGCAGTGAGATGCTGAAAGAAAGTGAGTCATTGAACGAAGGCATCTACTTTTTCCAGCACATGTGTGGAGTTATTCTCACCTGAAATCAGTTTTTGGACAGCTAGTGAGAACATGCCGTTTCAAGTCAAACATGTCTCGGTCACTGTCCCAGGCAGGGAGTTATCTCAGGCTTTATTAATGGGGAAAGCCACCGCACTGACCCTCTTGCAGTGTTGGGGTGAGAGCGGTGGGGAAGGAGGAGAAGCAACACCTGCTCTGCTTCTCCCTAGGGAAATGATCAAAAAAAGAGGGCAAGACCACCGCCCACAGCCAGGGATGCCTAGTGTTGCCCAGACTGCTCCAAGCCCAGGCTGCCCTCCCTCTCACACCTAAGATGGGAAACCCATTAAACACTGCAAGCAGTGAACCCTCTGCTGCTGCTCCCTGGAGGCACTTTCACGGTCAACTTGAGGAAATTGTTCCTGATATCCAGCCTAAATTTCCCTTTGTTGATTTTCAGTTGAGCAGCGGAAAGGTGGGAGCTTTAATGAGACAAGTGGGGCCGCTGGAGGGGAAGGAGCCGTCAGTTTGAGCGAGGCAATGCACAGAGCTGTGGTTTAAGTGAAACAGCTATTGCGAAAAGCCTAGAATCCTACAAACTTGGGATGGAAAATGTCTATTAACTTTCCCAGTGGACTAACATGAGATTGTTCCCCCATTTTCTAATGCTTCTCCCAGTCCAGCTATTTGATTGGGACCAGAGCTCTGCAAAATATGAAAGGTTCGTTCTGTTCTTTTCTCTTCTTCCTTTTTTTTTTTTTTTTTTGTTAGGAATTGCTGCATGTGGAATAAAGTGTTGGACTTTATGGCCAGATTTTCTTGTTTCATCCAAGGGCAAAGTTTTGCCGTTTTGCTTCCTCACACAGCTTCTTCTGCTCTGCAAACCGTGTATCCCCACCACCATCTGAACTCTTCTGCTGTATGAGTCAGGGCATGATGTGCACAGGAGCAAGTTACTACCAACTTGTGCTTGAAAATAAGAGCTTTTGGGGGTGAGAAATGCAACACAAAACTGCAAACAACTGCTTTCTGAGATACAGCTGCTGCTCAGCAAGGCATCACCCACCTCATGCGCTTCCTCAAGAGCCATAGCAAACAGGCACTGGGAGAAGTTCACTGGACGTGAACCCAGTGTCATCACTCACTATTTTTTCCACCTCTAATTGAGGAAAAGGCTTTTCATCAGCAGGTAAGACAATGCAGTGCTCATGGGAACATGCCTGAGATGTGCAGATGTGTGAGCAAGGGGTATATAAAGGAATGATGGTGCAGCCAAGTGGGCTCGGCATGACATCTGTGGCTTCCAGCAGCTGGGGCATCAGGACCTAAAAATCCAGCTTAAGAGATGTGATGCAGCAAGCAGAGGAACAGTGGTTGAGTCCAGGAACACTGGGCCCCTCTGCCTCACTCACCCGCACAGCATTAGCACTGTACACCCTTGAATCCCAAAACCAAGCTGGCTGCTTTTTGGGGGGAAACAAAGCTCCCAGGCTGTGCTGCACCACTGTGAGCGGGGGTTTGCCCAATGCAGTCACAGACCCCCACGCAGGATTACAGAAATAGAGTGAGACCTTGCAGGGCTGGGTTAACTAATTCACCCCAATTTGCAGTAGAAAGGTGCTTTCCCACTCCGCTTTTACGGGCTTGTAAAGGCAAAGTGGCTGCATGCTCTCTAGAAATCTCAGGCTCTCTTTTCCCGGGGAGCTCCTACCCATAAGGTTTTACCAGCAGAAAGGAGAGCAGGGTGTTCTTGATGGTGCTCAGTGAGAGGCTTAGGTGGGCAGGAGCCCTTCCTTGCACCCATGTTGGGTCAGAGCACTGCACTGCCTCCCCAAAATCAAGACCCAACTTCCCATGCAGAGAAGGGCAGAGGGGTTGGCACAGGCAGACACAGGCATGCACTCCCTGACACTAATACCAGGTTCTGGAAGCTTGTCAGGCAACACATTAACCTGCTGAGCAGGCAGCCCTGGAGTTTCCTCTCTGTTGCCCTCACAGTGCTCTTTGGCGTCACAGCAACACCCTTGCAGGATAAGGGTTCAGCACACACCGGCTGCAAAACCTTCAACAAGAGAGATCCACACCAAAACATTAAAGGAAATCTACCTCACCCCCTCTGGTTTTAGCAGCAGGACAAACCTGAGCGAAGGCAAATGAAATTGAGATTTTCCCCATCTACTTCATAAACATGAGGCAAGGGAGCACACTGCACGGTACATTGCAAGTTTGGGATGTGGCAAGACACCAACTGCATTTTATGTGTTGCAAAACCACCTCCTCTGTGGCAGCTGAGATTTCAAAGCATACGCTCCAACCTTGGTAATACTTTTTACATACTGAGTCACTGCTGACACTGGAAATAACAGGGGGAAAGGGCTGGGATTTCAAAGATTTTAATGCATGCCCGGATCTGCTAAGAACTGGGACAGCCCCAGCTGCCAGCCCGGCCCTCTAGCCCTCTGCCACTCTATTATGGGCACAAGGCAGTGAGATTGAAATGATTTGAGACAATGTAAAACAGTGGCACATCAGAGTAGGCAGGAGGAGGATGAGGATTCAAAGAAGGATGAGGCACAGCCCTTTGACAGGACCTGTGGGTAGCCCTAAGAGCGATGACTACAGCCAGGTGGGTGATTCCCCATTTTTCACTAGCCACCTCCAATGAAGGAAGGCTGTAACAGAACAGCCCTTCTTTTTTAACTTCTGGAAATAATCAGGACAGGTTCATGTTCTTTGCCTGTGAAACTAAACATCTCAGAAACAAGGGGAGTGGAGAGAGGAGACTCAGCAGAGAGCTTTTTCACTGGAGAGAGCAAAGATAAATGGGCAGATGAATAGGAGAAGAGAGGAATCCTTCTTACACACAACATCCTACCCCATCTGGTCCCTTCAGGCTGACCCTCAGCCAGAAGGTCAACTCCCTTGAGACACTTTACCAGATACATGATTTGATTTCCCAACTCTCTCCCTTCTCCCAGCAAGGGAATAGCCCCGATTTGCTAAATAAAACACTCCTTGAAGGCTCCTTGCAATAACATTTGCACAGAAAATTGACATTCTTCCTCCTCCCATCAGCCCTGACACTGTTTGTTTGTGAGTTAATAACTTGAATGCTTGGCTGAGCTATTGATCCCTTCTCAGAATGATCACTCTTTTGTCCAAAATACACCAAAAATAAAGGTATGAGTTTGCAATGGTAAAATGAACTCTATGCTTGCATGTGGCCCCACTACCATTGAAGGCAGACTCATGTCCATCCCAAATGCTTGCAGTATCTTCTGCAAACACAATTTACAAGGTTAGATTTATTTCTCTCCATTGTCAAGGAGGAGATGTTGCAGCTTGCAGGCAGAAAGTGAGATTTTATGACCCAGAATTATCATTTAGCTTTAAATATTCATCACCCTAACAGGGCTTTGTAGAAGGATAGCTGGTGCACATAGGTGTCTGTGCTAGAGGTGTCCAGCAGCAGCGGTGTGTGGGTACCATCACCTTTAGTTATACGAAGAACTGTGCTTCAGAGCCCCAGCTCCCCAGCTGAAGGAGAGAGGGTAATGCCAGATCAGTGCCTTCATCCAGGATGTGGTGCTCTTTGGGTTTTTGTTATATTAGACAGGACCTGGCGTTCCAAAAGCAGAGCAAACCTCCAGGTTTCATCCACTCCCTCCTGCCAGCACTTGCTTGGAAATAGATCCTCCTCCAACACCAGCCCTTAAAAACCTGACTAAAGGAGACAAGGTCTCTGCAATGCCCTCATTCTCCTTAACCACTCCTGTACCCAGGGCATCCCCACCTCTCCCAGGGGAATCCTCACTCATGCCCATGTTTTCCTTGGCAACCTGCTTGTATGGCTCTGGCTAATTGTTCTTCAGACTGCTCCTTTCAAGAGAGATTTTCATGGCAAACAATCAATTTTTCCCAAGTTGCAATTTCTTTTTTTTTTCCTTCAAAGCCTTTGATGTCTGGGAAAGTAACAGGCAACCTCAACACACGGCTGAGCATCAGGCGAGGGCTGGGAAGCACTAAGCGGAAATGCATTTAGCTGTCTGGGTCAAAAACCATTTCCTTTGTTAAATGATTATTATTGTTCCAAGAGGATTTCAGTGGGAATTGAGGGTGCTTAGATAGATGGATTCACAGGTTTGCTGAGCTTCTATAAGGGTCTCTATATCCTCCACCATAATTCTACATCATAACTTCCAACACCAATAACTCTTCTATGACTCCCAACAGATATTCCTGTGCCTTCCAAAGCAATAACTTCTCAATGAACTCCAGACCTGCCAAATCGACTGTTTTCCCCCTGTGGACGCCTGCTTTTTGGCCCTTCTCACTGCCCCCCTGGGAATCTTGACCCATTTACCTCTCCTTCTGGTTCCAAGCCCAGCGCAAGGGGAGATGAGATCAGAAAGCGATCTGCCTCGGACGTCAACAAATAGCTCTGGCACTAAAAGCTTTCAGTCATCTCCCATTTTCCTGACTGCTCTCAGCAGTCGAGGATCCAGATCTGGACCTGCTTGCACTTCTGAGCAAACCTTCCCTCGTCAAACGCTGCCCTCTCTCACAAAACTCACTTCTTCCCACCCATACCTCAAAATTGCTATGAGTGTGTCGCAGGTCTCCCCTGGAGAAATTATTTAGGTTATTCACTGGGGCTAAAGAACAAACACTTAAATAAGAAATAAATTGTTTTACATTTCTTGGGTTGCCAAGCCTCCCAGTTCAGCCATAAGAGCATTGTGCCAGGCACAGAGGCACAGAGCTGCTACCTCTCCATGCACTTGATCTTAACGATGTGTTAATTAAGCTAAGGTTAGAGCTGCTCATTACCTTATTATTTTTGGTTCTATCACGGTAATGCTCAATGGTCTCAATCAGGAACAGACTTTTTTTCCCCCCTCTCTCCTTTTAAGTCACAAATTATTTCAAGATCTGGTAAAAATAAATGCACACAAGCAGACTCTGCCCTTTTTCAGGGGATTTTGCTTTGCACAGGAAGAAAGGTTTCAACAGTATGTTTGAATCAAAAATGAACATATGCAGGAAGGGAAGAATGATGTGCATCAAAAGTTACCCTCTTTTGTTGTTGCTGCTGAAAAAGGGTTTTTTTGAATAAAGAAAAATCCCAGAAGATTAATCTTACAGCACCGGGTGCTGTGTACAATCAGTTTGTGCTGCAGAATGAATATTGAGCAAGGTAAAAAGCTGCCCAAAGGAGGACAGAGGAAGGATAAGTGATTTGACTCCACTTTTGGGCTCTCCTGTTGCTATTCCACTCACTGACCTGCAAACTGCTCCAGCTGCTGGGGCCAAACGTGGCCAGCCACCTCTCAGGTCATCCCCATCCCATGAGCACATGGAAAGCAAGCAGTGTTTCTGCACCTGAATAAGTAACCAAGATTTAAAAGAAGACACTAAATTTTCTGGAGAGCATGTTGAAGAAGCATGCCCTGGTGTAGGTCTCCCTGTGACAGGATGCCTTCAGGTGTGTGCAATGAGTTCTCATCAGTCCTGTGAAGAACTGCCACAGGTACAGCTCTTACTTGTCCTAGGGACTGGGTACCAGGGGGACCAGGAGCTCTGCAAACCATCCTAGTCTGAAATCCAATGAAAACCAGGAGGGATAGGCAGATGGGGAATGCCATAGAGGAAATTTGGGCAGGTTCTCTTGACACTGGAGAAGATGCTGGTGCTCATTCTCAGGGGGTGATGCTTCTACCCTGGGAAACAGGGAATTCCCCAACTCCACTCCCTCCTAGGCAGGGGGAAGTAAGCCACAAAATCCTAGAATTGCAGAACCTTAAGTTTTAAAAAGACCCCTTATATCACCAAGTCCAACCATTAGGACCTCTCATTGTCCTAATGCAGGAGGATCCAGTGCTTCTAACACTTCTAACCTCTGACTACTGTAGCTGCCAGCTTCTCCTTATGGGTATACCTAGATGTCAGCATAGGAATCCCACCAGGAAGACAGGCTTGTATCACATCCCCCAGCTGCACTCCAGTGCCCTGCAAATGACCTGGCTTTTGAAAGATGCCATCACATCCGTACTATCCAATTACTAGGAAACAATTAAGCCCATGATGGACCTCAAGACCACCACAATAAAATGTGAAAGTGAGCCACCTGTTCCCCCAGAGCCTAGTTTCTGCAAAGGATTTGCAACCCAACTTCACGTCCTTTGTCAAACAGGAGTTAGGACTCCTCTTCCCTGGTTGTCAATCAAATACAGGCTATGCCATTTCTGGCTGCTTCTGAAAACCACTCAAAAATGTCATTAAGAAACAAAACCTCTAGAAAATGTTACTGTTTCCCCAACCTGTGCTGGAATCATCACTTCCCTTTGCATTTGGTGCTGCTATATTCATGAGGAAGGAGCTGGTTCTGTCCCACAATTTAACCCTTGACTTCAGAAAATCTCCAAAAGGGAAAAAAAAAAAAAGCACTCTTTCTGAGGGGTAGCCCACAGGAAAAAGACTTCAGAGAGGATCAGCAATGCTTAAGTGGATAACAGAGCAGAAATGGCTCCAGCAACTGGGGCAAGAGAGGACTTTTCTAGGGAGGGTGGTGTCTCCTAAAGCAGCAAGTCCCGTTGGCTCTAGTTTTCCAAAGAGGTCTCATAGCATAAAGCGATGCAGGCAGACACACAGCAACTTACTTGGAGGCTCTGGCATCCAGGCTTCGAGCAGGAAGGCGCTGTACAACTGCACTAATTATCTGCTGAACATCTGTCTCTCCCCTACTATCGTGGGGCTGGAGGAGTCCTCCTGCATAGCTGAGGATTAGCACTGGAAAAGATTTTGTTGACTGTGTAATTTTGTACAGGAGGGGGAGAGAAAAAATCCTACAGATTCCTTCAAAGGGGGGGTGTTTCAGGGAGAATCTCTTGGATGAAGGAGACAAACTTGTGCTCTAAATCAGAGACCTTGCTGGAGAAAGAAGCAGGCCCTTGCCGTGACGTGGGCTGAGGGATTTAGTCCTTAACTCCAAATTTGGGGGAGCAGGAGCTTTGCCCCTGTGGTCCCATACACTGCAAGCCACATCAGGGATCTGTTACAATCCAGAGGGTTCTGGATTGTAATCTTCCTCCCTTCAAAATCCCTTTCATATCTCCCTACAGCCAAAAACGAGATCGCAGAAGATTAATGAAGTGAAACCGCAGAGGCACAGGGGAAACAGTGCATGGTTGGGCTCCCCTTGATCTCTCCATCCACACTTGGTGAATTGAAATCCTTGTTGGAAGCTGGAGCTGCCCTTCAACAAAGCTGCTGGGTTTCAGTAGGAGCAGAGCCTGGGGCAGGCAGGATAAGCCCCCGGGGTGGGGAGAGCTTGCATAGGGCTCCTGTGGCAGTCACCCAGCCTGCTCCACTGGCAGCAGAGGTTAACTACCAGAGACCAGTCTGTTGGTGGTTTTCCAGGGACTGCTTCACTGCCCTGGGACAAAGGGGAATTCCCGAGTTCACCAGTGGCTCCAAAGTTTAATAATAAAAATAATAAGACTTTCACTTGTGGTGTGGTACCCAGGGGAAGGTGTGCATCCTTCTTGCTGTCCTGGCCAGGATGCAGTTCTCCCAAAACTCCTCTATATCTAGGGAGAGAGGCAGCAGCACAAAGGACCCAAGACAGGCTGCTGACATAAATCACTCCCTAATAAACTGAGGAGCCTTTTTTTCTGAAGAGGCAAGGGAGGGGATATGGAACTGCAGGCAATGGACATGGGTGGAGGGAATACATTCTTAATCTTCTAATCTTCAGTCTGCATCCCCCCAAACTCGAGACGAAAAAAATTGCCCAACTTTGTGTAACATCCACTACCCACATTAATGAGGTTTGTGGCAATATGAACAAAAAGCCTGAGAGAACCCTAAAAACCAAACCTGTGGAGAAGAGAAGTGAATTCCCCACTGTTTAATTAGTACAAATGTCTTATGAGCTGGGAATTTTTTTTCCTTTCAAGGCCATCAGGGGCCAGAAACTTGCACAATAACACAAACAAAACGTCCCTTAAAATCAACTGGTGCTTTTGGCCAAGCAGAAACGGTTGGGATTTCCAAATATGGCCCATGGGAACAACAGCCCAGGCATTCTCGGGAAGCATCTCAGAGCCTAAACTGTCTCCCAAGAATAAAACCCTCCAGTCCAGCATGACAAAAGAGCCATTGCACGACAATCGCTATCACACAAGCGGGCAAATTAAGCAATCAATCAAACGAGCAATACCTGGGAAAAGAGTGGCGCACAGTGCAAGTTGCACCAGCAGAAGGAGGACAGGGCTGAGCTGTGGTTGCCTCACATCACACATTGTCTATTGTATCCCTTCTCCGTCAACACCACAACAAGTGGGGGTTTCTTTTCGGTTTTGGCTTTTTAATCCAAGTTTGGGGAGCAGGACCCTTTCTTGGAGAGAATACAGGTATCCAGCAAGAGCATTTGTTTTGGACTCGGACACTACATAAATCAAGGGGTATTCCGTGGGGATGTGACAGAGCAAAAAATTAGATGTAAAATTTGCCAGACAGCAAGAAACGAGCTAGAAATTGTTGCCGTCTCTCCTGGGTCAGGGAGGGAATCCTGTCTCAAAGGCTTGGGATTGCGTGTGTGCCGCCAGCTTCACATAATGACGTTCCCTGGGGCAAAAAGAGAGGGAAGACTTTTTAAAAATCACCCATGACTTACTATCTTCCATCTCTTTTAATTGCTTCAAAGGACATGGCCACTGCCCATCCATGGACCGAAAGACCAGGATGTGATTTTTGGAGCCCAGCTGTGCCACACTGAGAGCACAGCTGAGCAGCTGCTCAGCACCCAGAGGCCCAGATATGTTTGCAAACAGATCGGGTAAACGGCTGCATGTTTGTAAGTGTATTTTAAAAATCAGATCCTGTTGGCAGGCAACTCTCAGACAGCAAGCGGGGCCAAATCCCATGAATAAATTGCTTGGAGCGAGTAGTTTGACGCGCCATTATTCATAACTAATGCAGTCCTAGTAAACAGAAAATGGAGGCCAAATCTGCCTGTATAGACACCAATGACCTCATCTATTTTCACCCTATTTACTGAGCAAAATAGGAGCAGAAGAGAGTTACCACCATCCTCTAAAAGGGGAAATGGAAGTTTTGAAGAAACAGTATTCCCTACAGCTCCAGAGTGCAGTGGGAGTGTGGTAAGCAGGGACTCAAACTGAACTCAGAGTCAGAGCAGAAATTTGGTCCTACCAGCGCAAAGAAATAAATAAAACCAACCAAGTCCCTCTCCCATTTCTAAGCAGCTCTTGCTCAGGGTTATGAAGAGCACGGTTTGCCTGAGACAAGAAGAAAGCTGGAGCCAGCAGAAGGGGGCACAGGACCCACAGAGCCCTCCTCCCGTTTCCCAGCCAGCATTTCAAAGCAGGTTATATAGAGTTTTTTGGGAGCAGGCAAGCTGCAGTGCACTTCCCAACCTCTCCATAGTGAATTTCTAAGCAAAACAAACAAAATAAATGAGGGAAGTGAAAAGGGAGCAACAGGCTGCTCCTCCACCCAGCACAGCAACTGCAAGGCTGCTCAATTCAACCATCGAACAGTTGGTTAAAGCAAACATAAGACACAACCCTCATGGTGTTTTCATTCAGAAAAAAAAACATCAGAAGTCCCTGCCAGGGCATACTGCACAAACAAAACACCCATCCTGATTGCAGATGGGAAGGGAACTTCGTGAAGCCCAGGTCTGCTAATGCTCTTGCAGCCACCACAGCAGCAGCTGCTTCCAAGCAGCAGTGAGGCTACAAACCAGAGCAGACATGCTATTTCTGCCACATTTCCCATGTTCTTTAAGAATTACATTTGTTTCAATTTGGGCAACACATAGGAAAATTGTGAACACGGCTGTGATCACTCTTCTCTTGCTTCCTTTCCCAAATAATGCAAATTTCAAAAGCATTTTATTTGCAAGTTGCTTTCACCCTGAAGAGGCCAGCTCAGCACCTCCAGAATTTACCTTAGGGAAAACCAGAGCCACTGACCTGAAGACTGCCACATCTCAAATAAGAAGAGAAATACTTCTGTAAAAGATAAATAAAATTTATTATGCTGCTTACAAGTTTCAGCCCATTAAAAAAATTGCCCTGATTTGAATCACTGACTTTTAAAAATAAATACTGTTCTTTCATCAATAAGCTTAAAATACGAACTAACCACAAAACCCTTTGGAAAAAAAAAGAAACATAAAAATGATATCTTTACACATTAATAATGTTTATTGATCTAACTGCAAGCATATGTCCACATCCATAATCTTACCATATCACACATCAATAATACTTTACACTTTTTTCATATTAAACTACGCTATTCCCATGAAACCAAAGTCCTAAGTATTACCCTAAAAAGGCCCTTGACATTTGAATGCAGAATGGTTGCATTTCAAAGTAGTAACACTAAGAGCACATTTGGTTACTCAGACTGGCATTAACCATTCATAAAGTGAACGGGGCAGAGTTGTGGGCATGACAGAAAAACAGAAACACTTTTAATTGTACCAAAACCACGGGAGTTTTCTCTGCCTCCTTTTGCTATCACCTTCTTCAACATCTCAGCCCCTAAATTTATTAAGCAGCCAAAGCAGCTTGGACCAAGAGCGGCACTGCCAACTCTCTGTGCCCCTTTGTTTTGGACGAGCCTTAGCATATAATCTGTTTATTAATGCTTTGAAGAGGGGCTGAGCAGCGAGGAGGAAAAAATGGCAGATGATAATATTATTTAGGCTAATCAAGAATATGATGGATAGGGGAGACCATCAAAGTGAACGGCAGTGCCAGGCAGTAAGGAAGCATGGCGTGATGATAAATGCAATGCACCGCATGCTGAAAGGGAGATTTTGAACTAATCACACACATTGCTGAAGCCTAAATTAGCTGAAAACAGCCAGCAAAGTGATGTCAGCCTTTGTTCTGTGGCCACAGCTAAAATGGCAAACAAAATGTGAGGTGATATATAAAGACCCAGGATTATAAAATATGTGATGTTGTAAATAAACAATATGCCCTGACCCGTAATGTTTGGATTTATCCTGGATATCCTGCATAAAGAAAAGTCAGGGGAAAAGAGTATCTGTTCAGACATGGGCAATAAAAGCAATGAGATGTAGAGAAAGAGTAGAGCTTGAGACTTTAATTTACAAAGGAGGCGGATAAACAGGAAGAGAAAGGAGGTGCAGTAGCAACAGAAGGGAGCTGACAAATGTTCCTTGAATATGGCAGGGGCAGGAGAGTCCACAAAACCAAAACGGAGATTTCAAGCTGCTTTATTTACACACATAGCACCTGGTGCACAGCCAGGTCTTGGTCTATGCCGCATCCAAGCATTCCCACAGACCCATGACCAGGGTGAGTTGAGAACTCAAATTAAATGCTTTGATTTCTAAGAAGACTCATAGGTGTGTGGTAGCACTGGGGGTGGGTCAAGGAAGGGTCACGTAGGCAAAAGGGCACCAAGGTCAAGGGAAACACCAACACAGTCAGCACAAGGTCTAATGGATGAGACCTGTATCTGGAGAGGAAAATGCAATCTGCTCCCTATGGCAAAGTGCTCCTGGATGGGGAGAGGCAAGAGTCAACCCATGCCCTGCAGCAGGCAGGCTTTCATGGGTACCTCTTGGGCATATTTAGGCATTTATTGAGTTGGGCTCTCTCTCTTCTTGTGTCTCACTCAAACCTTGGTGAGGAGCACCGCTTCCAGCACATCATCAGGAACACCATGTCCACGTGGCTCTTCAGGGCAGCTGCTGCTCACAGTGAGGTAACTGAAGTAGAGCCCCTACCTTTCCCAACACCATTGGGATGCTCCTCAACACTGTCCTCCCCACATCCAACAGCTGCATCCCAAAACCACAGTTGCCCAGGGGCAGATGGGCAGACACAAATCCTTGTGTGTCTCTCCATCTTTCCCCTCCTGTTTTCTGAGGTCCGGTGATTTCCCAGCTGATGAACACATTACCACCTCATTCAGCAACACCTCGGAGGCGCTCACGTTTCAGGCCCCGGCGAGAAAAAGATGAAGTATGAAAATCCCTTTCCTTTCCAATCCAGTCCTCCCAGCATTGGCCAAGGAGCAAACACAAAACGCCTCGGAAAACACACAAAAAACACCGGACGTGAGAGGCTGTGCCGAAGTCGCACCATATGCAGGTGTCAGGGAGAAAGGTCTCCCGTCTCCCACGCCAGGCTGCTATCTCCATCCCACAAAGCCTTCCCATGAGGGGTTAATAGCTGAAGAGATTCCTTCCCTCCACTGGCTTGTCGGTGAACAGGACCAGGTGGAGAAGGGGGAGGATTTGCCTAGCCATGCCTATCAGCACCAATGGGTATCTGGAGATGGTACCTAGTCTTGAGCCTTCAAATATGTCCATGCTGACATGGAGAGCTGCACATAGAGAGCCCCTACCAAAATATCATCTCACCATTCAGCCACAAGTGTCATTGGGGAAAACTCCTCTCCCTGCCCGCGGAGCTACAGCAAAGGGAGAAAGGCATCAGGTCAGGACAGGAGTTAAACATTACCCCCCAAGACATCTCCTGGTGACATCCCTGTGCACAAACACAGTTTTTTTCTTTCAGATAAGTTAAAACCAATAAGACACACCGGGAGTTTGTCCCGTTTCTGCAGGCAGTGGCTCCAGAGCCCCCGTTCTGGGGTATTGTTTAAGAAAAGTGAGAAAAGTATCCACAGCAGTGATGGAGAAAATGTTGGTCATGCTCCGGTATAAGGGAGCATGTCAGGCAACCTCCATCTTCTTCCAAGGTCCTTGGGAAAAGGCATCAACTCAGCATCTCATGCCAATGATGCTTCGCAGGAAAGGTCGTATTCTCTTCTCTGAACAGCTTTTCAGAAAGGGAAGGGGTTTACAGCAATTATAGCCCTCATTGTTCCTCCCTTCAACATCCTCACAACCCCAAGCACAGTAAAAAAACCCCACAGGTCTGCTCCACACTGGTTTTTCACCCCATAAATAGAAATAGGCTGATCACACCAAATTCATGCAGGATTTTGTGGAAAGAGCAAAAAAAAATGGGACAGAGGTTTGTTTAGTGGTGACAACCCAGTCCTGCCTCTTTGACATTTGCTCCGAACCAGTGAACTGCACAGCATTTGAACTTTTGTTCAGACAGATAGGCCTGTGTATTTAGAAATCCTTGAAACTCATCCATCTGCAAAGACAGCAACTCTCGATAATGCAAAAGCTCTAGCCGGGATGCTGAGCTCAGCAGATCTCTCTACAAATGATTCCTATTAAAGTAAAAAATTACAATGCAAGCTTCTATTTGACAATCCAAGCTTGACACACAAAAAAAAAAAAAAAAAAAAAGGAACAAAAAAACTGATAATATGGTTGTGCCAGCCAAATTTATAGACCACTGAGGAGCTCTGGGAAGGCATTGGAAGACCTGTTCTTCATTGCCTGCCCGATGCCCAGACTCTCCCAGAGGAATGGACTCTTCATTGCACCCCGGACCATTCTGGTTCAGTCATCCTGATCGGGATCTGCTCAGCAATTCAATGCCTCTAGAGATGGAAACCCCAGCCTACTTGGCTGGCAGTCCGTTTGGACATCCATCCATCCACCTTTTCCATGAGGATCATCTCTCCTGGCACCCAGCCTGAACCTTCCACACTGTGTTTTACCCCCAAGGTTCATTGCCCCAGGGACACAAGGTCTGGATTCCCGGGGAGATTTTTGCACCTCCGAAAGCTTACAGCTTTTTGCGGTTTCCTCTTCTCCAGACTCAATACTTCCAAACCACAGTTTTTAGGATGTGGGAAATGCTTAGGTCCCTGACTGCATTGTACACCATCAACATCAGGAAAAGACTGAGAAACTCCTCGCAGGTGATCAGTGCAGCCACACACCAGCACTGGTCCTGATCCCACCAGCAAGGACAATGAGTTACAACTACCAGAACCAAAGGAAAAACACAACCATCCTAAATAAGAGCTTGAAGACCACTTGAGGCTAGAGCAAACTGCAGGAGAGCCCTTACTGTGGTTTCCCGAAGTGGGGCAAGAGGGTGGGATGTGCTGGGGAGATAGATACCACTGGTAACACGTCCCCTCTCCCTCTCTGCACGCCAGGGCAGCAGCAGAGTTCTCAGCTCCCAGCTCCCTGCCCTCTACAAAGCCTAAACCAGCAGATTATCACGTTAACGCTTCAAATGTTTAATTTCCTGCTCCAATTACATTGGTTTTGCAGCAGAGAGGCAGGAGGGGGGAACAAGTGAAAACAAGCCTGGTGTTTCTAACTAAACCCAGAGTGACCTCAAGACCACCAGGTTTCCCTTCATCTCCATGGATGGGGGGGGTCAGTGTTCACACCAGCAAGGTGGCTGGATGGGAGCCACCTGAGTGCCAGCCTCTCAGGCCAGCAGTGGAGTCACTCTCCATTTCAGAGCTAAAATGAAACGGTCTTTTTCTTCGGCAGCTCTGTCGACCTCCAGAACACTGCAGAAACATTTGTTGCACATCAAGAAAAACAAGGCAGCTGGTGTTTGCAGAGCCCCAGCTGCAGAGAGGGGCTGAGGGAGCATCAGGAAGAGAAAGGGGATAGGGTAGGAGGAGGGCAAAAATAGTGTGAGTAGGGAGGGAGGATATCAGAGTGCAGGGTAGCTATGGAGTGAAAAATGGAGGAATGAAAAGCACAAAGGGAAAATGAAGCAGAGGGAAGGCAAGAACATAAGAAAGGGGGAAAGATAGTGGGGAGAAAGAAGAAGAGAGTGCAGAGAAAAGAAAGTGAGGGTGTGGAGAAGGGAAGAGAGAGAGTGAGGAGAAAAGCACTCAGGAAGCTGCAGGCTGTGGCCGCATGCAGGCTCCAGTGGAGCTGTATCTGTCTGGACACTCCCCTTGCCACATCCATCGGGTTGCTCAATCCTCCCCAGAGGAAAAGAGAGATCTGGAGGAAAAAAGATATCCCAACCCAGGTGTCTTGCAGGACAGCAAGTCCAGCTTGAGTTGCTTTCGAGAAATATTAAAAAAAAAACAAAACTCATCCATGAGCAAATCACTCAGCCTGAAACCCCTGGCTGCTTACAGGGAAACGTGGGGCTCTGGAAGTCAAAATCCCATAGAAAACGCCCAGTGACAGCTCTGCATCATCCCAATTCCCCCTGGGGGGAAGGTGGACCCTACTGCCCTCAGCTGGGCTGGGCCAGGGGATCTTGGTTGCCCACAGAGCCCGGGATGCTTTCCCTTTGGTGCCTTCCCCGGAGGTCGCCCACGGCTGCTGTTATTTATAGCCAGCTGAGCACACACACACTGCGCTGAGCTCACCCGAGCGCACGGGGAAGAAGGCGAGGAAAAAGGACTGACCTTGGGGTCAAGGCCAGGAATAGCCGCCAGCGGCAGAAATAGCTAGTGCCATGTTCAGCCCTGGTTCTTCGAGAGCCGCTGGATCAGAGCATGGTGTTTCCAAGATTTCAGCCCCAGTCAGGACAGGATTGATTTCTCCTTTGGACTCATGTTCCTCCATAGCTGCTCTCCAGCTCCAAAAATCTGCCGGGTGGATGGAGCAGGTGGGAAGGGGCAGGAAAGCAATCCAGCGGTGGGGAGGGGATGACTGACCTCCAGAAAATGTGCTGGAAAAGCAAGGGAGGCAGGTCGCGAGGAGGGACGGGTTTCAGCACCTGCTGCGGCGAAGCCTGACGCTGACCTGGGAAGGGGCGACGCAGGGGAGCGGATTCCAGAGGATTTTGGCAGCGTGCAGTGATCAGCACGCAGCTCGATGACTCCTTTGGGTGCCTGCGAGAATCTCAGCACATGAGATCAACGTGGACGGTGTGCAGACACGAAGACCGTCACGTGCGCGCCGCTGTCCCTCCGGGGAGCCTGCGAGCAGAGACAACCGCCCCTGTGCCCCGGGCGTGCACAGTGTGGGCACCCTCCCCACCCTCTAGGCATGTGCATGTATGAACACACGTCTGTTCGCACGTGCGAACACAAAAGCCTGGTGCACGCTGCCGCATCCAGCCCACATACAAAGGATTTTCCTGGCTGCCGTGGCAGGACCTGCCTGCAAACGCTCTGGATCTCAGCACGCCCACCTTGCTCCACGCTTGGCTGTGCTGGGGCATCCTGCCCCAAGGCAGGGCTGGATGCTGCTCCCAGGTCAGGGAGCAATGGCTGAACCCTTCTGTCCAGGATCACTGCTGGTTATGGAGACAGTGTGAGACCACGGGAGTAGGAAGGTCTAATCCTGCTTCCTCCAGCACCAACCCCAAAAGCTCAGTCACTGCCAGAGAGTTGAATTATTAAACCTCAAGTACCACATCCAGGGGTTAACACTTCAGTGAGTAAGTGGAAGATGAAGACAGACGGGAGTTTGGTGGAGCCTGTGCAGAAGGCTGAATGCCCTGGGCGAGCAGTGCTAGCCCACTGGCTACCTGCTCTGCAAACAAAACCACCTCAAGTTCCCTGCAGAGATGAGAGGAGGTTTGACCGACTCTTCTCCCAACCACCCTGTGTTCTGCCCTCCTTGGAAAGCTTCCCAGCCGTCTCCAGGGTTTTGAGAGAGGGATGATGCTGTGACTGCATGGCACTTCTCCGCTGCCCCCACCAGCTCCAGAAGAAATACAACCTGTCCTTTCCATAAGGTCTCCCTGGGGGGCCACTGCCTGCCTAGGCTCTGGGGCCACAAGGCCCTCAACCTGTGCAGCACTGAAAGGCTGAGATATAGAAAGAACTGCCTCTGGGCTTTTTTTGCTGCATGGTTTTGAGCCACATTTTGGATATGAAGGGAAATCCAGGGCCCACCTGGTCCTGCCCCCCAGCTGGACCAACACAGCAAAGCAAAGCACTAAACCAGTTCTGTGTGCTTCTTCCCAAGAGCTCTGGAGGATACTTCGAGCACCATTGACTGGATCGCCACAAAATAGATATCCCCAGTGTCAGATGGGAGAATAGATGACCCATTGCTCCATTAAGAGCCTCTTCTGCTTAATTTTCTGATCTGGATGCTGTGTCTCCCAGCCCGTTGCTGCTTTTGGGTACCAGCTGTGCAAATGCACCTAGAAGGAGCCAGGCACGGCAAAGCAGAGGAGGTAAAAAGGCAGCCAGGGGAAGTCTCCCAGACCACGGGGATATGTAGCACCAGACAGGTCTCACCAGGTGGCAGCAGGTTGTGCTTGCATGGCTGGGGAGTGAAAAGAAGAGCTGGAGAAAGCAGAGAGGAAAACCAGAAGTTGAGTAGAAAACACACAGCACTGGTCGAGACCTTCCTGCCTCTTGCAAAAATACACACTTAGGCAGGTATTTCTGGCGGGTGGCTTGCACAGGGCTAGTGGACACAGTTCCTGCAGGTGTTATCCATCACCTGCAGCTCTCCCATACTCCTGTGGCAGCTTTGCTCACGGGTCGCCTGCCAGATCCACTTCCTACCGAAGTGGCCCAAAGAACCGTGGAGGCAGGTGCTGCCACAAGCACAGAGGTCTGTACCAGCTGGGGGAATTCATCTGTCCAACTATGCCACACCAAAGCCCCGTGACCCAGTGGGAGGTGTCCCTGCCCAGGGCAGAGTCGGCTGGTACTGGATGATCTTTAAGGTCCTTCCTAATCCAAAGCATTCTGTGACTCTATGAAAGCCCCTTCCTCAAACCCATCCAGGAGCAGAAGTATCCCCTTGAAGTTTCTCCTGTTTGCAACACGCCTCTAAGCCCTGACCACATCAGCCCAAAGCCCTGGAGAGAAAGGGCTTAACAGCATCAGCTCCAGAAGAGCCGTGTCCCAGTGGAACCAGGACAAGAGCAAGGAGATTTGTGTATGCACATCTGGGGCAGAGCCAGTCCCAGGGAGCCCATGGAGACCTCCCTGCCAGTCCAGCATGCAAAACTCAGCATCTGGTCCCGAGGTAGGTTGTTTTTTTTTTTGTTTAACAAACTACTCTCCAGCCTTGTAAGGCGAGTCCCCGCGGTGCCCAAATAAGCTGAGTATTTTTGGCTGCTACCCCTGCAGCCTTGGGCTGGCCTTTGGGAAATGCATACCCTGCAGCCCTCCGTGCCCTGGTAATTGAAGAGGCTGCCTCTTCTCTGCGCCAGAAAAGGGATTACAGGACACGCTTAAGGGCTTGAATTCATAACCTTCAGCGTCCCCCCGAGCTGGGGACCCTCCTGCCTGAACCGCGGCAGCGGCACCACTAGCCGGCAGCACTGCCAGCCACGTCCATCCCAGGCATCCAAAGGGCACGACCGGTGTTTGGGCTTCAAGCTGGGGCAGAGCATGCCAACCCTCTGGGCTGCTCACAATTAGCCGCTTTTGAGGCTGCAAGGAGACAAATTACTATAATTTAGCAAACAGACTTTATCTTAAAACGACTGCCTTACCCAACACCTATTGATTCCTGCTCCCCTTCCAAAGAACTCACCACAATTAAGTTGTCACATCCTTAATGCCCACGTAAAAATGAGTCAGCTCCAGTGTCTCCCAGAAAAACCTCATGTGTGCAGGATTACAAAACCCAGCTGCCGAGTTTCCTTTTTACTCCTGAATTAGCCGGAGATGAAATTTATCTCAGTGGTAGACAGCAGAGCTTTTATCTGCATCCCTTCAGCTGCCAGGCAGCTTGCAGACAACTCAGATCTTACCTTTCCTCTTCCAAACTGCCAATGGTTTTGTCCCCCACAGGCAGGGCATTAGGGAGGGCAGGAACTCAAGTTTTGTGGCTTGCAGCCCTGCAGAGCTGATCCCTGGCCGCTGGGACAGAAGGGCATGCTGCAAAGAGGGGGTACAATTGCTAGGACCCCATCACCCCAGGGGGCTGGCACAGGGATGCTGTGGGATTTCCTGCCTCGTGGCCTGTCCCTACCCTGCTGGGAGTTCTGCTTGCCTGGGACATGGGCTGAGCAGCCAAAAATGAATCACAGTAGCATGTCATGACTCAGTTCCCCTACTGCCACATAGACTGAGTGTTGGTGACACCTTTACCAAGCACAGGAGACAGCAGCATGGGTCTCAGGAACACGGTGTGTTTGCAACTTAGGCAGGATTTTCTTCCTGAGAGCAGGTGAGGTGAGTTGAGAATTGCTTTTTCCTCCCTCAAATGGCCAATTAAGCTGCTGTTTTAATACCCAGTCTGGGATCATCACCATGCACTACATTTCTCTTGCTCCCCAGTGGAACAGCTCAGGAGTTTACAAGTTCAGCCAATGTTGCTCCCCTGGGCCCTCCCAGGGACACCGTGGAGCAGCCAAAATGCCTCAGAGGGATGGAGGGAAGGTGAAAAACCCCTAGCTATTCAGTAGCATCATGGAGTAGAATTGATTCAGTTCTGGGACAGCCAATGGTACCTGCAAATCCTGAGGTTTTGCATTTCCAGTGCCCCAGACCAGCTCAGGAGGAGGTTAACTATCCCACTGCTGCTCACCAGGAGACGGGAGGGTAGCCAAGTGGAAAGATAGCACAGAAAAACAGCAGCAGGGGGGAAAAGCCACAAGACCTTGACGCCAGAGATTAGGAAGGGATCTTTACAGAGATTGGGGAGCTAGACCTAATTACACACCATGCACTCCAGCAGTGAGCGGCCAGCTGCCGTTCGTTTCACGATTGCAGCAGATAGATTTGATAATCGATGCCACATAGTGGGGATAATCTTCCCCTCTCCATCTCTGGACACTTATTTTGCTGCAGGGAGTGTTGCAGCCAGCTCTGCAGAGAGCCCTGAACCTGTATGGACAGCTAGGAAGGCTTAGGGGTGCAGATATAAGCACCCAGATGGGTGCTGAGCCCTGCGATAAGGGTGCACGGTGGTGGTGCTGGTCTCTGCGGGTCCCCAGTGAGAGCATCCCACCCCAAAACCTCCTTAAAAGAGAGGACTCTGTCGTCTTCACTGGTGAAGCCAGTGTCATTTATCGATAATGTCCCTGTGAGGCACGCAGGGGACTGAACAGATGCATGAGAAAGGCTCTGCAAAGTATCATAAAAGCAAGAGGAAAAGCCACATCATAAAATACCAAACACCAGGAGTTAATAGGGGGCACCAGGGATGCCACGGCTCTCTTCTCCACCCTGGAAAGACCTTGAAGGAGCTCAGCATAGCAATTTTTTTACTGCATGAAACTCAGGTATCTCTTGCTTGTTTCAAAGAGGACAAAGTGGCCCCCAACAGCAGGGCCGGTTCCCCACTGGGGCCATGGGAGGGTGGTGGCAGGCAGGGATTAGCAAGCCCCCTCTGACCCCCAGCTCCCATCCTCTCCGAACGTCAATCAGGCACCTGCCAGTGCAGCCAATTCACTTCCATTTGGAAAATTAAAGAAATAAAATGAATCGTTTGCTTAATTTGAAAGGGTGGCAGGAAGCAAAGATGCCTTGGGCTCATGCCAGCGTGCGGAGCTCTGCTGCTTCTAGCTCGACTGCAGGGTTTCACTGGGGCAAACATCAGCCTGTTCCCCTCCTCTGTCTGCTGGACCAAAGAGACCCTGTGCAGGGGGCCACAGGGGCTCCCAGCCTGCTCCCACCAGTCCCTGTGCTCCAAAACTGGGCAGTGGTGGGCAAGCATAGGAGTGCTCAGGGCAGTAATGCCCCCTTCCCCCAACTACATCCAAGAGTCACAAGGACCAGTTTCCCCCGAGCACACTGCCCCACCATGTGCTGGGAGGGCGAAACAGCCAGGATCACTTCCTCAGGGGCATTTGGGGTTTGAACACTGTGCCTTTGACCTCTTTGACCTCTGCTGGTCCCCCGCACCCTTGTGCCAGAGCACAAAGCAGGAATGAGGGAGCAAAGGTGGAGGTAAAATCAACAGGGAGACACCTCCCGAAGTGTTATCTCTCTGTGTCCCTATGGGTTCTGCTCTGGAAGTGTACACCCCCCCCCAAACTTTCATGATTTTGGGGACATCACAGGCAATTCTCCCTGTCTCAGCTGCTCTCAGCTCTGGGACAAACTTCTCTTCTTGTGAGCTGCCCTCATCCCAGTTCTGCAGCCCTACAGCCTGTAGCTTTCACTCCTACC
This sequence comes from Myiozetetes cayanensis, assembly GCF_022539395.1. Classification (NCBI taxonomy): domain Eukaryota; kingdom Metazoa; phylum Chordata; class Aves; order Passeriformes; family Tyrannidae; genus Myiozetetes; species Myiozetetes cayanensis. Next base: position 64,188,811 of record NW_026087631.1, read on the forward strand.
CTGTCCCAGGAAAGGGAGAAGGATCAGGAGGGGTCTCTGTCCTCCAGCTGACTCTTTGAGACAGAACTGAACTCTGGGCTTTATCCTTACCCCTCCCCAATGTGTCCTACTGACTTGCAAGACACAAACATCATCTCATTGCTTTTTCCCTCTTCCCCCACCCCCCCACCCCCCGCCCCGCAACAAAGGCGAATCCCCAAATCCCAGCTCCTTCCTGCCAAAGACATGTGCACCTGCAGAGCAGCTGATGCCAACATCCAGAGCAGAGCCAAGCACAACAAACGGGCTAAAGAGCCCTCACTGCACAGAGACCAGCTTACAAAAACAACTGTATTTCACCCAAACTCTATTAAACTGTCCTGGGTTATTGCTTCGTTTCCTTTCCCACCACTGAGGATCAAATGAGATTTCTGTGGCTACACAGAGATGCTCACACATCTCTACCTTCAGCTGCCCCTTCTGTGCTCTGTGCAGGGTGAAGCCCACTGTGGGGCGGCGCAGCTTTGCATGCAAACGACTTCCCCTCTAAGATGACTTCTTCACACTGGGAAAAGTACAACTGCCACATTCCTGCACAGAGTTATGCAGTGGGGCACCCAAACTCTTTGCAAGAGCCCAAGAAGTCCTGCATGCGGGGTTCTCCTTGAAAAGCCCGAACAAGGGGGTCGCACAAGCTTCCAAGCCAAAAGGGACCGCTGTGACAGTGATACCAACCAGCACAGCCCTATCATGTCCTGATACTCTTCACCCCCATGAGCACCAACCCCGCTCTCTGTGCAGCAACTAACATGGCATTAACTCAGGAACAGGGCACTGCTCCCTTCCCTTTCCCTGTGGGTGTCCCTCTCATTTTACCTTCAGCCTTCTGGGTTTTCCTCTGGTAAACTTAGAAAGCCAGCTGTGAACTAGTCTCCTTGTTTACAACGCAGAGGATTTAAAAGCTGCCCAGGAGATTCAGGGCATGACTCCCATTAATTTCACCAAGTTGTACACATCTAAGCCTAAGCCGTCAGTTTCTAACAAAAAAAAAAAGTGTCTCACTTCAAGGCAAAAAATAGACAAGAAAAATGAACTTTACTTTCAGAGGCTTTTCAAAATAGAAGCATCTGAAATGTAGCAATTCTTGCAAGCACTTAGCAAACTTTGCAAGCACATAAGCACCAATGGAAAATAAAATCACAAAAAAATTTTCTACTGCCTGTCTTGTCCCACAGTATTTGTGCAAACACACACACACACACACACACACTCTCTCCTCAGCTCAGCCATCAGCAGTGTCTGGGGAGGAAACACAGAGAAAAAGTCCAAGAAGTTTAATGAACTGTCACAGCTTAACAAACTAATCCCTGCTTATGCTCACCTCATCCCCAATGAAAGGCTGGGAAAAAAAAAACCTGTGCAACATAAGGCAGCTATCTCTTATCTGCTCCATTGCTCTGCAAGGGCAGAGGATTGAGCAGAGGCTCCTGGGTCACAGTGAGGCACCACTTGCTCCTCTGCAAGGCACGGCCAGAACCGAGCAGATACCTTGCAGTGAGAATTCCCATCACAAGTTTGTGTCTGTTTTCCACAAATACTTCAATTAAAGGTAAGAGATGTGCATGGGAGCAGGACATGGCTTACGAAACACTCATGGAAAGACAGCTTTGAACTCAGACATGAGCATGCACTGGGTACAGACAGACTGTGCTACTCATTCATGGCACTGGACTGGTCCTCTGCAGAGAGCAGGACTGCAGCTAGGCAAGCAAAAGTGGAGGCAGAAACAAAAGCCAAAAATGAGGTATAAGTGTTTTCCTCCTGCTTCCACTGAGCCCTCTGGGGAGAACACTGTGTCCCCAGAAAAACCTAAAGTAGGAGTCACTGGCACACCAAGCTGTCCTCCATGACGCTGCAGGGAGCCCAGCACCTTCATCTCAGTGTCCTCATACTTAGGAAAAAGGATTAGGTGCCTCACCAGCAGCCACAAACAGCAACATGAGGCAGGTTCCTGCTGGGCAAGCTGCTCCTGAGAGATGTAAATACTAGCTGGCAGGAGGCACTGGGTAAATATCTCGCAGCAGTGCAAACAACAGCAAGTAGCATTTTCCTGGTAAAGCAGCACCCAGGCTTTCAGTCAAAGCTCAGAGCTGTATTTTCTTAGACCCTTTACTGAGCTATCAAAAGGTTTTACCTCTCCCACCTCGTTTATAAACATGCACACACACACACATAACAAGCTTCTTGTCCCCAGAATCCTCCCCCTCTACATGAATTGCTTCCTGTCAATTCTTGGAGCAGAAAGGGGAGAAGCTCATCGTATGAAATATCATCCATTCCTGACCAGCAGCTCTGAACTTCATAAAAACCAGTGCCTGCACGCAGCAACACATTGTCATAACATGGGCACTGTTTCAGAAATGCCTACAGGGCAGCTGGTACCAAACTGGAAACGACTGCAGTGACACCAGGACGTAGATTTAGTTGAGCAAAAAAGCCTGGGTGCAGATGCTAAATCAGCTGGTAATCCTGTATCTCAGTGAGAAGGTGGGGTTTGTTTGGTAGGTTTTCTTTTTTGAACTAGGTAATGTTTTTCTAATACGGCAAAGAAAACCTTGGTTCCATCTGATGCTGGCTTGCCCTAAAGTAGTAGAAATACCAGCTCTACTGTCAATCTCTCTCACATGGATGCCATTTTGTCTCCCCTTTCTGTACGAGTTTCTAGGAATAGGTTAAAAATTTTCAAAAAAAATACAGTGTACAAACAGCAAAAATAAGAAGGAACTGGGGAAACTGGTGGTGGTCCCCCAGGGAGTGGTGAGGAGGTAGGAGGTTAGGCCACACAGCACAGATTTGCTTTTCACATCCTCTTCAAGAATACATCTAGTGGCTTCCACTCAGACCCCCATCGCTGCTAACACAACACCCCAAAGAAATGATTCTCTGCAGGAAGGCAAACAGGGTGACGGGATCTGCTGCCAAACCCTTACATCTCACAGTGGGAGAGAGGGGAGATCGAGAGGAAATGAAAAACAAATCCTGGAGCCGGTGATGTGCCGAGGGGTGGCTTCTGCACGGTGTTATCTTTGTCGGCAGGGTGGGCTCCGCGGGGGTCACCGCGGGAGAGGGGATTAAGCACTCGCATCCAGATGAGTGGATGTGCCTGCACAAAGGCAGGGGAAAGGGGAAGCTGCTCTGAAAACCAACAGGAGGGCAGGTCTCACTGGAATGGTTGTATCCCTGTGGATTTCATGGCTGGCCAAAGCACTGGTGGGACTCAAAGAAGGTGAATATGTTGGTGGTCTCCCTGGCAGCCAGGCTCCCCACAGAGGAGATAACTCCATGCCCAGGGAAGATGCCTACCTTGCCTATTGCAACCTACCTAGCATGAGTGAAGGGGATCCACACAGAGGAAGAAAGGGAAGAGGTGAGATGGTAGCATTAAAATATAAATGAGATGAGACAGCTCTGTAGATACTTTCAAAACTACACAGATGGGAAGCCACAAGTTACCAGGTCCCCACACACCATTAGCACATCACTTCTTAACCATCTATTAATGAAAGGGCTGCAGATAGTATGGTCCTGTCTTCTATATCATTACAATACTTTTCAGCCAATCCTCCTTCCCTCTCCAGTTTTATTCCAAGAAATTCCTCTGAAAGCTAACAGCCAAGAGCTGCACCTTCATTTCTCTTTTCCCTTCTTTCAGCCAAAGCTTTCAAAGCAACAAATACAAACAGAAGCAGGTCCACAGCAAGTTTCCATCTACTTCTTTTTCCATGCAGGCCTCACTGCCCAATGATGAAAGCCCAGAGCCCCTTTGGAAACTTGCATGAAGGTTCTCTGTCCAGCTCTGCCCACAAAAGCACATTGAAACATCTAAAATCTTTTATTCCAGGAAAATTATTTGCAAACTGAGCCCAAGCCCCCTCGAACATGTTTTGTCTCTTACTGTTTGCTGAAGACCTTCAATGGGCCACCAAGTTGCTTGCAGAAGTATTTGGTTTTCCCCCATAACCTCCACAGCTGATGGCCTCTCATGCTATGAATAAGGCACCTAAAGAATAATTCTGCATTATTGTAGAAAATAACATCACTTATTGCTAGTTTGTGTATCTTCTAAGACATGAGTATCTATACTGCCCTTTTCTCATTTCAGAGAAGCAACTTGCTTTCTGGATTCAGTAATAATTTCAGCAAAACCACAGGCACAAGAGATGCAGTTTTGGACTAAGAAAGCAACTCATCACTCCACTATTTATAAAACTTTTAAAATATATGTACAGACATAAAAGCACCACCCCCCCGTTTGTACACATACCACCTTATCTGATCAGACCTCATAAAAAACCAGATGCTATCTTGGAAAGCAACTTCCTTGGGAAAATAAACTGCCTGTAGTAAATCCCAGGGCCAGCATGGGCAGCTGCCCAGGCATGCTGCCTGAGCCAGGCTTGCCATTCTGCAGAGTCTCAGGACAAGTAGGGCAGGATTAATGCTCTCTGCAAAGCAGGAAAAGAACAGAGAGAAGCCATGAAAATCTCACGGCGACTGCTAGCAGGAAGCTGGGCTTCATGCTGGGGTTTTGGGGTGATGGAGGCAGCCGAACAAACGAAAAAAAACCCCACAACCCACGGATGTCAGCAGGCTGTCAGCGTCCCGGAGGCACCGCCACAAAATCCGCACGCAGCGCAGGGCTTGCCGGTCGGCGGGAGGGCTGGTGAGAAAGCAAACAACGCGCCGGGTGACAGCGGAGGCTCAGCGCAGGGAGGCTGTCAGCGCCCTGGGGTCGCGCAGAGCCTCCTGCCCCGACAGCCCGGCTGACAGTGAGCCACGCCAAGTGGGACGGCAGCAACTGCGTGCCGGCTCAAAAGCGGTGCGGGGGCAGCTTTCCCACAAGGCACGGAGCGCCAGCGCCCTTCAGCAGCCTGTGAGCCGGCTGCACCGCGATGCCGTCGGTCAGGCAGAGGGAGCCGGCGGGATGACGGAGGGTCAGCCCTGGCGCTCGGATGATCAGCGAAGCTTCCCAAACTCGCCGACGGAAATGAAAGTGCGCTGAACGCAGAGGGATGCCTGTCCCGGATATTCGGCGCGGGGAAGAATGTGGAGTTCTTGGAGCGGGCACGGCCACCCGCAGCTGTGCAAACAACCCCGCTGAGAAGGTGACTTACCTTGGCCCCCGACCGAGATCGCAGACCCCCCCCGCTTCCAGGAAGGCTTTTCCCTTGCCCAGAGACGGGACAAGCAAAGCTGAGGGCTGTTTCCCAGCGGGAAGCTGCTGTCTCACGGATCAGAACGTTAAACGAGATGGCTGGGGTTAGGACTGAGCTCCGATAGCCACTGTCAACCTGACCAGCACAGTGCACAGCAGTTGCTCCTTGATTTTAATTTATCCCCCCGATGGAGGCGAGTTTCTTTGCCAGCAGAAAAGCAGTGGCAGTGGCTGCAGGCGAGAGGGCTCACTGCACTGCTCTGGTCTCATCCCCCGCTGCAGCATCCCCCCAGCACAGGGATCCCACATCCAGTTGGATGGGCAGGAGGAATGCAAGGCCCCGATCCAGGAAAGCACATGCTGATCCATCAGCACCCACGTACTCCTGACCCCTCTCTTCCAGAGAAAAGTAACTTCAGACGATGAGAGAGGGAGGAAGGCAGAGTGATCAGCATCAGGTCTGGGGAGAGCAGGATGCCCCCCAGCACAGCCTGGTCAGAGCCACACTGGAGAATGACATTTTGGAATGTGGCTGCAACTCTGAGTGTCAGCAGGTCCCAGGGCAGTCTCCAAAAGACCATCACTGGTACTGCAGGCAGGAGAGGAAGAAAAAGGGACAGCTACAGATTTGGGAGGTGTGAGCCATGCTCCTGGCTCCACCACAGCTTCCCAACCAGAGGTGTGAAGCACATGAAGGCTGAAAGTACTCTCCGCTCTACCCTCCCCACCTTCAAACATAGGCAAAATACTACTTTTCTCCTATTTTGTCTCCCCACACTTGTCTATTGTGGGTAATAAATGAAGTCTGTAGGCCCTACAGTAAAAAAAGGTGGAAGAGTTTTAAATCCCACAAATCCATGGTATATTTCTGAGATGGGGGTAAGGAGAAGGGGAGGACCCAGCACAATCTCTAAATCTTTATTTCCCCAGGCTCCCTCAGCCTGTTTCCTCCCAGGCCTTTGTGCTACTTCAACCAACTTTTATTTTTGGAAAAACAAACCAGAACAAATGGCAATAAATATAGGCAGGCTTAGAGGGAAACTGCTGGGACTGCTCCAGGTCCTGGCAACAATCTCCTGAATGCTGCTGAAACCCCGGGGCCCATTTCTCCCCAGTGGGAGATGTAGTCTGTGCTGGGAGGTGTGGAATATGGTAGAAGACATGGAGCATGGTGGGAAATGTGGACCACAGTGGCAGCCCCACTGGACGATCCTCCTTCCCTGGCCAGGGGGCAGCTTGTCCAGCCCTGGCTGGGAAAGGGCTCTCCTCAAGCTCCTGGGCTCAGTGTGACTTTTCACCACATGCAGCTGTTTGATCCACATGGGCAGAGGAGGTGAAGAGCTGCCAGGCTGTCATGGAGAAGCCACAGCAAGGAGGTCACAGGGCACTGTGGCTCAACCCAGGGGACGAAGCCTGATCTGGGGCAGCAAAAACCAACCATCAGCTGCAGCAGGCTGGGTGGATGGGGGCTTCCCTCCCCAACATCCCTGGGAAGGGAGAGGGATGCTGTGCAACCCTTAGGTTTGGCTGAATTCGGGCTTTTCAGGGTTAGGACTAGGGATGCTGTTCTATGATAGAGCATTAGCTTATCCAGTGCCAGTCAGCCCCCACAGCCACACAAAATCCTACTGCTCTGAGCGTACTCATATCACATGAATCTACATCTATGATATTTTCAGCTTAGAGAGCTCTCAAACCCTTGCCAACGGTAACTAGCAGTGGATGAGAATCTCAGGCAACTAATGCCTATTGAAAAAATGTGATTAATATTCAAGTTAATCAGAAAAATAAAAATGAGAGAGAAAGGAGGATCCCGCAACATGCTGGTTGCTGCCTGCCTGAGAGCACCATCTTAAAACAATCCAACAACCAAGCCATCACACATAGTCCTGGCTGTAATCACACCAGTTTCTCTTCTCAAAGCTTTTCTACAAGCTTTGAGGACCCTCCAATAAACAGCACACTAAAGTGTCTGCTCAAGATGAAAGAAACCAAATCATCCAGAGCCCAAGAACACAAACCCTTTGCTCAACTGCAAACCTGGCCACAGGGAAACAGCTGACCCACAAACCCAACACCAAGCAACACAAGAGCTCATGGTCATCCTTTGCTCACCACTATACCCTCAGCATGTCTTCACTTCACATCTGTGACAGTCTCTCCATTTGTCTTATCGCCTTGGACTGTATAAAAGAAGTTGACGGGAAAGGAGAAATATATCACAGCTAGTAGTCTGAGCCCACACTACTGGCCACAGCTCAAATAATACCAAATACATGTATTTCCTGAGCAGGACAAGATGAGTGAAAACAGCACAAACGAGTAAGCCAGGCCACACAGAAGAGAAATGGGCAGGAAGAAAGACCAACCAAAAAAACCACACTCTCAGAATGGGTTTCAGGAGACAACTTTGAAAATCGATACTTTATTCCTGGAATAGATTGCCCGTAGATGATGTGGATGCCCTACCCCTGGAAGAGTTCAAGGCCAGATTGGATGGGACCCTGAGCAACCTGGTCTGCTGGAAAGTATCCCTGCGCATGGCAGGAGGGCTGGAATGAGATGATCTTTAAGATCCTTTCCAACCCAAACCGTTATGCAATTCTATGATTCCAAAGCTAGGGGTTGTCCCTAGGGGTTGTCCCTTACCGGATTGGCTTTAGTTAGCTCTGCCCTGGGGCCATATACCCTTCATGACATCTGTTCGGAGCTAAAGCAACCAGCAAAGTGATCCCCAGGGAGCTTCCCAAATTTGTCCTAGGTTGCCAAGATCCCACAGTGCCATCTGTGGGACAGCTCCATCCAGTTTTGACTTCCAAGGAAGTGACATGCCACCTTGGTGGTAGCAGTCACCTGAATCTGTTTTCAACACAAAACAAAGACCAACCCCCACCCCCTAAAACATCTTCTTCTCATCCCTACCCCCCAAAAAAACCCACCACCAGAAAAACACCACCCAGTCCCTGTTGTAGCAGGAGAGGGTTAAACTACCAATTACAGAATTGGAAACACAGTTACCCAAGAGAAAAATAAATCAATTAAAAAAAAAAAAAGCCAAAAACACAATTCCAGATTATATTTAACACTAAAATTCCTCCTTAATTGCTCCAGTGTCTCAGCCAGTTTGCAGGGGAGGAGTGGGGACTGGCAAATTAGCTCCCCCCAGGGCTGCTTCCCCCGGGGAGCTTTCCCAATTTACATTCCCATTGTGTTCTTTAATTAGTACATTCCTATAGCTTTTCTGAGAGTCCCAACACTTCCAGGGCTGTGACAGTACTTTATAAATAATAAATTGGAGGGAGTATTCACTGTACCCTGCTTCACTCCTCCCAGCATCCTGGTCGGTGTTGGCAGCTTTTGCAGGGACCACACACAGCCTAGAGCAGCCCACCACTGCCAGCCCCAAAGGTGGCCTTTTGTGGGGACATCAGTAACTTGTTTTCCATCTTCCCACCTTGCAAGACTTATCTGGAGTCCTGCTTCCTGCACAAGACTCTCGCAGGTGAAACATTTGGACGTTGGGGCATCCCCATAATGTGGTTCCCATGTGGGTAAGAAGGGCTGGGAGGAAAGCTCGAGAGAAGGTCCCAGCAGCCCTTTGGCTGGCCAGGAGCTTGCCCAGAGGCATCGCTGGAACAATCAATCTTTATGATTCAGGCTCTACTTAAAGCCATCCCAAACCCAGCATTTGTGAGCACAGAGGATGCTGCTCCTCCACCCAACAAGACGGGCAATACCCTCCAGTCTAAGATTTCTGGTATCCTAGGGACACATGAGCTACTTCCTCAGGGACAAAAAGGGGGGAATTAATTTATTCTGCAGCACATCAGCCAGCCTGTGCCAGGAACAGGGGCTAGACAGAGCCCAAGTTCCCTTTCCACTCAGGAAAGCCTCCAGTGCCTTCAGCCTCACAAAGGTTTCACCCAGATAATCCTAAAAAAACAAGTGGAATGAAAAGCCCAAGGTAAAGGAAAGACAATTCAGCCAAGCCATGCATCAGAGCTCCAACCCAACATTTTCCCAGGTCTCATTCGGGATGATTTATGAAGGCTGACACCATCGTTAACCTCTGACCATATACCCCCTGCCTGCAGGGCATTTTGCAGCCTGCCTGGGACTGTCCAGAGCAACGTGGGGGGACGTCTGAGTTTTTATCTCCCCTGTTAACGCCATGAGGTGCTCTGAAGGAGACCCACTGGATAATCTTACCTGCAGCCACCCAGTCAGTCCACTCGCCCTCGCTCCTGGGATAAGCCCTGCACACAGCAGTGCCGCTCGCTGCGTGCTTGCACACACGTGCAGCACTGCCTGGCACAGGCAGCAGGCACTAATAACCTGCCATTTGCAACCCCATCTGGTTCTGACATGTCCATTATTCAAAGGCATTTGGCAGAGACACTGGGCAAGTCATATGCAGAGTCCGGGTCAGTTCACAAGCTCATGAATTCCCAAACTATTCGCTGGCCGTGCTGGTAGCCAAGCTGTGAATAGGTTTCTGGTACATTTGAAAGGAGCTAATGTTTTCTAAAAACACCTGCCCTCAGAGGCTGCAAAAGCCCACAGATTTCCATCCCCATTTAAGATGCATATCCAGCTCTCCCTGAGTCTCTAATAAGATGAAAACCTGACTTGTCAGCAACTATACAGCATCCCCTCTGTTTTATCAATCTCATGGGAGATCAAGTGACACCAGAGTCCCTAAGCCAGGAGTGCAAATCTCACCTCTTCTCACCCTTCACTGCCCACCCAGGGCCGGAAACACAGCAGAGCATAAGCAGCTCCTGGTCTGTGAGCATCCCCTATTCCTTTGCCCAGCCCCTCTCATCCCACAAAGGATGCAATTGGCTGACTCTGCTTCAAGCCAAGCCCAAACCCAAGAATGATGCCCTGGGAGCACAGGCAGCAGTAGCCTTGGATGCTCCTGATCCTTCAGCTCCTTCATCAGGATAATACACCAGCTGGAGGCCAAGGGAAGACCCAGAAAAAGCACACTCAGCACCTTTATTTCCAGCCAATTCATGTCATGCTTTGCTCTCCCACAACCCACCAGCGCTTGGCGGTTTGCTGCCTCACATGTGCAAAAACACAGCAAGCTTTTCTCTCCTGCCCCATGGCTGAGGCTCCACTCTCCTCCCAGCCGCCTCACTGGTGCAAATCCCCACTGCAGTTTGCTCAACTGGTGGGCAACCCTTCCCTGCTGCAAACGGCAGCCCACCAGGCTCCCTGAGATGAAGCAGCATCACACAACCGCTTGGAGAAGAAGCGGGAGGCGCAGGCAGGGGAATATGAGACGTGATTTGCTCGGAGACAGCTCTGTGCTTTTGGCAGAACTCGAGGGCATTTGTTTTGAAGCTGTGTTTACATGCCTTTGATCAGACGTGTTTAACTTTTCTGGTGCGTGACAGCAGCAAAACAAGTTTGATACAAGGATAATGAAACACATTGTGCGCCTGTACATGTAAACGGCTATAACAGGGCTACGCACATCAGTAACTCAAACTGGAGGCGGTGGTGGGGGAGGGATGTGTGTGTGCAAAGACAGAGAGATGCATCATGGTGATGCCAACTAGTTAAATATATAAAAAATAAGCACTAACCCGGCAACAACAGCTCAATCTCAGCCGTTGGAGTTGGCCAATTGGAGTCTGAACTGAGCCCAGTGCAGAAGCAAAACTCTGTTCACCATCGCAGGGAGCTTTTCCTTAGCAGATAACAGGACATTGTGGCTCAGGGCTTGCTCACAGCAGCACATCAGGGCACCAGTATGGAGTAGACCGTGCTTTTTCCAACCTCTGAGGTTCATCAGTAACTCTCAAAGTCAAGAGCCATCTTCTAAGAAATGCCAGCACAAGATTGGAGAGCAAAATGGAAAGGCAGCTTCCAGAGATGCTCCTAAAATAGCTGCTCTCCAAAATGCTATGGCACATCTGGCACAATTACCGAGGCTGTATCTACATACATTTAGACCAACTGGATCACTAAACGCCCCGTCATCATTTCAAGACTCACCAGGCAATAAGAACTCCTTCCCAGCACAATATTGAAAGGCAGAGCACTGCCTGTATCCTTACAGCATGGGAGGACAACACTGGAGCCATGAACATTGTCATAAACAGGGAAATGCTTCCCGGTACTGAAATATAAACAGCCACGCCTTGAACTGCTAACACAGCCCCTGCCATGGGGCAAAGCCTCAGCACAGACCAGCAGCTATTCCTACAGAGCAGTTTGGATGCAATAATCCTATTTTGAGACACGGAGGAGTGCAGATGACCCAGCCTCTGCTAAAGAGCAAACCCAAGTATGTTTAATTTACCAGTGCAAAATGTCAGCAGAGAGACTTTATAGTACAGTCCAGTGCTGCCCATGCTTCATGATGAGAGATGGCCACCATCTCTGTGTGTTTAGGGCAGCAAATGAGCAGAGCACGTTGGCACAAGAGGTTTCCTAATGGCATGCCACCTCACTATGCAACCTGTCAAGCCTAGGCAGGCTTAAGCAGTGGATCTTAGTTGGCAATAGCAGGGGAAGTGAATACTCAGCTGTGATAAATATTTAACGTGCTTTTAGTCCTGAAGAAGTGTAGCACTGAGGCCATCATCCTGTAAGTGAAAACCAAGGCTGATTAATGGGGGAAGGTACTCCCATTTATGGGAGGTTAGGATCAATCCCAATTCTCAGCTATTTGTTGAATCTTTAATGTTCTTTTTCGATAGCAGAGTTCCTTGGTGAAGGGCAGCATCCTAATAAGGCTGCTTTAATGGCAGGGATGTTAAGGGGGTATAAATAAAAGACCCCTGTGAAAAATAAACAGTGAAATAAAAAAGGAAGTTTTCATGTGGTCACTGCATTTGGCTGGCTTGGAAAAAGCAGTTTTCAGGTCCCCACTCTTCTCTGGAGAATGGATTTACTTCTTTTGGAGTTTTCTCTGTCATCTCAGAACTGAGCCCAAGGTTACCCCCCAGGCCAAAGACAAGCTGTTGCTCTGGGAAGGAGGGACCATTAGTACCAGCCCAACAGCCTGTGCCTGATATTCCCACATCCTTCACTCTGTGCTGGAAAGGTCTCCACCCACTCCCACACCTCATCCCTCTTCACAGGCTCACAGTTTCAAGATCTCATGCTCTAATTCTTCCCTATCTGAGCAAGGTGGCCCTATACCACCTTCCATCTCGCCAGCCAAAATTAATTCCCTGCCTCTGTACTTATATTAGCATCAACCACTCCCCTCTCATGCTCTCAAACCCTCCCCTTCACTTCTCCTTTTTCCAGGAGGAAAAGCAGACAGCTTGCATTTACAAGGCATTTGCCAGGGATCCCATCTTCCATCAAGGAGAGCATCCCTCATGCTCTCATGGAGTCCCTTTTGGGACTTCCATTGCACCACCTCCCTGCATCCCCCTGCTCCCACATTTGCTTCCCTCAATAAATCCCCTTCTGATTTTCTCACCATCCAGTAGGACCAGTTTCATCTCCTGCAAACAAAACTCTCCCTGCAGATCCCTTCACTTGCTGGCCAACCCTCCCTTGCCAGCAAGCAGCACGGAAGCAAGACCACAGACATAAGCCTAGTAAATGAAGATAAAGAGCCACACAGCCTTGCTCCCCTCCCCATCTGCCCTCACCTTTCCGGTTGCATTACGCCTTATGTTGTTTCTTGTCTGAAACTAAACATCAGCTCCTTCCTGGCTGTGCTCTTACCCTTCCCCGCACCTTGTGCCAGGCATGTTAAGGCCACAGAGGCGTGACAAGGAGGGCATGAAAAGAGGAAGAGGCAGTGAGGAGGAGAGCACATTCACAGCAGCGGTGACCAAAGATGCCAAAGCCAAGTGCAGGTTCCAAAGCATGAGCCACTGATGAGCCACTCTGGCTCCATCAAAGCATCAGCTGGAAGAGATTTGGTTGTCTGACCTGAAAGGGTGCTGGCTTCTCCCCAGGGTGACAACCAGGATGAGAAGAAGATGTCCCACCCAGGCAGCAGCCAAGAACCATTCTGGCCCCCAAAATCCTTCCTCCCCCTTCAAATTGTAAGGGAATCAACCTTCAAAATCCTTTTTCTTCCTCCAGCCTCTGGATCTGATGTGGTGGACCAAAAATACAGTCCCTCCAAAAATGAGACTGACCCAAAAGCAGCCAGCGCGGCTGGACAACCTCCCTCCAGGGATGCAAGTGCTGGCAGAGTGGGGGGGAGTGCTGTACCCTCTCAGAGCTGTACACACATGCTACACACACAAGGGATGTACACATCCCTTACTACTCCCTCCCTGGACTACTCCTCACTGACTATGCAACAGGATCAATCAGCATCTCTTCCTATCCACCACTGTGAACAGGGATTATGAATAAAGATGCTAGGCTAAGTCTCTGCTGCAGATTGTCATTGTCTGCAGTGACAACACAGGTGCCAGGCATCTGTCAGTGCCCTGTGGCAGTCCTCAGGCATGCTTCCCTTTGTTGCCATAAGACTTTTAGAGAGCTGCTATGAGACGTAGTTCTCTGCCCAACCTTAGCAAGCTGTCCCAGGCCCTTCTTGTGCTCCTGGCAAAAAACAGCAAGGAAGCAGAAGTATTCTGTGTCCCTGCAAGATGCCAGAGACTGAAGCTGGGATGCAACCTCCTGGCATTACAGGAAAAATCAGCACCAGAGAACCAGCCACATCCTCAGGTGGAGAGCATTACACCCAGTGCCCCTGTGGGACTCTGCATACCCACTGACAAGCAGTACAGAGAGATCCACCACGTGGCAATGCCAAGCGCAGGAAGGATGCTCTCATCCCAGGGAAGGCACAACCAAGCCCTAGTCTAATGCCAAACTGCCCAGGTGCTCTGGCTTCTCGCCCTAAACCAAGATACCCTTTGGCTGAGCCACGTGCTTGGGAAGATGATGCCTCTGGAAGTGTCAGAGACAGGGCTGCTTTTGTTTACAGGCTGCTGGCAATGGCGCTGTGCACCCCACATCCTCCCCCAGCCAGGAGCGAGCTCCAAGAAAGGAAATTACACAAGCCAGAAGGTTTGATGGAATGAACCCATTGGGCGGCTTGAAGATAGCTATTAATGGAGAGCTTTCTCTAATTGCTTTTGTATAATCTGGGGCTGCTAGGCGGAACTGGGTAATAAATGAAATCCAATTACATTTTCTCTCAGTATTTATTTTATTAAGTAGAATTCATCAGCTGATGAAGGGCCCCTCGAGGTAATGGCTCATGACCTAGTGGAAGGCACTTTTTTTTGTATTATTATTTTTCCCACTCGGGGAAGCAGGTAATTCAATTCCCCAGGAAATACAGACGGCTACCCCTGCCCCGTGGGAAGAACGACAAGTCTCAGGGGAGCAAGGATCCCACAGGGACCCACACTGTCCTCCCAGGCAGGATCCCTGCTCTGATTGCTGGTGTTCCAGTGAGCACAACAGGCAATTGAACCTCATCTCCAGTGTGCCAGCTGAAATGGAGATGGATCCACAGTGTGTAGCATGTGTGGTGTGCTCCAGAGGGCTGCAGCAGGAACCAGTCCCACTGGGGATGCAGCAAGAATCAGTGTTAGTCCACAGCTTCTCCCCAGGAGACTGTAGATATTGGTGCCAGTGCTGTTTCCCTACGATGGGTCTCGCATGCGGGGCTCAGAGTTTGGGCTCAGTCTGGGCTCAGGACTGTGACTGAACAGGCTGTGAACACTGTGAACACCAGCAGCTCGGATCCATCACATCCAGCCCTGCACTCCAGCACATCCACAAGGACCACTGCTGCATCACTCTGCCACACAGCACCTCAGCCACCACTTGCTGGTGGTTTGAAACCCATTTACTGGTGGTACAGACTCAGTTGCTTCCATGAATGCTGCCCAGTGAGGTGACCAAAAGCACTGGTCCCACACGGACATGCTCTGCCAAGCCTCGTGCCACCATTATCAGGGTGGTGCCAGCATGTAAGGCATGCATGGGATTTATGCTGCTGGCACCACTGCAGGGCACTCCAACAACCAGGCAGGGTTTGCTGAAAGCTGTAGCACTGATGGACAACAGATCCCAGGCCCTGGCACAGTGCCATCTTTGTGGTGTGAGAGGCAGCAAAACCCATGTGGGTCAGGAGAGATTGCTCCAAGTGTATCTTTACAAGCTCTAGCTCATTCCTGTGGAGCAGGGATGGCCACTGTAGCACAAGCCCCTTGCTCCTCCTCCCTCCACATCAGAAAGCATCAGTGGGGCTGGGGTTTGCCAGGGTCTGGTGCACCACTGTTGCCCTTTAGCTGGAGCACAAAGCAAGGGCTCCTCCAGCATCAGTGCAGGATACCTCCAGGATCTTGCAGTTGGCTGCTGGGCTTTTCACCATCCCTCTTCCCATCCAGATATTGACTGACGTTCACCCCTCACTCCCAAGCCCAGCGCCGACAGCCACAGCTCGCCCAGCTTTCACTGCCATCTTGTCACACAAACAATTTATCACCCGCCAGTGAGTGCTCATTACAGACTCCAGACTCCAGTGTCCATTAATTAAGAGGAAATACTCAGAGAGGCATATACACATGCACAAATCTGTCTGAGAGGTTTCCTACAGCACCCACCGCGGATGCATCCCACGTGCTGCCACTATAAGCACAGACTCTTGGAGCCACCGCAGAGGTAGCCAACAGCAGCCAGGCTCAAAACCAAGAAAAAGCAACATTACAGGGGAAAAAAACCCAGCTGAGGAGGTGATAGAGTAATATGGTTTTATTCCTGAATTAGTAAGAAACTACTCATCTTAGGGATCAAGAAAAGGATAATGATTCGAGAACAGGGGAACAAGCAAGCCATGTCCCAGCTGCTAAGAGTTTGGAGTGAAGGTGACTGCACAGACACCTCCAAAGGGCTTGCACACTCTTTTGTTGCAGGAACAGATAATGCTTTGCCTAACCTTGCATGTGGAGAAGGCATTCTTAGCTGCTCTGTGTCCCTTCCAAGCCTTCTAAGGGTCCAGTGAGGCAGGATAATCCCAGTCCCCCATTATGGCACCAAGTGCCCAGGGGTGCAAGAGCTTCCCCTCAGCAGCCTTACACATCCCAGACCACAGCTGAGCAGCCCTGAATGAAGGCCTTCCAGTGCCTGAGCCCTCACACTGCTGGGCCAACTAAAACTAAATGAAGTGTAGGTTCACAGATGTTTAAGAAGTGCCGTGTGTCGCTGGTCTTGCTGCAGAACCCAGGCACAGAGGTTGAGGAAAAAAGGGTTTCAGAGGGCAAGGAAAAGGAGTTTCAGAGGAATCATCTAAAACTGGTCTGGCTTTTTGATTTGGGAAGAAAACCTAAAACCAGTTGGAAAGGAGATCTAAACGTCATGTAAAAATCCAGTGCTTCATCTTTTTCACAAGTGGGCATTCACTTTCTTTTGCTGAGGCTATTTGCCAAGCACAACACAGAAACACAAGCTATTTGGGTTGATCCAAAACTATTTTTCACCAAATAAGCCATTCATCTGAAATCTTTTTGCCCAGCTTTCCTGCAGGAGAAGCTATCTGCTCATGGCAGACCACGATTTATGCTTAAATGAGCATTTGTGACTAACAGACAAGCTAGATTCATAGTGAAATGCATCATCAATAAATCAGTCAATCCCTTCTGCCCTCAGCTCAGGGCTGAAGTCTGGAGTAACTACTCAGCACTTTATCAACCTTTACTCCAGCAAAGTCTGGGTAGGAGACCTCAGGATTTAGCCTATTGATTGCTTACTATTGTTTGTGATGCCCTGCATGAGTTAGACATGCTCCCTTCAAGCAAGATTAAATACCTGGCTTATGGCGTTGGGATTCAAGAGAAATTATCCTTTACAAGTACAGGAACAGACAACTCAAATTGCCCTGTACAATGGTCCTTTGTGGTGCAAAGGCACCCTGAACCCACTCCATCTTGCTGCCAGGGAGGGTAGCACATGGAACTGCTGACTCTCCCTAGAGCTGGTGTGGTGAGCCCCATGGCTGTAGCACATTTCTGCAAGTTAAATGCAATTCTGGCTGTGTCTCCAGAGCCTCTGTGGCTCTCAGCATCTCTGAGTAGCTTTTTGTAGCGAGAGTAATAGAGTGACAGCTCCCCAGCAGCTTTGAGCAGCATCTCCAGCTCAAAGGCACCCTTTAATACCTCTGCCAAACTCGAGCCTCTCGGTTTTTACATTCGTTTGAAGTTAAGCTGATCTAACTTGGGTGAGTGGGCGCAGACAGAGCTGCTCAACCAGAGCCCAGGAAAGTTGCAGCAGAGCTGCCACAGGCTCTCAGCAGTGAAATGGATGCTCCTCCACCCAAGGGCCGGTGCTTGTGCGCCACACACCACCATGGACATAGACTGTATTAATACAGATGAACACAAGTGACCATCTTGTTCCACCAAAGGGCAGACCTGGGACACTTGCTTCCCCCGCAACCATAAAGCAAGAAAACCATTTTCATGGCAGAACACCTCTCATTAACTCTCTGAATGCTGCCTGCCCCTCTACCCCCAGCACCTCGCTCCCCCTACCAAGGAGGCAGAAAGGTTTCTGCCAGTAGCCTTCAGCTTCCAGATCCAAGCCTGATGCCCAAAGAAAGCCAGGACTGTCCCTACAGCATATAGGCAGAACACTGAGAGCAAAACCAAGAAAATAAGACTGCAAGCTCCTGGGATTTGCCCAGAGCGGTGCCCTTACTCCAGTGGTGCAATGGTTGGGATGACAACAAGACCTCAGCCAGCCCTAGGTGGGAGTCTGCTGATTCCCATCTCTGGGGATCTGTCTTTTATGTATGGTTCAAGTTGCTTCAGGGTTTTACCCATTGCAGGTGCAGAGATAGGACACTGCCACCTTCCAGGAACTCCAGTCATGGGCTAAACCTTATTAGGGATGAAGGGTGCTTAGAAGGAAGATTAGGTCTCACTTTCTAAAGATGTTTCTCCCTCCTGACACCATACTGAACACAAGGAAAAAACCTTCAGCAACTAAAACCCTGCCATTTCCTCAGAAAAAAAGCATTCTGCAGAAGGACCTGGCAACTGTGGGGGATGGGGAAAGTTAAAAATCCACAGTTTACAGAATCCAAACCTAGACCACCAGCTGCTCTCCCAGCCCCGTGGCATGCCCGTGCATTGGAGATGGCATACGGATTCCCAGGTTTCACCCACACATCCCACTGCAAGGCAAGCTGGTTCTTGATGCTTGTCCCTCCTCCTTTTATTTCTGCCTGGTGCCAACCTCCCCCTCTCCTTTGGGTACTTTTCCTGCTGCCGCTTGTTCCTGTCCTTTACAGCTCTGCCTGCTGTCACTCGCATAACCTTGCCTGTTTGGTAATTTGTGGCAATAAAGTGTCACTGTGGGGGAAAAAATACAGCGTCGCAGCAGCATATAAATCTCTGATCCATAAATTGTGCTGGCCCCCACGTGCATGCCCCTCCTTTTCGATGTAAAGTGCAACAATTTAGGGCAAGAGGAAGAAAAAAGAGCCAGTAATATGTGATCTTACTGAAGGGCAGCACTGAGGTGTCCTTACTGGGGGCTGTAACGAATGCTGAAGGATTGGTGTGTGCTGTAAATTGCCCTGGAGACATGGGGCCTCAGTGGAGGCTTCCTAGAGCTATCCACAGCTTAAAAAAGGAGGAAATAAATAAAGGGGGAAATAATACATTAGACATTGCTAAGGGGTGCAATCAATGCTGCTGTCTCCCTCCTCTTTGAACAGCCTCACTGGTACTGAGCACACATGACCCTGGGAGTACCATGGACATGGAAGGGATCCAGGTGTGTGCACCTGAACCCCTCAGTCCTCTACCCACCTAGATGTGGGATCCTGCCTATCTCTACTGCAGCTGAACACCTCTTCCAGTACATCCCCACCTCCAACCACCTCCTAGGGCATCAGGGAGACTACAAGGAAGTAGGTCTGCACTTTTCCCCTTCCAGCTGGTGCAGCAGGTGACTATTTTACACAAATTTATTCCCACCACCAAGCTGACAATGGTTCCCCAGTGGTTTAGAGGCAGAACTCAGTGGGGCAGATCCTCCCTCAGGCAAATGCACATCCACATTTGTGGCCCTACGATTTCCAGCTTTACTGTGTAGAGCACCAAGCACCCACCACCATGGCCCTCCAGGAGCCATAAGACTCACAGGATCCATGACGCCCTCTGAAATGGTTTTAGAGGGAGTACAGCCCCTTTTACTGATGGTTATTTTTTTTTTTAATTGGAATATACAGCTTGCCTGCATAAGACCCCTCATATACTGAATTATCATCTCAGTCACACTGTAGATCAGCATCCAGCTGCAAAATATCACCTCTGGTACTACTGCTGCCACTCTCCTAAGCTATGGTTCCTGTGCCAGAGCCAGCAGACTGTCCATCTCCCATGGTCCTCAGTACACTGGGGTCTCATCCACTTTCCATCACACAAAACAGCTGGAAGACTTGCATTAAAGCCTTCTCCTGACACTGACATCTTTCTTGACATCTATGGCTCACCTGCACAGCCAAGCAACACTCCTGTGAATATAAACAAGCAGGAGGGAAAGTGCATTCAAGAGACAGATAGCTTGGGGAAGTGTCATCACCCTTTGAAAGCCCATATGTGGTTTTGTAACAAAGGTATTTGCTTCCTGTCTTGCCCACTCGTCAGAGGAATATATGAGCAAGGCTAAGCAGCACCCTGGAGACAGACTAAAACCAAGCGGAGAGCAAAGGATGCTTGGAGCACTCCGCAGGAGCCGTGCGGGCGAACACATTATGGACACCCTGGGGAGGAGAAATCTCCTTTCTCCCAGGCTTGGGAATGGCACACAGCCAGAATCCATCATACAGCCATCCACCTGACCAAGAGGACGTGTTAAAAAAACCCAAGAAGTCACGTGTTGATTGTCAAACCTACCCATGGACAACTCCTTCCCTGCTGGAGCCACAATACACCGAGGCCTGGAAAAAATCACTTACGGTGAAATCTCCAGCTCATTGCTGTGAGTTGGTGCTGGGCTTGGACATAGGAACACCCACCCTGTGCCAGTGTGGGCCCTGGCAGACAGCAAGCCCCACATGAGCCAGCTGTGGGCCCAGGCAGCAAAGGAATCAACTGCACGCTGGGCTGCGGGAGCAGAGGCACAGCCAGCAGGTCATGCAATGCTTGGACCACATCAAGACACTGCTCTTAAGTTTTGGGAGGCCTAAGAAAAGACACATGTTGATTAACTAGAGGAAATTCAACCAGGGCCACTGAAATATTATCAGAAGCTGTTGAGAAGACTTAGCCAAGCTCTTCAAAGCAACACACAGCAAGAGGATGAGTGACAGTGCACATAGCTGAAACAAAAGGTTCCCACTGGATGCTAAGAGAAACTTTTCCGTGCTTTTCCTAGGGTCAGAACTGAGGGAAAGACAACATAGCACCTTTAACAACAACACTCAAAGCTAAGCAGAATGAACCCTTTATCATTCTCCCAAATTCATGGCTAGTGTGACAGAGCAACATATGGAAGGGAATAAAGAGCAACTCTATCACATGAGCACGAGCACTCCTTCACACCAGGAACCAAATCTGGAGTTGCTAACCCATTTCAGCCTATTCTTTCCATCATACCCCCAAAAATCATATACTCACAGAACGTGTGTGTACATACACTGCAGGACCTGAGCTAACTTGGCCTGAGGAACCACTCCAAACATGCAGTTTGCACAGCTGATCCCAATTCCAATACTACTGATAGCCTCTGATAAAGAAGGTAAATACATGACATACAATATGTCAGTGGCCACATGTTGCTGCTTGTGAGGTTTAGAGTGAAGAGCAGTTAAAATGTCTTTGCTAGGAGGGTGGCACAGCCGAGAGCCAGGTATCCCAGGAGATGGAAGATCTCCATGCTCAGGCTGGGAACCCTCAGCTCAACAACCACACTGCTCTGATGTAACATCTGTGGCCATTCTGCTCTGGAGCTTTGAGGTCTCTGTCAGTCTGTAAAAATGCAAGAACAAGATGAGTGATTGTTGGTCAGACCTTATCTTGGTCACAGACTCCACAACTACCTACAAGACCTCTCAGCTACTTCATTCTTACTGTCTAAAATCAGGTCCCTACTTGGAGGAAGGACAAAGGCCACCTCGAAGCAGTAACGCTCTGGGCTGTGCCTGGAGGGGACACACCTCAGCCACCAGATACAACATACTTCTTCAACCCAAACACTGCTAAGTACTCAAAAACTGCATAATCAAGTGACAGCAGAGGAGCTTTGGCAAGACATCTGTCCATCTATAAATAGAGCTGTGTGTCCTTATCGCAGGGCTTTGATGCGTTTGGGGAGAATATTTTTTCCCCTTCGCCACCGAGTCCCAGGCAGCACAGATAATGGGCTTGAATCGATCCAGCTCAAGTATTACTAAACTTCCTACCACCGTGGCAGCATGCCAGCCTCAAATAGGACAAGAGAACATGTGTCTGCTCAGAGCCAACCACAAGGAGCAGGCAGAAAATTGCTTTAGACTTTAAAAAAAAAAAAAAAAAAAAAAGGTGCTTTTTGCAGATTCGTTGATCAATCTACAATGTATTTTAGAGGTTTAAGAAAGTCAATAGAAACAAGATATATCATTGCTGCACAAGAAGCTGAGAAGTTGTATTTCTATTTATGCAGCTACTGGCACTCCAACCACCGGCTCAGTGTCCTGCTGCGGTCCCACATCACTGCTTCTCCTGCAGCAAAGTCATGGGAAGGAGCTCCCTCCGCTGCCACAGTTGGTTTTGCCAGGACAACTTAACAGTGGGGCTGGCTGGGGTCTGAAATACCTTAAATGTGTCACTACTGCAGCTTGTGCCTTGCTTGCAGCAGGAGGACAGCAGGAGGACATGGAGACACAGGCAGTGGCTGGGCTGACCTCCCACAAACTGCAGTTTGTCTCCTCAGTCTCCATCCACATGGGTTCAGCGCACAAGTGAACTCAAGTCTCTTGGGATGCTCCAGGCAGTGTTGAGACAATCCCTTGGGATTTGTTGCTCAGCTTGGTGCTGCTGGAAAACCACACAGGTCAGTGGCCTGGCCTCTGCAAACTCATCCCCAGGGATGTGACAAGTAGGTCCCCTGCTGCAGACACGTCTGCCATATACTCACCATACCTCTTGCACCATCATGGCATGACTTGGAGAAGCCTTGCACAGAACCCTTTGCAGCCCTCTGGCCCCCAACAGCTCCACCACAGAGCACTACAAAGCATGTTCAGGATTTTTCTTTCCCTTTTTTAGTATAGTGAGTCACATAACATGCCTTATCAAACCAGACCTAAATCATGTCTGCCTCTCCCGAGATCCTGTGTAATACGTCAGCCATTAAACATGCAATTAGCTGCATTTACAAATCCGTAAGAGGCTCTCACCGGCCATCCACTGCTCACAGGCAGGACTGTTCATATCCCTCCAGTGGAGCCTCTCCTAATGAGCCACCAGAACAGGATCCCACTGGAACTGTCCACGTCCCTTTCCCAGCCTCCATAAGGCACAAAAAAGCCATTTCCTGGCCTCCACGCTCTGCCTCAGAGGGTGAAGAATAATGTGGGCATCAGGATTGGAAAGAGTTTGTTGTACACTCTTTGTCAACAGGCAAAATCCTCATGTTGTGGGATGCCCAGCTCCACACATCCTTCTGCCCCAAAGCCCATCCAGGCATGGGAAAACAGGTCAGGCTGCAACAGGGAAGCAGAAAACAGCTTTCTACCCTTCCTACAAGGCTAAAACATGTGCAACATGTGTTTGACATGTCTGTCAAACAACCCACCTGAACCCCATCAATGGTCCCTTTGGGAGCAAACCTAGAGGAGGAAGCCAGTGATGCAGAGTAGGGACAGGCAGCTGGGGCACCAAGGCTGGCAGGCTTACCTCCCTTCTGATGCTTCTCCAACCCCCTTTCCCATCTCTCTGCCAGGCTCAAGCTACTCCAACGGTATATCTTCTGAGCTGGGCTTTTACTCCTCCTCTGCCACGCACAAGCAGGCATCAGGGGACATATCATTCAGCAAATCCGAGGAAGAAACAAGCAGCATTAACCGTTAGCATGTGTGTTTGGAGACCCCTCAAACTCTTTTTTCCCTTGCTCCCATCTGCTTTGCTCTGGGCCACCAAATCCAATTCAGCAGCGCTCAGAGCTTGTACCAAAGCTGCAACGCATTTGTCAGATCCCTGACTAGACCTATGGCTAATTTTACAACGCTAATTTATCTCACCATATTACATCGCTTTCCTTTCATCCCCCCCCCCGCCTTCCCCCCAATCCCATTACCGCCAGTGTACCTTGTAGCCAGCATGTAACAGTAATTGGTATTATTAGAGACGTACCCTACTCGAGCTGCTCTATTTGCAGAGCTGCAAGGAGTCCCGTGGGTGGGCTGATCCACACCAAGGATGGGGAGGGAGAGAGGGAGTCCTTATTCTACACCACTCCATGGATGCCACCAACAGGCAAAGTCAAGGGCAGTGTTGTGCTGCTGCAGAGCATCTCTGCGTGCCCAGACCCCAGCCCATTTCCCACTGTGGCTCCATCAGGTGTAGTCCACCCCTGGGTGTGGACCTTTTAACTCCAGAGGCCACATTCAGCCTTGCGCAAGTGAGCATTTCTGTCCTCGCTTTTGGCTCAGAGGATAAAGGACTCTGCCAATCCAAGGTTAAAGGGGCAGCAAAACACCCCTGGAAAGCATGATGCAGGGGTAGAGGGCAGGGGACAAGCACAGGGAAAGTTCAGGAGACTTCATGCTATTTTGGCCAACAGTTTCTCCTCTTTGGTGTAAGCTATTGCTTTCCAAGACCAATGTAACTAAAGTCATGCAGTTTTAGCTAAGTGAGAGACTGCGCTAGTCAAACGGTGACAATTCCTACTTAAGATGTCCTTGCCTGGCGTTTAGAGACTTGTTAAATATTAATTCATCATTTTCATTTCTCAAGCAGAGCATCAGCAAAGCACTGGCTTCCCCAGCATGGCTCTGCAGGGTCTGTGTCCCCAGGTGGGGAAGCCCCATTCACAGGCCCCTTCCCTGCTCCACCAGGGTCCCTGTGGCCTGGAGAAAATGAACCCCAACCCCCTCCTCAAACAGCACTGTGTTACCACAGCCCCATACAGAGCACATACACAATGGGTCTCAGAGGTGAGGCAATCTCTTGATCATGGCTGGTGGTGGTGTTGGTTCCTAAGGGGATGCAGCCCTTTTCAAGCATAGCCCATGGAATTCCATCACATTTGTGATGCTGCAGCCTCCCAGGGCAGGAAAGCATAAAGAATATCAAGCAGACCTGAGAGCTCCAAGTTGTGCTTGTCTGCAAGAGGTGGCACCTCACCTCCCATCACAAAGCAAGGCTGGGTGACACTTACCTGCTCCAGGGTGGTTCAGCCACAACAGGACCTCTGCTACGCTGGTTAGACCATATATCTCTGAGCTGCCCAAAGGGCTTCCAAGTGAGAGAGTTCTTTATGAGGATACTGTCCATGTGCAGTCCATGACATGCATTTTCCAAGCTCTTCATGCAAACCTGGCCCTCCACATTCTAAATAATCACTCTCAGCATCTGTCCTCTTTGTACAAAAGCCAAAAGGCTGCTCACATACCAGAACCAGGAGCAGCCTTTCATCACACTTTAATAAATGCCATCCTCACCAGAAGACCTGTATCCTAAACACCTACCATAGCCAGGTGGTCCAGAGCACACCAATCAAGTACAAATTGGGTGAGCAAGGTTTTTAACCCACCTCTTACCTCTCCACCAGTCCAGAGTCCTTGGGGCGTCCCCAATTTCTCATAAACGTCCAGAGGATTCTTCTGACTGCTTGACCAACCCTCGCTGCTCAGATCTGGGATTTTCTTCAACAAAACAGAAGAGACAACCTGTCAGGTTACCAGGTGGAGCTCTGCCACTGCTTTGGGTTTAGGAAACAACCAAAGGAGGGGGGCATCTGTTTCCCAGTCCTGACAGCTGGGGGTAACTGGTGCAAACATGAAGCTGGTTTAGACTAAGAGCCCTCCCACATGAGCGTCACAGTCCAGCCTCAAAGCACGCATTTGCTTAATTATTTTGATTCAGAGACATGAAATGGGAGAGGGGAAAAAAAAAAATCCTGCAGCTTGGGGCATCTGTGATCTTCTTTAAAGACAGACAGCAATGCTCCCCAGACGAAACAGCACAGCAACACTACACTGTCAGCCCAGCACCAAGGCATTTACCCATGAAGTCTTGCACTGCCTAAGCCCTAATCCTGAAAAGTCTCACATACGTGTTAAGTGGTGCAGGGAGAGGCCACTCTGACTGAACCTGGGAGTGTGAAGAGGAAAGCATGCATGTACGGCTTTGCAGCACGGACACCAAGGACTGGAAATGGGAGAGGAACTTTCTGTGCTACGCCTGACATGCTGCCTAGTGAGATGGAGTCTGAGGCATTAGTATATCCAGTGGTGCCCTCCCTTATAGCAGGAAATACGCTTTTTGTGTTAGACAAATTATCAGTTGAGATCTGTGGTCATTATCCAGCTCTTGTGGCTGAGGTTGTGTTGTTCCCCCTGCTTCTATTTAAATGTTTTGAGGAGAAAAACAAACTCTTATGGATCTGCATTATTAAAAATGAAAAATAAGAGCCAAACTCCACTGGCAAGAGGAAAGTCTGGGAGTCACTCCTGCAGAGCTGTCTTCCCAAGGGTGACAATGACTTCAATCCTGGAACACCACAGGCTTTAATTAGCACCCAACCCTCAGCTGATGAGTTTTGCCAAAGTCCTCCCCAGGATCCCATGCAAAGCCTAGGCAAGTCACCAAGAGGATGCTACAGAAACACAACTACAACCCCCACCCACCCCCCACGTTGCCTACAAAACCTAAATAAATAAATGACACCCCCAAAACTCCACTGGATGCCTGATGGAGAAACCCTCATTTGCAAAATGCTGGGAAATAATTAAAAAGTTTGCCCAGAGCTTAAAAGGAGGGAAGTGGACTGTTTATCATGCCAGCAGCCATGGTGTGCCACAATTTATCATGCTTGTCAGGTGTCAGCCACCAAGAAATTTAACTCCAGCTGCCCCAAGCCCAGCAGCCGCAACGCCCCATCAGTCAAGAGCTGCTCTGCCAGGCACCCTGGAGCTGATGAGTGACTGGCAAGGAGGGGAGGGGGCTCCTCCCCACCAAGCCTCCTCTGGTTCTGCACTGCCAGTGCAACTCTTTAGTTTGCCTTTTTTTTTGATTTTTGTGTTTTTAGCCACAGATGAAGCAGGACAGAAGAGACCAGGCTACAGCAAGAGACAAGGCTCATTCGTCACTACCTGCCAGGGACCTGTCTGGGCTGCAACTCCAGCTTGGCAGGGATATGAGAAGAGAGGTGGGTTTAGCACTGCATACCCTCAGGGAGGGAGTGCATTATTATGGGTACAAAGCACAAAATCCTGATGCCTTTGCTGAGAACCTGCCCATATGAGAAGGACTGACACCCCCTGCCACCTCTGTGCCTTGCGCTGATGGGACAAACCACCCCTGCCACAGGTTCAGTAGCCCGGCTTTCCACATGGAAGTCAAAGCATGACTTGCTGTTTAGGAACTCCAGATTGAGGTCAAACGGGGTTTTGGAGGAATTTGGCATGCCCAAATCAGGTGATCAGCTGAAGGACCTGATTCAGGGCATAAGTTACTGCTGAGCCAACAGGAACATCTGTGAGCTAGGCTTCCCCAGAAACTGGCACCTGCCTTGGACTCAGCTCAGGTGGGCTCACATAAGGAGCAAATATTGCCAGCCACAGAGCAGGGACAAGTCCTGGGTCAGATCTCTGCAGGAGGGTTTGCATCAGTGCTGAGCCTACCCCGCATCACCAGGACTTGAGATCTCAGCAGTGCTGTGGTCAGGGCACTTCATCGGTGTGACACCTGCTTTATAGGGCCTGTCTGGGCTGCCCCACACACATACTCTAGCTTTGGCCATTTCTGTAGCAACAACCTGAGTTAAGAGGAACCTGCCTGCAAAAGCACTGTTTAAACAGGTCCCTGCAAAACCCTGGAGGAAGCACAGTACCCATGGCATGATACATGTCCCACGGGATGCATCTGCACAGTACAGACAGGGCTAAGAGATAACCAAACCACTTGCAAAACAAAAAAAACAAAAACAAACAAACAAATAACAAACAAACCAAGTTCCAAACACACAGCATTTGCCAAAAATCTTTCTCCCCAGCACAAGCCGGAGCTAAACCGTTCAGGGATCCACGGATTTTACTTGGACCAGCAGAAGAGGCCCACAGTTTCCAAGCCGCAAGGCATCCCGTGCAAGAGCTGGGCACACGTTTTGCACTCACGTGTGCTCAAAGCAGCGCAGTTCCTGCTGTGGGAACCTCTCTGCACACGCTGTATATAACACACCCACACAGCAGCGTGTCTCAGAGCCTCGCCACTTGGCGCAGGGAAGGTGGATTTTCGTGGCGTCAGCAACAGGCAGATCCCTGACGCCTGGCTGAAAACCTTCCCCAAAACTATTAGACCCTTTTTCACAGCACAAAGATACTAAAATTTCTTCAGCACAATGTCTGCAAGAATTTTTATGTGTTGTTTTCTTTTTTTTTTTAATTTTATTTTTAACTGTGGATAAACTAATGCCTTTTTCTCCCCAGAACTCTGTTCTGCGAGCAGCTTAAAACTCTCTTTGCTAAATTTTTCCAAAAAAATTCAGCCACAGGCAGAGACATAAGAAGTTTCAGTCCAAATGGTTAAAGGCTGGCGTAGTTTCAAGCAACTGAAGACAGGGGTTTATAATCAGAAGTGTCAGGCAGCCTTAATTATATTATTTCCTGAAGGAAATAGTTTTCCCTGCTGAAGTCCAGGAGTTATTAAAAAAAGTTGACCTCACTGGAACCAATCAAGATGGAGACAAGAAGCCTGTGATGGATTCTTAAGGCAGGCATATTCATTCATCTGTATTTTCAAGGGTCCAGGATTTTAGGACAGGTGTTCCAAGACATGCCTGGCCTTGTGACAGCCAATGGCTAGGAGCCAGGATGCAGAGCCCCCTCCCATCCAGCCTCATGAAGTGCCCTAAGCAGGGGCACATAAGAGCCCCATGCACCCTAGGAGGGTGCTTCCCTTTGCCTGGATCGATTGCCTCACCAACACAAGCAAAGAAAAACAGCCAGATGCTTTGTAGCTGTCAGGAGTACACAGTCTTTTTGTCCATCTCTTCCTCTGTGCCCATAAATAAAAGTGACAGCAACTTTATTTAGGACTTCTTCCAGTTAAGAGGGGATGGAAGAAAAGTGAAAAAATGAAATTGCAGCTCAGCAGAGGTGGAGGAAGAAGATCCTGGAAGCACAGCTCAGGCTATGCCACTGCTGCAGCAGCCTGGGTTGGTGGCAGCCCTCATGCTCCAAAATCAGCACCTCCACGTCCCCATCAGTGCTCCCTTCTCTTTTGCCCTTTCAGACATTGAAATCACAACCCCACATGCCCGTGTCTGCTGCTGCCCATCAACTCCCCAGCACTACCCAAGAGGCTCAAGCGTCTGGAGTGCATCAGAGATGGAATAACCATGTCTTCTTTCCTCTTGCAAGAGACTAAAAAACCCCAAATAATCCAGAGGAGAAAGTCACCTGTTCCCTGCTTGTACTCATAGCATCAACAGCAGCCCCAAAATGCAGCTCAGCCCTGTGCAGCTCACCAGCATGGCTGAGCAGGGAGTGCAGCAGCTCCCCCCAGCATCCACTACCACAGAACGTCCTGCCTGTTTTGGCTGTGACCTCCAGGTCTGTTGCAACTAAGTCAAAGAGCAGGAGAGAAGGTGAAGGCTGCTCTGCAAGAGGGCTGAGTACCCTTCAGATCCAGCCCCAGGCAAGGCCCCCTCCTATAGGAGACCACAGCCATGGTTTGAGCAGCCCAGCTGGGCCCCCTCACAGCTTCCTGCAGCGTCCCCCAGCAGCACAGCACCTCGTGTATCTCTACGATATGGCAACACGCTGATAGCACAAGCTTTGTGTCAACCTTCATCCCACTTGCACCACTGCGAGAGTTACGCCACAATCCAGCCCAGACTCAGTTCCCAGGTGCTTAGGGGCTTGACTGGAGCTAGCCTGGAGTTGTGCCCTGCACTTGCACACAAACACAAACACAGGCGTGTAGGAAAAAGAGCCCCTCCCCGTCCCCCGGGAGGGGTGCCCACCCCATGCAGAAAGGATCATTGGGGAAGCTGCGTGCAGCTCCCTAGGGGCAGAGTGGCTGCCAGTGACCTCATGGGTTTCTTCCACCGCTGCCCTCTCCGCTGCCATGAGTCAGAGATTAATGACAGGCCATTTGTCAGCACCGGTGGCATCATCACCAATCTCATTTCTGAGCAGACATCTGACCTTGCTTGCCTCCCCGAGACCCGTGTTACCGCACGGCTCCGGCAGCCTCCTGACAGCTCCCAGGGGACACAACGCAAGGCAGGGAACCAGCTGTGGCACAGCCTCATCCTGAGTCAGGATCCACAGACTAACCCTTCAGCTGCGGGACGAGCGGTGAGTGCCAACTTGTCCCACTGCCCTACCGTTCTCCCAGCTGGCACCCAAGAAAGGGTCTCCCTTTACTGAGCACTGGACTGGGTTATGGAGAAGGGAGATCTGTGCGCAAAGAGGAGGGCTCAGGCAAAGCCAGCCTTGCCTGAATCTCAGAAAGAAGGGGGAGGGGAGGTGGGGGACACACATGACCCTTGTCTGACTCCTGCATCATCCTGTGCCTCAGCCCCACACTACCCAACCAGCTAGAGGGATCAATGTGCAGTTCCAGCTGTGGCACCCAGAGCTTCTCCACAGTCAGCCATGGCTGAATTTTAACCCAGATCTCACTCAGTGAGGAGATCAGATAAAATCCAGACACAGATCCACCCTGCATTCCTAAGCAGAGCTTGTACCCATGTCCTGTGGTGTAGATGATCTAAGCCACAGGGCCCAGCATTCTTCTGCCCCAAACTAAACCATGATGGCACTGTCAAATCTGCTATGTGACTGTCCCTTGGTCACCACACACAGCATTGGTCCTCACAGAAATTGAGTAGAGAGACCACAAGAGGCACAGGGGAAGGGGAACAAAACATCTTCTACATCAGGGCACACCATGGCTTTTCAGCCTGGGAAGAAGGAGGAGGGAGGACAGGGACAGGATCTCAGGCTAGACACACTGTTGTTGGCCAAACCATGAAATTCACACAGATCCATACTAAACAGTGGAAAACAAATTATTTCAAGAGGAGCAGGAAATATTCAAGGAGAACAGGTCCTCTGACAAATGTTGGTCCTGATACAAGCTTTTCCTCAACACAACCCTCAGCCTTAGACAGCCAGATGTATCCCCACCAGGAGGGACGAGACAACCACTAACATGGTTCTTCTTCTGCGCCAAGTCAAGCCAGTCCCAGCTCTCACATTTCTCATAAGAGGAACGAATTAAAATGATGTGAGACTGGGAAAAGACCCACTCAGTTAAGATGAAGAAATCAGTGCCATTAAACGTCATTAGAATAATATGCCCAGAAAGCTTCATAAAAGGAGATACCATATGATTGAATGCTCTCCAGACCCTCATTTTACACAGACCCAAAACATCAACCAAGAGCCTCTTCTAACAGCCAACTCTCACGACGATCAGAAGGTCTGAGGTTTTGTTTTGTGATGTGTTGTTTGTTTTTTTTCCTGAGGAGCTTTTGGGCTCGATTGAAACTACAATTGCTTTAGCTCCTGGGGGGGGGCCAGGGGAGGCTGGAAGACAGGATAAAAATCATTTTTCATTAAGCTGGAACAAATGGCATTTTTGCTTGTCAAAAATTTTTGATACAACTCTGACAGACTTAACCAGACATATAAATAAAAGATTTAAATCCTTCTGCTTTCAGAGCTTAAGAAAAACCTGCTGTCAGTGCCATGCCAGTACAAGCTCTCTCCAACAGGTCGCACTCCCAGGGGGCTGCCACCACCATCCCAGCACTGATACCAGGACAGAGGGCTGGTACCTGCCACACCAGCCGGTTCATCAAAGTAAAACCCCACCAGCTCACGTTATCCCTGCAGCCTGCCCTCTCCAGGAGCGGATCAGCCTCCCCAGACTCAGCCAGCGAACAGCCGGCTCCAGGGGCAGGGAGGTGAGCAGCATCGATCCCTTCCCTCTCCTGCCACCATCCGTATCCGATAGCGGCATCGACCGAGAAGTGCTGAATGCTGTATTTCCTCAGCCACCTGGGCTGTGCACCAGCAGCCATCGAGCCTCCTTCCCCATCCGTTGTGTCAGCAAGGCAGCCGCAGACGCCGTGACAAGATGCAGAGCGGTGTCGAAGCCCATTTCGAAATCCTTCTATCCTATTCAAGCCAGAGAGGCTTATGTGCATGGATTTATACTGTTTGCCCCAATATTTAGCTACTGAGCTGACTAATCTGTGTGCAAGAAAAACCCCGGTGGCTCAGAGGCTGAGCAATCTACATCATTCATCATTTAGATTAGCTATTGTCTTAATCCTCTTTAAACTACTGTATAATACATAAGGGAATGGATGTCCTATATGCTCGGGATATGCAGAAAAAACCTAGGCTGAAGCCCAGAAACTTGGACAGAAGCTAGAATGACAAATCCTACCACAGGAGAAGCCACAGAAGAAAAAGGAAACTTGTTGCACCCCCTGACAGCTGGTTTAACTTCTTGATCTCTCCACCCTAGCAGCCTTTAATTATTTCCCAGCCAGTTTCCTAAAGCTCCCCTGCCCTCTCCCTTTAGCACAACACCGTTACAAACCGCGGATTCCAACCTGCACCAGCTCATGCAATGTAGTCAGGCTGCTGCCCCGAGGATGTGCAGCTCTGCACCGTGGGTGATGGGACGTCCCACTCAAGCATCACCCACGGCCGCGGTTCTCTCAAAAAGGCAACAGCTCTGCCCAGCCCAGTGCCAAGCTTCAGGCCATACCTGGTGAACAGGCAGGCTCAGGTCAACAACTAAAGCCTGCTTGGCTCTCCATGATCATGCCACAGATTGCTGCAGCACCCAGTGGGAGGATGAACAAAACCAGGATTCTTTACGGAAACAACAAGGAGTTGGGTGTGCAACAAGACAGTAGCAAATGAGGCTTTAGTTCCCTGTCTGCCAGAGCTGAGGGAGCTAATAAACAGACAGATGAGCTAAATTGTCTTCTGAACCTCTGTATCAGTATTCACATTACAGAGGCTGCTTCCAGCAATTCCAGAGTATTAATAATAAATGCTACATAATTACAGCAGACTTGCT
This sequence comes from Myiozetetes cayanensis, assembly GCF_022539395.1. Classification (NCBI taxonomy): domain Eukaryota; kingdom Metazoa; phylum Chordata; class Aves; order Passeriformes; family Tyrannidae; genus Myiozetetes; species Myiozetetes cayanensis. The sequence goes on from NW_026087631.1 coordinate 64,221,220, forward strand.
TTGTCCTCTCTTCCTGTTTACTGTCAATGTCTCAGTAACCCTGTACAGCCCACAGCCAGCTCTTTGCCGGCCCCAGCCCCTCCACAGGTGGCGCAGCCCTGGCATCACCAGTGGGTGTCTCTCCCAGCTCCTTCCTGGGGAGGTGAAGGAAAGATCAAGTCCTGATACCACTTAGAAGTGATCATCTTCTACCTGTCAAAGCCCTGACAATGTTGCTGCAGGGCATGAAAAAAGTGTATTTGGGGGCTCCGCAGCACCCCCAAGCTGGGATGAGCTGAGGACTGTGCACTGTGCAAACAGTATCTCAAGTGCACAGAGTTGCAACAAGTCACCAAGAGCCTCTTAAGAGTAAATAGGACTTTATGGCCTCTCCTGGTTTTAAACTTCTCCAGACTTGCAGCTGGAGCTGCCTTCCCTATAGAGGTGTTTTTTTGGGGTACCTCTGCTCCAGCCCATGGGGACACTTCCTGCTGCACCCAGGGCTGCAGGGCTGCCAGTGGTGACAGCCACCGGGATGCAAACCAGGAGCAGTAACACTGCACACTTCTGGGAGCTGGAAGCTGGCTCTGGAGCAACCCCAGAAGGACATACTTGTGGGAAGACACAGGAGACAACCCTCAGGTCCCAAGTCTGGCATCCAGGTAGGGAAGAACTAAGTTTTGGGGTAATCAAGTTTCAGACCAAACACCTCCAGCTTGAGCAGTGGCCACAGTGGCTCACACCATTCTCTGCAGCACCATGGCCCCTCGGATCCAGCTACTCTTCCCAAATATCCTTCTTCCCAGGCAAGCTGTACCGAAATGCCTGCCCTGTCTGATAATTTCATACACTGATCCAAATGAGTCTTAAAGACCCTCTGGCACTTTACCCCTGAATTTTAGAAGTGTTTCGTCCAATGTAGCTGCAAACTGAACTCTGGAGCCTGCTTTACTTCCCACGGGACTGTCTCTGTGAGCATTTCTTCCTCAGTTAAAGGCGAAAAGCATCAAAACTCCTTAGAAGGGTTCAACTTAATGGTGCAATAGCAGTTTATATCTGAGCACAAGTTTAATTTGCACCTTTCAGACTAGCTCTCTCTTTTCCCAGCCTTGCAGGGAGGCTGTCATGGCCCTTAACACAGCTTCAATAATAGAAGAGAACAAATACTTCAAATGGGATTCCTCTGAGAAGAAACCAATATGCAAAACAAAGTGTGCCTGCCTTCCAGTGCAAATTAACTCAGCTTCTGCCCTGACTCCAGACCTTTCCAGACATAAGACCTATTGGACGGCAAATGAATGCCAAGCAACTCAGATGCAAATCTCTCCCTGAACAGAGAAAGCCTCAAATGCTAGGGGAACACTTGGTTCAAACAGCATTGAGAAGCCTTGAAATGGAAAAAAAATCCCAACCCAAATCCAGGTCTGTCAGTCACACAGGGAAAGCAAGGCTGGAGTGACAGAAGAACATCTGTCCCTCAGACACCGGTGTCTCCCCCTCAACCTGGGACACGCAGAGCATCCCCCAGCGCTGGGGGATTCTCCATCCAACCGTTCTCCAATGGTTCCCCCACCTGCACACATCCACTTGGTGTTTTCTGTGCCTCCTTGCCAGGTGAAGCATAGAAGAATTTTTCTCCCTCTACAGAGACACAACTTTGAATTCTCAGAGACTGAAACAGCAACCAGGAATAAATGCTGTAGAGAAAGAAAGACAGTGCTTCTGTCCTAAGATGAATAAGGCACCGAGAAACGTGAGAGGGACAGATGGTGCAGGGAGCAAGCCAGAAGGCAGGAATCCTCTGGACTGCTTACATGGGAGTGTGCATGCCAGAGAAGGCTGGAGCAGAATGAAGATTGGGAAAAAATGGGATCATCATCATCGCATCAAGCTCTTCCTTGTAGGACAGTATTGGGAAGACTATTTTGAGAGTAACATGGCTGGTAGACAGCCCCAGAGTGCAAGAAAGGACAAGTTCATCCCCACTGAGTGGCCTTGGACTGATTACATATCTGCTGGATGTCTCTTTCTTCACTCACTGCCACTTTTGGCAGGGCAGCCCCAATTCCTTCACCACAGGGACCTGTGCAAAAGGCACTCAGCAGGCTGGAGTCCCCACACACCACCATGGGATGGTGCAGCCCAGAAAGCAATAATCCATATGGATAGGGAAGGGAAACCCATGAAGACTTGCAAGGAAGATGACATATGTCAACCCCAGAAAGGAAGATCCCGAGCTGGCTTGGACACACACAACCTGTGTTGCTGGAGGAGCTCCCACACTCAGAGGGAAGGGACGGCCCTGCCAGCCCCTCACGGCATCCGCCAGACACACGGACAGGCTGTCACAGCAGAATGGAAAGTGTGGGAGGACAGTGAAGTGCCTGGACTGATCCCTGCACGGTGATGTTGTAAAGCAATGTTTGCCCCAGGATTATCAGCCAGTGCTCCTAGAAGACAGAAAAGCATTAGTTTTCTGAGGCCCCACACTCATCTCCAGGGCAGCCTGCATCCCAAATCCCTGCCAGGGCTGTTACCCTGCTTTCCAACAGTGCCCATGTCCAAACCCACCCCCCAAACCTCAGGATGCTCCTCGGCAGCTGATGACAGCACACTGCAGGCTGTGTGAGCCTCTCGTGTCAGCCCCCACTGCAAGCCATTTAAAAAAGAGACAGCAAGTTATTAACTACAAATTAAGCTGCTAATTGATACTAAGCTCTGTTAGCTCTAGGGGAAACAGAGGTAGAGCTGTGCCCCTGACACCACGGTTCACTGACTGCAAGTGTAATACGAGGGGCCTGATCTCCCCAAGAAAGCTGCTGAGGACACAGCTGTACATCTTCCAGCTGAGCTGTGCCTGCCAGCCCAGGGATCTCTTAATACTTCACTTCTTCCATCTGTGATCTTCCTCCAACCACTGTGACAAGCAAAGGTTCAAACACGCTCTCCCAAATGACAGTCAGACCCCAGTACAAACCCTGTCAGCACCCATAAGTGCCAGTGATTGCCTCCATCAGACTTTTTCCATAACACAGCAATTAGGGGTGACAGCTCCAGGGCTTCACCCCACAAATAAAGATCTCCTCTCTTGTAGGGAATGAAGTTTCCCGACCACCACATCCCAGAAGCACTTCCAGGTCTGTACAAGAAGTCCCAATTTTGTTTGGCCCTGTGTGGACTCCTGCATCTTGCAGAGGATGAGGAGATGAAGCGTTGCAAGGATCGGTCCACACCAGGCAGGTAAGATGGATGCCAGCCGAGATCCTAGAGTTTAAGAAATCCCTCCTGCACAATTTCCTCAGCTCTGCCTTTTGAAAAACTCAGAAACACTGCAGAATTACCTCCTCTCTTAATAAGTAACAGGTAATAGGCAATAAAACAGTAATACTAACAAATAATGAATAACAACACCTTAATAAGAGGCAGTAAAGCTCTGAGTATTGCACCACTTTGTCTCAACTTTGAAGCAGATGGGATGCTCATCTCTTGCACAGGGAAGCTCAGCACTTGCACGCATTGGACAGACCTGCCTTTTTCAGGGGCTCTGCTGGAGCAGGACCAGTTCTGCTGGGTTTGGCCATCAAGCAGCCAATGCCAAGGTTTCCATCCATCCACTCTGGCACTGCCCTTCTCTTTTGGCAGTCCAGTTAAGCCTAACGAATCACATCCAGCACAAGCAAACACAGGAAGACTTGGCGACCACGATGCTGTGCAAGCAGAAGATGAATAAATAAAACTGACTCAAGTTGACAGAAGATGCCAATTCAGTGGTAGACATTCTGTAGTGAGGCATCTGTTTGGGTGACTTTGGCTAGCTGAGCAAAGAGGGCAAAAAAAAACCCATGACAAAAGCCAGTTCTGCCTTTTAACGAGGGAAGAACTCCAGGGATGTTTTATGCTATTTCAACATTTAAGTTTTGGGTTTTTTAAAAATAAAGAGGAGTATATGTCTAGTTACCAGAATGGATTTAGAATCACAGCTATAGAATATTGTAGACTGACCCAGATGTCAACCTAATGCCATGCAGGTGGCTCAGGACCGGCCAGCTCAGGTACAGGGGCTGCTGCAGGTCAGGACTGGGCAACTCAAAGATGGGGCTTTTCCCATCTCTTATTCCTCTTGCAGTGTTTGACCACCACCATAGGGACAAGATACTTCTCAGTGCCTGACAGATGCCCCAAATTGGGCTGTGGCCTGCTGCCCATCCCTGGGTGCTTCCAAAAACAATTCCATTTTCAGCCGCTCCCTACCCATCAAGAGGCTCAAAATTGCAATGATGCCCCCCTCGACACCGTGCTTCACCTTCCCTTCCCCAAGCTGCATACACCCACTGCTCCCAGAGTCTCCAACATCACTCCTGTCCTCCACAAACCATCCGAGCTACTCAGCTGACAACCACCAAGGAGCTTTGACATCACTCCCCCAGGAGATGATGGTGGAGAAATGCTGCAAACCAAGGCAAACTGCACAGCTTCCTAAGAGACAAGAAACCCTTCCCAAATCTCACTGTAGCCATAACCGACTGTCAGTTTTTCTTTCAAAAAACAAAGAGCCCTGCTCCATGGTAATGCAAACAGTTGCTGTTCCAACACAGTTCCCCCCGCCCTTTCCCTTCCCTGCCCCGTTCAATTTGAAGTCAATTACAGGAAGGTTAATGGGGCAGAGAGGATGCCAGTCGGCTGGGTAATGATGTCAAAGCACCTGGCATTGCCTGGGCAACAGCTAGGCAGCGGGGATGTAAATGAAGGCACAGGATTGCACTTGGTCCCTCGAAACGAGCTGATGCAATTGAGCGTATCAGCATTAATGAACATGGAAATGATGAGAGAGCACCCAGAGAAACAAGACACTGATGGGGAGGTGGGAGCTGCACCCACTGCAGGAAGATATGGCAACAAGCACCATGTTCTGGGTGTCAACAGTAACAGCCTCCACAGTGCCGACCTTCCCCCGAAGTCTTCACTCAGATGTGCTTCCCATGGTTTAACACTCAGGCTTTGCACACCCGAGGCCAAATCATGTTGATCTGCTGAAAGCTTCCTTCATGCAGCTCCTGGCTCCTCTCCAGACAAGCTGTGACAGAAAGAGCAAGAGGGGAGATTGTGTGCGTCAAGAGGCCACATCTCAGAGTGACCTGATAAACATGGAGCCATGGCAGCAAAGACCCAGGGGCAAGAGGTGCACAGGAGCAGAGGTGCTTGAGGGCACTTCAGTGCAAGGAGCAGTGACCTGCTCAGCAGGAAGGCTGTTCCAGCAGTGCAAACCAGATTCTCCAAAGCTTGCAGTCCACCCATCATCTGCAATTGATATTTTGAAGTTTTCAGGCAGAGGAATGGGAGACTTTATATGGGATGTTTCCTGCCAGTACAGCACTTGGCACAATGTGTTTCCATGGATCAGGATTACAGGGTAGCACATCAGAGTACTGCAAGCCTCAGACACCTGCAGAAAGCCATTTCCAGCTTTGGTCCACCATCCAACTGCTATGTGTTCTCCCTAGTCCACAAGCTCCATCAAATCCCCCTCAGCACATTTACTACTTGGAAAACCTTCACCCCAATGCTATTCAGTGTTTTACTATTCCTGGTGTTTTAGCCCACTCCATGTGACCACTCTCCCTCTTTCCTCACTCCATTCACACTCCAGCACAGCTGCAGTGATGAAGATGCCTTTGGTCCTCATGAGGAGGCCATCCAACTCCAAATCCCAGTGGCATAAGTGCTTGTGCCCCTCTTAAGCTTTCTGCTCACTCTGTTCAGTTCCACAGTCCGCCCCCAAAATATGCTCCAAGGTGGCAACAGCTCCACCAGCAGCCACAGTGAGATCCCACAGGGGTTCTGCTGCCCCTATAAAAGCTGCATTAGATGGACAGGGGGAAGCTGGCAGCGTTTCTCACAACAGCATTGTGACTAGCAGAGCTTGCACAGTTGAGACGCAGCTGTGCAAATGAGACCCCAGCAACCACCCCCCAGCCCCAGTGATTCTCCACAGGCGTGAAGAGCACTATCAGGGACACAAAGTAGCCGACGCCGCAGGGAAGCAGTTGGGTCATGCATCCATTTACAAGGTCAGCGCCCTGTGCCTCTTTAAAGTACTTCACTTTCACCGGAGGCAAGTCAAGGTGACTAGGACAGACTGTGCTGCTGCTGCCCCTGTTCCCACTGATGTTCCCTGCTATCCCTGCCCTTGCAAGCCCCATGGGAACTCAGGGCATCCTTCTCTGGTGTCTGGAAACGGCCCAGCAAAGCAACAACCTGGGCCATAAATAACACTGGCAGTGGGCAGAAGCAGAGCAGCCGTCTCTCTGCAGGGACCGAAGCATCCCTGGCCAACCCATATGCAGTCTCTGTGGGACACAGGGCTTGCCTCAAGCAAACACCTTCCAAACATCCTCCCTGCCCACCACAGCGGGACCGGGAATGACTGGGCTCACAGCAGTGCCGTCCCAATGCCAGGTCTCTCCTTGAGTTGCTTTTAAATGTCAGCAGTAAAACAGCTACACAGAGTGAATTAAATGGAGGAGGGGGAGGAAAAAGGAGAAAAAAAAAAAAAAAAAAGAAGAGAGAAGAGAAAGACGAAAGGGAGAAGAGACAGTTCTGCTAATAGCAAGTCAGCCAGAAGTCTCAGAATCCATTTGAAATGCGTAGGGCTTAATTTAACTTAATGGTTTTGTCAAACATTGGCACTCTGTTAAAAGCACAGGAGAGCTGGTAATCCAAATGCCAGTGGCTCTGCTTTTGCTAGTCACAAGAAAGCTGCTGTTCCAGTCCCCAGATAGATCCATCTGGTTTCATGCAAGCAGGAAGTATAGCCCTGGCTACTGCAGTCACTCAGGAGGGCAGTTCTGTATTTACTTAGCACTGGCAGCAGCTCTGGCTTTGCCCAGAACATAAAAAATAAACATAGCCACTGCATTTCTGAGCTTGTACATGTCTTAAGGCAGCTCCAGGCTTCTCCTGAAAACACAGCTCAGTCAGGGGAAGAAAGATTTGCAACTTTCCCTCGGGAAGACAAAATGAAATCTTTCACCTATGTGGACTTTGGAAAGAAATTGAAAGAAAAAAAGAATAGTAAACAGGCAGGGAGAGAAAGACATGAGCTGCAAGCTGGCTCCCCATCCAGCCCTTTTCTCCCTCCTCTCTCCAACAGCACTAGGTCAAGGGCCCCCAGCAAACCCTGTGAGATAGAATGGGGCTCAAACCCAGGGCAGCACTAGCTCTGCCACTGTCAAACCTTCTTCTAGAGGAAAAAGTAAAAATTCCTACCTGCCATTTAGGATGATTTTCCTCCTGCAGACTGAGCCTGTCTTTACACACAGCAGGGACAAGCAGAGGGTGTTTAAGCCTCCTTGCCTGATGCCCTATTCTGGCAGTAGATTGGGAATTCGGGACATCTCATTTTGGTTTTGTTCCCCCTCTGAGGGCACCCACCAGTAGATGACTTGCAGGACCTGCTACTGTGTGATTCAAGCCACTGAGACAGAGGCACACTGGGAACAGGGACCAGGCCACTCTCCCCTTTACAGTGACAACAGTCCAGTAAGGTTAAGCTTGCCTACAGAGTCTTGGGTGGAGGCTAAAACATCACTTTTAACCTTTCGACCATGTGTAGGACATCAGTCACTGATCTGTCCTCTGCGCCCACATCCTCCCAGGCAGCAGCTGCCACCACAGACTGGTGAGATGTTGGGAGCACAGCTCTGCCCACCTCCCCAGGCCCCTGTGATTCCAACAGCAGATCCCAGAAACCTTCCCTTCCCTAAGGCAGTCTCCACTTCCCAGCACATTTCTCAACACTCTCCTCTGGCTCATTGCAGAGAACCCTCCCTGCCATGTATCCCAGGCAGAGGGTTTGTTTAGGGATCCAGCACTAAAGGCAGCACTGCTGCTGACCTCCAAAGCAAAGGGCTACAGGGAGAAGCAAGCCCTAAGCTCCAGGGCCATGGGCACATTGCCTGCTCCACACCGTGCAGGTGGGAAGAGAGCTCCAGGAAAACTCGGGGGGGTGCAGCGGAGCCTTTTGAGCCTCTGCATCGCCTTAAACCTCCCCCTCCATCCCAGGACCTGGATTTCTGTTTGATTTAAGACACAAATGGGATCGAGTTTAAAGGTCTCAGCCTGGCCCTTGACTCCTTGGTGGGAGTCTTTCCACATCACAAAACCACCAGACAATTCAGCCTGATTGACAGCCTTTCAGGCAGAGGGGCCCGGGGCTGAAGGAGGGGAGGGGGCCGTGGGTCAGGGCTAAGGGGAGGCAGGCAGAGCAGTGCAAAGGGCTGGGAGAGCAGGGGATGGCTGCAAGGTGGGGGGAATGCTCAAGGTCTGTGCTTCCACAGCTAAAGGGTTTTTGGGAAAGGATGAGGGGCTAAAGCATCCTGGGGGGATTCAATTCCCCTTAATACAGGCAAATCCAAATTGCAGATAGCACAGGCAAGGGCAAAAAAGGGATTTGGTTTAATGCACTTTTTCCTGAGGTAAGTGCATAGCAGCATACACCAGAGAAAGCAGGAAGCTGAGGACAAGGCAGAAGGAGGACCCCACTCCTCACAGAGAGGAGAGGAGCCAGTGACAGACAAGAGCCAGGAAAGATCAGAGATGGGAAAAAAAGCGACCAAAGCCAGAGTTCAGTGTCTCTGGGCTTGGGCACTGAGGCTGCAGCAAAGGCTGAGATGGCAGCATGGAATCACACATATGTGGACATGTGCACCCTGTGCCATATTCTGCCTTGGGCCCCATCCTGCTCTCCAGCTCTACCAAAACCCAGCCCCGTGGAGGGACTTGACCAAGTTACCCCTGCAGTAACAGGCAGGACCCCCAGAACAGCCAGTAGCAAAGATTAATTGCTTCCTCACCTCCTCCACCCTCCTACTCTTCTCACCCCATCTTAGGAGAGCTGCGCACACTGCTCAGCTCCCTCCAACATGGCTTTTCCCCCTGTTCCAGGGCTGATGCCAACAACCTTCATGGGTCTGCAGAGCCCAGTCTCCTACTGTATGTGATGATTCCCTTGCCAAGCCCACTGACATTGCTAATTTGGGGAGAAGGTTCTCTTGAAAGTATTCTAACCTTGCAGACTGGGTCAAACCCATGTTTACCAGTCCCTCTTCTCAAGAGGACACAATGCACTTCTGTGGTAAGATGAGAATCATCATCACTTGGGGAGACCAAGCAAGGGAATGTAAGAAGACCACAGATACTTGTCACGCTATCTTATTTATCCCCTCTTTTGCACACAGGAAACCCTTTCTCCTACCTTTTTTTTTTCCCCCCCCCCTCTAAATAAGAGAAAAATTTTAAGCTGGTGCTTTAAAGCACAGCAACCGCCAGCCCATCTCCATGGCTTGCCAAGAGAGCAATTCATCCTCTGCCTCTATTCTGCAGTAGGTAAAGCCCCCCCTCTCGCTTTTGTTCATCTCCCCGCTCTTTTGTCTGGCCCTGAAAGCGTTGATCACTCCTGCATGAGGAATGTGAAACTGATGTGATGTGATAGGAACAATGCTCCAGCCCCGCTCCTTGCAGCCACATCAAAGTCCCCATTTGCATGGCTTCCCCTTGCCTGCCTGTCCCCCTCTGCCCCCGGCCGTGCTCTGGCTGCTTCAGCGCCCTCATTGTCCTCCCAGCTTCGAGAAGCAGCCTTGGCCTCCTGCTAAAAGGCACTCGATGTGCTCCTCATGCCTGCCTCTGCCTCCTTTTGCCCATGGGAGAAGGGATCCATGGGCAGCATCTGGCTGGCAAGAGATGTGGCATCGACCCAGGCTAGGATGCACCAACATGCTCTCTCTGTTAATCCTGCTGCTGCCTGTTACCCATTCCCCAATGGATGCTTCTCCCTGCAGCACTGCCAGGCTGGGGTGGGGGATCCAAGCAAAGAGACGGAGAGGTGAGGAAGAGCTGATAAATCAGGAGGTGTGGGGCAGTGGGGCCCAGCCCTGCTAGAGGAAAATGGGGAAGTGAATTAGCATAAAGATTAGGACATTTCTAAGCCAGTGAAGTGGTAGTTCACACTAAAAATGCCCTGCTCTTGTATTATCTGGGAGAGGTAGAACCCGGCCTGTCCTTCAGGTGTAGGGGGAGAGACAAGGAGCCAGATCAGTAAGGACACAACCTGCCAGGTGGGCACCACCACACCTGTAGCACTGCCAGCCCATGCAACACCCTCCAGCACTGGCAGCTGCATGGAGCTCAGTGGATGCTGCAAATGCCACTGGAGCAGCTGGATAAACACAGCTCTGGGCCCAGGAATGCTGTTACCAGGTAAAAACCCTGCTGCTGCCTTGCAATGAATAGCTACAGCCCAAAGGTAATCAACGCCCTTCCCAGAGCACGCTGCCCAAGGAGCTTCTCCAGACCTCATCAGCTCAAAGGTTTTAAACCAGCACCAGCAAAGGAGCCTGCAGAGAGAAAACAAACCCTCCAGCAAGACAGAGAGCCTCTCCCCAGTCTCACAGCAGCTGTGGCCCCATAGCAAGCCTGTGTAACAGGATAGCATCGCTTTCCAGTTCCCCGAGGCACCACCTGCCTCCAAGTCCCCTGGGAGCCCCAGGCAGGCAAGCTTCCTTCGCCTTCAGAGGGCATCCAGGTGCCTGCTGCCAGGCAGGGAGATGCAAGCAGCACCTTGGCAGGGACAGGAAAATCCGGGTACTGGCCATGCCAGCTGTGGAGCGAGCGGGAGGCTGGCATGGGACTGGACCAGAGGAGAGCAGCAGTGGCACCACAGAGAACCACAGAGCACTACTCAGTGTTGAAAATAGGAGGGACACTGATGCTTCTGCAAAACTGAGGTGCTGCTGATAGACCTCACAAGCTGAAGGATTTAATTTTTGGTAAAGAGGCAAGAAGCTTACCTAACCCTTGCCACCAGGGCTCATTAAGATTGATTTCCCCCATCCCCCTTATCCTGAAGTATCGGACTTCCCTTCGACCTCAACACCAACCATGATGCTGAGCTGGCCTGTGTCACTAACTAACACACAGAGATGGGAAGCATCTCTCTACTGAAAAAGACCCTTCCAGGTCCAGCCATTTCCAACACAGCCTGAAAAGCCCAGGTGACCAAGGCTCTGAGCCCAAGCACACTTCCAGCTTGCACCTCATACAGAACATTAGTGATGAAGAGGGACTCCAGGTGTTTTGACTTCAAACACACAGAAATCCTAAATCAACAGTCCAAGAGCCATTTCTGAATTATCAGCTCAGAGATCAAAATGCACACATGGGTTACATGGAGTATGTACTGCTCTAATGTTACACAGGCAGTTCTCAAGCACTTTGCAAGCCACCTGTACCCAAGTAGCCTCCCAAATCTCGAGATCCCCTACCTCTCCCTTCAGTCTTTACCTGGTTTTGTTTATTCTTTCATAAGCTTATAAATTATAAGCTTTATAAATGTGCTTATTATTTGCCCCCTATTCAAGCTCCTCTGCTCTTCATCTCTAGCTGGAGCTCAGCAACCTGCCAAGGGACACAGCACTGGCAACTATTCCTGATTTATACTGATGGAGAATATAACTTCCCTTTGCTAAAGTAAATAGAGTCACTACCAAGAGGCAGAGCACAATATTTTTTATTAATGAGCATATTTCTGCCTTAGTGCTCACTGGGGAAGCAAGACGCTCAATGTGGAAGAACTGAGACCACCTTCCTAACATTTTGGGCCAGATTTGGCACACAAAGAGCCTGCTGTTGTGCATTACACCTGGCCAGTGTCACTCCTGGTTAGGAAAAAAAGAGTCTCTGCTAGAGGAATATGGTGGGGTGTGATTAAGGAGGGATATTTCATTCTGACATTTAGTCTTATCCCTGCCAATGTCGTTTACCTTAGGATGACACCAGAAAGGCTGTTTTGCTGTAGCTGTCCTCACACACTAACCAGAGCACCCAGCAGTTCTGAGGCTCCTTCATCAGGCTAGGGGGAGCACAGCAAACACAACTGTGCTGCCACCACCCTGCTGGGCTCCCCCCTGGCTACCCCCAGTGGATGAAGCTCAGAGTCCTGTGCATCCCCAGGAGGGACAGAGGACCCTGTGGTGGGCTGACCTTGGCTGGATGCCAGTTTCCTACCAAAGTCACTCTCTCACTCCCCTCCTCAGCTGGACAGGGAGGGTAGAAAACACACCAAAAGCTCATCGGTCAAGATAAGGGCAGGGAGAGATCCCTCACCAATTACCATCATGGGCAAAACACACTCGATTTGGGGAAATTAATTAATTACCAATCAAAGCAGAGTAGGTAATGAGAAATAAACCCAAATCTTAAAACATCTTTCAACCACCCTTGCCTTCTTCCTAGGCTCAACCTCAGTCTCAAATTTCTCTATCTCCTCCCTCACAGCAACAGAGGGGGATGGGGAAGGGAGGATGTGGTCAGTCCATCACATGTTATCTCTGCTGCTCTTTCCTCCTTAGAAGCTGGACTCCTTGCACTCTTCCCCTGCTTCAGCACAGACTTCCTACCACAGGAGTCAGTCCTCTACAAACTTCAATGTGAGTCCTTCTCATGGGCTTCAGTTGTTCACGAACTTCTCCAGTGTGGGCCCCTTCCGCAGGTCAGTCCTTCAGGAACAGGCTGCTCCAGCACGGGTCCCTCAAGGGGGTCACAAGTCCTGTCAGCAAACCTGTTCCAGCACAGTCTCCTCTCTCCAGGGGCCACAGGTCCTGCCAGCACAGGCTTCCCATGGCGTCAAGACTCCTTGTGGGCATCCACCTGCTATGGCATGAGGCCTTCCACAAAATGCAGGTGGATCTCTGCTTCAGGGAGGACCTCCATGGGCTGCAGGGGCACAGCTGCCCACCATGGTCTGCACCACAGGCTGCAGGGGAATCTCTGCTCCAGCGCCTGGAGCACCTCCTCTGTCTGGGTCTTCACTGACTTGGAGTCTTCAGAGATGTTACTTTCACACACCCTTGCTTGTCTCTTCTCTGGCTGCAACTGCAATTTTTTGTCCCATTTCTTAAATCTGTTATCCCAGAGGTGCTACCACCATCAGTGATGGGCTCAGCCTTGGCCAGTGGAAGGTATGTCCTCGAGCCAGGTGGCATTGGCTCTGTTGGACATAGGGGAAGCTTCCAGCAGCTTCTCACAGAAACCACCTCTGCAATCCCCACCTACACTACCAAAACTGTGCACACAAACCCAAGACGTCCCCATGCTCCAGCCCTGAAAAGCAGCATCAGTCCTTTTTTGGTAGCTATAACGGTGCAACAAGTAGCTTTGCTCAGAGAGATGATGGCCTGCAGGACTCCAGGACAGGAGCCTTGCTCTCCTGTTGTGGGAGTGAGTTGTTGCAGAAGAGGACACAAATAAGATGCTGTACACCCTTCCAGTAGTCCATCTCCCCAGCACTCCACATGGTGTCAGCAAAACAGGATAGGTCCCACTCCTTCAGAAGGGTCCTTGCCGATGCTTGCATCAAGAAGAGGGAACAAATGCTTTGTGCCAGTAAGGGATACAGTGATCCCCACATAGTGCTCACTAGGCAGTAAAATCCACCCTCCAAAGGTGGTGAAATACTGCAAAGAACCTCCTGCCCCCACAACCAGGTGTGGGTATAATTTTCCCCTGGGGATCAGGGACCAGGAGACATTCCCTTACTCATGGTCCCCACCATCTCCTGGCCACCATCAGCAGCTGATGCTGACCATATGGGCTGCTGTTTCCAGGACACTGCATCCAGAGGAAGCCCCCTCCACTTGCCTTACAACCAGCATGGCATTTTGCTGGAGCCCAACAGCACCACTCGAGCAGAGGCCAGGCAGGCACCCCCAACCCTCCCAACCCATACAGAGCCAAAATGATGCAAGACAGTTAAACAAAGCCACCCAGCTCACTGCATCCAATTGCCATCACAGGCATGCCACAGGTGAAGAGACCTTGATACAGCTGGACAGATGTTGTTTCAGGGCTTCCTAATCCTCTGTCCCTAATTCATTCCTGCTTTCTGCAAGACACAGTTAATTCTTGACCAGCCACCACACATGCATGTTTCTTTGCTTTCAATCGGCCAGCAAAATCCATTTAGCCTGCCTGTCTCATCCGGTTTCCATCAAGCCTGCTGAATTCTCCTTCAGTGAAATAAGAAAGCTTACTGTAACACCCTCTTTTGTAAGAGCAAGGCGAAAATGACAGTCTTTCTGGTGCCTGACTATTTCCCTTCACAGGAGCTAAACATTGCTTGTTTTCCATTGTGAACTGTTCTGACTTCTTAAAATGCATGAAAGCACCAAGGGAGTCAATTCAAGTGGGAAAGAAGTTTCTGAAAGAGAATATTTATTTACCTTGCAGTTTCCTGTGGAGAAGTTTAGGCTGGTAATTTAGGCTGGATGTGGGGGTCTCCAGGTGAATGTGAGGAGAAAGAGATGTGATTCAACATCTGCCTTGTCCAACACTAGCCATGAGCAGCCCGAGATTAAACTATTGATTTAAGATTCTTGGTTGCAAAACCCCGTTTGGTGGGCCTGTGGGAGGCAAGGCAAAAGCTCCCTCAGCTTGCACACCCCAGGCTTTTCTGGTGACACGCACCCATGGCAAAGCAGCTACAAGAAACCAACATTATTGGCCCTGTGCTAAATGCTGCCAAAGAAGCAGCTTGTGAGTCAGTGACCCTTTCACCCAAAAACAGCTGAAAAATCAGGTCAAGCTGATATCTGCAAGCACCCGAAAGACCCACACTATTAACTTCTGCCCAGAAGTAGACACCAGCAGCCTCAGAGCAGGGGGGCAGTCCCCAGGGATGTACACCAAGGAAGGAGACCACCATAGAGCCCTCCTCCCATCCCCTCCCCTGCCTGAGCAGGACAATTGCACATCTGGAGCCAGGCAGCTGATGGGAACCCAGCACGGTGCACACCAAGCTCTGCAGAAGGAAACCTGGCCCCTCTACTCCATTTGCAAAATGCTTGAAGCCTGGTGCTTTCAACACAGGAAACATCCAAAGTCCTTACACTTTAGGGTTTAATTCCCTCCTCCCCCTCCCTGCAGTAGCCTGGAGTTTTCATTTCTCATCCTCTCTTGTTTTAGTTTCCTCACACTCTTTTCACATCCTTGCCTTTTTTTCTTTTTTGGCGGCTCCTCAAGTTTCATTCTCTTTTCCAAGTTACACGAGATGAATTTAAGACTTCTGCCACTCCTCCCTACTCATTAGCAGACATAAATTAAAAGCAGAATTAAAAAGATTACTTGCAATGCCACTTGAGACACCTTGAAACCTCTTATTGCTTTGCCATGTACTGTGAATTCTGACCCACCAAGGGACTTTACATTTGGACCTTGCCAAGTGTTTATCTGCATCCTGTTAGATAGGTTTGGGGGAAGAGCTCTCATCCTTCTCAGAAATAAGATAAGATTAAGACTCTGCTGGAAGCCTTCCATTCCGGCATCAAGTTTGTTGCAAAAAAAGTTACCACCTGCTAAGGTCTTTTGACCCTGAAGTGTAGATACAACCCACTTGCAGGAAAAAATATGCAAAAATTGATTTTTTTTTTCTTTATTTGTTTTGTGGAATGTGGGTAGGATGTTACCAGACCTGTACTGGAAACAGTTACCACCTGCAGGGCAATGGTCAGCTACAGCCTCCCACAGAGACCATGGCTACAGTGAGCCAAAGAAAATCATTGCACACCAGACTGCTTCCAGGACCAAGAGCATCCTGTTGATTTCCACATTTCCAGGAGACAAACAACTGAGGACCTGCAGATTTTTACTGCTATACTCAGCTGCACCCAGCCCCTCCCTTCTGCGATCCTGTGTGTCAGGAAAGAGGCTAAGAGAGATGCCAGTTGCTCCATGTTCAGGACCTGCTGTGCTGACGTTAGCACCCAAAGTGTTGGGGAGGTTCTCTGAGTGCAAAGTTATTTCAGAAGTTTCATATGATGCTCACAGGTGCAGCTCCTGCTGTTAAAGCTCAGCTGGCACAAGCCAGAGGGCAGGGGGCTTGCAGGGCCCTGCCTGTCCCACAGCAGCACTCATACCCCTGACAGTCACATAGAGACCCAGGCAAGGTGTGAAACTGAGCTCAAGTGCCTCAGCGATGAAGGGCTTGGGGCAAAGCACCCAACCCCCTGTGGGAAAAGAGCAGCAAGAAGGACTGAGCATGTGTCACAAGATACTCTACCCCAGCTGGTCACCGGAAAGGAGCTGGGAGTGATGAGGTCAGAGCACAAAGCCAACAGCTCAACAACTGTCAGCTCAGAGCGCCAAGGCACAGCAAGAGCACAGGGGCCATCGCCGCTACGTAAGACACCACATGCCTTAATCTCTCCCGGGGGAGAGAACCTCTTCCAGCCCAGACTGTTTGTGTACTCAGCTAATTTTGTTGCCTGACTTTCCACCTACTTGCTCAGCAGAAAACCGATCCTCCCAAGTAATCATCACTATTTCATCCCTACCCTCAGACCCAAGGCCATGGCATAAGCAAAACCCTGCTACACTGCATCAGCTGCAAACCCAGTGTCACAAGGGCAACTGGCTCCCCTTGCCGTGTCCCCTTTGCTGAAGCTCCTCTCCCAGTCTGAGCACCATGAATGCCAGCACAATCAAATACTGCAACCCACTTGTTAACCTAAACGAGCCTCATATATCCTAAAATGCAGTTCCAAATCTCCTCTGTGGGTCCTACACACAAGTCAGGCTGTTCAAGCGGAGTAGTATAATTAAAGGAAAAAAATACCCTGCATACACCAGGGAGCATCGTGAACAGCATGAGCTTAGTATTAGCTCTTGCTAGAGCACAGTGAGACTATTCCTGGCTGCTGCCTTCAGTGACGGTGTCCATACTTGTAAAAAAAAAAAAAAAAAAAAAAAAGAGGTTGTGGAAGTGGAACAGCTTCCAAAAAGAATTAGGAGAATGAGTTGGGAACTGGAAAGCCTGCTGTGCAGACACAGGCTTGAGCGCTCAATTGGTTCAACTAAGCCAAGAGACGATCAGGAGAGGACTTAATCATGCCCTGCAAAAGTACGAGTGCAGGGAAAAGATTCCTGCTGGCAGTGGAAATCCTGCTCTGGGGATGCCCAGATTCCACACAGTGAAGGCAAAGGAGACTACTCAGCTTGTGGGTCACTGTAAGAGGCCAAACAAACTAGCCTGGGCTGGCAAGTATTGTGCCCAGGTCTCAGCTCCAATTGCAAGCCACCCCAACCCTTATCCCCAGGCTGTAACAGAGGAGGGCAGATGAGTATTGGAGAAGCCTTGGTCCCCTCCCTTGGACCAGCCACAAAGATGAACCAGAAGCCAAACTGCATTGCAACACCAGTGGCATCTACTGACAGCACACCCTGAGATGTCCCTCCTTTATTTCTTCATTTTATGAACCTTCCTTTATCTCTCCAATTCCAAGAGACTTGCCAAAGGAGAAGCCCATGTTCTCACTAAAGAAGTCAGGCCAATGGTCATTTGGAAAGAGAGAAGGCTGATTATTTTGTTTTTAAAATACAAGTCAGCTACCCTCCCTGGATCAGGGGGAGGATCAATTACGACAGACCAGCAAACTTAAGAGGTCAGAACAGGCATCCTGTGTGTTTCTCCATCACTTTGAAGTCTCACTGTTCTTCCATTCCTGCTTCCATATTGAAATCAATTTCATCAGAGAAGCTCTGCATCAAACCGTGTTCTAAAATTCAGCTGCAACACCAAAGCCTGCTCTTCACTCCTCCCTCCAATTACAGTGCTCATTTCACCTTTAAAATAAGGCTACCTGAGATTCCTTCTTGAGCTGACTAATAAATGGCACAGATCAGCCACTGCCAGGCTGGGCCTCCAATCCCATGGAGGAGCTGCCTCCTGGACCCAAACTTGCTCATGGGAGAGCAAAGACTTTACACCTCTTCACACGGGAACAGGAACAACTCACTGAGAATCTGTCTTTTCCCTGGGGCATCCTCTGCACTGTCAACACCGCTGGCACCAGATTACCTTTTTGTTTTAAAACTAGGGGACACATGGGCTAGTGCACAGGCCAGGACATCAAAAACCTGGGGTCATTTACACAGGCCAAGTTTCTTCATAGATCTTATGCAAGGGTGGATTTAACTGGGCAGTCCTGGAGAAGCAGAGGCAGAGTTCAGTTCCCTTTTATTGCCTAATGTGGCTTTTGTCCTGCCCTCCTTCAGGTTGCCTCCACACCTTGGCAACAGTACCTCATGGGTCAATCTAACAAAGAGATGACTTGGAAAAAGGAGGAAATTATTCTTCCTTTTTCAGTCATTTTCTTAAGCTTTGGGGGCCCTTCTTTTGCTATTGCATGTGGAGTTCTTTGCTGCTAAGCTTTGGCTGCTTCTACCTGTTGCCATGGCTGGTTGGAGCCTCCCAGGAGGTGACTGGATGGATGCATGGGACCCAGCTCACTTACTGTCCCATCCCTGGCATCTCATAACTCTTCCCCACTAGAGGATTTTCAAAAAGGTGTTCTGGGACCACATTTCACCAGCTCACTGCAGAAAGGCCCTTTGCTCAGCAGCAAGGCATTAGTAGGCATGCAGAGAAAAAGTAGATAAGCAAGATGACTTAAAAGAAATTTGCTTTGGTAGTACATTAAAGGTCCCTTTTTCCAGAACAGCCATGAAGATCCAGAAGGGATGCTGCACACAGACCTTGTACTAAAACCAGACTGCTTTTCTTTTACAGCATTAGTCTCAATCAGGGAAGCAGCAGAGGTCTAGCCAACCTGCAGACAGGGTAACTGGCGACTACCCCCAACAATGCTGTTTTCCTCTGAGGCATGGTGGCATGCACAGATCTGGAACCATCAGCCACCTCCAAGTCAGCTCCTGCAGCTGCTGTGACAAATGTGGGGACAGATGGGGAAAGAATGATGGGAAGCAGCATTGACATACTGCAGAAACACACCACCTTCCTTCAAGCAGCCTTGCTGTGTGCTGAGTCAGGCTCCTGTTTGCTTCATATTCACCCTTACCCAGAAACCATCTCCTACTCACTCAAGCCTCATCTCCCTCCTCTCTTCACCCTTTCTTTCTTCTCTTCTTCCTTCCCCGTTCCCATCAGGGTCAGGAAACGCTGTGGTTCAGCATCTTCCATTTGTGATTTATGTGATTTGTACCATCTCCAGCCTGGTAAACTACAAGATACTGGAGAGGATCCAGGACTGCAGGAAGCATGTCTGCCTTGGCAGAGACAAGAAACAGAGGAAGAAACTGGATGGGAACTAGATGGGTTCTTCCTTCACCTGGTGCCCCAACCTTTCTTTCCCCAGCCATGCGATTTATCTCTCTCCGGACCATCTCTGCAGGAACCAGGTCTATTACGGAAATTAAAATGTGCTGTTGCCAGCAGATGGCAAGATCAAACCCTCGGCATGCCTGTCCCCTCCAAGCAGGGATGGCAGACACCACAGGGCTTGCAGCCAAGTGCATCAGAGCAGGTGCCAAGAGAAGCTCCTACACTGCTCCCTGAAGGGCCACCAGCTTTGGAGTCTGCTGGCCAGTGGCACAGCTCAGCAGGCCAGCCGGATGCCAGTCTGAAGCTGGATTCTGGCACAGCCAGCCTTCCAGGAGTCACTGAGAGTCAACGTGGGACTGCCATGCCATTACATGCAATACACAGCATGAGCACTTCCAAGGTGTTAAGAGAGACATGAGGATGCTTCAACACTGAGATCGAGTTTGGGGTGGTGGAAGGTGAAAACCCTTTCTCTTCTCTCCACATCTTGTTTCCCTACTAGGGAAACATCCCTAATAAGAATAAGCCTGAATCAAGGAAAAATTCACCACACAAATAACTACCACAGGGGGCTGGTGGCTGCAGGTACCACTAAAAGGTGTGACCAACCAGGAGATCCTTCCCTGAAAGCAAGGCTTCAGCATTACACACATACACAAGAGGCAGCTTCATGTTTCATTGACTGCAAACACAGGAAGGTCATTATCATTTCCCAGAAAAATCTTTTTTCACTCATGTGTTCCCAAATGGTAACACAAGAGCATTCAATCCCAAAGACGTTTGTGCTCCAAGCTGGTGACAGCTCTGGAGACAGCACAGAAATAAATCCCTGCAGAAGCATATTAGAATGGTGTGGAGCTAGCAAGGCAGGCACAAACTTCTCCTGAGCAAGATGAGCTCAGTCAGGTATTACTGACTGACACGTGAAGAGAGAAGTGCAACCCACGCCAGGAAGAGAAGATTTCCAGGTGCCCTTTCCTAGCCCCGTGCAGCAGCATATTGGTCCCCAAACCAGCACCCCTCAACCTGTGCCCTGAAGGCACTGCTGAGCAGCCCAAGCACTGCTGCAAAGGCAAAACCTCACACCCATATAGCAGCACTTGCACACACAAGCAGCTATACAAGAAGGAGAGCAGGTTTGTGAGCAGGGAGATGTTGGAATGTATCACAAAATAGCTCATGGATTTTTGTCAGAAGAGGCCAGGTAGCCCTTAAAAGACAAGGAATACAGTCCTGAAGGCTCAGAAATTTGTGGTCACAGCAAGAATAGCAAAGAAAGAAGCCTTATAACCAAGGGGTCTTCAAAACTCCCACTGTTTCCCTGATGGATCAGGGATGCAGGTGATGTACACAGACCCTGGCTCTAAGGGCAGGATAAGGTGTCCTTGTGCACTTGAGTACCAAAACAGGAGCTTATACTACCTGAGGTACTGTTGGCCTAAGCTCTTGTACACAGGCAAAGGTCAGATGAGAAACAACCAGCCCTGGAGGGGAAAAAAAAAAAAACCACACAAAAAAACCCCCACCACACCCCCAAAAAAACCAACAACAACAACACACACACACACACACAAAAAAAAAAAAGGCAATTTTTTGTAAATTAATTTCCCACAAACAGACTTCTTGCTGGTACTTCTCATCACTTTAGACAAAAGGCTTGAAGTTATCATCTGGACAGTCAGAGCACTGCCACGCCAACAATCAGCCTAATCCTTCTGATCAGAAGAGGATTTGGAAACAAACAGGAGAGGAGATTTCCTTCCTTCCTTCCGCAGCATTTCAAACAAACGCACTTCATGCTGTGCCATGAGGTAACCTTTTGCCAGGCTGTCCTCAGCCCAGCCTAGACACTACAGGGCACTGAGCACTGTATCTGGGGCCAGAGACCTAATTCTTAAGTGCCTCTGAACATGTCCTGTTAAAAGGATCATAGCAATCCCCACACCACAGCAATATCCTCCTGCAATCACCAGGAGAGCCCAGGGTGACACCACCCTCGGCTGGATCTGAGCCCTGAACTCCCAGTGCCCTTTCTGACCTTCTGTACTCTGTTCCCTGCATTCCCATGATACTCTCACCCCCGGGGCACAAGGAACCTGCCAGGATTGCTGATCTGCTGCATGATCTGCTTAAGAGGAGAAGAGCAAAGCACACCAACCTGTTCCTTTGCAGCCTGTGCCATTTCTGTCCTATGCTTCTTAATTCTCAGGGAAGCACCAAGGTCAGCCAGGTGGATGGCAGGTAGCACTGATGGGCTTAGTTATGCCTATCTCCCAGGAGTTGGAAGATGCTGAAGAAACATGGCAGCTCTGCATCCAAATGAAAACCTGAATCCCCAATCCAAATGTGGGGAACAACAGAAGGGAAAGCAAAAGGGCAGGCCCCTTTCTCCCAGGCTAAATCACTCATGCCAGCAGATTCAGAGAGGAGGCAGAGTGGGGCTGTCCATCAGCTGCTGACAGCACAGACACTTCATCCTCCGCCAGCTGGAACATCTGGGCAGCTCTGCATAAGCTTCTCGGGTACTCTGGACCATCACCAAGTGATAGTTCATCCTCATTCTCCTATCCTTGCCAGCCTTCTGACCATCCACTCCCTAAATAGCTCAGATCGTTTCAAAGGGAGGGTACAATGAATAAGAGGATAAAAAAATAAATTTTCCCCTCTCTCTCACCTGCCTGTGCAGCCTCTCTCAGTCTGAAACTGTGGGTCAAACAGCTTCCTTCAGTTCAAGGCAAACGGAGTGCTGTGATTTTTAACTGACCATCAATGACCCAGAGCTGCAGCATGGAGAGAGTGGATACAGACCTGCATCTTAAGTAGATTAGATTTTGTATTACACTTTCATAGACACAGCAGAGAAATCCCCTAAACACTTCACAGCCAAGTGTAATACCAAGATGCAAGGCTTAATGCCATGCAAGGAACATGCTTTCCATTGGCTGCAGTCTGACTTCCCAGACCCTGCCTCACCCTGGGGAGCATGAGCTAGCAGGTACTTTAATTTTAACAAAGGAAAGAGGTACAACCACTCAGGTTTTGGTTAACCAAAAGCATGTAGGCACACTGCTATCAGGGCTACAACCCAGCACATCTGCAGGCTAAGTCCTGGTGAGGGCTATTCTAGCCCAAAAGCACCAAACCAGCCTGCCATGATCTACACAGGGAGCAAGAGACTGCATACAGCTTTCTGCCTCAGTGGCACAGGCCTAGAGCAGTTTGGGGAGCAAGATGAAAATGCTCCCATCTGCCTGAACATCACTCCCAGCAAAGCACAGTCGCACATACTGGAGCTGGGAGCACCCACCATCTTTCCTGCTGGTGTTACCCCTCTGGATACAAGGCAGCTCATCACTGCCCCAGCCAAGATCCATGCTCTGCAGCTCAAGGGCAAGCAGATGGTGGACAGCCACACTTGCAGCAGGAGCAGAGCAGGAAGCTTGCAAGTCAGGCTACAAATGCAATACACCCACGCTGCTCCACCTGGCAAGCCCTTTGTCGTGCATAAGCAGACTCATTGCCTCCCAGGACCTGCACGCTGCCTTCAGTTTACAGTGTATGTCACAGAACCATAGTTCCCATCAGGGCAGCTTGCAAGAAGAGAAGGGTGTGACAGGTGCCCCTGGTGTAGGGGTCACATTAACACACTGTGACAGTAATTAACACACCAGTGGATTAAGCCTGGATGATCTAGTGATCATAACCTCGCTTCAGCCCCAGCACAACTTCTTGCCACACCAAAGTCACTCTAATCCCTTCCTGATCAAAAGGGGACTGCCAAAGGCTTACCAGAAATGGTGCTGCCAGTTTTCACATTTTCTTTTTGATTTTTAAGTTGCATAAAGAAATTTATGGGATATTTTTCAGGCCGAGATGTTGACATTTTATTTGCACAGTGTGAGTGTCCTCAGTTGCTTTACTGAAAATATATAACTGAACAAATCACCAAGAACAGAAGGGGCCAGGGAAAACCCCTGTGAGAGGCAGCTGGGTTGTGCTTGATCTTACAATTGTCACACATCAGTGCTGAAGATGTACAACCAGATGACTGTGGTACAGCATGGAACCTGTACCTGGAGACACTTGACGAGGCATGTCTAGGCAGAGAAGGGATGCAGCACGAACCTGGGGCGCACAGCATCACCGAAAGTCCTCACAGCACAGAGCCTTGCTGCAGGCACCTTGCAGCTGCAGGCACACAAGCACAGGCTTTGCACTGGTGAAGTGTGAGGGATGGGTTTCCCCACTCAGCCCCTGACAGCATCTGAGCCCCCACAGCAGGAGGGAGAAAAAGCCAGGAGGTTCTCTGCTCTGCACAAGAGTGGGTGGATGATGAGGGGGTGCTTTGGGTTACGAAGACTTGTTTTCCTGAATCTGTGCACTTGGACAAATTCACAGCAGAGAGGAAAAAAAAAATAAAAATCTCTCTACTTTTGAGCCAGAGACTGTCAAAGGCTGGAGCTACACGGTGCATGCTCACACTGCATTCCTTGCATGTCCACTACTGTCCAATGGCAGGGACAAAACCCTGGATGATGTGGGGCTGCTGATCAAGCCATTCTCAGGGAATAAGCCAGCCTGAAGTATGCAGCAGGAAAGCAGTGGGGCAGATATTTTGATTCACATTTGCAAGGGCTTTTGACAGGAGCAAAGAAAGAACATTTTAAGCATTCCTTTCAGCCAGCATGCATCCCGGCCCATGAGACCCCTCCTAGGGCAAGGCACAAGAACAATCTCTTTCAGATCAAGGGCTCCTTTGTCACCCTGCTGCAAGCCATTTGACCTTCAGAGTCAGAAGGAAGCTCATATCACAAGTGGTCTGATGGGCCCGGCTTGGGAGCGAGCCCAGGCACTCGAGAAGGACCACAGCCCCGCTGCCAACCCCAGCATCTCAGCAGGGAGATAAACAGACCCCGAGCCCGAGCACTCAGCTCTGGAAACACTTGTTTCGGCTCAGCACATTTCCTCCGACAGCCAGATACAGAAGGTCACTCAGGCCAGCTTTTCCATGTACAAGAATATCCTTGCCAAGAAAGAAGAGACCCGGGCCAAGCTATGCCACGGGTGTCCAGAGAAGGTTTAAACCTTTGAAACAGAATCTAGCCTTCAACAACAGCATCTTCACATTTAAGTGCATCAATCCCCTCTGCCCCCTGTGCTCCGAGAAGGGAGCCTGCAAACCCTTCATCATTCATTCACAGCTCTCCCCTCAATTGCCCCACCTTGAACATTTGGAGCTCTCTGCAGTGCACCTGATTGCAGAGGTATTTATTAAGAGCACAGTGCTTCTGAATGATACCTGGAGACAGCTGACCCCACAAAGGGCAAGAGCCAGCATGACTTCTGCCCCAAAATTCATCAGGTACCCTGGGGTGCAGTCTTTTTTGAGTACTGCTTGCTATTGACAACGAAGCTGCTCCCCACACCAGAAACCTCGACACAAGTTGCTATTGCTGTGAGATACATGACATGCAGCCGTGTTGCCAGGGTCAGCTCTCCCCATAGCTTATACCTTCTGCTCTGCACCAAGGCAGGACCACAGCACTTCCAAGTCACTGCAGAGACCAGCCAGCACCTGAAATGCTGCATCTTCTCCCAACCTTCAGATGCTGGGCTGTAGCAGAGCATCTTGAGCCAGCTGAAACTTTAAATGTGTGCCTCAGATATCAGTGTATTTACACACAGGAGTTGCTTATTGGTGCAGAAACATCAGAACAGGCACCAAGCCCCAAGACAGGGTTGCAATCACCCACCTACCCCGACTTCCACACCCCCAACACTGCCTTTTGCCGGGAGCTGGAGGAAAATTATGTGGGCTAACATCAGTGCAGCCAGTATCCTCCTTCAAACCTGCCCTGCGATGACTGAAACCATGACAATAACAACAACCGTTTTTACAGGGAGACAGGAACGAATCTGAACATCAGCCCCCAGCCAGAAGGAAGTCACGGCTACATGGACACCGCAGAAAGCTGATCTTGGA
Source organism: Myiozetetes cayanensis (assembly GCF_022539395.1). Lineage (NCBI taxonomy): Eukaryota > Metazoa > Chordata > Aves > Passeriformes > Tyrannidae > Myiozetetes > Myiozetetes cayanensis. The sequence continues at coordinate 64,246,350 of NW_026087631.1, forward strand.
CGGCGCCCGGGTCAGCGTGAGCAAGGCACACGCTGCCTGGCATGCCAGCTTCTCCAGAAATGGGAAATGTGTGACAGATGCATCGTGTTTATGTAGCAGAACCGCCGCTCCCACAGAGCCCTGTCAGTCTGTTTGCACACAGGCACACTTCAGGTCTGCGCGCGTACCCTTCCCAGCCTACCCAGGCACCGAGGTGTTACAATACGCATTTAACTAATTCAATTAAAAAAAATTTTTTTTTGAAAAAAAAAATGACGAGGAAAAATATTAGGGCGCACAGCCTGTGATTAAGAATTTCTTTCTCAACATGCTGGCAACGCGCCTGCAATTACCAAGCCCTTGATTCTCTAAATTCCCCGGAGATCAACAGCACCTGATACCAGCATGTCCTCAGGTCTTTCATAACCCCGAAAGCTGCTCCCCCACCCCGCTCCCTGTTTCAGCACTGGTGAGATTTTTCACACCTTGCAGCTCAGAAACACTTAAACCTCGGACAGCCTGATTCCAGCTCGGCAGGTCACACCAGATTCGCTGGAGTAATTGGCAGCACAGGTGGGCTGCAGCTGACACAAGCCAGGGCAAAAGTACTCTCATTAAAAGCAGCAAAGCAAGACCACGCGCAGTGCGATGGAAGGAAAATTACTTTCCACACCGGCTCTGTCGAGCCAGCCACCAGCAGCACTGCAAAGGCAAGAGCTAGAGCAGCCCTCCCGCTAATAAGATCCCCCAGAAATGCAAAGGATGGCCAAAGTAGCTGCGTGAAGGCAGGGCAGGGGAGAGCCAGATGGCTTTTCCCAGCCAATAACCCCAGGTGCCATAGGGTTAAATCAATGCATGAAGCTATTAAAGAGGGTGGAAGTGTTTTAACATGGTTGAGTGAAATTCCTCACACTTTTAAGTCGACAAGGACCCCATTGGGGCTTAATGGGCTAGCACAACCCATCCCATTACAGGTCGTTAACACGCACAGGAGTCTTGGGAAGAGGGGCAATTAGGGCTCCCCACTAAACTCTGAAAAAGGGACTCCCTCCTTTGGATCCCACCGACTGGGAAGAGGGATACAGGAAAAGGCCATCCCCTCCTCAGCCCTCTGCACTTTCTCCACCTGGAAAGGCACGCAAAGCAAGAGTTTGCAGCAGGTTGAGTCCTCAGCAGGCTTAAGGAGAAGAAAATTGCACTCCAGAGCAAAGTGCAATGCTAAAAGCTCCCAACCAAATTTCCTCTGCTGGAGGATATCACTCTGCCCCCCTTTCCTCTCTCCAGACTCAGGGCTGAGGAGCCATTGCCCATCACACATCCAGCATCTGTCCTGGAGAAGCAGTGGGCTGTTCACCTGAGGCAACAATGCAATGCTGGAATTACTTGCATCCTTAATTTCTGCTCTGTGGAGTGTGGTTGTCACAGGTATTTCTAGCCTAGAAATAAAGTTAAGACTCCTCGGGAACTTAAGAATAGGTATATACTAATTTTTTTCCACTGGCAAGAACCCTAAAGCTGAGGTTAGAAGGAAAAGCAAAAAAGACTCACTGCATTGCCCCTTAAACTCCCAGGTTACAGAACCTTGCCCTGCTCTCCTTCAGGCATCCCTGAGTAGGACAACCAGAGCTGTCAGCACAGGGGGTGGGAGCCCTGTGACTGCAGACCTAGAGTTAAAAATGGGAGAGAAGTGGCCCCCGAATGTGGCTGCCAGCTTCTCCCACACAGCCAGCTCTGGGGAGGGTCTGAAATACTGATCTGCTGAATAGACTGTACAAATTCAGAAACAAGAACAATCCAGAACATCAATACCTTGCTCAACACGGAGCAGAGAACAGGCTGGGAAAAGTTCTGGGTGGCTGCAAGAAGAGCTGTAGATGGGAGAGAGAGACCACCCCTGAGGGAAAATGCCTGGAGCAGTCCCAAAAAAAGTGGAAAAATCCTGCAATGCAGAGTGCAGACAGCTTTGGACAAGATGATTTGGCAAATAAGGATTTTACTGTGATGGAGCTGAAATTTATTTTTTCTTCCCTCCCATAAGAGGGTCCAAAGCTGCCATGGAGAGTGTAATAAGGAACAAGTTCCAACAGTCTGCTTTCCTCAAATACCTCTTCCTTAGGGCATCCCGCCCTGTCCACAATCTAAACATCCCCATCTCACACATATGCAGCACATCAGGGCTTTTGTCTCTCACAGTTGGTGTTTCCCTTCCTTGCCTGTCTCAAAAGTGGGGTAAGGTCGTTGTAACAGCACCATTCACCATAGGCAGTAAAATGATTCTGGACTTGCATCAGTCCAGCCAGGACTCAGCTCCAGCTCTTTCCCTTCTCCTCTGTGCTCAAACACCTACCAAACACTGAAACCCCACTCAGAGTCCTTTTGTGGCTGTGCAAAGTAAGTGGCTGCAGAAGTATAACTCTCACCATTCCTCATGGAGTCCAGGAAAAGCCCATTTAACAATTCTCTCTCCGGATGCCTTCATAGCGACTATATTCCAATCCTGACCATCAGCTGCTCACCACGGCACCTCCCTGGCTCAGTGACACCAACTATAACCATTCCTCTATCCCTCCAACTGCACTCAGCTCCTTCAGGCTCCCACTTTCTCACAGGCTCTTCATTGCAGCCACCTTTCCTCGGGCAAACAGGCTCTGCTGGGATCTCCCCAGCCTCCAGCTGCAAATACTCCCCTCTTTGCATCCTACTCCAAGCCCCTTCCCAGGATCCCCTTTCCCTTAAAGAAAAGCACTGCTCACCACCGATGGCAAGGCTCCCCAGCATGCCCACCCATGGAACAGCCTAATATTTACAGACAAGCCACTTTGTACTTTGCTCTCATCATCCTAGAAGGAGCCCCAGAAACACCTAGAGAACTATCGTCCCAGCACCAGGTTTGCTTTGGTGCCTTGGAAGTGACTAAGCAGCTACTGTAAAGCAACTTGCAGCCACCTCTGCCCCACGTGCACCTGGGCTGGTCTGCACCAAAAGCAGAGAGTTAAGAGCACATCCCAGTGGGGTCCCCAACCCAAACAATCTGCAATCTGCTGCTTTATCTCTGCCTCAGGCTGGGGAAGGGCAGAAGTACCTGAAAACACCACAGTAGAAACAAACAAACAAACAAATCCAAGCAACTGATTTTCCTGCTGCCCTCTTCTTGCACAGGGACAGATCCAGCTGGGAAAGGACCTCAGTGAGACACCTAGTCCATGTCTTATGTCACAGGAAGGGCTCTTGACCCAGCCACCCCAACAGGCAGGGCTGGAATAAGCAGCACTAGGAGACACTCAGCCTTTTCCAGAAGTCTAGGAGAGGAGCTGGAGCCCCTTGGAGAGAGGAATGCTCAACCAAACAGGAGTCACAGCTTGCAGCAAATTATTTCATGGTGAGCCACTGGCAAAGGTTTCCCAGAGAAGTTGTGGATGCCCCATATCTGGCAGTGTCCAAGGCCAGGCTGGAGCTCTGAGCAACACAGTCTACTGGAAGGTGTCCCTGCCCATGGCAGGGTGGTTGGAACTAGATGGTCTTTAAGGTCCCTTCCAACCCAAACCATTCTATGATTCTGTGTTTTTGCTCTGCAAAGACCAGGGTGAGCCCAGCCTGTAAAGGCTCCAGTGGGTCTCATAGTGCTGTTTGCTGCCAGAGTTGGAGCTTGAAGACAGTACAAGGACATGAGCTCCTTCCCACCACCCCCACCCAGGAGATGCTACCTGGCCTCATATAATCACAGATGTTCAAGAGAGAAGCAAACCACAACAGGGCAGTTGAAGGGACCAGGGGCGCTGTTCTAACCCTGCTTTTGCCCTGCTCACACAGGATGAAGCACTGCTGAATGAGTGCATGGCCAGGTCTATTCACCCGTCTGCCACCACACTGCAGCACTGCTCGAGGAGTACAGGCCACTTCCCTGCTTGGTCCACCATGCATTTGTTTTGTGTTTAAGGCATGGGCAGGTCTTATTTGTAAGATGATGAAATGCTCTGAAGCCTTGCACGTACGTGCCAATTAGATGCTCCAAACCCCACGCTCAGCAGAAGGTCAAGTGTGTGGTGTGCCGTGCTCAGCCACACGCTCCCCATGTCAATCAGGCTCCTCAACAGGATGTCTGAGGAAAACTTGGAACGGCATCCGCCACTTTGCTTTTTTGGTTCACAGGGAACTGGCATGCAATGGAGGGGGGCTAGATATAAATGTTGGGGTTTTTTTGCTTTAAACCAGGGGTTCCAGACATATAAGAGACTCACAACTTCGAGCTGTTTTGATCCAGCCAGCCCCCTCTCTGCCGAGTTCTGTCAGGAGACAGGCACAAAGCACCAATTAAAGACGAGTTATGCTTTTTCTGTCAAGCAAAAAAAGAAAAAGGGGAGGGGGGGAGAGAAGATGATGGGAAGGGGAGAAGAGAAATCCAGCCCCAGAGTCATTTTGCTTTCCAAGCAAGCTGTCAAGGCAGCCCTCTCCCCTCCCCTCTCCCACGGAGGAAGAGCAAAGGAGCACCCGCACGCCTGCTGCAGACGCATGGCATCAGTCATCAGACCACACCATCAGTCACTTCGCACATCAGGCCAAGCCATGCCCTCGCTTTCCCTGGGGCATCTGTCAAAGCCTGTGACAGGGAACAAGAGCAGCAGATTCTTACTGAAGATGGTCTGAGCACAAGCCCCACCAGCTCTGACGACAGGAATCCTCACTTATGGGCAATTAGACTGGAAGAAAAACAAAACAAAGGCAGCAAGGACCCCAGTGCGTTAGATTGGTGTGGCCACGACATCAGTTCAATTCTTCCCTGGTAGAGACATGCACACCCAGCACAAGCATGCAAACACTGCCTGTTCTGCCATATAGGTTACCATGTTTGAGGGCTCCCCGCGCAGCCAGCAGCTCTTCTGGCTCTCAGCCGAGCTCAGGAGAGAGAGCTGAGAGCTTCCCCCATATATTCCACACCACTGCTTGGTTCTAACCAAGGCAACCTGCCATTGCAGCATACTGGCAAGGAACCACAGCATCAGAATGGACACAGCAAGCTCTCCATTAATCTGGGCTAGTACTTCCAACCCCGAATCTACCCTCAACACTTGCAAGCCATTCCCAGATCTCACCCAGCAAGTACCAGTGCTGCAACCGGACAGATTAAGAAGATTACAAAAATAGATCCCTCTGGGCTTTATTGTTGCATATATGACTGAGGAAGACAAATAGCAAGCACAACCACTTCTAAGGTGAAAAAGGACAGGTATTTTAGCACTGCACAGGCACCAACCCCAGCTTTAATATCCTCTTTCCTTAGCGAAGCAGCCTTTGCAGAGCCCGTTAGCGCCGATTAGGGCATCAGCTTCACTCCCACCTCTTCCTTCCTGGGCTTTCTGAAAGCCGCAGCTAATTACAGCAGCAAAGTCACCCGCGGGAGGTAATGCAGCTCTCAGTTCTACAGGGTGGCACCCGTGCTGGGCTGACCACTCCCAGGGAGGGGATACCCTCAGCCACAGGCCAGGGCACAACACACAGCCCAGTCTTCTGGGCAGGATCCACGCCACAATTAGCCCAGAAGAGGAGGGAAGAGCATCTCTATCCCCGTTTAGGTCCGCCTGGGCTGGCGGCACACACTCCCGGCTCGCTAGCGAGATCCCTGCTCATTAGCATGGGGTCACTCAGCTGCAGCAGGGCACAAGCACCACTTGGCTATTGCAACACCACTCACGTCCGCTGCTGTGGAAGTGTTGAATTTCTTTTAAAAGGTCTGAAGCTCTTGGTTTGAATTTAAGGGAGGAAAAAAAAAATCTCACAAAGAATAGAAGCATCTCTGTAAACATATCAGAGGAAAAAAGAAAACGAATCCTTTGAGCCTCTTGACCTTGACAATGTCCTTATAATTACAAGACTATTTATTTTCAGTTAAACCCCAACTATTGAACAGACAGTGTCAAGTTGTTTTTTCCTGAGCAGGTGATTATCCTGCCTGACTAATCTAATGAAAATTATCAGGAGGCTACTGACCTCCTGCTACACACACTAAATAATGCACAAAGCTTCAGGATCAGACAGCCAAATCATAACCCTGCGTTATCTTAATCACTTTCTGTACAGCTCCAGGCCTGTTCCACTCCTGGTTGACTGTGTTATTCCAAATGCTATCTCAGTGGAAACCACAGAAGAGCCAGCCCTGAGAACTGCACAGCAAAAAGTTACCTCCTTAAGATTTATTTTTGTAGAAGACAAGAGCTGCAGAGGCAGATATATTTAGTCTTTAAGCTGCTGTCTGGCTCCTGAGCCTATAGCATGAGGCGGTGGTCCCCAGCACCTGGCTTTGGAAAAAGCAGCGATTTCCTGCTACTTTGATGAAGGGTAAAAGGAAGGCAAGGTCTGAAGAAAGTTGTACACAAAGGGGCTCACTGGTCCAGATACGAAAAGCCACCCTTTGGACTCCATCCTCTCAAAACCTCATCTCAGCCTCCTCCTACAAACAGGGCACCTCTTGAAGGTGCCGCAGCACAGCCAGTGACATGAGAATTACAGTACAGCAAGAGTGCCCAACACTGGGGATTCTCTGTCCCTGGCTCAGGACACACTGCAGGGGCCTGTGGACTTGCAGCAAGGCTGTCCCACTCCTTGCAGTCCCACTCACCTTCAGGAGAGACAAACAAGCGCAGCAGCTGGAAGAGATAAAAGACTACAACTATCAATTAAAGAAGCAAGAACTAAACAAGGAGCCACAAAAAAAAAAGTTATCGCACACTTTCCATACAGCCTCAACATGAACAGCACCCACAGCTAGAGGAACAGATTGCACAGGGGTGACTTGAAGCCTAAAATAAATTTTTTCTTGGGAATCTACAGAGAACTGCGGAAAAACACTGCTAAAGGACCAGGTGACTAATTTTTACACCCCTGCCCCCCACCTTCTCTTCTCTGGTCCCCAGCATGAAACCCCAGCTACAACACCACAGAGCAGACACTCTCTCACCCTTCCAGCCTGGCGTCACTGCTTCACCCTTAGGCAGCCATTGTATGTGGTTCTTCAGACCTCCTGGTAGAGGAGCTCCTAGTTTACCTCACTGCCACAGCCAGGAGCTTCACCTTACAAACTGCCCCCAGCCTCAGCAGCCTGCTCCTGCCCTTCATTCTCTCCCCATCCTCAAAACACCTGATTTATCCTCCCACCTTGGATGCCATGGGTCTTGAGTCACTTTTCTCCATATGGGAGGGTGCTAAGCAAGATACATGTGAACAGCATTCCTCATCTTTTAAATGGCCAATTCCTCCCCTCCTATACAGCCTTTCAGAAGAAAAGGGGTAAACAGTCTCCTCTAAAGTAAGCAGAAAAAAAGACCCAAGGTGAGGTTAGGTGTAAGGGAAGAGGGAGCAGGAGGAAGCAGAGAGAGACAGGCAGGAAATAGCACAAGATTCAGCTTTGGGAAAATACCAGCTAACACATGCAAGGAAAATGATCCATAGCAGAGATATTCAAAGGGAAGCAGAAATCTGGGAAAAATTAATGTCCACAGCAGCAAGTGTGGGGGCACAGCGAGCAGGCAGGCTTTCAAACTGAGCACTGTTGAGGCAGAAGCTTTACCTAGGGCACAACCCAAATCTGCAGTCAGGAGGATTTTGCCCTATGGCTCTGTGGACGTGGCTGTGCCCAAGGGTATCTCCAGAGAGATGATCCTGAGCCCCATGGAGCCCAGTCACACCATCCGGACATGGTATGACTAAAAAGATTAACTGGCCAGGACTCAGCAAAAGGAGAGGTCCTTTGTTTTTCTTTACAGTTTTAAAGAGCTGCTGTTGCTGAGGCATCTGAACTACTTCTGGAAGGAGTTAGAACAATAATGAAATCCCTCCATTTCCTAGTCTGGGTGACAAAAGCAACCTTGGGTTTCTCTGGTCATTGAAGCCAACACTGTAATTTCTTGTGTCACACAGCCTTGCTCTGTCCACATGCACTGCCTTTGCCCTTAAAAGCCAAGATGCAGCTCAGTTCATGTCTCTGCTGTCTAGCAGCTGCCTGGGCATGTCTGGGGTTGCAAGAGGGTCACTGGCTGGGTTAAATTGGCATCACTCCACTGAGTTATGTGGGACCCTCTGGAACTGCCACCGTTGCTGAAAAATGCTGCTCAGGGACAGCTGAGATAGCTCCCATCAGGGTCTGGTGACTATAAAGCGGGAGGTGAGAGCCTGGCAAAAGCCAGTGAGCTACAGCTGCCTCAGGATTGACTTTATCATCATGACTGGTCAGAGAGGACGCTTGGACAAGAGGAGGGGATGGATTTAAAAACATACAGCACAAAGCACTGAAAAATGCTCCAAGGACTAAAGCTGGAACTGGCTCCTGGTACTGGGACCAAGGGATGGCTCTGGCTCCAGCTCCAGCATTTGCAGCCACCCCTGGCTCCCTGTTCCAGAGCATGGGGAACACCATCCTCTTCTCGTGCAGGAAACAGGCACTAAGCCTTCTCTTTCACACAGTGGGAGAAGGTTGTGACTGCCTAGGAGAGACTGCGACACACCAGAGCTTGCAAATGCATGTTCTGGGGAGGCTTCTCCACTCCCCAAGCTGACTTCCAGCTGGAGACACGTGTCTGTGCTTGTCCCCAAGGCAGACAACAGCAATAGAGGCATCCTCTGGTGCCAGTCCCCGCCAGCAGAGCATGGCAAAGCATTAGAGTGACAGCCTCCAGGGACACAGGAGCAATTTACTCACCACATACGGACAAGTGCTCCCCTTCCTTGCTGAAATCCATCGGGCGAGACACTGATTAGTGTCACTCATCCTGGCTGTCTCAAGGCAGACACCCAGCCTGCTGGGACTCTGCTGAGAGCCCACCAGCTCACTGCACGCATGCTTGCCTCTAAGGCCTAGGTCAGATGTAGGCTTAAGGAGGAGGAAAGGATTGCATGCGAGTCCCTGCCATTACCCTCTCCATCCCAGCAACTCTTTTCCAGAGCAAGACCAGGCTCTGTCTTCTGCTTTTAAACACCCACCACTAGCCCATTCCAGAATGGCCTGATCAACAGGGGAAAGGAAAGATAAAATCTGTTTCTCTTCATACATCTACCAGCAGAGCTGTTGTTCTGGCTCCCATGTCACTGCCAGTGACAGTGGAGGCAGGAGGAAATCAGATGGACTCCTCCAAGGCAGGATTGGAGCAGGGTGACCTGTTGCTGGGCCAGCACTTAAGAGAAAAGCATCTTCAGCTTGACAGCTCAGCAAATTTGATCTGAAACTGGCAAGAAAGAAAAATTGTAAAGTCTTCAAATGTCATCTCAGGGTCTTGACTGCCAGAAGCACTGCAGACAGACAGACGGATAAGCACAGTGCTGCACAGAGAGCCAGATGCCCTACTTTGGTCTACTCAAGTATTTACTAATGTGTCCCACAGTGGCATGAGCTGTTAGCAACTCACAAAATCTGGTTTTCTGCCACCAACTCTGTTCTAGGACCTCAAGGAAATCCCAATGCCACTCCAAGTTTCAGTTTCCTCTTTGCAGGCAATGATGCTTCCCTGTAACCCCAGGTGGTGGCAAAGTTAAAGGCTGACCCTGGCAATGCCCTATAGCTAGCAACCTTGGGGAACCCTCCAAGCCTAAATGCACGAAGTGCAGAAAGTCAAACCCTTACTTTGGGTCAAGACCCAAAGACAGGCCAGAACAATTCCTTGTTGTGAGAAGCAAAGTCAAAATCATCGATGCATGTCCTTTGCCATTGGTTCTTCTGACCTGGGCAAGTCATGTCTTCTCCTTCTTTCCTCTTCCAGCACTGGGGACACAGTGAATCCATCAGTGCACACCTGGCTCTCTGCTGTGCATAAGACAGCCCTGCTTGTTAAAAAACCCCAGCACTGGCTGGCCTGACTGCAGGTTAAGATGTACCAAAACTAGGAAGCACAAATACTGCATGCCCCTGAAGTCAAGGACCCACCATGGCTGTTGGGGAAGTTACTCATCATCCTTCCTCTGCAGATGAACAAGCCAGTGGCTGATGCAGAGCAAGGAGGGCTGGGTGACAGCAAATGTGTCTGGACAGCAATTGTGTCTGTCTAGAAAAAGCACTGCACACAGTGGGGATACCAAGCATTGATGATCGCCCTTCCAGTCCCCGTCCCATCTAAGCGAGCTCCAAGAACATGGTGCGTCTCAGCATTGCTGTGAGAGGGCAACACTCACAAAACAGGAGCCCAACAAGCAGGGTGTACCAATGGGAAATGGTTAATAGTAGTTGGCTGGACTTCTGGAGAATTAATACCTTCACTGGGAGTCCTCAGGTGCATGCTTGGGATGTCCTGCAACACCTCGGTTTCACAGAGCTAAAACTGCACCTTCTCCTGGCAAAACAGCTCCAACTGCAGCCAAAAAGGAGGACCCTACAAAACATTCTGGCACTTGGGACATGACAGGCATGCCCCACCAAAAGGGCAAGGGGTTTCTGCTAGGTGGCATAGCACATCTGTGGCATGGTCAAAAATATGGTCCTGCCAAAATGCTTCGTCTTGCACAGATTTCAGCATTAGCTGGTGCTCTTTGCACTGTTATAGCACTTACTTTCATGCACGAAATAAAAACTAGACTTGCCAACATACCAATGGGCCTGTCAAACTAATCATGTTAGGAGGACTGGAAACACAACAGCAGCAAGAGCCGGCCCCTGGTCCAGAGCACTTGTAGAAATCATGCATCCAGGAGATGGAAAAGCCTCTGTCATTCCCGGAACCAGGTCAATAAAAGCACAGACAACTCCATCCAGGGAGAGACTTTTTTTATGAATTACAAGAAAGAGCAGCTTCAGCTCCTCCAGCTGCAAATAGGTGGACAGGCAAAAAGAGCCGGCACGGAAACGTGTCTGTGCAACACGTGTGGGCAATCGGCCGCCCTGCACATGGCCAGGATATGGGACAAGAGGAAACCACTCCGAACTGAGCTGGGAAAAACAGCATCAGCAGCTCAGCGTGATTTTTCCCACCCCCACCAGCCGGGCTCCCAAATCCAACAGCCTCCCACCCATATGGGTGTCTGGCGTGCCGGGGAGAGACAACAGGCTAGACAAGGATTTCAAAGCTGAGGCATCCCAGGCAGCATTAAGTGGCCTCAGATTCAGGGAGCGAGAACAACCCACCCTTTGGGCAACAAAAATATCCAAAATACACTTCATCCAGGTGCCTCAAGAACAAAGCAGTCCCCTCCCCAAACCCACAGTTATCTGTGGGTGCACTTTACTATAATGCTGCTATTTCTGGAGCTCTTCATTAAGTGAGAAGCCCAGAGGACTGGACAGAGCTTTTTTTGATCGAATTTCAGAGCAGCAGCAGCCTTTTGTTCTCTATCCTTCTTTTTAACATATTTATTTTTCAAGCCCTTAGTTCAGTTGCACAGAGGAGGGTAAATCACACACTGGTTGAAGTCTGGCACAGGCTGCCTGCCCTTTGCATCTGAGAACCACCTCTAACCACAGGAGAGGATGTGTCCTCATTATCACCAGCATTTTTTAGGCCCTAGACAAAAGGACCATCGTGCAGAGTGTACCTGTGGTACAAGCAGATATAAGATTGTTTTATTATACAGGTTGCTTTATTAATTTCACAACCAAATCTCATGCCTTGCCCCAGGGTACCCAACCCATCTGTGCTGATCAGCTTGTGAAGCTCCAGCAAAGGGAGTTCCCCATCCATCACTTATAACATGGCACCCTAAAATGCAGTGTGCCCCCCTGCAGCACTGGGAGACCATAGCATCAGCCTGGAGTAGGGATAGCTGTATGGGTCAGCACTGCGTGGCAGAGTCCTGCAAGTTACTACACCCAGTTTCCAAGTTAATTTCATATGTATTCCAGAGTCTGGGAAAGCCACGAGAGACCATGAGAATCGGGAAAATACCAGGCTGCAACTTTGTGAACAAAATGAATTCACTAGCTTAACACCCACATAATTAAAAGCAGGCTCATCCCTCGGTAACTGTTAGCACGGGGATGTGCCTGGTTGTGTGTTTGCTTTCAGAGGCAGGCAGTACTACCTACAAAAGCTCAGGGTCACCAGCCCCTTCGCAGAGTCAGGCTGCTCACGGTACAGAGGAAACACACAGGGAATATCCTTGCCCTGAGGATCTCCATTTCTTCCCATTGAAACAGGAGTAACAGTATCTCCTTCCTGCAGTGAAGGTCTGAGCCACCCACTGCTTCTCTCTCCTGGCAATTCAGAGGGCTCTGACAGCAACGGGGACCTCAATCCTAATAGAGGACAGAACACTTTTGCTCACAGGTGCTAGGAATGACAACAGACCCTGTTCTTCACACTCATCCACCAGCCAACTCCCTGGATCTACCTGGCTCCCACTGGCTCTTAGCACCACTGGTGGGAATGGGCAACTCATACTGTCCTCTCCTCACAGTGCAGACTGAACCAACTCAGAAAATACCAATGGTGTCAATGAATAAAGAACAGGGAGTGAGAGCAGTCCCAGAGGAACCAAACCCCAGCCCCTCCTCTCACAGGGGCACCAACCATCCACCACCCAGGTTTGGTCCAGTGGAGGTCCAGGCTGCAAGCTGCTTCTAGCACTAGGTTAAAGCCTTCCCAGCAGCCTTTCACTCAGAGAGGATTTCTTGTATCACTTCCCGCACCAGTTCTCCCCTCACAGGGTGTGTTGCATAGTATTTAAATACAACCAGGTCCGGGCAAGCCAGAGTTCAGTTGATCCCATGTCCCCTCTGTCAGGCAGTGCTAAGAAAGGGGTCACGATTCCTCCACCAGCTGTTAGTACGGCATCACTTATTGCAGACCCTTACAGTCTTCCTCCTCCAGCCTCCCCCAGGCAGGGAGCAGCAGAAAGTGAATCCCCGGAGAAAAGAGAGAGATTTCCCACATAATGGGCACCGGTATTAATTCTTCCAACTGCTGCAGCTTTTCTTTCACTCTGTGATTTTATGAGCATCACTCGATGTTGGCAGTTGCCCCGGAGGGCATCACAAGTCACCTGAAAGGATAACAGCTTCTTCCAGCACCGGCACCGAGCTGCCTCTGAGACAGAAGGCGGCAGCTCCGGCCATGCGTGGCCACCCTGACCAGACAGCTCGCAGCCACGATGCCGGATCAGCAGTGCCTCGAGAGGGCTTCGATGACATCTTTAGGGTGTCACGGCTAATTAGAGCCCTGACTATACCCTCTAATTAGGTAACACTTTCAGACAAATCACCCTGTCCTCTTCAAACCATGTCACGCCTTCAGAAACGATCCCTAATTGACTTAAAAGTAAACTCGCCACTTCTCTCCGGACCTCCTTCCACTTCACAAGGCATTTCAAAATAAATAAACCCCTGCTTCTCAGTCCTGTCTCAGAAACCAGCTGGGGAACTGCCCTTACATCCGTACAGGCGCACACCTGCACAGCCTGACAGAAAACCTCCATCAGAGGCATAAAGCAAATGCACTGACGCAGCAGCAGCATCGTCCTCCTCTGATCTCTCGTTTCTAGCCATCCTAGTGCTACGTTCAACAACAGTCAGCAAAGCTTTTTCTCGGAGAACAGGAGTGTTTGCGATGCGTCAGTGTCCTACTAAAAATATTGCCCGGGGGCTTGTGAGAGCAGCAGTGCTCCAGCAAAGAAGCCTGGTAGCTGGCAACAGAAGGCATTAAAAAAAACCCTAACCATTTAGAAATTAATATGCCAGAATGTTATCAAGCATCAACATTGCAATCCAGAAGCTCGAGTTCTGTTTTCATTAGGTAATGACTAAACTGAAACGATCCAAATGTTTTCAGTTTCCCACTAGCACAAAATTTTAAGTAGATAGCCAAAAAAAAAAAAAACCAACAAAAAAACCACCCAAACCAAACAACCCACGATCATAACTGCAAACATGATGAACAAAAACTATCAAAATTCATAGAACATAAATATTGAGCCCTTGCAAGCCTTATAGAGAACAATGTCTCTTTATTTGCTTTCCGTAAGGTTTGTTATAACAAGAGAGAAAGACTCCAATATACAGTGTTTTAATATATATACACGCATTCACAGCTGGAATAATAGATTTTAGGGACAGCGGACAATATTACAGCTGAACATATGCAGAAATGCATAAACACACCTTCAAAAACATGTTCTTTGCACCCCACCCAGATATATACATGGACACATGTATAATACACACACACAGAGAAACACACACACACAATGTTTCAGAACGATCAGAACCATTCATTAAATCAGACTCTCTAAAGTTTCTGCTGCTTTGGGAAAACATGACCCCGAATAGACATCACACATGAACTCAACAACCAGCAGAAAATGAAACCGTAATACACTGCACCTTGAAAGCCAGCCCTGAACCTAACTTAATCCCTGCTCTGGACAATGCCTCTGGAGAGGCATTAAAACCATGCTAGGTGTTTTCCTGGATTTCCCAGATTCCCTGGAGATCCCCTGGCACTCTGGCTGCAACCATCTCCTCGCTTCGGAGGTGTTTCTGGCTGAGCGCTCCCATCCTTACTTCTGCTGCTCCCACGGTCAGTGACAGGCAGATCCAGTGGAGCACCGTACAGAGACCTGTCTCCTGCCCTGGCAGCAGGACTAGTTACCTGGGGCAGCTCTTGCTGTTTAACACTCAGAATCCTACAAAACGTGCAGGGGAAGGATGTACGGGGCTTGAAGGGTCAAGAGCAGCTTTGCATCTTCCTTTCCCATCCCCAACAAAGGAATTCCAGCAGATCTCGTGCCCCCTAGTGTCATCCTAGTGAACGGACCGACACCGGGCACCACCAAGCACCGGGTACCACCTGGCCCAGGCTGTGCCCTCGCCTGTCCCACAGTGAAGCTGGCACCATGTCCTGCTGGTATCCAGATCATAGTTAAGTGCCCTTTCCAACAGTTCACGGGAAGGGCAGTGTGAGTTTGCTGGCCCTCCCCAGCACTCCTGGGCAGCAATAGCCCACTGAGTGTCCCCATGCCCAGCACAGTGCCACCTCTGTTCTGCTCTGGAGGAACCTTGTCGAGGTCTGCCCCACCAGCAGATAGCCCAAACGGTGTCCCTGGCGAGGGGCCAAGAGGAGGAGGCAAAGAGCATCTGCAATGGACACTGTCCAGAATACAGCTCCTCCTAAAAATAGATGGACCCTGGAAGGACACAGCCCTTCCAGGAAATGGGAATGCTCCCATGGTTGGAGGTCAGGGTTTGGGATGATAAAACTTCAAAGTGCATGAATGCAAGACACCACTGCCTTTGCTTCTCTGTTTCCTCCCTCTGAGAGCACCTGTGGCATCCAAGCTCTGGCCATGAGCATGAAGAGCAATGCACAAAGCAAGCCTAGAACCCAGCAAGCCTGCTCTGACCAAATGACAAGATCCAGCATCTCCTAGGAAAATGCCCATGCTGACTGCAACACTAATGAGTGCAACAGGGACCAGACCCTGCATACCAAGCACCTAAACATGAGGTGTGTGCTGGAAAGAAGCACAGGAAACATGCATGCCTCAGTTTCCCCATCCATCCAGCTTGCCCTTGACGCACCTTGCCCTCTCTTATTTTGTTCATCCCTCCTGTTCAACTGTTAGTTCTTGTAGGAAGAGGCATCCCAGGGACAGCGCCTAGACCACCAGCCCCTTTCAGAATCTGCTAGCAGCACGCAAGCAAAACCTCAGCAAGCCATCACCAAAATTTGGAGGAATTCTCCCCAGGGCACTGACCTGGGTATGCTGCTTTCTTCTGCAACACCGAGCAGGGACTATAGGTTAGAATAATGGGGAAGTAACTCAGTTCAGTGCTGACAAAGCATCACAAGCCCCAGCGGGGTGGGAGGGGAGGAGGTGTCCTTCCCTCACACTGCCATGCCTGGTATACATCATGTTTAGGGCCAGGCATACGTCACCGACACAAAATGGACAAATTGGAGGGATTTCAGAAAAACGAGTGACAAAAATGATCAGGAGGCAGAGGGGATTGATTTACAAGGGGAGATTAAAAGAGCTGCGATCAGTCTTGCTGGGCTGAGCAAGTACTGACTGCAAGAAGCAGTTGGATGCTAATCTGCAAATGGGATGAAAACAATATGGGAAGGAATAATTTAGTACCTTCATCAGTACTGGGATGAAATGGGGGGGAACTCAGGGCTGAGCAGGCAGGCAAAACAAAAAATAAATCCCAAACCAATGCAAAAACTCCTTTCCTAGTTATGCATGACTGTCTCCACCAAAACACACAAAGTCCCCAAAACTCCTTCTACCTAGGAAAAGGACCCTTGGGAGCAACTAAGCCTAAGAAGGTGTGCATGCACACACACACACGTGCACAAACACACACATGCACACACACACACATGCACAGCCCTTTCCCACCCCTGACTCACACTCAGGAACGCAGCAGGGCCGCCACGATAACCGGAGAGGATGGAGGCTTCACGCTTGCAGGAAAGCAGTGGAGAGCGAAGGCTAAAGCTGCCGGGAGCGGTGGGAAGGTCCCCGCAGAAGGATGCTTTTGCACTCCCGGGTCTTCACAGGGGGAAAGGTGCTGAGATGGCTTCCTGCAAAGTGGCAGGAGTGAGCTCAGCTGCGAGCACTCAGATATTTACACACAAACAGCACATTACTCAGCAACTCCCATTTGTCAGGCGTAATGGCAGCGGCAGCAATAATAAACGACAGAGCTGAGAGACAGGCTCCCCAGGCACACACCCAGCCCCAGCATGAGCTGGAGCAGGATGCATTCCTTCAGCTTGCAGGGAATTAACTGAAAGTGGCCAGGAGCTGGGGCTTGCACCCACAAAACTCCTGCTGCTGGCTTCAGAGAGTAAGCCACATCTCCAAAAGCTAAGCCTTGGCTGCACCGTTATTTGTATGTGTATGTGCATCACAAGATTTGTGGCTCTGAGGGGTAACAGGGCTTCTTCTTCCCAAGTCCAGGAAGTGCTGAGCACCTTCCACAGGGATGGGGAGGGGGATGCAGTGTCCTGACAGGATCAGGTCCTCTCGGGGTAAATCAGACAAAAGATAATGCACGATCATTAGATCATGGCTTGGCCTGCTCTGAAAACAAGCTCTGATAAACTTACCCTAAAGGGCTGTTGCAAAGAAGTCTGCCAGGCACGAGGTTCTCATTTCCAAAGCTCACCCTGCCTTGGGAAACTATACCCTCTGCAGTGAGCCCCAGAGAGCTCTGGTCCCAGGACCTGGTCCCAGTGAAATGCTTGGTGAGACACGAGCATCACTTGCACATCTCCAGATCTCATGGCAAAGCTCTAACTCCTCATGGAGGGGCAGGGCTCGGAGCCGGGAGCAAGAAAGGCTGCTCCCATATATTTGCACATTTTGCAGGAAGCAGCAGAGTCCGTGCCTCGCTGCCTGCACACAGAGCCGGTGGGACCAGCAGCAACATGTGCGGATCCTGTCCCTCACAGAAGTACACAACATGGTGCATTGAGAGCAGGCATAGTCAGAGTTAAATTAGCTAAATCCGAGCAGAAGTTAGCAAGTTCCTAAGCAAAAAGCCATCAGAGGAAAGGTCCTCCTTGACTATCCCACAAATTAAAACACAAAGAGATGAGAAAAAGAAATCAAACAGTTTTGCAGGCAATCCCCTTTCTGCAACCTATGCTCTGTATAGATCCTACACGTATGTCCATAAGCATGGGGTGGGGAAGGATAAGAAAGTGAAGAAGTGCTGATCGTTATACCAAAAAAGTTCAGTAGTTAAAGAAACAATTGCCAGAGGAGCCAGGGAAGCCAGAACATGCAGACCTGCTTCTGTTCCCTGTGAAGGCAGCACAAATTGGCTCACGAGCTGATTGGAGTCACAACTCGTTTTTAATATTGCAGTGGGGGAAGTCACCAAGATGTGGAAATGTCAGGGAGTTTTGTGCAGCAAAGGGATCGGTGTGTATTATGCAGTTCTGGAAAGCAGCTCTCGTACTCACGCTCGGGATGAACTGCATGCCTAGCCCGGGGAGAGCAGTTCCCCGGAAGAGCCATGCAGACGCTTTTTGTATAAAATCACACTATCCCTTCAGAAAAAACCTAAAATAACTAAATTTAAAATATCAGCACTGCCACAGCACAGAAAATGCAGGTTGAGCCTTTGGAGAGACGGAGAAGAAGCCTGCTCTCCCGCCCAGAAAATCCACGGGCTCCGGTTTACAAAGAGCCGCCCCGCAGCCCGGGCTCCAGCCCCGTGCGCTGCCGCAGGGAGGGCTCATCCCTCCCAGCCCTCAACCTGATGCCGGCCGCGATGCCGACCCCACCGGGCAGGAGACGGGGGTTCTGGCCGCGCCGCCCCGCCTCGGAGCCGCTGCCCCGGAGGGTGCGGGGCCGCCCCGCTCCCCTGCCCACCATCCCACCCCGCCGGGAACACAAGCACGGCGGAGCAGGAAAGTAAGTTGCCCAAATTGTTTCCTCGCAGCGGGTGGACGCGCGGCCCACGGCGGGGCGCGGACACGCGCGGGCGCACTGGGGAAAGGTGCGCGGCTGCGGGGCGGGAGCGAACACCAGACCGGGGGCGAATGCGGGGGAAGAAACCGTTCCCCCCCGCCTTTCTTTCCGCCTCCCTCGGCGACCGGGCACCGGGGCTCGCCTCCGCTGACCCCCGCGCCTGCCCGCCGCCTCCCCTGTCCCGTGGGTGGGGGTACACCCCGTGCCGCCCATCGGCCCCTGCCCCCCGGTACTCACGGCGCCCTCCGTGCCGCCGCTCCCGGCACTACCCCATGCAACCACCGGCTGCTTCTGCACCGGCTCGGGGGCTATAAGCTCTTTTAAACTCCAGCACATAACCCATGTGACCGCAGAAGCCACTGGTAAGGAGCGCCGGGGAGCCAGCGATGAGCTCAGCCCGCACCCCCCGGCACAGCGCCGGGGACGCGCTCCCGGCCCCGCCGCGCCGCGCGCGCCCGCACACACACACACAGACACACACCCACCCCCCGTGCTCACGAATACACACACACATCCACACGCATCCACCGACACGCACACCCCACCACCACCACACACCGGCCCACGCCCCGGCGGACACACCGCCTTTCCCTCCCCACGGATGCTGAGCCCGGAGGGAGGCACCGCACACACGCGCGCCCCACCAGCGCCCGTGCGAATGCCCGCTCGTGAAAGCGCCGTGGGGATGGAGCCCCCACGCACACACAGTGGTCCCCACAAGTCGTCCCCCTCCCCCCTCGTCGGAGATGCTGCCCCGAGTGGAGGCAGCAGGCTCGCAGCCCCCCCGGGGGCACACGCGTGCCCCACGCACACACACGGTCTTGCACGATGCACCCTCCGCATACACATCCCCTGCATCATGAGACCCAAGAGAAAGCTAAGATCTCTGTGTACACCTCCGTGCGCATCCTTGCACACACCCCACTCATGAGTGCCACACTCCCTCGCACAAGGACCCTCTTGGAGTGCGCAGTGGAAGTGCCACAGGCAGATGCAGA
This sequence comes from Myiozetetes cayanensis, assembly GCF_022539395.1. Taxonomy (NCBI): domain Eukaryota; kingdom Metazoa; phylum Chordata; class Aves; order Passeriformes; family Tyrannidae; genus Myiozetetes; species Myiozetetes cayanensis. The sequence continues at coordinate 64,265,720 of NW_026087631.1, forward strand.
CTGGTGTCACTCACCCCTCTCACACACACTGCACAACGAAGCACACAACTTGCACATGGGCTGTGCTTTTGCACCCCTCTCACACAGCTGATGCACAAGCAAGGCAGCCCACCCACACCTGCACCCACCTTTCCCACTTCAACACAACCTGCTGGTGTGTGCTGAACAAGCCCACCCTGCCCAACTATCACATCCCCACTGCTGTGCAGTCTCCTGTAGCATGTAGGATCACCCCATTTCCCATCACAGGAAAAGACGGAGAGCTGTCACACGAGTCCCCTCTTGCTGTGCTCAGTTACTCCTGACGAGGGAGAAGCCCCAGGGGTGGCCATACAGCTGGGCCAGGTTGCCCACTCCAGCCACAGCACAACAGAATTGGAAATGCTGAGCTGAAAAGTGCTGAGGGGGTACAGGAGCCGGGTGTGAGGCTTTGGTGTGCAAAAGGCTGGGACAGGCAGGCCTGGCTGGGCAGGTGCAGGCGTGTGCTGCTGGGGCACGCCAGCAACACGTGTGAGAAGGCAGAGCTGGCAGGCAGAGGGCTTCGCTGAGAGCTGAGTTATGGAAAATGACTCTTTCCAAGGAATTGCTAAAATTAAAGCAGCAGAGAGGCCAAGCAAGCAGGAGCCAAAGGGGAGGGTGAGCAAGGACAGCCAAGTGGCCTTGGGGCAAGGAAGGGCAGGGTGGGCAGGAGGCTGAGGAGAAGGCACCCCTTGCAGGACACCCACCCCCCTTCAACTCCTGCCAGCTGCCCAGGCAATTGCAAATGCTTTGAGGGCTGGATTTGGGAAAGGTTGATTGGCACCTTGGTGGCACTGACTGGGGGATGCCATGGAGCAGGGGATCTAGGGGGAATAGCCTTTCCCAGCCACATCCCCTGCTTGGCTGCTAGTGTGAAGATAAAAACCTGTTTTCTCAGCCTGGAAGAGAAAAATGCCTATGGAGAAACAGCCTGCCCACTGCCAGGGGCTAGATACCAGCAAGGGGCAGGGACCAGTGCCCACGGGGGATTTTGGGGAGCCCTTCAGAGCCCTGTAAGACATTATGGGAGTCCTCTGCTCTTACACCCACCTGAGTGACTGTGGCAGGGCTGGGGTGCCGCTCTCTGGACATCGGCATTCAGATCGGCAGTAAGGGCTGTTCCAGCTCCCAGATATCCGAGTGTTCCCAGCACAAATCCCCGTGACTCAGGAAACAACGCATGCGAGAAAACTCTGCAGAGAGGACTTGGGAGAAGTACTCCATTGGCAGGTTCCCACTTTCCCTGGCATCCCAGGACTTCTGGTTTGAAGAAAACAACAGTAGTAACAAAACAACAGAACTTTCTTTCTGATCTTCCTGTTAAAGATAAAGAAAAAAAGAAAAAAAAAGGTAATCTTTGGGCAAGCCTACAAACGTCAGTCTGTTTTGTTCCAATTAGATATATGTTGATCTAATCAAAGCTACCACCTCTCCCTGAAGTCCTGGCCTTACACAGACAATGTCACACAGGCAGTGGAAGGGGGCTGGGTGGGAGCCAGGTTTTGTCTAGTTTTTCATTGATACTGCTAAAAGCCATTATTAATTGGATGGAAATAATGATGTTTTGTCTCAGATGAATGTCCACAATAAATTATGTTTATTGTTACTGATTTTATCCATGAAGAATAACCAGCATACTGGGGCTCTGGGGAATTTGAGATAGATAATAACAGGTTCTGAAAAAAACAGAAGGGAAAACTAAAAGCCAGAAGAAGGTGTCTCCAAGGCTGTTCAGCAGGTTGCAGCAGAGCTGGGGAATGACCCTGCTGCCCAGAAAGTCAGGACTAGATTGAAGTAGTCACGAAATGGAAGAGAAAAAAAAAAATCCCAAACCCTTATTCTCCCTCTTCATCCCTCTGGCCCTGCTGTCAGCCAGGATCAGAGCTGAAAAAAAAAAAAAAGAGAAGTAAAAGCTATGCAAGAAGCAGCAACTCTCAGATGCCATTGGGAAATATGTCAGGAGAGCAGATGGTTTTGTGGGGACAGAAATGGAAAGATACGGCAGCATTAATAGGTCCAGGAAGAAAGCTGGACATGGGGAAATGATTCTCCTCTAGCTTATGAGCCAGTGTCAGTCCATCATGCTGGGCTGCTTTCCCCATCCACTGTACCCACTGGGAGCCACTCGGAGAAAGCAAGGGACTCATCACAAGCCTTGTACACTGATGTTCAACCAGGACACTTATCACCAAAAATGTCACTCTACCCCATCATGAGCTGCCCACCTGCCTCCATCAGCGTTGGTACCCCAAGCCAGAGAGCAGAGGCTTCACAGCTGTGTGGCAAAAATACGATACAGCTGAGCCATGGTCAGATCCTGAACTTTTGAGGCTGATCCTGGCCAGCTGTAAAGCAACACAGAACTCTTGGACACCAGGGGCCAAACCTCGGGGGACAGCACTGGCCTGGTTTACCCCAGAGCTGCACATATATGAGGTGAGAGTCTGAGCCAATGCCTTTCCAAAGCATTTATTTGATACTTTGTGGCAAACATCTGACTAAATTACTCACAGATTATTCAAACATCGGGAGAGCTGATTAAATGATTACTGGTGAATCATTTGTTCAAAGGAAAATGCCCAAATTCCTACACTGAACTACTGGCAGGCAACAGGCAGATGAGTTTCAGTCCTCAAAATCCCTGAGCTCACATCAGCCCCTAAGTCTGCACTCCTCGCTCGCGGCTTCCCCAAAATATCCGCCCCCTGCCCGACCCCTTGCCACTGGCAGGAGCAAGGTGAATAGGAGACGTGGGGAACCATTCCTTGAATTCCTGCTGGACTTCAGGAGAACAACAACACAGCAGGCTGAGCTAGGAGCCTTGTCTCTCGCCTTTGCACAAAAGAGATTCTCCGGAGGGGGAAAAACCCCACAACAATGGTGAGGAAACGTACAAGAAAACTGCAAAGAAAGCGGCTGACCTTGCATGCCACAGGCCAGAAAAAAGTACAAATGTTCTTGCAAAGAAGCAGGAAAAGATGGAAGCTATGGAGCCGACGAGCTTTTTACCAGCCCAGTTTAATCATCTTCTCAGCAAATGCTCCCCACGAGGAACAAGAGGGGAAAGCAAGATCATGAAAAGATTGCAGGCAAAGGAATTCTGCTGGTACTCCTGGACTGATTAAAATTCCTCAGGACTCATGGCAGGAGAGAATATTTTATGTAAAACTTCACCTTGTCTTTATTACATTTGCCAAACTTCTTCCTGTGTAGATAGTGGGAGGTGTGTGCTAAAGACAAAGGTGGAGATAATAAGTTCCGGACCTGGCTATGGCTTTCCAGCCTGTTACCCATTTCTCTGGGAAGGGTGATGGTGGTGAACACACAACAAGGTGCAAGCAAGGAGAGGCTGTGGGAACCCCCCAGAGCCTGGACAGGGTGTGATGTGGCTAAATTTGTGCACAAAGGTTTGTGCAGAAGAAAACTCTGTCCTTGTGCCTGATCACAGGCATCAAGTGGCTAGGAGATTATGAGGAGTGATTAGCATGATTTGGGATGCAGAGGGATCAAGAGGGAACGAGGTCTCAGCTGAAATAAGTGAGTAAAGTTTCCATGTTCATCAGGGATGTCAGGTTCAGTGCACACTGTTACCAAACCACTCCTGGAAAACAGAGATTGGCGTATGGTAAGACCCCTCACTGCTACTGCTGGGTAAGATATCGATGACAAAGTACTGCCTGACACCTGTTATAAATAACGTTTGTCCCATCACCCACTCAGCACATGGCCCACTGCTGCCAGCTCCTCGCTTGGAAGAGGCTCGGCATGGAATGAAAGCCATATTTAAAATACATTTTCGCATATGTCTTTCTGAGCGAGGAACAACAGGAGAGGGGTCTGGAAAAGGTTTCCCCCAACACTTTTTTCCTCTGATGCCAGAAGAACTAGCCCATGAAATCTCAGGCAAGAACCAAGACTTTAAAGCAATGATGTTTTGCATCACTGTTTCATGAATATCCTGAATTACAGGATTAGTGTTGCAATGCTCCTGGAATGGGGAAATCATCACCATAATCCTGGGTATTTGCTGGGTGGGGTGTTTTTTTTTTTTTTTTCCCCTTGGATCAGGACATCTTACAGGGGCTCAACAGTGCTGTCCCACTCTCAGGGCTGGGGGCCATGGAGGTGTCCAGAGGGAATGTGGCTGGCATCCTGGACTGGTGCTCCGCTTCAGAAGGGGTCCCAGGCATCCTGCCTCCAGCATTTTCTGTAACAGGATTGCACCCAAACCACTTCAAGGTCTGCAGTCCTTTATGCGTGGCAAGAGGGCTCTCACTGCCATTGGGAAAGCAAGGATGGTTGTGGCTCTTGCCTGGACTGGGAGCCCCTGCCACAAACCCCTGCCATTCAGCAGCCATGTGCAAGCCCATCCCAAGCTGTGGCTGATGCCAGCAGGGCTGGCTCATCCCGCACGATCCGCCTGTGGATTAACACCTCGAAGCAAGCCAGCATCTGCTGCAGTGTGGCTCCTTGCTCTGGTTGTGAGACTGGCTTCTATCACAAGTCGTCTTCCTCACACAGAAAGCAGAAGCCAGGGATTAGAGCGGTTTGAAGTTTTTAGCATGAAAAGGTCGGGTTTGAAAGAAAAAAAAAGTGAAAGAACTGCTTTTTGAATGTCTTTTGGTGAGGAATTTGAAAAACCCCTGCCCCCCTGACTTTCAAAAGGCTTGGGTTTTTTGTGGGTTGGTTGTTTTTTTGGTGTTTTGTTTTGTTTTGTTTTTTGTTTTTGGGGTTTTTTTGGGTTTTTTTTTGAGGGGGAAAGATTAATTTTCTTTCACTTTCTCTCTTTTTTGCCTTCAGCTGAAAAGCACAATTTCCCCAGAAACCCACATTTGGGATAAATACAATATTGCAGTTAAAAAAATTCTGGGAAATGTCAGGAAAAATCAAAGGTGACTCAGTTTCAAACTCTGCAAGTCAGAAACACCTGGGAAACATCAGTGCCGGGTGTGGGAAGCAGGAGATGAAGAGAAGGGAGAGCTCCCATCTCTAACAGCAGACCCCATGAGCTGCATTCAGAGGGGAGAGCTACAGTGGGAGATACCCATCCCAAATATGATGCCTTCAAAAGGATGCCACCATCACCATTTCTATGCCCCCCACTGTTTGCCCCTCAATGAGTACGAACCTATCAAAGATGCATTTTATTACAATGATTTGCTGGGTTTCTCCTCCTTAGCCTTGAGGATAAATTCCTATAAGTCCAGAAGCTCAACCAAGCAAGTGAAACCTTCTCGAGCTGAGCCCCATCCTCACCCCATAGCTCCTTGATGCCCCTGTGTGGGGCACATCTGTACCATGAGGATGGTTAGTGGCTCCTGTGGCCACTAACAAAGTCAGAATGGGCACTGCTATGCACCTTATAGCCCTTACTTAAAAAAGGAGAAATACCCCCTCTTCTTTCTGTTCCTGCATCTTCTGCCATCTTCCCCTTCCTCCACCTCTTCTTCATTATCCATGTTCCAACCATCCCTTCCTTCAGCCTCACCACTGCCAAGACCAAAAGTGGGCAAATGTTTGCTTTTCTCTCACACACCTGGCAAAATCACAGAGTGTTAAGACCACCTGTCTGTTTACCCCATGTTGAAATGTTTCACTTGTGACACTTCAACACTGATCTTTTTTTTTTTTTCAGCATAGATTCATTTGACTCCTTCTTAAAACTGAGCAGACACTTTCTTTCAAAAAATGCCAGAATGGGACATTAAGTCAAATTGTATAATTGCATTATATCATCTCCTCAGAGCAGGTAGGGCACCTACACTTTCCTATTCTCAAAACTTAAGATTTGAGAATTTCCAACCAAAAAAAATCTTCCCTTCCATCCCTCCTCCTGAAAAATAAAAGCCAAACAGAAACTAACGAAGCAAACCTACCAAATAACCAACAAAAAAACCCCCAAACCCTCAGGAAAAAAAAAAACAGCTGCCAGACAGTATCAGCTTGGAGTCCTCTAACTGAGCCCAAACACAATCTGTTTTCATGAGAGAATTGATGGGGGTCTTCTCACTGGGTTTGCCTGATATCCCATTTTGGGAACACCTTGCTGCCTGGGACGATGCACCACTAGGGAGCACAAACACCCATCCTGGGAGTATTCAACAACTATTTGCCAAGAAGACCTAATGGTCCAAATGTTCTCCCTTAAACACAAAAATATCCTGACCAAAACTTCAGCTGTGACTTCCTGGAGAGTGTTGAAAAATCTGGCAGGGTGTGGAAAAGCTCATGAAATTTCCTTGGGAAATTGGGCCGGCATTGCAAAAGGCTGCCGAAATTTCTCAGTTTCATCCAGGTGGAGATTCAAGCTCTCATAAGAAACAAGAAAATCTGCATCTCCCCTGATACCTCAATGTGAAACAGCAAGTTAGCAAAACTTCAGGTGCTGTAAATTTTGATTCCTCAACAGCCACTTTAGCAAAGCTTCCTATCTAGAATGGGGAAAATTAATTATGCTTGCAAAGCTTCTTTGTTTGAACTGAAAACAAGCTCCTAGGGAAGTTTTGGGTGATTACGGAGCTAGAGGAGGGGCTGCATTTGAAATCATGATGCTCCGGAGGGTTCGAGGCAGAGTCTGAGAATGCAAACCCCATTCTTGGAAAGGGCTGTTTTCATCCCCTAAGGTCAGGCACAGACTTCCTCCCCCCAGCCCCCACATCCCTCTTTGCCCGGATGCTCACAGAGATTTGCCAGCTATTCCCAGCGATCCCTCGCTCACCCACTGCCTGCTTAGCAGCAAGTTTCGCTTGGCGTGAAAGAAATGCTGCAAAGCGGCACGGACGCAGCCATCACAGGGGACAAGAGGAATATTTTTCCAGCAGGGTCTCAGGGGAAGGAGGGGAAAAGACAAATAAAAGGACTTTTTTTTTTTTTTTTCTGGCTCCGGCAGCTGCTGGCAGCGGCAGTGCGCGGCGGGATGGTTCTCCGTGCCTGCAGTGCCATCTCCCGGCAGGGCCCGCTCGGGGACCGCGGGAGGATGCTCGGCGCTCCACGGAGCGGCTGCGGGAGCCCTCGAGGGTGGGCACATGTTTTGGGAAAGCAGTGCTCATCCTGGGATGCATCCCCCCAGCCTGCCGGGGGTGGGGTTGAACGCCGAGGGGCTGAGCTTGCAAGGGAAAAAAATAAAACAATACGATGTCTCAGATTTTTTTCCCTGCTTTTACCGTAAGAGATGCTTGTGGCAGGGGTGGGGGGAGGGTGGGGTGTCTCCAAATGAAACAGGTGTTCTCTGATGTATAGAATGGAACAGAAGGGGAAGAGTACTGGACAGTGCAGCATGGTAGAAATGAAAGTACCCCGGAGGAGGTCTCAGGGTCCATATGCTGTCCCTACATTCTCCCCCTGACTTTTGCCTACCCCTGCAGCAGTGTGAGGAAGCAAGGGCTTATCCTTCTCATGTGTCTTCAGAGTACCAAGCAGTGAGTCTTGGACTCTTCAGGCACTCCTGGGAGAGCAGCAGTCATATGGTGGAATAGAAGGCTTGAGAAGGACCAGTTTCCACCTCTCCAAGTGGTTCTTGCTCTATCAGATGCTTTGAGCACCAGTTTTGCTTCTGGGAGGGTGTACTTGGATTTTGAAGTGTGGAGGCTGACATTTGAGATCTGCACTGGCTGCTGAAGCAGGAATGTATTCAGGACAGGACAGAAGAGGGGGATAGCAAACAACCCAATCAGCTGGTGAAGCTGGTGTTTCCCCAAGGATATGGCAACCCATCAGATAGGCAGAGGAAAGAGGAGAGATCAGTGAACAGAGAAGCAATCAAAATTCCTCATGGGGCTGAGGCAGCCCAGATCTTAGTGTGCTGGATCCCATCTTGTTCCGACCAGTGGTCCCACTCAGCTCTGGCTGTGCCCAGGTTGTGCAGTGTGCCATGTATCCATCTCATGAGCTGGATTCTTCCCATAGGCCCCAGTCTGGGACTTCACTTTCTCTGCCTCTCAGCACCTCCCTAGAATCTGGATCTCGTCACAGCCAGAGAAAAATGTCCCCCAGCCCAGTCAGCACCATTTTAAGCCAATGCTATGAATGTGCTTTAACCCTGGTACACAGGGTGTAACAGCTCCTGCCACATCACTCACTTGTAACAAGTGGTAAATAATTGCTGTGACCTCCCCTGTGGATCACAACTGCACTTAGAGACCTCTCTGTGGAGGTCAGGGTTCTGGATGTGGTGTGCTGTGTACTAATGGCTGTCCCTACAGTGCTAATTTAAGTTGGGATAGGAATAAAAGCACATCAACTCTTATTTTCAGACAATGATCTGAGAGGAAAGCAGTTACACCATTTTGCCTGGCAGTGCAGACCAAGCTCTTGGATCCCTTTCCCTTTCTTCTGGCTCAGTATTTTGTCTTTTCATTCCTGGTATATCCTTCAGGCTCTGGGAGCCCTGCACCCAAAAGTGGGTGCAGGAGCAGGTCCCTCACTATCTCTGGGGTAAGTGCAAGGCATCATTTTATTCAAGGAACTGATAAGTCAGCTTAACGTGCACTTACGTATCATAGAAGAGTGTGAGGGACCTGCTGTTCTCTATCAATGCAGACTGTTTTCCTAAAAAAAAGGTACAAAATCTTGTGCTTAATGCAGGAGTCGTCAGACTGGCCAGAGGGACCAGGTTCACACCAAGGAGAGAGTCAGACCAGATTGTCAAAATGGTCCTCATTGTCCTTAGAGTATATGAATGCAGTTTAAAGTCTTGGGAGCTCTACTTCAGTCTGATGGTTTAAGAAAAAAAAAAACCTTGAGTTTTGATTGCTTTCCCATTCAGCTACATTCCAATTCAATTTCTTCTGGACAAGTTTATAATCTTTTTCCTGCCAACCAGGCGCTTTAATCTCTATCATTGTCTTCTGTTGCCCATCTAGTTCAGGCTGCTTCAGCCTTTTCCAAACAAACCCAGTTGAAAAGGGCCATCTCAGGACAGGCAGCTCTGCCTGCCAGCCCCCAAGCCCTATGTCCACTCTGCCAGGAGCAGGCAGGGGTTGTGGGGTGAGGGCTGTTTGGCACCCTGCTCACAACCATGGTTAATACCTTGTACCCCAAGCACCCTTTAAACTAAAAGCGGGGAGGAAAAGAACTGCCAGGGATAGATTAGTGTTGCCTGCTGACAAGGAATCAGCCAGGCAAGAAAAAGAACTGGAAAAAAGAGCAAGATGAGATATGAATGCACTCAGCTGCAGGGGAACAATATTTCTTGCAACAGCAATGAACACAGTAACAGAAAGAGGCTTGTAAGCATCTTGATTTTTTAAAGTATGCTCCTGCTGCCACTGTAACAGCACACACTCACATATAAAGGGTGTTTGAGAGGAATGTGAGAAGCAGGAGCACAGTTTCCAAGCAAGTTAATTTCTTCCACAAAGATCTGCAGCGTAGGAACAACCAGCACAAGCTGCACCTTGATCTTGCAGGGGATGTGGTCAGTACAGTATACACCAAAATGCCTTCACTTAGGGAGGATTGTGAATTAATGAATGAATAAATGAATGAATGAATGAATGTATGAATGAATGAAGGGCCTGTGATGGTTTCCTCATGGACCAGAGCTTTATCCTCTTGCCTCTTGCAAAGGCTGCTGAGGGCTTGCAGAGCAGAGGTGAGGGAGGGAACACAGGTGGAAACAGGCAGCAGAATGATCAGATGGGGTCTGGAGGCAGCTGTATCTGCATCAAGCTGTTGGAAATAGTTCATTTGAGGAGGAGGAGAGGATACTTTCAGGAAAATTTCAGTGCCTGGAGTATTGGGCATGCTGGCCCTCTATGGGGCCTCCATGGTGTGGTCCTGGGGCACCTTTAGGCAGCACAGGTCTTGCATTCTGTACCTTGTCTCTGTCATCAGTTATACACAGCCCTATCCTGTGCTTACACCTGGGGGGGCCCTGACTTGAAAGCACCTCCCACACGCACTCCTGCAGCATTACCAGGCTGCCTTGGATGCAGGACAGCACATCTCCCGTGACATGGGCAAGGCAATTCTCCATGCCAGGCAAAACGCAGGGCAGGCGGAGGATATGGGAAGTGATACATTAAATCCCTACTTATCGTCTATCCACAACCCAGACAACATGGGTGGGAAGAGCGCAGATGCCACAAACATTAAAGGTTTCTCTGCTGGGAAAGCCTTTCTCTGCTCGAGCTCCTCTCAGCAAGAAGCGACTCTCGATAAAACTCTTTCAGCGGTGCTGATGGCAGACTGAAGTGAAGCAGCAAACACAACCCCAGCAGGAGACCGTTTAGGTTATTATTTTAATTAATTGCACATGTAGTTAAACTGAAAGAAAAATAGAGATGTGACACCCAATTATTCAAATCAGTTTGCCAGTCACACATGGCTGCTGCTACCACAGTCTCAGTACAAAGCTCTGCCCTCTGCTATCTCCAGAAATACCAGGTATTTGCATCTCAAGGTTGGCAAGCTGTTGTCATGCAACTTTTCTTGCTGTGCTAAAGGGATGAGGAATTGTAAATCTACCAGCGTGATCCCACAGGGAACTGCATTTCCTAGAGCCAGTGAATTAGCCTCTCCTATGGCAGTGTTTCCCCCTAAAATGTCTCATTCTTCACCATGCAGCACATACTGTTCCAGACAAGCTTCCCAGTGACCTAAGAAGGTGCTGGTAGATGCAGCCCCATAGCCAGGACAAGGACTCTGTGAGAACAACAGGCATGGAGTTCCTGAAGGGAAACACCCTCACAGCGATGTCCAGCTCTGAGGAGATGCTAACCCAGCTCCAATCACTTGGGGTGAGTTCAGGAAGTTACAGCAGAGTGCTTCAGGCTGGGAAAACTGAAAGTTTTCTTCTGTAGTGAAGAAAAAATGCGAAAATGAGACTGTCAGGCTTTTCAGGACTGGAGCTTTTGAACATAATTCCCCCTCGGGAACAGGCTTTGTGGGTATTTACAGCTGCCAGTTCCTGCTCTCCCACCGTGGGGGCAGACATGCCTATTTCCATCTGTGATGCCAGGCACAAATCCCTCTCAAGCCCCCAAGAAGCAGCCCTGCGGCTGTGATCCCCAAATGGGCTCTCAGTGACCAGGTGGTTTCCTGATTTCCTGCAGTGCATTTTCCCCAAAGCAACAGCTCAGTGAGATCTCTGGTGATGTCTCTGCTGTAGAAATACCAGAGATTTCAGTGGAAAGGAAAACTCCCATCTCTGATCACCTCTGATGTGCCTGGGAAGCCCAGTGAGGCCAACCATGAGGGGACCCATCCCAGCCCGGCACAGCTCTGCAGTTCCTCTGGGTGCAACCATTTCCCCTATATCATCATCCATGACACCCAGGGGGGATGAGAGCTGCACCAGCAGAACCAGGCAGGGCCTAAACGGGGCAGGTGAATGGGCAGCTTGCCTGATTTTATTCTATTGTTTAAAATCAGTCTGTTGTAGTCTGGTGATCTGCCTGTCCTTCTGCACCATTAGCTCGGTGGAACAGGCTCTTCCCTACACTCATGTATCAGCTACTTCTTCATTCCAGCAGTCTAGCTGATTAACAAGTACAATTAAACTTCCAGCCACGCTCCTCCATTTGCATTTCACTTTGAAGTTTGTTCTTTCTGTTTGAGACCTGGAAAAGATTTGGTGTGTCCCAAAAATAGTTGTTTTTTTCAAACTATGTTAGTTAGTTCTATTGAAGATGTTGAATTTCCCTTGAATTCTGGTCCTGCCTAAGTGCTTGAATTGTCACAACACCCTCTTCCTATGTGTGCAGGTAAGTTTCTTCTTGCATTATTTTGGAAGGTGTCCCTTACCATGGCAAGGGACTTCCAACCCAAATCATTCTGTGATTCTGTGTTTCTGTAATTCTGTGATTCTGTGATTCTGCTCAGTGTGAATAGAATATCTTCCGTATATCTTATCTTCATAGAGTATCTTCTCTGCCTCCCCCCACTGTCTCACCCCATGGATTCACTGTAAGCCCTTCAGAGCAGGTGCTCTCCCTGGACCGTGCTGTGCAGAGATGGGAGAACAATCTTAACCATCACACTTTAGAAATGGGTGGAGTTAATTAAAACCATTCACCTCCTCCTGTTAGCATCTGTCCCAGCAAGGCTGGCTGCAGCACTGCAGACTCAGAATCTCCCGTAGCCTTATGGGGCACCATTTGAAGTCTGCACCTTCTCAGCTGCCAGATCTGTCCTAGCTGTGGACACCAGCTAGGTGTGGGTGTGGGTGGAACAGTCTCTTCCCCAGCATGTCTGCCCCACCAGGAACAGCATTGCTGCAGTGCAGGTGCTGCAGAGCTGGGGGTGGCGCCTGCTCCAAGGGGGCCCTGCCAGCTGCTGTGCAGGTAACACATCATCAAAGCATCATTTTGCAGTTAACAGCTTCTAGGTGAGGCTTTGATCACAGCCACCTTGTTCCCAGACCCCGCAGTCCTCCCGCCACCTTCTTTACCGTTACAAAGACATTTTTAAAGATTGAGAGATTTTTTTTTTTTTTTCAATCAGTGCCCTTCTGGAGCAGTGCTAACACCTCTCGTTCCCGCAGAGATGGGACTCAGGTCCCACCCCACTCAATTCCAGCTTTGTAGGGACATTTTACTCTGCCCTGGGTTTAACCTGCCAATCTGGTAACTTCTTTAGGGAGGACAAAAAAACAGGCTAAGGACAGAGTGTCTCCTTCTGCCTTCACTGGAATGATTGTCATTAAAAAATGTACCTCCCCAAAGCACCCCATAGCTACATACATACTAACACCGTTTTCCTTAGTTTCTTCTCAAATTTAAAAAGATAGCTTTTAAAATTCAATTAAATTACTCTGCCTTATACACTGTCTGTGTCACCAGTGCAATGACAGACAGGAGGGAGGGAAGCTGGGAGGGAAGCTGGCTTTTTTGGGAAACTGGAAGACTTCTTGCAGCATTGAGGCAACTCTCAAGCTCTGCAGCTGCCCCAGGCTTTGGCTCCATGTTGTAGCCTGGACAACAAGTACCTTCCCCATGGAATTATATCCTCCCAGGCCCATCAATCTGAAGGGACAAATGCAGCAGCAGCCTGGGATGCTCAGGTTTATGTACCTCTTGAGCCTGAGGTAGATTTGCAGCAGCTATGGTCCATGTCCTGTGCAATGTAAATCCAAAGTTAGCTGTGCCTTCAAAAGGTGCTTTTCCCCTTCTTAAAGTGCTGGAGTAAGTGCTCATGTCTCGAAACTTCGGGAGTCATTCCATGTCTGTTTTCTTTCGCTTGCGATTAGCTACAGAGTAAAACAGCCCTTCCCTGTCTCCTGCTGAGGTTTCACATGTACCAGGGCTGTTTTCAGGCACCTAGGCATCACTGTGGGGCAGCCCTTAGCCAAGGTAAGGCACAGCAGTGCTACCACCTTGAGGTGTGACAGCCCTGAGCTCAGTGCAGTGCCACTCTGGGTGCTGGTTAAACTACAAGCCCATCAGGACCTTGCTGTATGTGCTGTGGGGGCTTGTGCCTGCCCCCCTTCCCAGAGACAGAAGCAAGCACAACCTGCTGGTGTCCCACAGGTCATCCCTTTGTTTTCCTTCTCATGAAGGGCTGTTCCAAAATGGTGGGAATGGATGTGAAATCCTGGGGACCCCCTTAATACAGAGTCAATCCCAAGGAAGGCCAGGGAGAAACCACTTTCTAGTGATGCTCTAGCAACAGGAGCTCTGGTGAGGCTGTGTGCAGGTGTTTTTCCTCTCCCATCTCTCAGGTATGGAGAAGGAAGGCAGACCTGAATACAGGAGGTTCCCCAGACTATGCAGTGGCACAGACTTGAGGAAGAACTGCTGAACTGGTACCTCATGCTCCACCCTCACAAGGCAGAGCAAGGTCTCACAGTTTGGGTGGGCTGGCCAGACCCCCTGCTTCCTGGGTGACCATCAGGCCATATAACAAACTGAATCAACTCAATTCCTAAGTCCACCAGGTTTCCACCAGCCTTTCTGGCACAAGCAGTGACTGCCAGCACAGGCTTATCCACCTTCCTCATCTTCCTCAGCACCCAGAACATGCTTCAGTACATGCGTGGAAGTAGCATTTCTGCTTGTGAGAGTTTGGAAATTTTGCCCGCATCATTCCTCAAATGAACAGCAGCACCAAAAGAAAAGAAAAGGGGAAAAAAAAAAAGGAAGAAAAAAAGAAGAAAAACCAACAATTCCCCTCCACCCAAAAAAAAAAACCCAAAACCCAGCTCTAATATAGGACTTACTGCAGGCTTACTACAGGGAATGAAAGAGAAACTCTCCCAGCTCCAGCCAATTTTCTCCCGCCTCCCTCAGAAAGTGGGTGACTGGTATGAAGATGAGTCTGGAGCCCAGCATTCCTGGTAAAAATCCAGCTCCTGCCACAAGGAAGCCCTTTCAAAATCTGTGCAGGGAGCAGTGGAAGGAGCCCATTCCTCACAGAGGAGATAGTCCTGATGGAAAGATGTCCCCGAGGAAGGGTAGGCTTGGCTTGGGATGATGCCTGTGGACAGCTCAGATTTGTTTGCAACAGGCACGTTTTCCAAAACAAAAGAAGAAATTGTTTCAGTAGAATCCAAACCTTTTGCCAGAAAGGTATCATTTTGGTAACATATTTAGGGGAAATAATTTAATTTAAAGTTTAAATTTATACTTCATATTCTATTGTCATTCACGCACAATATGTTATGTAATATATATTACACCCCCAATTTGCATGCTGAATTTTAATATAACAAAAATGCTGAGAAAGTGTCGCTTCAATTTTCCAGAACAGCCCTGAGGAATGTTTGCTTGACCAGAAATTTACATTTTTCATTCCTACTTGGAAAAACAACAACAAAGAGGTCGATATTTCCCACGAAACAGGACTCCGGGGCTCCGACCCGCTCTCCTAGACAGTCTGGGGAGAGCAACTTTAAAGGCAGGGCAGGCGAAATACTCTTGATGCTTTCTGTTCCCTGTCCCGTCCCGCGCCGTAACAACCGATGTCTTCAAAAGAAACAGCTCCTCGAAGTCGCAGGAAGAGCAAAAACCCTGAAACAGACCCGCCGTGCCCCGAAACCATTCCTCTTCAGAGAGCACTCCCTCTGGGCAAATGAACTTCAAATAATTCCTCCCTCTCTTCCCCTCCAAAGAAGCCCTAATGACACCTTGTCCGTGAACTTAATGTGTTTTAAACTATCTCCATGCCTGGCCACATACTTGGAATGTCCCCTAAGGACTGCTAAAAAGTCACAAGCAGGAAAAAAAAAAAAAAAGACAAAAGCTTCAGTCTGGGTCCCTGGGCTCCCACCCCCGCGGAGGGGAGGGTTTGCTGGTGCTCAGGGTTACCTTTAGCACACCCGGACGAGGCTCCTGGTAGACGGAGCCGGGCATGAAAGCAGCTCCGGGACATCAGGCTGTGTTTGAACTTTTCACCACTTTTCCCCCCACCCCCACCACCATCTTGAGGGGGGATTTTTTTTTTTTTCCTTTTTGGTTTCAAAAAAAAAAGCCCTTCAGGAAATGATTTAGGAGCAGAGAGCATGGTCAGCTAATGGGCTACAGCTGAGGCAACGCGGGGTTGTGCTCCTGTCCCTGTGGCAGCTCTGCATGTGCGGGGGGCTCTCCTCCTGCACACACACGTGCCCACGGTCTCCTGGCACATCCCAGATCCTTGGGCAGGCAGACCTGGAAGCCCTTTGGAAAACAATCAAAATCCCCAAACCCTCCGAACAGCAGCTGCCCTCCACGTGAGTTGTTGAGAAATAGGGACTAAACAAGTTGTGCTCTTCCCCTCCAGCACTTGCCATGTGTCCCTGCCTTGCCCTTGCTCAATGTGCTCCCAAGTGCCCCTACAATCACAAACCAGCACTTGCTGCCCAAAATGCTGTATGTTTGCTGCAGCCCCAGTCTCCAGGCAGAGCTGTGGGTTGATATCGAGGAGAATCTCTGGCTGGGAGTGTTTACGACTTCCCCTCTGTGGGTTGTCCTCCCCCAGAAAAGCAAGCCAGGCTTCAAACACAAGCAGCACAACAGCAGCCTCTGTCAAGTGCCATCTGCTTGGGAAGTGCAAAGGCTTTCAGAGTCACAGACTGCCCTGCTTTTTCCCCCACCCATGCCTGGAACTATTATCCTCATTTTCCCACTGATTTTACAGAGGCAAACTACATCTTACATCAGGGCACCCAGAGCCCTGGTGCTGCAGGTCTGTCTTTTGGGGTGAATAATGATGGTTGAGATAACCCCTCCCAAGACAGCATGTTTCTCTTCCAGATCAACTTCCCCGCCTGTGAGATGCAAAGGTGACTATGGCACAGATGATGGGCAGGACACAGGGCAAAGACATGCTGCTGCTGGGAGGGCTACAGGGTATGAGAGACCTGATCAGGTCCCTGTGCTCTCCACCATGCTTAGTAGATGAAGGCATCTGCTTCCAGGGAGAGAACATCTCTTTGAGGTTTCCAAAGTGCCACTCGGACACCAGTGCACATGGAGACACCTAAATAGATATTGAAACCAGTTGTACATTTTAGGTTACTCCTAGAAATTGTTTTGATCCTATCTTATAAAGAAAGGCTCATCCCTGGGTAGAAAGAATCGTGTGTCATGCCTAGCCATTGAATAAATCCTGGCATTTCCCATCTCCCTAGCTTTAAATTTGCTGTAGATGGAGAGGATGGGTGACTGCCCTTAATCTTGGAGGCAGCCAAAAAATTATGGGCCTGCTCTCAAAGGCCGGTGCCACCACCATGGATAAAATTCCTGGAAGTGAGTGATCCATGGGGTAAAGGAGAGCCTGGACAATGCATAGATGTGCTTCACTGGCCAGCATTCTGCAGCAATCAGCAGTGTTACAGACTGTCCCAAAACTCCCTGTTGGCCCTGTCCTCTCGGGCTTTCTATATTTACTGCAGACACAGCCCTCCAAACAAATTCTGCTTCAGTCACAATCTTGCAGGTTTCCAATTAATAACTGCAAAATTCTCAGGATTAAAGCAGGCAACCACACAAGCCCTGGGGTAATTTTACCACCAGCTAAAAATCAAGAAAATATTCATGAGAAAAACTGCAAACAATTCTGCTGCCCTTTAGAAAAGCCTTGCCATTTCCCAGCTAGCTCATCCCAGATGCTGTAGGAATAAACTGAGCTGCAGAACAGGTCTGGGGCTGACTCTGGAGCCGATCACCCTCCAGTCTCAAAGTGTGGGGCTTTTGCCAGCAGGCAGCAAGGGCTCTAGGGCAAGGGAGAGGCAGGCAAGGGCACCTTCATATGTGGGGAAGATGAATGATGTTTAGGCAAGCATTTGGCTTCTGTTTCCTGTTTCCCAGAGCTCTGGAGGCTGGAGGCAGTGCATGGTGCATCTGAGACGGGGGCACTGCTGGACAGGGGCTAAGGACCAGGCTCTGGATATCCGTGGGATGGGGAGAGGGAGTGAGAGACCAGAGGGGAACACGATGGGGCTGAACTGGGGGCTGTGACCACCCGGGTAGGGCATACACCACCTGCACGCCTGACCTCATTTGGTGTCAGCTGCTTTCTCCTCTGCCTTCCCTGGTCTTTTCCACCGAATTAAATTAACATTGTTTCTGACTGGCTTGCCATGGACTTCTATTTATTTGTTTTCTTCCGACACGCCAGCAGGGAAGACTTCTTAAAGTTGCCCAATTTGCTTCTCCCCCGTCTCCACCCAGCCCCGTCCTAATTAACAAAACATTGCTGTTAACGCATGTGACACCGTCAGCGGGGCAGAGGCAGCCCTGAAATCAGACCTTATTCCTGCTCCCGCCCTTTCGGAGAAGAAAGTCAGGTTTCGATGTGGAGGGCCAGGACTGCCACCCCTGCCCTCCTGCACACCGGCTCCGTCCCCATGCTCGAATCCTTGGCAGGAGCTTAGAGAGCTTCTCTTCGGATGCATAGACAGCAACGGGGAGGTGGGGGATGGGGGGAAAAGAAAGTTGGGCTGGGTTTTTTTTTTTTTAAATTTTAAAATTATGCTTTTAATTTTTTTTGTCAAACTAAAAATACCCTCTTGTTTTAAAGTTTCCAAGCACGATGCCCTGAAGAAGCAAGAATGACAGATGCTGCCGAGTACAGATGTTTTGCTTTCCTTTTTTTAATTTTAATTAGTAATATTTTCCACACCAAAAATTCACAGATGGCTATTCATGTCCCTGCGACTGGGTCAGGTCAGGACCAGAATGACCTGCTGGGGACATGGCCTAACCACCCTGCAGCAAGGTGGTTATATTTAGGCAGGATTTTGTCTCTGCCTTATTAACCTGTTAGTTCCCATTGCCTGTCTGGGCACAGCTGAGCTGCCCTCATCCTCATCTGCGAGGCATCCTGTTTCCTTTCACTACAGGTCTTCTGGTCAGCCATCTCCCCAAATACTTCAGCAATCAAACGCCTGAGCTGACCCCATGATACGGCTCTTCCTGCAACCCTACCTCCACCCTGCCATGCACATCCATCCATGCTATCAGGGCTGGTTTTGGTTGGGGTTTTTTGGAGGAGTCATACTTTTAAACTGGTCCATTGCCTTCAGGTATCACGTGTGGAGTTTTGCTTCTCTAAGACAACATTTCAACGTACAGCAAAGGTGCAGGTATGGGCTCTGGACAACATTGGGTGAGATGTTGCCACAAGGATGGCTGAGGGCAGCACTGAGGGGGGGTTGGGGGAGTGTGGAAATTACCCCATCTTTCTTCCCTGGGCTTACTGTGCCATGTCTACCTTGCAGATCATTGATGTCTTCCCAGCATGGCTCTTGCTTCCTTGTGGGACTTCAAGAAGCTCTTGTGGAAAGCCACCTTCCTACAGGGAGCATCACAATCCCAGTTTCACAGCTTTCTCGCACATCCACACACGTGTGCTGACCCGTGTAGACGACTCACTGCTTCCCAGGGAGGAAAAAATACAGGAGCAACATTTCAGGCTCTGTCCTGCTGGGAAGGTTTGTGCTAGCAGACTGGAGCAGTGATGGGTGAAACACAACTGTGGGGAATGCAGGCATGGCAGGAAGAGAGGGCAGGCTCTGCAGCATGTACATATGTGGACCATACAGGAGGTGTTTGTCAGGAGTCACTCTTGCTGCTCCATCAGCCTGTGGAAGAAAGCCCATATTGAAAAGGCTTCCTTAGGTGGTTTTTTTGTGGAGCCATGGGCAGGTCTTTGCAGTGAAACAAGTCCAAATTCCCCAGCATAGATAACCTCTACTCTGGCAGGCTCATATGCACCTGGGGTCTCACCTTCTCCTGAATCTTTGATGAAGATGTCAAGGACTATCGGCACCTGAGCATAGCTCAGAGCCCAGCAGCAGGGCAGGAATGGTCAGAAGAGGGAAAAGTCTCGCATAAGGCTGGGAAAAGAAGCAAAGAAAAGATTTTGCTCATGAAGGTGCTGTATTGCACAGTCTGAAAGAGCCCAGAGCTTCTGCAGCACAGGAACAATATATACCTAATGAATGCTAACGAATCAGCCTTAATTTCAGAGTTCTGAATCTCCCTCTCTAAGGTGGGACATGCATCACAAGACATCAAAGCAGAGGACAGAAGAGAACCTAGTTTCTTGGTTCTGGGCAGGTATGTTAGCCCTTTGTATCTCCCTAGAGCCACTTGCTGGTTAACAGGGCTCGTTCATCTTCTGAAGGAGGCTGTTAAGAAGTCAAAGCAAGCCATGAGCACAAGGGCTTAGGCTGTACCAGCCATCTTGGGAGCCTTGAGCTGCCAGGGCTAGACTATATTTGGGTACTTGTAAAACAAGCAAAGCCAAGAAAAAACATGAAAGCCTTGCTAAAAAAAACCCCAACAGGCAGCGATATTGGGAAGGGTTGGGCTCGATTGTTGTGGCACCTAGAGGAGCATCCAGCTCTCCTGTGTGGATGAATATTCTGAGATAATTCCAGTGATATCTCAGGAAGAGTCAACTTGCAATAGAGCCTGCCAGGTGGCTGAAACAGGGTGAACCTGTGCTAGCAGCAGCCCTGCTTAACGTCAGTAAATGGAGCAGAAATCCTCTGCCTTCCCCAGGCCACAGAGTTTCATGTAATAGACCCCAAGTGCTGCAAAGCCCAGCCAGGTTTATGTTGCAGGGATGTGGCTGTCTGCCTTTTATTGTGTTTTGCTCTGCTATTCTATTATACTGCACAATAAAACACTGGTTTCCTCCACTCATTAGCCATTTGCTTGTGCTTGAAGCACACTGAGCGTTTTCACGTGCCTACGAAGAGAGATGTAATCTGCTCTTTGGGAGTCACTCACTTCCCTGCAGAAACACTGCCTGCATCACAAGCGTGGCCACAGCATGTGTGTGAGTATGTGTTGTGTGTGTGCACGTGTGTTTGTGTGTATGTGTGTCCAGCTGCGTGTACAGGCACAGCGGCATCACAATAAACACTGCTCCGAGAAGTACATTCCTCAGGCCAAGCTGGCAAAAGCTGGGGAAAAAAAGGTAATTCATGGTTATCTGGGTAATTTTAATTTATCCTCTTTATACATCTGTCTCCTAGATTAAATGAGCTATGGGGGCCTATAAAAAGTGGTAAGTTTGAGTGTCAATAAAGACAGCACAGGTGGGAAGAGGAAGAAATAAAGGTGCTCCGGCAACTACAAATTTGTGGGTTTTTTACTTTACTGCCTTAGATACAGCTTTTCCTGTATAGATTTTGGGGTTTATTTGGTTGATTTTTGCTTTCAGCACTTTTATGATGCTTCTTAAATAAAAATGAGGTTTTATCACAGGTGCAGCAGTCCAGCAGCTTATGATGCCCCTTGAGTGTTGGGAGAAAAGCCAACCTGGGCTTTGGACACTGGATGGCAAATCTAGGCAGGATTTGTACAGACAGGGGCTGTGCTAGGGGAGAAATGGAGCATCCATTTACCCTTTACATTTCTACAGAGATGTGTGTGTAGAGAGATGAACAGAACCATCTTGGTGCAGGAGGTGACTAAGAGAGAAGCTACCATCACACTACTCAAGACCAAGCAGGGCTTGGCCTTTGCTTTGTGGGCTCTGATTCAGCGGATGGAACAACCCTGAGAGCTTGCAAACATCTCCTACCACCTCAACACAAAAAAGCAGTCTGTGGCCCACAGTGCAGCTACCCCTCTACCTTTGTTCTGAAGTTCTGCAAAACCTCCCAGCTTCCAAGTGACCTGCCTCCAGCAAGGACCGATAGTTCCCTCTGCTGGGAGGACTGTGAAGAAATGCCTTTGAGCTCCTTTTCCCATCTGAGGAAAACACAAAAATCAGATATCCCATTCCTGGAGCATCCTCACCACAAGCACCTCCAGGAAAATCCTTCCTCAGGTGTTACTTCTCTCCTTGCTATCCTGATAACTATACAGAGGAAAAGAGAATCCAAAGTTCACATTTAATAATTTATTGAATCTTACTTGTTAATTTTTTCTAAGCCCTTCCCCACTGTGGAAATGGGCTATTTCCAGGAAATTTCAGCTTGTTTCTTTCAGTTTCTGGAGTATAGTCTTTGCTGTCATAGTTGCAGAGAAAAGCTGGGCGATGTATTCCTAATATAGCAAAGAGCAAATGCTTCCCATTTTTTAGATCTTGCAATTCTTTTTTAAGCTGATCTGCAGAATCTGATAACTAAGGAGTTTTAAAAGTTGGATGGTATTAAAAACCAAACAGAGCATCCGGCAGCTACTCTCCTTCATTTTTGGCTCTCAACAGGTAATTCTTCATTAGTCTGAGGCATGTGGTTATGTTTCTCAGTCAGATAAAATAGCCTTTTCTGAGTCCTGTCAGCCTGAAATCCCATTAATTTTATCTGGATGGATTGGTAAGAACATATGGGATTCTCCTTTCTTCTTGATCCAGTAAATGAGGGACCAAATTAAGAGCATGGGGAAGAGGAAGAGGAAGAAAGGGTATGCTGAGGAGGCAGAGGCTTTGTGTCTTCCAGGAGAGACAGCAGCAGGGTTGAGGAAAGTGTCTTAAGACATCCTTAAAAACCAGGTCAGGAACGAGCAGAGACATTACTATTTTAACAGCCTAAGGCAAACCCTGCCCCACCTTGCCCTGCCTGATTTGGGGTGCAGGAACCCTGTGTTGAATTAGTTTATTGCTTCCACACCGTGACTTGAATCAGTTATGGTGGTTGCAGTGTGTATCCTGTAGCTCTGCCAGCCCCATGTGGCTCCTGCAAATGCAAAGTGATGCACCTGGGGAAAAAACAAAAAGAGTCTCACAAAGCTGTATCTGACAGAGAACAAGCTATTATACTCCAGAAAGTGGGTTTGATGTGGGCAGATTTACAGAAGTCTCAGAATCCTATTCATTAGCAGCCAAAGAAGCAAACAGAAAGTTGTGCTTTGTTGGGGGAGGAGTGGAGAAGACGTCTGTGTGATCACACAGACCCTGGCGAAGCTGCTTCCTGGATTTGCCACACAGCCTTGACCTCTACCTCAGACAAGAAACAATGCTGGAAGAAGCAGAGGGAAAGGTGACAGGCCTGATCAGAGGAACACAACAGCTCTGGACACTACAAGTGACTAAATCAGTTGGGACTCTGCGGCACAGAGAAAAAGCTGAATGGAGATGTTGGGAATAACCTGACAGGTTAAAAGAAGGTGGAAAATGAAGTATTTCTTTTTGTTGTTGCTTGCAATACAAGGGTGAAGAAGCATTCAGGGAATTCACCAAGCAATGGACTTGAACACAAAAGGATGCTTCCCCACCCCTGCCCCCACCCCCCCAATATGGGTTTAAATTATGGAGCTCGTTGCAGGTACATCTTGTAGATGACAAGAGTTTCAACTGTTTTCAAAAGCAACTAAGTAACACGAATGGAAAAAAAAAATCCCATCAAGAGCTATTAAGGGCAAAGATACCATCTTGAGAGATGTGGGAGTGGGGAGGGTATGGCCATATGTGCCCTGTCTCTTGTGTTTCTCTCTGATATTTTCACTAGTGGGAAGTGGCAGCGAGTAGGTTTTGGAGGAGGAGGCTGTTTCTGACCTTTGCTGACTGTCCTTATGGTCTTTGCTATAAATTTTGGGTGGGCTGGGGACAAGTCATGGGCAGAATCAGAGCTAAGCATCATTCAGACTCCAGGGGTGAAAAGAATGGCAGGCAGTGGAAGGGACCCAGGTCCAGCTTTACCCCATTTACATTTCAGCTTGGCTCCTTAAAAAGATGTGTTGTTTCTTTCTATTCCCTCTGTATCCAGTAGAGACAGAGGCACTGTCACAGAGTGGATAAGGATGACCATAGTGAGGCTCACGAGAAGTGTCTGAAAGCTGTCAGGAGCGTCCACCTCAAACAAATCCAGCGGGACAGCCATGTAGTAGTGCTTCCCCAGTATATCATCCCTGCTGGCAGCAATCTGCTGCACTGGGACTTCCTTAGCAATGAGCAGCTCTCTCTTCACTAGCTCCCATCACTGATTTTGTGACTGCAAAAGGCTGCAATGCCATTAGCCAGTGACAGGCAGATGCCTAGATGCCTGGTGAATCTCTGCATGCTGTGGATCTCAGCTGATATATACCACTGAAGATCTGACTAGGTATGGAGTCAGAAGCAATGTGCTACTTCATCTCCCATTGCTCCATGTGAGCATCAAGCACCCTGCACATCCCAAAGGGGTGGCAACTCTCCATCTGGTCCAGATTACTGCTGCAGTTTCATCCCACGGTGCTGAGGGCATGGATGAGCCCAGTGAGGCTCACACAGCAGCACAAGACCTATTCCACAGGCTCAAGGTCATCAAAGCACTTCTAGCTTTGATATTTGATGAAAAGTGTCAGGCTGGCATCTCAGGAGAAAGTGCAGGCATGCCAGGCAGCCAAGGAATAGGCAGCTCTTGTTCAGAGGAGCTTCCTGACTCAGAAGCATCATCCCTTTGCAACCTGGAAGACAAAAGAAGGACTAAGAGAGTCCTTATGCCAACTCCACACACAGTGGCTGTGTCAGAGCCAGAACACAACTCCTTATTCATTTTCCCAGCCTGCACAAGAGCATTTGTGCTTAGTGCCTGGGACTCCTCACCAGAGACAGCGTTTGTATCTAGGTGCATTCAGCCTAGAGGCCCAAGCCAAGCCAAACCCCAAACAGAAAGTCCACCTCACATATTGTGAAAGGACAAATGATAATGGTTTTAAACTGAGGGAGGGTCAATTAAGATTAGGTATAAGAAAGAATCTTTTTTGGTATAAGGGTGGTAAAACGGTGTCACTCGTTGCCCAGAGAGGTGGTGGATACTCCATCCCTGGAAACATTTAAGATCAGGCTGGGTGGGGCTCTGAGCAACCTGCTCTACCTGAAGATATCCTTGCTCACTGCTGGATGGTTGGACCGGATAGCCTTTAAAATGTTATTTCTAACCAAGACTATTCTAAATTTATGTGATTCTGTGGTTTTGTGATAGTGGAGGACTCTGAAGCCTTACCACCTCAGGTCAAATGCAGCTGAGTCTTCATAACCCAAGCACAAAAATTCTGACTTTTAGCAGCCTTGAATTTTTGGGATAGTGCCTGGAATAAGGAGCTTTGCACCCTGTTTCCTCAGCCTTCCCTGAGCTCACTAGCCAGGCTGGAATTTGCAGGCACAGGTCTGTCGGTGCAGGCAGGGTCTTAAATTAGATCAGCTGAAAGAGGAAGAAAGAGAGGGAGATGTGATCCCACAGGAGGGAAGAGGCTCGTTTACCCTCCTCACCCTGTAGACCCCAGCAGTGTGTTGGCTGCGTGCTAGCACTCAGGAGCACACAGCCAGGGCCAATAGCAAGCAGTACTGCTGGTTGGAGGGAAAGAGAGACCTGTGTTTCTCCCTCCCTGGCCACATTGCCTGTCTCCTGTGATGTGACCAGGCTCCTTCTCTGAGAATTCCCAAGGCTGGAGCTGGGGAAGGAAGCAGAGAATACCCTGGGACACCTGTGTTTGTACCAAGCATTGCCTGCCCTGTGGAAGGTGATTATTAGGCTGTTCTCAGATGTGATGACAGCATCGCCTCTCTGCTCTCACTTCTACCTTTCCCATATTTCCAAGAGATAATGATCTCATCTCCTAACTGTTGAAGATCTCTCCTTGTCCATTCTTCCCCTCCCTGTTCCCCTCCACTGTTCATTATGGTATAGAAATGTTATCGACCAACAATCACTAGATGTCAAAAAATCTTATCGCAGAATCCAGCTGCCAACATAGCCTAAACGTGCTTAGGAAATGTCAGTAAATTACAGGAGAGAGAGAAAGTGAGAGAGGGAGGAAACATTAGTATGAGCAGTGAACTGCAATTAACTGCTCCACATTTGGAAGAAGCAGGAAATGTATGGAGGAAAGCAGAGCTAAGGGGTCATTGATCTCTGTAATTGAGGGGAAACTGAGAAATTGATGGTTTAATGGGGTTCAGCTGTAAGAAGAGTGTGTTTTGTGGGCCATATTGGGGCAGAGAGACCATTGTTGTTGTGCACGAGGCTTATGACCCATTCTAGTTAGGTCACTCAAGATACTCCCCATTCTTCCTTGGAAGCATCTTGTTTGTGTTGTTCAGCTTCACACCTCTCTGGAAAGGACTTAGTGTCTCGTGACCATGCCCAGACTATGCTTTTGCACTGGCAGAGACCTGTGATCAGCATCCTTTCCAAACCGACTTGATATCAGGGCTTTGGTGTTGGATTGCCATCAAGGCAGATTGGGATCTGTTATCTCCAAAGGTGTGTCCAAGAGTGGCCTGGAGAGGGGTCAAGCCAAGGCTACTCTATCTGAGTTTGCCTCCATTTATCCCACAATTCCTTCAGAAAATACCATGTAGAAGATACTACACAACCATCCCTGGCACAGCCTTCTACCACTGCCCTGGGATTCACTGGATGGCTGTTTAACAGTCCTGGGGGTGGGATGTGATTAACTGCATAAGAGGCTCCAAATGTACTCAAGACTTGCCCTTTCAGGTCATACTGCCTGTCCCAAGAGCAGAACGAGGCTCATCCCTGCAAAGTACTGACACACTTGGCACAGCTGGTGGAAGCCAACAGCTTACAGGCTCTGCCTTGCCACACCTCATCAGGGGATCCTGCATGGTATCTCCTGCTGTGGTAAGATGTGATGCTCTCACCTCATCTAGACTGGAGGTCAGGTGGTCCCATGCAGTAGTGTCCAGCAGCAGGTTCTGCTAGGAGAAAGGGCTCTTCTCTCTCTGAATGCAAATATCTTCATGGAGATGATACATCATATCCTTGGCCAAGCTGCCTGAAAGCTGGGAATTCAGGTCAGATCTGTAAGACCTCATGGAGTAATCTAGTCTCTCCCTCCCTCTGAGGCAGGATCAAGTATCTCTGGAGAAGTCCTGAACTTTTATTTTCTCTATTTGCCATCACCACTCCCTGATTGCTAGCCATACGTGTCTTCAAATATTTTGACCCACAGGGGCCCACAAAACTCAGGGCTCAGTTAAACAGTGCAAACCTCCACAAAGACCTGAAGGCTCTCCTACAGACCCATCCAGCCACTCTCTCTCTCCTTCTCCATCTGCATCTGCATCTTCATCTCTACTTCAGTACTCTTACATCCCCAAACCAAGTTTCCAGTCCCAGGACTGTTTCCATCCCCTAGTCTCCTACAGCCTGCTTCGCCTCTCATAGCCCCTGCTTTCCACCCTGTCTCTGCTTTGCATCTCACATTCCCCAACTTCCAGATTTTCCATCCTGCACACACCCTCCCTGTGCTGTGAGAGAGGCTGAAGAGAATGGAGGAGAGCTCGAATGGAAAACACAAAACACTGCACAAACATCTCTCCATGACCTGGCTGCTCCATGGGAACAGTCTGACCTTGGCTCTTATCCCATGGTGGAGGCAAGATGTTTTCAGGCTCTTTGTACCACTGAGGAAGAAACACTGACTAGCACAGTTCTCAAGGACAACCACAGGCCATCTTCTGAGACTTCATGCCATTGACACCAGGTCCCAGTTTGGGAACGACAGACCTGGTGTCCTTCAGATATGGGTACCACTTACTCCATTAGGAAGATGTCAAGGTCAGACTGCTCATCTCCTGCTAGATTAAATGATCACTTGCAAAATTCACAGGCCCTTTGGAGATGTCAGCATCTAGTAGTACAAGATCATTCCTTGTCACTGCAGCTCTGCTCAGCTCATGCTTTGCACAGCTGAGGCAGGCACCAAGAGGCACAGACCTGTGTTCCTCCATATGCTCTCTGCCCTGCCTGCAGCTGCTGCACAGCCAGGAACTGCATGCCTCAGAGAAGCTGTGCTTCCAACTCTCCCCAGAGCTGCAAAAGCACAGTCAGGTCCAGGATTCCCTTTACAATCCAGGTAAGGATAGGACAGGTTAATAACCTCCCCTAAATGGAGTATAGGGTGAGCAGAGGATTTTTCTTTTTCCACAGGGTCATTTCCCCACTCTTTGCAATGAGACATTGCCATTTAAGACATAGCAGATTACATTTAGTTGGCCAATGTCCGCATCCAACAAAGATGCTCAGTGTTTGGGAAAAGATGCTCACCCTCCTCCAGGAGATGATGACATTTCAGTCTTTCTAATTAAGTTTGTGTCCTAGACCAGCAGAATCTGGAAGATATAAATCTCATTTTTCTCCCCTTTGTATTAAATTCAATTTAATGTTTGTGTAAGATAAAGAGCTTATAGCCCTGGATGTCTTTGTTCTAACTCCCCATGGACACTGCCTAGGGCAGCAGGGTCCTCTCCTTCTTGGCCCCTGGTCCTAGGGCTCTCAGCTGCATCTGCTGATAGCCCAACTAGCTTACAGTGCAGTCACCTCCCACTGGGAAATCATGGACACACTTACTCTTCTCGATGAGTTTCAGCAGCAGAGGAAAGGAAAAGCATGATAAGCACCTTAGAAGTTTGTCCTAGCTAGGCAAAGTGGTCCTTGTGGCTGTGACACCTGTGTTGCTGTGTAATGTTGGAGAATAGTGACAGAAGAAAAGCTGAAACTCTAGAAGTCAAAATCAACCTGTCCTGAGATCGTCTCTGCCTGCGAGTGACCTGAAACAAGGTAAATATCTACACACCAGCTGCCACTGCAAAGTTTCCGAAGCCTGGACACGTCACACTGCCCCACCAGTGAAGGTGAATCTTCAGAACCAGCCATAATGACACTGCTTTCAGATAATTTCCAACCATCCACTGAAAAACTGCACATGACTCTGTTCCTCACTGATGGCAAATGATGTCACCATCCAGTCATCATTGGCTGACATGTAGCTCACCAAGATCCTGCAAACTTGTGCTGTTTTTTCTCTTCCTGTTCTGTTGAGCACAGCTGGAGCTACAGACCTGCCCTTCCTTCTTCGCTGTGTATCTGTGAGTGTAACGGAGCTGATGGTGACCCTGAAGCTACAGAACTGCAAGAAGTAGTAGGAAAATCCCCTGTGGCAGCACTCCAGCACTGGCTCTGCTGCCATGGAGACCTGCCCTTGGGTTGTGTTTGGTGTGGGGTTTCAAGTGTAGAGAAGTTGGTCCTGTCTTTTGGCCATGAGGAGAAGTATTCAACACCGCAATTCTGTACAGAGTCTTCCTTTCTCTTCACTGTGTCCTGGGGATTGGTGACTGGGAATCTGCCTGCACCCAACTGGGGCACCAGCTGGGGCTCTTTGATGAACATTACCCAACAGAAGGAACAGCCTGTCTTCCTACCCACACAGAGCACAACAGCCCTGGAACCCCGTGAAGCACCTGGTGTGTGAAAACCAAGCTCAAAACCCAGCTACTGCTCAGAAACTCCTCTGCTCCTCCAGTGCTGCCTTACCTCCTCTGCTTCTGCTGTGACAGTGGAAGGAGGAGGTCATGGAGCCCTGGGAACCTGTTGTCCTCTCCCTCTGCTATTACCAAGCAGCCTTCCCTGCTCTGTGCAATTACAAAGGTGTCAGTGTTCATTTGGCTGGGCCTGCCGTGCGACAAATTCACGTAGCCCTCAAGGGACTCAAAAGTCAAGACAATTTTAAAGGGAAAGTAGAAGCTTCCACTTGCAATTTTCTCACTCTTTCCCATCTGGTCCAACGCAGTGATGGGAGGGAAGAAGGAGAAGGAACACACGATGTGGCTGAAATACATCAAACCCAGAAGTTTCATTAACCATGCTCAAGAGTTATTATTCAGACCTTCCTGATGCTCCAAGACTGCATTTAGTTGGCTGAAAGCTTTTAAGTGCAGAGCCACTGGATATAGGCCAAATTGTGTGACTGTGATGCTGTCCATGACCTCCTTCAGGCTCCCTGGACTTTTTACCTCCCAGGTGTTCCAGCTGACCTGTAAAATCAATATTCTGGGACTGCATATTTAGCTGAGAGCTTATCTTGTGCCAAGGCCTCAGAGATGTAGATCACAGCTAGGTATTTCTGGAAAAAGACAGCCAGCAGACAAGAATGAAGAGGGTGTAGACATCGGTGCAAGAAGGGAATAAACTCATGCTGCTGAGTAGAAGTAGCGTAGTCAAAGAATAACAGATTCATATGATGGTTTGGGTTGGAAGGGATCTCAAAGGTCATCTCGTTCCAACTCCCCTGCTGTGGACAGCGACACCATCACTAGCCAGGTTGGTAGAAGCTTCATCCAGCCTGGCCTTTGAACACTCTCAGGGATGGTGCATCCACAGCTTCTCTGAGAAACCTGGGCCAGTGTCTCAGTATCTCACAGTAAAGAATTTCCTCCTAACATACAATTTAAACCTGCCCTTAGGCAGCTCAGATCCATTCCCCCTTGTCCTATCACTACCTGCCCTTGTGAAGAGCCCATCTCCAGCTCTCTGGTAGCCCTTCAGGCACTGGAAGGTTCTCTAAGGTCTCGCTGGAGCCTTCTCTTCTCCAGGCCAAATGAAGTCTCCCTTCTTGCCCCAGGAGCAATCACACAGTGATGCACAGCATAGAAGATCCAGTGGACTACAGACTTTTTCATATCTTTTTGAATCATCCTGAAGTGTGGGTAATTTACTGAAAGTAGGAGAGCTGGTGTTCTTTGCCGTTTCTATTCTGGTGGCTGTCCTGCTTTGGATAAACCATTCAGTATTCATCAATATCCATCCTTTCTCCAAAGCTCTCTTCCCTTGACTATTATAGTGCTTGTTTGGGTAGCAGGAGCCTGGTACTCAAACCTCTGATTGGAGCAAAAAAAAAAAAGCATATATATATATTTTTCATTTGCAAACCTGTAGGATAAGGAAGAGTCCAGGTTTTCCCATCTTTTGTCTCAAGGATCTGCAAGGCCTTCAGGGGCCATGTGCTGCCTAAACTTTTAAAGATGCTGTGGTCCCAGCTGAGCACAAGCTGAGATCACTGTAGTGCTGCTGGCAAGTGCTGGGGGTGTAACAGGTATCATCCCTGCAAAGACAACTGAAGGCAGTACCAGGGTAGTGCCTGCAGGTGCCTGTTATAATTTTATGTTAATTACTGCTGTAAAAGCAGTACCCAGATGAGATCAAGTCCTCTGAAAAACAAGGGGCAGTGCTTGCTCCAACTCTCCATCTCCATCTGCATATCCAGACTTACAGTCTGCCTTGAGACAAAAGGTAACAGGGAGTAATAAGTCTGTAAGAGTTATAAAAGTGAGAGGGGCAGCTCAGCATGGCCCCGTGTGCCTTTGCTGAAGACACTCTGGAGAATGAACTGTTTCAGAAGCCAGCCTAGGGGTCTGTGCACCCACCCTGGTCCTTCCCAATGGAGAAAATCTCATTTCCCACCACTAATTGATGCAGAGCCACTCAGCTCTCTGAAATTACAGAGAAGAAAGGGTTTTGGGGTTTTTTTATTGGCCATCTATTAGCATTTTTAATTTGCTACATGAGGTAAGTTTAAAAAGGTGCCAGAGAGCAGTTTAAGAAATTAGCTGTTCTTAGCATTTTCTATTCTTTCTGCCTGACTTGGGTCCTCAAAGCCTTAATTAAAACTAGGGAGTGCTTCCAATGGAAGACACTGCAGACAATGAATGGCAAGGCAAGCTGTAGCCCCCACTGAGCATCGTGCTTCTCTGGGAATTCTGATAGGAGCAGGGCACCTGAGAGAGCAGGGGTGAGAGCAGGGTCATGTCAGGGCTTTGCAAGTATAGGAGGCACATGGGCTCTGGAGTGGGATTTTAACTTCAGGAGCTGCTGAAGGAAGGAGTGCTGGATCCAGGACTGGGTGAGAGGGGCAGGCATCACACCCTTGATGGGAGACTGTGGGGATCTCTTTCCTACTCCCTGTTGCCAGTTAGTAGACATATTTGCTTACTGGAGGGATTTCCCTACTCATAATTCGTTAATGGGAGACATTTCTCCTACTCCCTATTCCCCGTCATATCCCTTGCTGTCAATCAGCAGCATCACTAGATACTTTGGGGGGCCTGGAGGAACAAAAGGGCTTTGCACAGCTTTTCTAGCACATTGTGTACTAATGTGGGAGAGAAGTTTGCTGTAGGTTGGTCACTTGCAGGCAAGAGCTAGGTTAAAGCAAGACCCAATATCATCTTGCAATGATGAATAAGTAGACAAAAAAAAATGAAAAAAGAGCAAACTCTCAAGAATATAGGTAGCATTTAGCCTCCTCTGCTGCTTCTTATCTTCCTTTCTCATTTTAGGCTGAGCTGGACACTTTCTCCACTGACTCACAACAGAATTTCTTTCTCTCGATGCCTTCTCCTCCCCATCCAAACTCAGAGAGCCAGGAAGAGGCCACACTGCTGCCAAACCTACCACAGCTACAGTCTTTCTCTTAACCTCTGCCATGTGATTAAAGACAGCAGGCACATCTCTGACTGCCCACCATGAGCCTCAGCCCAGCACCAACATCTGTACCAGGCACCAAAAGAGTAGGATGCTGGAGAAGTGACGGGCATGTCCTCCTTCCAGAAACAGGGAAGTGGCTAAGTGAGAAACTCCAGGGAGCTGTAGCCCAGACACAGAACAGTTTTGCTTGATGCTTGTCTCAGGATTTATGTTAGAGAAGAAAAATGTATTTTGGAAGAAATCTGGGTGTGGAAGTAAGTGTTAGCAAAGCCAGGGACAGAAGAGGGACCACCTGCCTTCTGCGGCACAAATCATCCATGCACAGATGGGATACTCTTCCCTGAAGAGAGAATGGTCACCATGACCTTGCAGGAATGTAAAATTTGGATCACTTTGCTCCACATGACTCCACCTGTTGAAATCCAAGGACAGAATGTAGCTGGAGCTGCTCGTGGTGTGGATTTACAGGCTCAGGATGGAAGCAGTCCCCAGCTGTCTGTCTGGCAATTGCTGTCTCAGCAAGCAACATGAGCTGGGTCAGGGCCACCCCAGGCCATTAGTCCGTGGTGCTGCATTTTTCAGCTGTAGCTGAAACAGCATCTACAGATCATCTGCAGTGAAAGCCTCCGGGGTTAAGCCCTCCAGATTGTCTCCTGTCCCAGTTCCTGCCCCTTGACTGCTACCATAGTGCAGAGACTTCACTAACCCTTTCCCTCTCCCTTTGTGTGGCAGGAGTCAGCAGGGATCACAGTAGATGAGACTGAAATTCTGTGCTGGACCACACTGGGTGCTCCATCACCAAAAACGACCAGATTCTTCTGGAGTAACTGGTACCTCTTCCAGTGTGGAACAAAGGTTGTGCCTTCGGGTGCCACAGCTCCAAACAGTCCCCAGCTGGACAGTCCCCCTTCTGTCTTGCTTCCTGCCAGGCTTTCACTCAGCCTTTCACCTGCACCTGGGTGTTGAATAACTGCACAGAGCTGCCACCCTTGTGTCTGGTCTGCACAGGAACTTCCCTATATCTTGCCATTAAAGAGGAGTCAGTGATTTCTGGCTGGCTGCATCCTAGCAGCGTGTGAGGGCTAGAGCAGGACTGATCTCCTCTGTGGTGTCTCCATGCCACATGTAAGGAACAGGTCAAGATGGCTCTGCAGAGGCTGTGACTGGTGCTGTCATTAGGCAACTTGAGCAGTGAGCAGGAGCTTCTGCATATCCTGCAGACCCCGGGAACCATGCTGCATGTAGCTGGGTACCATCTGTTCCTGCCTTCCCCACCGACTGTTCATCCCTCTCACATCCATAGGGCTCTTGTTAACACAGCTCTCCACTGATCAAACCCTGCCATCATGCTGGGCTCAGTTTTCCTCTTCCTCCTCTGAGGAGTCTTGTGGGGGTTACTCCACCTCAGCTTTAATTAACACTGGGGAGAAAGTGAAAACAGCTCTTAGTTGATCATGGCAGGGGACGAGACCTAATAAACCCCAGGAGAGGAAGACTGACTGCAGGAATCAGGGTAGTAAAACCAGAAACCTCTGAAGCAAGGCTGGGCTCGGGCTCCGCAGCCGGTTAGTATTCAGCTGGAATGCCACGTTGTTATAGACAATGCATTAACATCAAAGCCGCTGGGTCAGCGGTTTTAGTTAAGTGATATATTTGGTATTATATTTTTATTGTGTGTTCTTTACACTGTGTTTTTATTTTTATGTTTTCATGTTCGAATTTCTGCAAGAATTTAGTGCTGCTGCAAAGCACTCTATCGACAACCCTGGAGATTGAAGCTCTTTGTCTATATCCAGGGAAGGCAGCATGCTAGCAGCCTGCTGGCACCACACTGGCTCTTTGCCTCAACCCCACTCACAGGGATCACCTTTAGAGATGAGAGAGCAGTTCTGTTGGCACTGCCAGCAAAGAAGGACAAGGACATGTATTTGTGGGATCCCAACCTAGGGTAAAACAGTCTGAAGTCCACTTTGAAGCCAAATTCGCCAAAAGCCCTTACGGTCCTGTGCCCCACTGTGCCAGAGGGGGTGAGACACATTACGATGGGATTTCAGGGTGGATGGTGTCATGGATGCTTTTGACCTGCAAGCCAAAAGTCTCCTCTAACTGCACAATTTAGGAAATCTCATCTGCTGCAGAGAAGTGAAAACATCAGTCCCCCTCCTGTAGGATCAAGATCAGTGAAAGAAAAAGCTGAGATCAAGCTTGGTTGGGTGATGGGTCAGCAATAGAGTGAAGTCCCCAGCCTCCTCTGACACTGGTAAAGGGTGCGGGTGACATGGGTCGCTGGTGCTGCTCCCCTTCCTTGCTCCTCTCCTTGCTAACCCATTGCTTTCCCTTCGCTCATGAAAAGCTGAATTGACAGGAGAGGAGAGGATTAACCTTTGCCACCCATGTAGGCTGCTGCGTACAAATATTTCTCTCCAAAGCATCAAGTAATAAATGAGTCTTCATCTTTGTCAAACACCTTGGAGTCCATTTGCCATGTCTCCTCAAAGGCAGCACAGCAGGGCAAGGCACTGTGTGAAATACAGGAGGACTATAAATCTCTCCAACACTGTATGGGCATTTTACAGCTTGCAGTTTTCACTGAGAAGTGGCTGTAAATAATGGAGGGGGATATCTGCCACCTGTCTCCAGGGGAGGATTTATTTGGGTGTAAGTGCTATAGATCTTCGTATGTATGCTGCAGCTGTAAATAAGCAAAGTTTAAGCAGTGACCGGGGTCTATCTCTCTCTCTCCCTCCCTTACTCTTTTTCTTTCTGTTGTTTCACCTGTTTGCTTCCCTACTGCTTTAGACTACATCTCACTCCTGAGGTGAGCACACGCCTGGAGAGACACTTGAGGAGGAAGTGAGTTGCTGTGATTGAGTGCAAATTTCACTTTCACATTCAGCCCATGCAAAGAATTCAAGGGAAAGAGAAGCTGATAGTTAGGATTCAGGACCTGCTGCTATGTACTCTTCAAATGCTCCTTTGAGTTCTTGGTTCAGGATTTTAATGATGCTGTTATTCTTGTGCAGAAGCATATGGTTTGCTCCAGTCTGTTCTGTGTTGCTGTATGCTGGCCCCTGTTTCAAGTCACTTCACTCAGAGAGCTGCTGATTGTATCTGGAGGGAAGTTAACTCTTTGAAGGCATCGCAGCTGCCAGCCCGTGGAGTGCACCTGGGGATGCTCCTGGGATGTGGCATGCACTGGGATATGGTGTGCAGAACCAAAAGGCTTTGCAGATAGCTGGCACTGTCAGAGCATGCCAGGCTGGTTAAGAGGGAAGATATATTCTTCAGGCATTGGGGAAAACTTGCAAGGCAAGTTCAGGTGAGTGTAGCTTCACCTGCAAAGATGATGAAGGGTCCAAAGAAGTCACTGTTGATGGACATAGCAAAGCAGCCCTCAAAGGGACTGCTGGCACAGTACTTGGTTTCCACCAGCAACCTACAGCCCAGCTGGTTGTTGTCCCTGCAGCCAAGACCCAAGCAGAAAGTGACCTGGTTCTTACGCTGTGTTTGTGAGCACAGAGGCAGACCTCGGACATATCTATCTACAGGCTGCAGGAGGCTGCCCTTGGGCTGTGCAATCTGCACTGGAGGAGGAGCCCCTGACCCCTGGGTTTTGCAATTAGGAGGTGGTGTCTGCTGTGGGCAATGTTGCAAGAAACTCAGTCACCTGAGTCTGCCATTCACTGTCAAGGCCATCCAGAAGCATCTTCCTTCCACACCTGGCTCCACATGTTTCCCCAAAGACTCCCTGAGCACCACTCAAACTCCAGAAGAAGAAATGCATATGTATGGCCAGGGCCTCCCAGACATTCAGAGGTCCATCTGATGCATTTTCATCTCTTGGCAAGCCAGAAAGAAACCAGAAATCAGAACAGTAACAAAAGTAGTCACCCCACTGATGTGGGGTGACAGCAGATCCCCATCCTGTCAGCTTTGCATTGCACACATGCAATAAAAAGGCAGACCCAATTCAAAGCAGCTTGTAGCAATCTCTGCATTGCTATATTACATAATGTCCTTCCCTTGCCCTTCAATATCTTTATAAATTCTACCCTCCCTTCCTGCCCACACAGCGTCTTACAGAAATCAGAGGAGAAACAAAGAGCCGAGGACAAGGAGACCCGGCATCCCGCAACAAAGAGCTCTGCGAATTCTTCAGGAGATCCCCATAGTGCGATTAGCATCTCTTTACGGCAACATCATCTCTCCTTCTTTTGTTTCCCCAGAGGAAGATAAAATTGTCACCAAGCACCAGAGAATGAAGCTTGATGAATACTGAAAAGGCATTCACCTGCAAAGTAGGATGGACTGGTCCCAGACCGGGGTGGATGGGCGACCAATTTTAATTAACGTTTCCAGAAGCTGGGGCAAGAAGAAGGAATATCGGGGGTTAGAGCTGTGAGGGGAGTGCAAGGAAACAGGGCTAGTGTTAATGAGAAAGGACAAGTGGTACTGGCTGAGGTGTAAGCAGTCTTACTCCCAGGCACACATCCTTACTCCCGTCTCACAGACTCAATGCAAAAGTATTCTTAGGTTGGTGGGACACAGCCCTGCTCCAAAGCCATCCCTTGGGCTTCCACACCGTGGACTGCTCTGACCATAAGTCCAGCTGAGGAGCCATGGCTTCACCCTGTGCTTTGCTGTAGGCAAGGAGCTCCTTTGGCTGCTTCAGACTTCCTTCCACATTTCTCCATGAAAACCAGAAAACACCTTCTGAATTAGAGAAAAGAATTGCTATTGTGAATTTTCTTGAGTATGTCCTTACTTTTTTTTTTTTTTCTAATAAACCAGCAGCTCTCAAAAATGTTTTAGAGCAGGTTGATTTTATGAAATGCTGTTGCTGAACTGGAATTTGCGGTAAGTTTGTGGGCAGTTTGAACCCTTCTCAGTGACTTCTCATATTGATGTTTCCTATAGTGACTCATTGTCCTCTGTATAAACATCTCTTACTGACTGAAGCAAAAAGGCTCAATTAGGGAAGAGTTCCTCTATGGGTCTCCTGAAATTACGGTAGTTTATGTTGCTGCCCAGCAACCCGGAGCTAAATTGCAGTACTTCAGCACCTCTGGCAATTGCTGTTTCTCCATTCGTATGCCAGAAACTGATGGGTCCAAATAAAGAGAGTTTCACTGACTGAAGGAGAGTAGGAAATGCGTAGGCAAACCATGGCATACCTTAGTAACAGATTCCATCCACCCCTCTCACCTTAAGCAGAGGGACAACTGCTGAACCCCAGTTACATCATGCTCAGAGTCCTTTAGAGGTGCATTTGGACAGGTTCCTCTCTGGCTCCAAGGGGACAGGCAGTTTACTGGGGTTTGGCCATATAGCATGTGTGAACAGACACAGCTTTAGGACTAGTTTAGGAGCTCCATCTCGAGGTCCTCCTGGTGCAACCAAGTAGACCCAGCATCTCAAAGATGTCTGTTGACCTATCAGCTTACCAGTCAATACTGCTCCTGTATGGTCTCCAGGACTTTAGTTTCTTCTTCCATATGTGACTGGAGCCCAAAAATTCATCACATTGTCTTCTGTTGCCTGTGAGCTGGGAATTCTTTGTGTCATGATGCTCCCTAGTGTAAGCTGTTTTGGGAAAGATTTGGAAAAATCAAACATAGCAAGCGAAGCACCGGAACTGCAGCTGTGTGAGGAGCAACCTAATAAGCTAAGACTAAGATCTGACAAACAGATAACCAAAGTGTGAGAAGGCCTTCGAGGTTGTGAGGTGGAGAAAAGGGATGGAAAGAAGCTGGTTGTTTTCTATTTCTTACAACAGAATTAGGAGGCATCAAATGAAGACTGTAGGTGACATTGCAAATAAAGTAGATCTTTCTAAACAACACATCATTTACCTATGGAACTCACAGAACCACAGGCTACTTGAGACTGGCAGGGACCTCTGGAGGTCATCTTGTCTAACACCTCTGCCCAAACAGGACTACTGAGAGCATGATGCCCAAGACTGTGTCCAAATGTCTTTTGAATATCTCAGAGGCTTCAACCTGTTCAGTTCTTGGTCACCCTCACAGTAGCAAAATGTTTCCTGATGTTCAGGAGAAACCTCCTGTGCCCCAGTTTTTGTTCATTACCTCTGTTCCTGTCACTAGGCATCATTGGAAGGAACCTGGCTCCAGCCTCTTTCACCCTTCCTCCACGTTTTTATATACATTGATGAGATCTCCTCTCAGTGTTCTCCAGGCTGAATTGTCCCAGCTCTCAGCTTTCCTCGTAAGAAATGCTCCAGTCCCTCCTTCATCCTTATGGTCCTTCATTGTACTCTCTCCAGTGTGTCCACCCCTCCCATAGTGGGAAGCCAAGAACTGGACACAGTGCTGCAGCTGTGGCCTCACCAGTGCTGAGCTGAGGGCAAGGATCAGTTCTCTCAACCTGCTGGCAATGCTGTACCTGGTGCATCTCAGGATCCCATTGTTCTTTTTTGCTGCAAGGGCACTTTACTGGTTCATGGTCAACTTGGTGCCTTTTGTGCTGAGCTGCTTTCTAGCTAGGTGGTCCCTAATATATGTTGGGTATGGGGCTGTTCACCCACAATGTTCACCCACAGACTGCATGATACTGTGGACTTGAAACATTTACACAGGTCCAAGAATAAATTTTATGAAAGGTGTGTGTGAGTGGACTTACTGTGATTGTTTACTACAAAGATGCCAGTATTGATTTGGGACATCTGGGAGAGTTCTTCTCCTCGTTACCTTTCTTAGACTTTGCTGTTGGCCATGGTGTGAGCTGTGAGGGACATCCCCACATCCCTGTGCAAAAGTCATCTTGTGCTTGGAACTGATCTAGGATACATCTTAGTGGGAAACAGCAAATAAAAACTTGGTCTGGGGCAGGACGGGAGATCCACTGCTAGTTTGGGACGTGAACCAGAGGCCTGTCAAAACACTGGTGAGGAGGAATTTGTTTCAGAAACGCAACTCTATTTTTTCCATCATCAAGTAACCCCTGGTGGGGCACTTTTCCTGCCTAAAATTGGAGCATCCCTCTTAAATTTAGCAGTCACTGTCTCCAGGATACCCCATCTCTATGCCCCCTTTGAGCCCAAGGTTGCTGACGTTTCCAAATGCTCTCATTTTTCAGTTTCCCTATTTGGAAAGGACACCCCAGGCTGTCACAGCACTGACAGGGTGGTGAGAGCTGGCTTTCAACTTTTTTTTCAGCTCTTTTTGCCTTAAAACACCTTGAAAAATGTTCAAATAAATTTTCCAGCAGCAGTTTATTTACTTGTGCTCACAAAGACATATTTATCTACAAAAAAAGAAGTCAAACCTCCCAAGTGCTTGAAACACAAGAACATGGGGCTGGCAGGGACTTCCAGACTTGCCAAATCCAATCCCTGCTGTTGCAGCAACACATCACAACGTCCTTTCAGAGCTGGAGTCTGCTCTCTCTTAAAAGCTATTTGGATTTCTGCCTCTGTGGCTCCTACTGGGTGGCTGCTCCAAACCCAATTGCTCTAATGGTTTGAAGCCCTCAACTAATTTCCAGGCTGGTTTATTCATGACCAGTTTATATACATTTGTTCTCATGCCAGCACTGTCCTTTGGCTGAAATAGCTCTCCTGCCTCTGTAGTGCTTATTCCCCAGACGTATTTATAGAAAACTATCTCCAGCCTTCATTAATACACTGCAATTATTTGTTTTGCCTGCTCTTCTGCAGAGGATACGGTTTCCTGACCCGTCCCTTCACTTTAACACCTCGGGTCCTCATGCCCTTGCAAGCTCACCTTCAGCTTCCTCCCACAGAGGGTGAAGTAGCATGGAATCTACAAAGGATTGTGTTTTCACTGGGAAATGGGACTTGGGTGTGTGTTGTAAGAGAAATGCCGTCCCATGCCCAGGCCTTTCCCCCTCCTGGTGTGCTCCTGGAAGGAGCAACAGAGTCTCAGTGAGCACTTCTTATAAAACCTTACAGAATAAGAGCTCCACGATTAGCAGCAGCTTCCAGCAACAGAAACAGAATAAGAAGCAATGGCAGGATAAACTGCAATTTATTTCAAAATATGTAAATCTGCTCATTAAATAATTCACGTGAGTTTTCACACATGAAGGTGAAAGAAAAACCTTGGCAGCTGTGTATATTCTTTCTCCATCAAAGCCGCACTGTCGGCAACTGCTGTTCTCTTTCATCCTCAGATTTTTCCCTTTCTGCTCTCCATATTTCAACCTCCCTTTTCTACTTCATCACCTGATACTGGATTTCCAGAATCCTCGTGCCATCAGGAAACATCTTACCCTAATTTTCCCCATTTTTATTCTGCAGCCTGCCTTAAATTTTTTCCATCCTTGGTACACCCTCTCTCAGGATCACCGGGAAATGAGATTCCTGTGTAACTGGGGCCTTTTTATGTCATCAAGGAAAGAAATAAAGGTCCCTTGTCCTGTGGGCTATTTCTCAGCAGTCTGCTCTTACTGGGTGAAATGTGTGATGATTATGCCTGGACAAGCTTCTTTTCTGGGGAGACTCTTGTTGGCTGCAGCTAAAGCTCCCCCTGCATCCCACCCTGCAGTGTTCCCAGTGCTGTCAGGGTGGGACTGCACGACCAAGAGCTGCCCACTTTCCCTGAGAAAAAGAATTTCTACAGTGAAACATGGGTGCAGTTCCTGAATCCTAACTGATGAGGGGAGGTACTCAGGGAAAATTAAAAGCAAAACAAAAGCAACTGATTTTGTAAGCAAAAAGTTTAAGGAAAACAGGGGTATGAGAAATCACTGAGTTCCCATTTCTGGGTGATGGGTAATTGAGAGGGATTCACCTCAGATACTCCACAGAAATGATTTATACCTACCTCCAAGTCACTAAGGTTCAGCCCAGTGCTGGACAACTCTGAAGAAATACTTTATTTAATGCATATGTTAATTTTCACTCTTTCCTCCTTCAGTCAGAAGTTTTCCAAGTTTCATGTCGTTAGGGAAAGGGGAACACCATGCTAACAAGAATACTCTTTGTACCCCTGTCCTTTACTCCCAACAGTTTCCTACTGGTAGCATATCCATGCAGTCCTAGCACAGAAGATAGGATTCCAGAAGAACAGGAGACTGGCCCAGAGCTATTTTCCCATAGCTGTGAATATTTTTAAGATTGAAAAAAAAAAAAAAAGGACAAAAAAAGGACACAAAAAAAAGAAGAAAAAAAGAAAACAAGCAAAATATCTATTCCAGATTGGGCTAGAACTGGAATAATAATCCTTCAAGACTGGTTTGGCACAGTCAAAGTATTTCACTCCTGTCATTGCCGACTGCTCTGCTCTCGCCTCAAACATTTCTGTTACCCTGGGGTTGTGTTTCTAAGTAAGCACTGAAAGAAGTCAGGGACCCATAGTTTTACAATTCCAAAAGGTATTGAGAACAATTAGTTTTAAAGTTGGGAAATCCATCAATCCCAACCATTTCCCAAGGGCAAGTTTTGGTATTGAGAAATCAGAAATTAGTATTTTTTTTTTTGATGGAGGGAAAAATCGTAAGATTTCCCAAACATCTCCAAACCGATCCCCTTGAGCCAGAGGATTTCACGGTGCTGTTTCCTTGTCTTCTGGCAGTGAAAGGCAATCATGGGTAATGAAATGGATAAGCAAAATAAGAGACAGTTCTGGGATCAGATATCCATTGCCTGGGCCACTGAAAACACCACAGATTTGTTTCTTTATGAGGTCCTCTATAGCTGGGCTATTCCTCTGCTGGCACCTGGCTCTGATAATATGTTATTTTCATACTCATATCACCAAAGCATTGATAACCTCATGGGGAGCTGAGATAGATCTCTGTTTAGTAGGTCTTCCTTCATTCTCAACAGGTATTTTCACATCTGCCCTTTTTCCTGTCAGTTTTGATGGCACAGCATGAAGTAAGGAGACTCAGACACTTTTTTTTTTTTTTTTGAACCATTTATAATTTTTACTGAGTAAAGCAAGGCATGCTCCATAAATCAGACTGCAAGTTAGAGAGTCACACAGCGGACTGTGCAGCAGGATGAGGCACCAGCTGCTCTTTGCAGATGATAAAGCTGTAAATATGAGTCTGGTTTAAGGAGGCATCCCCTAGGTTGTGACACCGTGTGCCTTTGCACCCCCTGTATTTCACAAGAGGTTCTCCAAACTATTTGAACAGTCCCGCCAGGATGGGATGCCAGGTCTGTGCCAGCCAAATCCACAAAGCCAGTCACCTGCATGGGCATGCGGGGGCTGGAAACATGTTCAGACCTTTCTGAAGGTCACAGCAGTCAAATATCATGCCTGGATTCATTCAGTATGCAGCAGGGAGCAGGAGCAGACTCCACTCCTCGTTTATAGGACCTTGAGTTGTTTGATGTAAGGCCGCATGCAAATCACTGCCCAAGGATGTGTTTGTCATATAATTAATATTAGCTCCCACCCTGGAGCACACTTCTGTCAACACAGAATAAATATTCCCCATTAGGAGGAGGGTTGGCTGGGGAGATCAGGACTTGAAGCTCTTGGCTAGCTCTGTGCTAGCCATCAAGGATCACTTCCCTGGTGCTTCTAGGCAACCAGTGAGCTACAAGATTGCTCAGTTTTATTTCCAAGACTTTTTGGTTTGGTTTGGTTTCTTTTAGTTTGTTTAGGGTTTGGCTCTTTCTTTTGGTTCTGATGGTTTTTTAAATATTTAAATTATTTAACTCAATTTTCCTCTTGGAAGTGGCCTCTCCCTTCCCCAAGATGTGATTGGAAGACCATTGTCCAAAGATTTCCAGCACAGCTATGGACATGTAGGGGAATGAAGGGACTCAGAGCAAGTCTGGCTCCGAAGCCAAGAATGAGCCCCACAGTCTGGTATTACAGCAAGAGACAGATATTTATATTTTTTTTAAAAAGGGGGAGATAAATAGTGCATTCATTGGAAAGTGTATGCGGAGAGAAGGTGTAATGAATTTTCAGATTAAACTTGGCAAGTGTTTTCAAGTTAAAGAGGAGATGTTTAATCACATTTTCTTGCAGAGAAGGCTGAATGCTGGGTTTCAGCACAATTTTTAAATGAAATGTCTCCATTTTTTTTCAGCAATGCTTGTGTTTGTCAGCCTGATGATGTGCCGAAGGGGCTTAGCAAGGGATCTCAATAACTAGTTGAAACACTCTGGCAGAGCCTTCACTGAGTTTCTGGGCTTTAGTACTTTCTGATCAAGAGAAATGCTGAGCAGGCCAAAGAGCAGCAAGTTTTGGCTCTGCTTAGAGCTCTGCTCACCCCCATTTGCATGACACTTGGGCACTATCCCCTACCTGAACCCAGAGCCAGGGATTTAAAAGGCAAAGGTACTCATGGTGGTCCTGCAGGGATGAGGTAGGCTGTGGATATACACAGGCTGCTGCACTGTGAGCTGGGGTTGGGTGTAGGAAGAATTTGCTCCGTGGGGATAGTGGCATGAGCCAGAGTGGTGATCCCCCTGTCCCCAGCTTCTCCCCCTTCCAAGGATTTTGTTGCAATTGCATTGCAAGGCTCCCAAGAGCTGGCATTTTCTGATGGCAGTAAACACAGAATAATTTGTTGGTACTTAAAGAGAGGATGCCAAGGTAGCACAGACAAAGCTTTCGTTAAAAAAAAAAAATCCTAAGCAAAAAAATAAAACAAAAAACCTTGCATGTACACACAAAGATTATGCAAATGCTCCAGAAAAGATGAAAAATTAAGCATTCCAAACTAGCAAATAGTTCAGTCTTCTCAGTCTCTTTTTTCTCATCCCTGCATGGGATCTGAAATTACATTTTACAGCCTGCCTTTCTGAATTGCCCTTGTACCTTGCTGCCAAGTTGAATCCCCGCAGAGGACACTGGCTCCCTAGGGAAGAGCACAGTGTGCTCTCCTTGCCCAGGTCCTCAGGGAGAGGCATCTGCTCAAGCACTGCCTCTGTGCAACGCGCATGGGGGGCTGCTGTGCCTCCTCTCTCCGCTTTGGAGCATGCAGACCAGTTTCAACCCATTCAGCAGGAGAGGGGGTATTCATATGAAGACCAAGAAACCCCTGGGAGGATGCTGCAGTGGGCACCAGATGGAGGAGAGGAGATCCTGATAATATTCTTGTTGACAGAAAGGTCCTGTTGTGTGGTGGTGATGCTCGCACCTTACTAGGCAACGGAGAAACCACCCAGCTGCCTCCAGCCCAACGTGAGGAACAGGAGAGCCACCCCTCCAAATGGCAGGACCCCTGGTTGTATATTTATCACCTACATAGCACTGAGCTTGCAAAGGTTGGGTAGAAGGAAGTTCAGCTGCAAACTCGTGTTTTGCAGAAGGGAGATGGAGTCTCAGGTAGAAGTAAAACACCAAGCAGGGAGGTGCACAGCTCGCAGTGTACTGACCCATCCGTACTGAGCAGTACAGACAATTTCAGCAGTGGCACTTCTGTTGTGGGGTGGCTTTGACATTGTGGTCTGTCAGTGCCAGCAGGTAGGAGAAAGCAGCTGTTTTGCTCTTGGCTGAGGTTTTTAACAACCTCACTTGCAGCCAAACAGCGGGTTCTGACTCAGCCATTGACTCTGCCTGCAGTACCCTGAGTTACCCAGCTCAGTTGGTACACAGTGCTTCAGAGAGTCAGAGCAGCCTGCTCTGGGGGCTCAGCCTGATGAAATGCACATAAGGGAGCAGGGAGCAGCAAGAACAAGAATAAGACACTCCAAGATCCTCAGCCAAAATGTTCACCCACACCTCTTTCTTAGTAATACTTTTCCCCACAGAGAAGGGTGCTTAAATGAGATGACCTTCAGCACCTTTTGTGGGTCCCCATCTCCTGGCATGAAACAGAGGTTCCTTGCCATTAGTATCACTTTCCAGCCCTGCCATAGCTTTGTCTCCATACATCCATTTGTCTTGACACT
The DNA here is from genome assembly GCF_022539395.1 of Myiozetetes cayanensis. Taxonomy (NCBI): domain Eukaryota; kingdom Metazoa; phylum Chordata; class Aves; order Passeriformes; family Tyrannidae; genus Myiozetetes; species Myiozetetes cayanensis. The sequence continues at coordinate 64,310,167 of NW_026087631.1, forward strand.
GTTCACATGAGTCCTTGGGGTGCCAAGTCTCTCCCACACCATTCACTGCCATCTCCCTCAGCTCAGCAGCCCCTTGCTGCCATGGAAAGTCCAGCCTGGGCTCCCTCTCTTCAGCCTCTGCCCCTGCAGTGAGCAGATTTTGCACAGCAACTGCTGCATGTAAGTCCAGGAGGGTTTGTCTACAAGATCTGTTGCACTTACAGATATGGTTTAGTGGTGAACCAGCACAGTTGGGTTGGACTTGATCTTAAAAGTCTTTTCCAACCCAAATGGTTCTACGAGTTGATGATCCTGAAAAAAATAAAACACTCATTGTACCACAGCTGTCTTGCACAAAGCAGAGGGAAAAGGAAATTTTTGCTGAAGATTAGAGAGGAGTGTTCTCAGAAAGAGCTGATTTTGGCTATCAAACTCTCTCTGTAAGAAAGTGTCAGAGGACTGGCTGCTGAAGTGATTTAAGGGCATGGTAGACAGCTCACAGTTGTTGTTCATGGCAAATGATGGAAATTATGGAAATTATGGAAAAGAATCCCCTTTTTCTGAAGCCACACTACAACCCCAATCAGCGAACTGATAGAAAGAAAGCTGCCTGTATAAATATATGTACTGAAATGTGGAAGAATGCACACCCCCTGTATTTAAGCCATATCAGCTCCAATTCATTACTTATCCTCACAACCAGTGTGTATGGAAGTGATGCAGAAAGGGGGGAAATAGCTGATGGAGGCAGAGAAGGTGGTGAGAGGTGTGTTCACCCATATGGCTGGTAAGAGAAGCGTTCGTGGACATACACTTGGTGTGCATCCTGGGGACTTCAGTACTATTTGGTACTTTGTTTTCTTGAAGCTGCTAGAGACTGGAACATTGTGAAAAATCTCAGCCTGTTTGTTTTATTTATAGTCCTTGTGATTTCATGGCTGAACTTGCGGATGCGAACCCCAGCAACTGAAAGGCCAGCAGACAAATCAATAGATCCAACAGCCGCTCAAAGCCTCTTCCTTTTGGAAACTTTATCTCATCATTTCCAAATGCACAGGGCAGACTTACCAAAGTCCAGAGAGCAGTGGAGTGGTGAGCAGTGTCAAAGGGAGGTGGAGCAGGGACAGCTGTGGGGCTGTGCTGGTGCTAACCCAGAGGTGCCAGCACTGCTGCACCCAGACTGGTGAAGCAGCAATTAGCACCCAGAGTTGCTAGACTTTGGTGAACCTGTGCCTGGGTTGCAGTATGGACCTTTGCCTGCTGCTGGTCCTGTCCCAGGCTTTGTGTGGTGTGGGCTGTTCCTCCCACAGGTCTTGGCATTTCGTCGACAAAGACAAGTTTCAGGGAGGAGTAAGAAGAGGAAAGAAGGAAGGCTGGGGAAATCTCTCCTTGTTGCAACTCCCTTTGATTATGAGAGGCTACTCTTTAAATGGTAAGTCTTTGGTATCATATTTGTGCCTACTTTAGCTGTAGAGGCTCAGTTAGACACCATTAAAAGCTTCATTGGCTTTGCCACTTTACATTGGTTTTCAGTCCTCTCCGCTGTTCCTGGCAGACCAGGTTTCTGAAAGTGTGTGTGAAAACGCAGCAGCCAATCAGCCCACCTAGTAAGCAGGGAAAAGCTTACAGCTTGCAAGTTCTTCAGGTACAGTAAGCTCCTGTATCTGTTTTATGTCAGCCCACACATCCTCCAAAAAAAATGTTGCAAAACCCTGCTTCAGAGGCAGCCTTGTGAGACAGAGGGGATAGTTCAGCAGCTGTGGGATGAATTAAATACAACACTAAGAAAATGCATTCCTGAGAAGTTCTGTTGCAAGGTGCCTTGGGGATGGGGCATGCCTTGCACTCAGAAGGTCCCAGGAACAATGTGGAAGGGCTCTTTCTGGAGCTTGAGGCTGCATCCTGGAATGAGGTGCAATAGGGGTGTCCTGCTTCCAGCTTCCCAGCAGACTCTCCTGCACAATGTGCTGACATTTGTTTTGTGCTCTTCAATACACACAGACATGCCCTAAATTGCTCACACTGCAGGATAATCTATCTAGCATCACTCTGCAGTAGCATGCAAAAGTAATAGTGATGCAGCAACCGTAGCTCAGGGTTTTCAAGGCAGGGGGTCTGGGCTGTGTTACTCCTACAGAGAAGAGAATAAAATATGTTCTGCTACTGCATCACCTCCCCAAGCCATAAATGTTGTAAGGCGGCCACCAGCTTGCTGATTTCTGGCCCACAGATGGATCCCTCAGGGACGGCGGTGCTGGCTCACGGAGCACAGCCGGCAGGACGGCCGCCCGGCAAGACAGCCGGCTCCTGCAGAAAGCTCGGTGGCACTGACATAGAGCAGACACCGTTTTGTGGTGCACACACATAACGGGAGCAACACACCACGGCGCTGTCTGCCAAGCTGCCCATTCCCATTTGAAGATGCAAGCCTTCAGCCTCTTTCTCCCAGGCCAGGGAAGGTAAAACATTGCACTGGCCTCGCCTGTAGTCACTAACCAGAAAGAAACCCCAGTGTGGTGAATGGAAGGGATGAGAGGCCTTGCCATATAATTAAAACCAGAACAGCCAAGATCAGAAATTGTGATGCTGCCTTCAGTTCTCAGCTGCTTCTGGTCTCCCCCACCTCACAGCTTTAATTTTAACTAGCCTCCCATTCCTGTCCCTTGCTCCTCTGCTCTGAAAACCCACTGCTGGTTTCTCTCCTTTCTGTTTGTGCCCTGGGTCATTTCCAGCCTTGACCATTTTCAGCCAAAGCCCTGCAAGGACCTCAGTGTGTGCATGTTTTCAGACTCCAACAGTGCAAGCCAGGACCTGAAGGAAGGAGGACATTGCTAGACTGGGTGTTGGTGTCTTGGAGAGAGAGTAAAGCTGTACCACGGCCTCATAGCAGCTGTGAGAGGCCGGTCTTCTTGCTCCATGCATGGTGGAGCGCAGAAGGAGATGCTGGAAATGATATCCCAGAATGCATGGTTTTTTTCCAGAGTCCTCCTGCAGCTCCATGCTGCCTAGTGTGCTCTTAGCCTCTTCCAAAGCTGGGGCTTTCAATGCTGGGACTTGCATTGTTCTATACCCTTCAAACCAGCTCCACAAGTAAAGTTCATGGATACAGGTGAAGAGCTTACCTGACCCAGGGAGCTACAGAAAGCCCCTGGGAAGGCAAGGAATAAGTTCCTCCTGTGGCCCTTCCCTCATGGAACCATCTACTGAGAATGCCAGTGGGATTTGTAACATCTACCATTAGGTAGTTTCTTCTTGAGGGTACTTCTTGTCCCCTTCCACTGGGTGCAATATCACACTTTGTGGCAAGAACATGTCTCTGCTTTCTCTCCCCAGAGGCCCTGGGACTCCTGGACCACAGAAGAACTCTCTCATTTCCCCCCACGCAGACAGCTTCACCTTCAAGATACTTCCCATTGTGAACTCCCCACTGGGGAACCAGCGTAGGTGAGCCCGTGCTGCCTCATCCCACTTCAGCAGCTCTGCTCCCAGAATACACCAGCACCTGAGCAGTGAACCCTGAGTCACTTTGCAAGCCTGTTCCTGGGAAGCAAACACAAAAGGCAAAGAGGCAATTCATTACAAACTCAAGCCCCTGGGAAGGGTTGTTTGGGTTTTTTATTTTTTCATCACAGAATCCACACAGTTCTGTGATTTTCAGCTTATTATGCAATGCTGCACAGATATAAAAATACGAATATTTCTTTACATACAGGGATCAGAGAAGAACTCAAGCCTATCAGAACAACTTTATTAAGTCAGATCAAAGCCCAGATATCTCAGGATCCTCATAAAAGTGCATGTGTAAGGAAGGCATAATATCATGACAAGCAGGTATGATCCTCCTCTCCCACATTCTTCCCATGCTACAAATATTAGAGAATTGTAGTCTTGATCTTTACTAGATCTCTTTTTTTGTGAACTCATTCAGTCTCACCTGGGACCCAGGTAAACTTTTGGCAGTGACAGCACCCTCTGGCAAGGAGTTCCCTAGTAAATGGCAACCTGTCATCTCTGATTTGGTTTGAATCTGTTCTGTGCAGCTTCCTTTGATGCACTGCAGCTCTTGATCTGCAGACAGAGCCCATGTCCGAAGATTTTTCACTTACAGCTTCCTGCAAGGTTTGTTTTTTCTGCTCTGTACAGAGCATTAGAGACCTCAGGCCATTCCCGTAATACAACAACCAGAGCAAAATACTCTGCCTTTGTTCCTGCTCACTGCAGTAGACCCCATCTCTGCTGCTCATTGTTTTAAGACTTTTCTATTAATAGCAGAAACAGACATGCCATTTCAATAATTCTATTCAAATTAATGCCTTTCATTATACTCCAAACACAACATCAAAGGCTTAGATTGCACCCTGGCCCTTTGTGAGACAGAAAGAGTTCTGGTATAAAGATTTCCATCAGAATAGACGTTTGATGGGAGAAAGCTTTTTTGTCCATCAAGAAAGATAAGTTTCTTAATGGGATTAGAGGCTTTGGTTCTTGTGGATGAGTGACTGCAGCAACTAGGAGGTCCTTTCCAATGGTAAATTTTGTCCCAGAGCTCACTGTGGGGGAAACATTTCACATTGGGAACATTTTATTTTTACTCTGTTTTTTTCTGTCTGTGGGAGAAAAGTCTGTTTTCCCAGGACTGCCAAATCCTGGTTTTGGCTGGCATGACATAGGGATCTTGGAGAGAGCTGGGACTGCACATCTCTGATGGCCAGGAGAAGATAAGGTCAGAGACCACTGTGTCTGCAAGGATCCCTTAGGCTTTGCCACCCACCCTTCTCCACCTGCAGATGCAGCCAGTAAAGAAAGAGAGTCTAGACCAAGCACAGTGGGAGGGGTCTTCTCCCAGAGTGTAGGAAGTCGAGTTTGTAGGGCTGTATTTGCCCCTGACTCTGTCCATGATCCTTTGCCTTTCAGAAAGAGAAGCCCTGGGGGATTTGGGATCATTCACATGGTTCCTCTGCCCCTTGGATTAGGCACGTAGAGAGAGGGGTGGCTCAGTAGCTGTGTGTGCATTTCCTCCTGGAGCTCCTGCATCTGGGGAACCATCCACCTCAGGTTTGGGTCTGGGAGAAACCCAGCATGTAGCTGGTCCTGCAGAGAGTGCAAAATAAAAACAGTGGGGTCCTTAGGGCAGGGCTGGATCTTGTCCTGCTGCGGCACCACACTGAAATTCCTTTTGCCCTCTCAGTCCCCATGCTCCAGGTGCATCCATCCTCAATCCAGAACCCCACACCTACCTCCCTGTAGTCTTCAAAACAAGCTGGATATACTACATCCCAGCCAGGACTTTGGAACGGTGACACATCCCTGGGCTTATGTTTCTTTGTGCCCATGTTTTTACTATGTAAACTAGCTCTAAATGTCCTAAAAGTAAAGGAAGAAACTACGTCTCAGTTCATTGCAGGGAATGGGCTCACACATTCTTGGTATGTAGTAAATTTTAGTTTTCCTATTTTGCTGTTTTCATCAGGAACCTTTGATTGGGTTACTCTTTGTCTTTTGGTCTATAAAGGCTCTTAATGAAGCCCTATTAGTGAACTAAACAGAAACATTTACTCCTTAAAGGACTTCATTATGCAATTGTAGCTAAGCAGAACCTGCTGAAATGCCTCTGCATGTTCCTAGTTTAGAAGTCCAGTCTGTGTTTGAAACAGCAAATGGACCACATGATCAGCCCCTCTAGCCAGTGGAAACTTGGAGGGCAGAGCTTAACCTGGTTACAACCACCACTACATGTTTTCTCACCCCATGCAGCCCAATTTCACCCCATTTAGGATCCACCGATGTCTCCTTATGGTATGTCAGCCCCATCCATATATGAACAGGGCTGGAACCCACTGCTTCCTTCATTGTTTGTTTCAGTGGTTAATCAGTCTCATGGTGAAAATCCTGTGCTTTCCTTCTAAACTGAATTTTGCCTGCCTGCATTGAATTCTAGCTGCTTGTTCTGACTGGTATCATCCTTTGCTAGATTAAAGAAATGGTACTTATTCCTCAGTGTCGTGGGTCAACCCCAGATGGCAACTAGGCCCCACACAGGCACTCTCTCACTCCCCCAATGTAGGGATGGGATAGAGAATCAGAAGAGTGAGGAAACTCATGCGTTGAGATGAAAACAGTTTAATAGGTGAGACACCATCTCTCCAAACATCCCTGCTTTCCTTCTTCTTCCCCCAGCTTCATATGTTGAGCATGACACCATGAGCTATGGAATATCCCTGTGGTCAGAGGGGATCAGCTGTCCCATCTCTGTCCCCTGCCAACCCTCCACAGCCTCCTTCCTGGTGGGGTAGGAAGCAGAGAAGGCCTTGACTCTGTGTGAGCACTGCTCAGCAATACCTAAAACATCCCTGTGACCAACACTGTTTCAAGCACAACCCCAAATCACAACCCCACAGTAGTCACTACTGAAAATATTGACTCTATCCCAGTCAAACCCAGCACAATTATTAAGGTGTTTACACAATTTATTTGTCCCATCCCTCCATGTCTTTTTTGATCAGTTACCTTGGGTGAATTGCCTTTGTGTAAAAAACCTCCAGTTCCGCTCATCCAAAGTCCTTTAAAAATGTGAGAGCAGATCCAGAATCCAGCCTCACCTTGGGACCACCCCAGGAAACCCACTCACAGCCCTGGTTTTCAGCTTGAAGTCTGCTGCAGCTCTACCTTCAACCAAGAGAAAAATTACCCTTATTTTCTATTTTATTTTACATCTGGAGAACTATGAAAAACAATCACTAAAGAAGAGCTCACTAAAAAGACTACTGAAATAATAAAAAAAATTCCCACAGTTTACACAGCATTAAATATGACCTTTGTTGTTGGATCCTGAAGAATCTGGCTCTTTGTTTTCTCTTTTTCTTAATTTGAAGAAGGAAAATTGAAAGGAAGATGTTTTATGCCTGGTTTCTTGTCCATTTATTTTATTTTTTTTCTCCAGAGGTCTTCCCATGGATCACTAATAAACATTCAAGCAGACACATAAGTGAAATTAAATAGTGTCTTTTCAAGAACAAACATTGTCCCTGACACCTAAAATAGCAGATTATTTGCTACACTGTTAACTTATACTGCTGTATGTGAGAAAAGCTTTTTATCTGTTCTCATGCAGGTAATGCAATAGTTTGTAGCCCTGAGAATTAGAGAATCCAACATAACAAACAGCAGTAAAGGAGACCAAAGATCCACCCCACCAACTTCTGCATCAGTCACATAATATTTCTGTGCACCACAGCACAGCCCTAATCTTGACTTTAAGATAAGTAAGGAAAATCCTGTAAAGCCCCCCCTCGTTATCCTTCAGGTTTTGCACTTTTTTTCCCAGTGTGACTGCATTTCTGCTGCAGTCACTGGATTTTTAGCTGTATTTTCCCAGTAAATCAAAGTCCCATTTATTTCCCCAGACCTTTGTTCAATGGCCAGACCCATAGGCCGTAATCAAATTGCCTCTTAATTTTCCCTTGGATAAATAACAGAAGTGAATTCCTCACTAGAAGACAACCTTCCCCAAAATCAAGTCATCATAGCAGCAATTTTTTTATACTCTTCTAATTAACTACAGGTCTTTTTGGAAAGTGGAAACTCAGAATTGGACACAATATCAAGTAAGAAGACAGCAGCAGTCTCCTAGTTCCTGCCTACTGCCTTGTTACTGAAGGATTCAAAGGTATCATTCAGTCCCTTCCTTACGACAGTGTACTGAATATCTATTTAAACCTTCAGTCATTTCAAGAATGAGAGACAGTTCCCTGACTTCATTTTAAATTTGCTGGCCTGGATGCAGAATTCCTCAGAGTTTGCAGTAGAAGAGGGTTTATTAAGAGGAGTGTCAGTGAAGCCCAAGGAAAAAGCATCTTGTTGTATGAGGTTAATGTTACACCCTGAACATGGTGTAAGACAGCTCTGAGCTGATGCAAATGGAAATGGCTAAATACTTCTCAATGGACCTGTCCAACTGATGCTCAATTTAGGTCTCAGAGCTGTCACACAGGAAGATGACCTGTATACTGTGCAATCACTTTTACCAAAACAGTGTGTTATTAGTGTCACTTGATACTGTGAGATGAAAGGAAAATATCACTGGCTTTGTCCTTTCTACATTTATCTGGAATTGATGGTTCCAAACCCCTGGATGGATGGATCCCCCTCACAAGACAAGGTTTCTCATCAAACCTACAAGTAAGAACATGAACTTTAGGTACGTGTCTGGTCTAAACAAACCCTTTGGGCTTTAGTAATACCAGAGGAGAAACAAAGGTGTCTCCAGAGGGTGAGGTGATGCAGTGGTTGGAGGCGCTCCTGTGAGGGTGGGATGAACTGCTCCTTAGCATGGCCAGGCTCTCTTGGTGGCTTGCTAGACAGTACCGTAGCTCAGAGACACAGCCCTCAGCTGCTTTAAGTGGAATAATGCATTCCCCAACCTTCCCTTAGTCTGATAACATCTTGGCTCTGAACCATTATAGCTCAGTTTACTGTAGTCGTATTCCAGCCTACAGTGTACCCAGACTAACATCATTCCTGATCTGCAGTGTGAGGATCACACTACACACCCAGCTGCTTTGATAGGCTCTTTCTGACCCATTAAAGAGACCCAGGTCTGCACTTTACCAGGCACCTGCCTCTGCAGTGTTTTATGAGTTAAACCAGATTCTGATCAGTAGCAGATGCTGCACCTCGCTCTTGCTGTGATCAGCATCTGGCAGAGAGAAAATGGCTTAAACTAGACTCTGGAAAAATTAATTGCTGAAATTTAAGTGACAGAATAATAATTACTATAATTGCAATAATTGCAGTAATTGATAGTAACGGTTCCTCTTAGCACGCCCCTGGGGAACTTGCATTGCGGGCCAGCTCTGCGAGGTGCTCTATAAACACACAACAAGAAGAGTTTCCTGAAAACGGGAGTACAAAAGCATGCTAAGTTCCTGTTCTCACCCTCTGCATCAGCTCTTTATGCTGCCACAGACAGGCAGCAGGAGTAAGAGGACCTTTGGGCTGCCGCATTTTGGGTTCACATGGTAACCTCGCTTTGCTAACGCAAGGCATGAAACACCAGGAAGCGGCAGAAATTTAGAGTAAATGCATGAAAACAATGAGACCAGTTTCAGGCAGAGGTCTTAGGGCACAGGCAGATGTTGTTTGCCAGTATTGGGGCAAACATCACAGCAAAATCAAATATGGTGAAGGGAATTCACAAAGAGAAGCCCCACCAGGGACACAAATGGTGACTGATCTGGAAATAGCTTAGCTGGGGGGCTGCCAGGATTGAGAGACAGTGGCTGGTGGGAATCCCCTGCCTAGCTTTGGGAGGGGATTGGCAGGGAGGGATCAGGCTCAGGAAGCCTTTCCATATGTGCACCATGGAGACAAATGTTGGGGAAAGGTGCTGTGGGTTCAGTACTGCCTCTGCATTCTCAAAGGCCACAGGCAGAGAGCAAAGGAAAGGACATCATGGCAGTTTGTCCTTTAGATATATTTTCAGGCTAAACAGAGGTTTCTGATGTGCAGCTCTTAGCAGTCATGCCTCAGAAGTGTGGTTGGAGAAAGGGCCATGGGCGTCCAGGGAATTTAAGGCAGACAGTGCAATTATGGTAATTGTTTTTGACCTCCTTCAGGACCTGATCCATGGAATTACAGCAGTCCTGCATGGCACTCTTGACTGGGCACTGACATGGGATTTGCACTTCAGAAAGCCATCCCAGTCTTGACTTCACAACCTCGAGTGATGGATGATTTTTCCATTCTTGGAAATTGCTCCAGTGGTTAATTGCTCAGCCTATTAAAAAAAAAAATAAATTAAAAAAGGCAAAAAGCTGCACCTTATTTCCCCTTTAATTTTTCCATCTTCAGCTTTTGGCCATTGGACCTCATTTTCCTTTCTCTACTCAATTAAAGAGGACTGAAATATCAAATACCATCTTTCTGTGTAGATTCCTACAGGTCAAATTACTTCTTATCCTCCGCTCTGGTAGGCTAACTAGAATAACTTTCTTCACACTAATTTCCAAGTTTTTTTCCTAGGCCTTCCATCATTTTCACAGCTCTTTCTTCCAGTCATTCAGTTTTTAAAACCTTTCCAAAAGCTGAACACCAAACTTACGGATGACATTCAAACAAAGATCTTGGCAATGTCTTACGCACTAAGAAATCATGTTTTGTTTCAACCCCATGCAGGCAAATTTAAAGAACAGCTGGTTTGCAAAATGATAATACTTTCCCCTTTTTCTTGAATTTAATTTATGCTTGTTCTCAAAACTGTGATCACAGAATCACAGAATGGATAAAGTTGGAAGGGGCCACAGCAGGTCATCTGGTACAACCTCCCTGCCCAAGCAGGATCATCCCAGAGCATGTCGCACAGAATTCCATCCAGACTGTTCTTGAATATCTCCAGTGAGAAAACTCCACAACGTCTCTTGTCAATCTGTTCTATTGTGTGGTCACCTACACAGTAAAGAAGCTCTTCCTCATGTTCAGGTGGAACTTCCTGTGCATCAATTTCTGCCTGTTACCTCTCATCCTACTGCTTGGCACCACCAAGCAAAGCCTAGCTCTGTCCTCTGACAGCCCCGCTTTAAAATACCTACAGATGTTGATGAGATCCCGTGTCAGCTAAACAAACCCAGCTCCCCCAAAATTTTCCCTGAAAGAGAGGTGTTCCAGTCCCTTAATCATGAACCCACTCCAGTAGCTCCTTTTCTCTCTTGCACTGAGGAGCCCAGAGCTGGATACAGTACTCCAGATGTGGCCTCACCAGGGCTGAGCAGAGGGGCAGAACCATCTCCCTCAACCTACTGGCAATGCTTTTCCTAATGCACTCCCTGATACCATCACCCTTCTTGGCCCCAAGGACACACTGCTGGCTCAGGGACAGTTTCTTGTCCACTAGGACCCCCAGCTCCTTCTCCACAGAGCTGCTTTCCCAGAGGTCAGCCCCAGCCTGTACTGGGGCATGGGGTTATTTTTTCCCATGTGTGGGACCCTGCATTTGCCTTTGTTGAACTTCAGACAGTTCTCTGCCCATCCCTCCAACTTGTCAAGGTCCTTCTGAAAGGCTACACAACAGTGCCCCTGTGGAGATGCCAGGGAATGAACCAAGGACCTCATGTTGAAACAGGATTTTTTTCTATTTGAAAAAATTGTTTTCTTCTCAATTGTGATTGCCTAAAAGATCCCATAATGAAAGCATGAAAATAACACCCACAATCTTAAGGAAACAGAAGCGTAAAAAGAAAAAAAAAAACCTCAACAACCAGCAAATGAAAGGTACAGAAAATCAATCAAAATCTGAAAATATGCAAGAAAGTAATTTTTCTCTTCTCAATACACTTTCCATAAGATAGATCAGGCTAATTAAAGTGGGAACATTTGTATGGACTCCACAGTTTTGCCCTTATTATAAAATCCTTCCCTATGTTAAGACAGCACCACATTCTGGGGTTCTGTGGATCTTTGGTTTGGTAGGATCCTGAGGAATCCAGTTCTGGCTGAGTCCCTCAGAGCATCCCAGCCCTGCAAAAGTCTGATCAGATTTTTGAAGAGACAGCTCATGGGGAGAAGCATGAATGCAGCAGACCCAGAAATCTATGATTTCTGAGCCTGCCAAAACCTGAGAAAGAGTTAATACAGCAAATGGGATAAAGGGCACTTCTGGACATAATTTACTTGGATTTTTTAAAAGGCTTTTTGGTGGAGTTCCTCACAGGAGACTCTTAAGGAAAATAAATATCTGTGGAGTAAGGGGCAGCATCCTGTTGTGGGTCAAAAACTGCTCGAGCAACGGGATACAAAGGATTGGAGTGAATAAATGACCCCTGGAGCAGTGGGAGGTTAAATGGGAGAGGATCAAGGGGCTAGCTTTGGGAGGGGCATGACTGAAAATATTTATTAATGGTTTGGAGAGGCAGCGGGACAGAGAAGGAGGTGAGTTCTGTCCAGGTGGCATCATACTGTTTAGGGTTTTATTTGTTAATGGTAGAAGGAAAGAAACGGACAAAAGGACAGAAGAACTATGAAGGATTGTGAGAAGCCCTAAAAAGATTTGATCAAGCTGGGAGATAGAACAGCTGGAGAACTGTAAGTGAGATAAATGCAAAACCGAGCAGCCATGGAAGCCTGTCTGTGCTTCACAAGGGCTCTGTGGGGATGGGCTGGAGCTTAGCAGAGTCCTCTTAGGGGAAAACAAGCCTACTGCCATGGCATCAGGCAGAAGGAAACAACCAGCAGCTGGTAGAGCTGAGAAAAGACAAATGAAAAGCAATCCTCCACAATGTAATTCCTAAGTTGGGAGGTGACCAATTCCAGTAACGAGTTTCTCCTCATTGTGTCGCTGAAGGTGGGAAGGAAAAGAAGGAGTGAAACATCTGGAGGTGTAAAAAAAAATCCGGTTGTAAAAAGTATTGCTGCCATTCTGCAGCACTCAGGTTGTGAGATGTGCAAGTGTGAGAAACACATGGGTGTTGGGTCCCTCGTGTCATGGCAGGCACGAGAACTTGTCAAGGTTTGTCAGGGTGAAGACAGTTCTGCCTCCAGCTTGCACAAGTCGTTTGGAAAGTGGTCTGAGACTGGGCTCACGAAACCCTTAGAGATCTCAGAGCATCTGCTCTGCGGACAAAGGAGTGCTGTAACACTCCTTTTGCTGGAATCACAGAGATACCGAGTGATTTTAGCAGTCTATTGTACAAGGGGCTTTGATAGAGCTGGTAAGGTGATCCCGGTGCCCTGAACACCATGGTAACGCTCAGAGCCTGAAACAAGGATCCTTTGGCTACTGAGGAAGAAGGTTGGAGACTGAGAAAATAATTAGAAAGCCTAGAAGATTTATCATCAGGTGTTGTTATACGGTGTGCATGGTCCTGTCTCCTGACCCTGGTACATCTCCTGGCTATGTGGTTCTCCAGTGGTTCCTGGCTATAGTTTGCCTCCTGGCCAGAGAACATGGCCAGGCTGCAGCCAGAGCCAAGTACTGGCATTGCTGGGCTGGCAGTTTGCATGCCATACTGCTGTGTGTTTTGTCCTCATGCCAGGGGCCAGCCTGCCCTGGCAAACCAGCAAACTGGTAACCCTTCTGTGAGGATGAATTGTTTCTGTGCTGATCAGAGGATATCCATGAAGCCCATCCCTCTGACTGGGGTGCACAGAGCAATAGATTTGGAGCTTGCAACAGTATGTAAGCCAGAGCTACTCTGGTATTTTATGCACAAGTAAGGGCAATGAAATAAAATTTTCCTGCACTTCTTTCTCCCATTCAGCTTTCCTAAATTAAATTTCTCAGTGTTTCGCATTTTGAGTTCTGCACTGCCTATGACAGTAGCTGCATTTTTTTGGTGACACCTGACTGGAAGAGAACCAGCATTTGATTCTGAGTGTCCAAGCTCTCTTGAACACGCAGTGCCTTTTCCTCAGTCTTCTGTCAGACAAGTTTTCTGCTGCCGTTTATCATCCTTCACATTTTACAATTAGCTCAAGTATGTGTTGAGAGAACCAGCAAACATGTTCCTCATTTCTCTCAAGAGTGAAGATCTGAGATGCCTGTGCTGTCTCAAGGCTGGAGTCTGATTTCCAGCAAGCACACCACACGCAGCAAACAACAACCTCACCTTGGCCTTCTGTGCTGCTCCCTATCCACCAGAAGGCTATCAAGGCTATCCTTAAAAGTGCTTCAAAGCATGCTGTCAGAGCTGCTCACAGCATGCCATCCTTCACCTCTGGACCCTCTGCGATATCATTTCCATTGTTGCTGAGTTTACTTTGAAATAAAACTTCTCAATGCAGTGAAATTACAACTGGCAAATGGCTGTCTTTGGGCAACGTGGAAACCACCTCATTCAAGTGTATATGTGATTGCTGTAGCATCTCAGCATTTGTCAGTATTTATGTCCACAATGCCCTTCCAAGGTGGACAAGTGTAGCTGACCTCTTTTTAAGGATGGGGAACTTAGCCACCCTCAAACCCAAAGCGCCTTGCTCACAGGTATTAACAAAACTCCTGGTGGAGGAGACTTGGAAAGCAAGCCTTATTCTTTCTTACTTCTTAAACTTTTCTTCACTCAAGCTCTTCACAAGGATTAAAGGTTTTTAACTCTGCTGATAAAAAAAATATTCCAGCTGCTGCATTGGAAAATACGTAAGTAACTCTTGCATTTTACCACTTGCGAACTCTTGCCTACTTTCCTCATGACAAATATCCAGCCAGTGTGGGGGATGAGGAGCACTTTCACCCAACCACAGCAGGAGCATATCTGCAGTCAGTTTCAGGCAGGGAGTTTGTACCTCCAGTGATACACAGAGTTCTCCTTACAACAGTTTTCCTGCTGTATTGCATCTTCTTTAACAAGTTGCGTGAGTTTTGTTCTTTATCCTCAAAAAGTCTTCACAGAGTCCTCGAAAGAAACTGTTTCTTCCATGACGCACTGCTGCCGGGAGTGGCTTTCCAGGTTTAACCGCCTGATGTGATAACTGGAAACAAGCAGAAATAAGAAAATTTAAACCACTGCCCCCACTCTTCAGGTCTGCTATCAGGGACTGGGGCTTTCAAAACTCCTTTCTCTCCCAAGTCTCCTGATTTCAGGAGCGAGCATAAATTCTGATGGCTTTTTGAACGTAACCTTTAACACCCAGGCCCAGTCCTCACAGCCTCCCACGTTATGCTGACCTTTTGGCCGTGGTAGAGCTGCTTTAGAGCACTGACAGAAATTCTGAAACCTTGAGGCCAGATGGGAACTTTGGATCAGTTCTTCAAACCGGCAGTATAACACGTACAACAGAGTTTCATCCAATTATGCCAGCACGGAGCCTGGGAACATGTGATCATTGCAGCTGGTTGAAAAAATACTAATTACTTTTCAGAGGATATACACATTATATATCAAATATATATGCTAACATATGCAAATTTTCTTGTGTGCAAAAAATAAAAGTCTAGGGGGGTTCAGGATGTTTTTGCTGTCAGTGTACATGTCAGTTTGGAGCATTAAGAAAATCTTCCTGAAATAAAAGACTTCTTTTCCTTCCTGGTGAAATTCCTGAAAACAGTATCTAAGAAAAGGCTCATTTTGTTTAAAAAAGGAAAATGCGAACCAACTCCAGCTGCTTTTCTATTCTGTGACCTTGAGGGAGCAGTTCACATATCTGATGGAGTCTTTCAGCCCCGGAGGAGATGTCCAGGAGATCCCATTGGCCATTCAAGGATGCAAGAAGCTGTCCTCTGTTGTATCCAACAGCCCTGTGCAGATGTTTTGAGTCCTTAGGGGTGCCCCCAAGGGCACCAGAGGCTGTGCCTTATGTTGCAATAAGACATGTATACACATTACAGCAGAAAATGCAGAGCAGTAGGGGAGCTGTATTCTACAGAGAGACTTGCTGATGAATGCCTCCATCCTTGGCTCACAAATAATCTGGAGACAGTCATTTTAATTCCTGTGACACCTTCCATCCTCAGCCACACTGTTCCCCACAAGTCATCTGGATGACAGTCTCTGCATGAGCCACATCAGCATTTAGCTGGTCGCAGCCCACCGCAGCCTCCAAGGGAACACTTTTGCACAGAACCTGCTTTTCTCCCCCAGGCATCCAGGGGAGAGGGCACTGCAGGGTGCCACCCTCATTCCCAAAACTGCTGCACTACACAGCTGGTGAATGACTGCAATTTCTAATGCAGGCAGGGAAGCAGGGATCTTCCAGCGTGATGCAGGCATCTTCCTTGTGATGCAGGCTGCTAGTTTGTCCCCTTCCCTGAATGTGAAGCACCCAACCGAGTCCTTGCTTGTCTTTGTCACCTCTGTTTCCCCAAACCTCCGGAAGATGTGGGAGCCTCTCATCCTATGCAGTCTCATCCCATGACCTTAATGCAAATTGTTTGAGACTAAGGACATAATAGGAAAGAAGCTGGGAACTGTGCCATGCCATAAGGATAAGTGACTTGTCAGGTTATTGCAGTTATATCTTGTCCTTTATGCAGTGAACAGCCTTAGTATACTGAGACAGTGCTGCCAGCCTGTGCATGGGAGGGACACCAGAATGGTGCTGGGAACAGGATGGCCTGCCAACAGTCTGGCCAGGGGGCAAGAGGAGGTGTCATTCCCTGTGGAGGACTTGATGGGAAGCCCAAGCCCAAAACAAATGTGACCTATCGCCCTTGGAGCTGACATCTCTGGGAGGTGTTGTGCCCCACAGGAGTAATAGCACACACTGAAACCATGCTGAGTGGTTCCAGTTCTTGGCTCAGTCATCAACATCCAGGAGGGAACATTATGCTCAACATGATAGGTCTCCTCTGCAGTGTGAGCTGGGCGAAGGTTTTTTGGCAGATTTTGCATTTGTTGCTCCATCAACCTGTCTTCATTATGGAAACATAAAGTATCATCTCAGGAGAGCAGCAGGTCAGGTTTTCTGGGCTCCATCTTATACCAGTAACAATATCCTAATGGTAAAGGAGGCCACTCAGAAACCTACTTTTTCCAGCTAATGTTTTCTGGATTTTAAACACTTGGAGATTGCCTTCAGTGCTTCAGTGGTCACATATCAGTGAGTCCCACAGCCCACATGCTCCCAAAAATGTGGGCTTCAATGTTCCACACTGGTTTCTTCCTGGAAATTCTGGCCAGGAGCACAGATCAACATGGACATGGTGACACTTCTCATTGCAGATCCCCAGAAACATCTCTACCACAGCAAATTATTTTTTTTCCTGGCTTGCAATGCTGCAGGATGACATTATTTTGATTAATAACATATTCTACCATGCTGGAGCCCACAGGTCACAGACTCCTCCAGCAGAGAGAGGCTTGGAGCTGATGGCAGGTGTCAGCAGATGGGGAATCAGTGTAAATGAAGTCATCAAAGAGGAAAAAAAGAAAAGAAAACAAAAAAGAGTAAAAGCAGGCACAGTCAGGTCTGCAAGGA
The DNA here is from genome assembly GCF_022539395.1 of Myiozetetes cayanensis. NCBI lineage: Eukaryota > Metazoa > Chordata > Aves > Passeriformes > Tyrannidae > Myiozetetes > Myiozetetes cayanensis. The sequence continues at coordinate 64,327,048 of NW_026087631.1, forward strand.
AAGGAAAATTTTTATAGTCGGCAGGTGGGAGGGAAGGGAAGCAGGAAAAACTCCATGCTGAAGCGTTAGAGCTCCTTTATTCAATACCCAGCTGCTGCTTGGCTTCAGCCTCAGCTGCTCAGAGCTGAACAATTACCTCATGTTCTGCTCCCATTTGGATTTATGGGGGGTTGGTTTTCCCTCATTCCTCCCTTCTCACTTCTCTGGTGCCCCTTGTCCATCCCCCCTTCCACCACCCAACGCCGGGCTCTGACAGCCAGCAAGAACTCACAAGACCCAAATTTAAAACCTTGGCGGGTCGTCTCCACTCCACCTTTGGCCACTTCCCCTCCCATTAGGGGATGGGGGAGCTGTGGGAATTGAACCAAACCATCTACTTCAGCAAGCTACTCTGCTTTGCCCATGTCTCAGGTTCCCCAGGCTCAGCTGGCCCAGCGCACCCTCGCAGGAAGCCAGCAAGGCTGGCTGGGCCGATCTTTGCAAATTGCCTTCTAATCCCTGGAGAGAGTGGCAAAGTATGATTAATATGACTATTTATTTTGCCGGCATGCAGGAGGTAAAGGTGGAAGTGCTGAGACATATATTTGATTTGGCAAATTAACACATCATAAGACATAACCATAAAAAATGCACAGCCTCCTAAAATTGCTTCGCTACTTCCCCCACCATCCTTGCTGGATGAGCTGTAATGAGAGAATAAGGTAAGAGAGCTGTCAAGATAATCTTTCCTGTTACACTCCATGCAGTTGCAGGGATGGAAGTTGCAAAAATAACACGTTTTGCAGTCTTCAGGTTAGACCTCCCCATTAGTGAGTAAGGCTGTACAGCCCTGCTGTTCCCAGGCATTTGCTCCATGTAGTGAGTGCCACCCACTGAGGAATGAACTGTTCTCCATTCCTCTGCTTTCTGTGGTCAGATCATGCTGTCCAAGCAAGATGTGCAGTGGGAGGAGGTCAGTGCAAGACATCACCTACCTCCTCAGCAAGGCCAGTCCTCAAAGTTCCTCCCCCAGGCAAGCACTAGGCTAGCTTTGGGCTAGGTCAATTTCCATGAGCTGCTCATGGAAACCCTGGGGCAGCTGCAGATTTGGGAGAACCCTTCTATCCAGAGGTCTGATCCTCTCCTGCTTACCACTGTCACTTGGTGGGAAGTTGATGAGAGGTTTCAGTGCATCATGACAGGAGCATACTCACATCCTGACCGCGCAGCCAGGAGGTGACAGGGGTCAGCAGTGCTGGGTCAGGTCCCACTTCCCCAGAGCTGGGCACAAAATCCAAGGCATTTAAGCCAGAGCCAACCACCTCTACCTCCCTTCCCTAGGCATGGAAGCCTTCCTTGGGCTCACTACTGTAGGGGGAGGTTGATCATAGCACATGAAAAGTTTATTTGTCTCCAGAGAGGAAAAGGTGAACTTGTGATGACAGATCAAGTTTCAACACTTACAAGGTGGAATTTCAGCATTGGTGTCAGAGTAGTGTACATCATTGCCAAAAACAGGGTGTCTCTTCAGCCTGGTGGTCCCATGTCTGAAGCAGCTTGGCATGAAGTCTTTTACAACCAGGAGAAGAAAGCTGTAAGCGGCAAGTCTGGAACCATGCCCCGGTACTAAAGTTTTAGTCTCAACCCTAATACAATGACTTATTTTCTGTGCCACCAAAACTGACACGGGTTTCTGGGCAAGTCCTTAGCATTAATCCTCTGTGCAGCATCTACTGCTTCCCACCCTGTGGTGGTCATCATCCAGCTGGGTGTGTCAGAGTGGTCCTGGAGCAGGACAAAATGGGGCATCGGGGCAAAGGGATGAGACTGTCCATGTCCAAACCTGATCTATGCTTTCCGGCTGTGGTTATCACTGGTGACACCACTGCTTGGCTTCTCCTGTGTTTCTAGGCAGCATGCAGTTGTGTCCCTGCATTAGGGAGCTCACGTGGCTCTTGCAGATAAGAGTCTGACATTTCACACCCACTTTGCAGCTCGGGCCGGTGAGAACTGCCTTCCGCCCCCAGCAATTTTCCAGGCACTGGTCAGAGCTGTGTGAGCAGCACTTTTCCTTAAAGATAACATGGTATGGGTTGAAATAAAATGTCAACTTAATTCTAAATCAAGGGGTTTGTCATTCACAGGCTGCTGCAGCTTTGCTAATATCCCTGATACATTTCAAGGCAGAGCTGGATGCTTTTCACTGGGATGCCCTGTGCCCAAACCTGTCCTCCTGATGCCGGTAAGTGGGAGGCAGCTATACATTCCTCATAGACCTGGGATCACAGGGTGTCCAGGAGGCTGTATGGCTTTGTCACCTCTACAGGATTTTTCTGTGAGCTGATGGGAGGACAACTCCTTACCCGAGCAGGACAATGATGGACGTTATGTAGTGAGTGCTGAATTCCCAACCAGAGGCATCCACAACCGCTTCCCCACCTGACTGATGGTTGTGGGTCAGTGCTGCAGAGGGTGAGGCCAGCTGGGATCCTGAAAAAGTATGGCTTTATTTACATCCAGCCACACCGGGCTCAGGCAACCCAAAACCAGGGAGAGCTCCCATCCCTGTGCAAGCTGTGGACTGACCCTGGAGGGCACAAAAGGGAAGAAACATGAGTAAGAGTGAAACCTAAAGACTGTCTGCAAACACATGTGCCGTTGCCAATAAGGAGGGGAAGTATTTTGAATTCAGTTGAGGCTTTCTGTGGCTCAGGGTGACCTTTAGAGAACCCACATCCCAGTTCGAAGTTTCCAGCAGAGCTGGCATTGAAGTCAGCTCTCCATTCTCATCATGACTTCTTCTTTTTTTTTTTCTTTTTCAGATGAAATATTTATGCAGGTTTTTAGGGGTGAAGCTTTCATCACTCCAACCAAGAGGAAATGGTCATATCACAAAGCAGGTTACAGTATATGGCCCTGGGGATAGCAAGGCCTTTGGTAACACTCCTTCCCATGGCCTTTCTCCTAGGAAACCTAAGAGCAGGAAGGTTTATGAATCTGATCCCATTAGACCCCACAGAGAGACTTAGCCTAAACATCTGAAGGATGAGAGTCACAGAGAAGATGGAGCAAAGGGAGAGAGTTTGTAGCAACAGCTTGAAATAGGAGGGAATATTAGGACAAGAACTTAAAGGAAGTCGGAGAAATAACACCATCTCATTTACCACTCAAGCACGCAGTGTTTGTCATATTGAAACAAAAACAGTGGGGAATGATTCCCCAAGGAGACCTCCTTATCTGACTGCTTTAATGCAAGATATACCTTTGTGTTTGTGCAGGCAGTAACAGAGACACACACAGGAACACACAAAGGATTGGCTTGAGAAGGGGAAGGGAAGAAGGCAAGAAATCTTTAATCTCTGCTTGCAGAGCACTGAACAAGTGCATTATACCTCTGTGTTGCCCACAAAAACAGACAGCATCCACTTCCCTGCTCCTCCACTTGCAAGGGAGTGGCTCTGGTAGGATAGGGTTGCCTCACTGCATATCCATACAACAGCTTGAATTCAGCAGGGAAAGCACCATGCAGTGTGGTGGCAAGAGAAAACTAATGCAGAACTGGTCCTCAATTTACCTGATGTCCTGGGAGAGCCCATAGGGATGCTAGAGGCACCATAAGAGCCATTCTGCACCATGCTGAGCCAACCCTGAAGCAGGACCAGCAGCCTGCTTTCAGAGAGGAGCATTCAGCTGTGCCATGGGTTTGGCTCTGAGGATCTTTTCTGCATCCATCGGTGCTTTTCCTTCTTTACCACCTAAATATCCACAGATTTACACTAATCCTGGAGCCTTGTCTGGGCTCTAGCTGGCTTAGCCTAGGGCTTTTCCAAGCTTCTGGCAATCCTGTCCCATTTCACTCCTTGCTGAAAGCTGGGGAGAAGAGTAAGCTGTTCCCCACAGTTTATAATAATGAGATCCTAAAAAAACCTGTTTGCCAAGGTCAGCTCTGTACAGAACCTGGTGTAGAGTGGTTGAGATCAACGCTGATCCCTGCTCCTGATTTCATCCAATGAAAACACAGAACTATCAGCAACCTTGATGCTACAATGTTGGAAAGTGATGTTTCAAACCCAATTCCTTAAGAAGCAACAGAGACCATGCAAACGGATGCCCTAAGAGGTTGAACAAAAACTCATATCCTCTTCAGGGGGAAATTAGCAAGCACTGCTGCTGACTGGATCCAATTTATTAAGGTCCCAGAGCAGGCAATCATGAAGAAAAGAGATAAACAATCTTCAGAGAGAACAATCGCAGATCAGCTGTGACATAATCAGGAGACCAGTTTCTCAAGGATGAAGAAAGTGGATGCCAGGCCTTTCTTTCATTAATCAGAAATAAAAGCCAGAAATATGTGTCTATCTTCGCTCTACAGCAGTGCTGCAATTGATTGTTAATTGTTCTCTTTGAAGATTTTTTATCTCTTTCCCTCAGGATCGTTCCCTCCTCCCCTCTCTGTTCCTTCCCATAAAAAGAATGACCCTAGTGTGTCTTGAAAGGAGAATTTGCAGAGTGAGAGACACTTTGCAGTGTCATTATGAGCTCCCAGGCAGCTGGATGGGAAAAGAAGTTACCCATTATGGTCACAGTTTTGTCTGGTTAGTGGGAAAGGGCAGATTGCAGCTTTAAGAGAGGCGTCAGAGAATTGATAGATGGGAAATCAAACTACATTTTCTTCTCTCTGGCTCTTGGTGCTCTTGGGTTAGGCACCATGTGATGTATGGAACAATGTTTGGAGCCCTAAGAGACCTAATCTGGTAGTGCTGGTAACTGCAGGGTCCTATAAAGACCTTCCAAAACCTCTGGTTGCTTAGCAAATGAAGCACAGTTCAGTCTCAGATGGAAACTGGAGTATCTATCTTTATTTGAGGGTCAGCTTATTTATTATTTGGAGCTTTATCGTACTACAACATTCTTATTTTGACTGAGGGACATTATTAGAGATGCCAACCCAGCAATCAGGAATGCCAACCAGAAAGCTTTGAACCCTGTTTAAACCTTAAACCCTAAAGCATTGGGAATGGGAAGATGCCAGGAAGGAGACCACTAATGCTTTTCTGAGGTGGGTTGTAGTTGGAAGGGCAAACACCTGCCCATTATCCTGGTCTCCACATCCCTTGTGCTTCCTGGGAAGAGCATGGGTGACTAGGTGCCACAGTGTGGCATGATATTCACACCTGCACATCTGTGTAAGCCATGGGATGTGAGGAACTGTGCTGGGAGGAGCCCAGAAAAACCTTCCCTTTCCTCCCTGGCTGGTGGGAGAGGAGGGAGCCTGGCGAGGCAGCTGCTCTGCCCTGTCCTGGGCAAGGAGGGCTTGGTTCTCCTGGGACAACTCACTTCCAAACACAAACACATTTCCATTTCCAAACTCCTTTCCAAATACAGCGGATGACTACCAAGTTGTTCCTAACTTGTTGTGCCTATGATGTGCCCCAACATGCTGCCCCAAACCTCTTTTGGTGCCCGACACACACAGACATCTGTTTATTTGTTACTGTTTTTCTCTGGCAGGGTTTCTGGGACCAGAGTGGAGCATTTCTGCCTTTTTCTTTGCTAGGCTGTGCTTGCCTTTGCCACCCAGCCCAGCATGGGTACTGGCTGCAAATAAGACTGGGGGGCAGAGCATCACACTGCTGCCCTGGCGAGCAGCACCAGGGGCACACCAGGTCCTTGCATGCAGCATAGCTACTCCCAGGGGCAAGGAGTTTATTTCCCAGTAGGAAGGCTCAGCCTGGAAATCTTCTATGAAACCCTGAAAGCAGTGTTGCAGCGGGGAAATGAGCCTGGTGTGCATCAGCTAACTCTTGCTTCACCATGAGTCAGAGGGAGGGAGCAGTACCTATCCCCAGGGGACCCCAATCTGTTATGGCAAGGAGCCGGGGAAGAATGCAGTGAAGGGAAGAAACACCCATTGCTTTACCCAGGCTTGTTTTCCCCTCTGTCAGATGGAGATCACCTGTCTGCCTGGGAAAGGATTGGAAAGGTAAGATCTGTTATTGGGTGGAGTCATGGGGGCCTCAGACTAGAAGTCACTAGGGAAGGGCAAAGAATAATAATTATTATTATAGAAGAAATTCCCAGCTGTGGAATCACGATATCTCATTAGCCTTTCAAAAAGAGCATCCCAAAAAGGAGAGCAGGCCTGGAAGAAGCCAGCTGTAAGGAAGGGCCTCCCCATCCCACTTTCTCCCAGTTCCAACTTTCCTGCTTCATCATCTATAGCCTGGGGAAGGTTTTCTGGGAAAAAAAAAACCTGCTCATCTCTTGACAGAGACACCACCTATTGCCATCCATTTGAAATATCCAGTTCCCTGCTGGATCACTAATGGAGCCTGGAAAGTATCCATACTCAGGTTTTCCCTCTCTGCGTGGTTACACACAGAAATGCTGTTTTACAGGATGTGATGCTTTACAAAAGGACCTTGATACTTCACTCCAAGCTCAGAGCTCAGCTTGCTCAGAACAGTTTCTGCAGCTGGAAAAAGATGGTAACTTATTTGACCCCTTATTTCCTACCAAGATTCAGAAGAAAGGGAAAAAACTTAATATGCCTCTTCCACTTCAGTTTCTCAACTTAAAATGGTCGTTAATTTTCTTTTTACTTGCAAAGGACGTTGTCCTTCACTTCAGGGTGGGAAAAAAAGAGAAAAGTTTTAAAAACATGTAATGGTAATGAACAAATTTTGATTAAATTCTTGATGGGAAAATTCAACAGGTCCTTGATTAGACTTTTAATGAAAATCAGTGATGCAAAGTAGCCAACAACAAGGAAGTTAGAGCACTCATGAAGGGCAAGGGGGAATCAGCCTGGCTGACACTCATTTCATCTCTCCTGCACAAAGAAGTGGTCGTTGGCTGTTGGCCAGTCTTGAGAACTGCTCTTTTCATTTCTTTTCTTTTCCCACAACCTATAAATACATTTAAAATAAAATTAAGAAACTTGGTTTCATTCTAGTTCAAGAGAAGGAAAAAAAAAGAAAAGAGAAAACCAAAACAAACAAACAAACAAACAAACCTCCCCCCCCAAAAAAACCCAAAACAAACAACCAAAAAACAAAACAAAGGGTGGGGGAGGGAAAAGAAGGGAGACTTAACAAATGTATTTTTCCTGTAAAATAGAGTGTTGTTTTCCAACTTTTCTGATAGAGGAGGTGTCAGGGTACATGTGACTTGGTGAAAAGGCAAGTCAGCTTTGTTGCATGTCTGATGTGTGCAGAAATCTCTCCTATAACATCGTCCAAAGTGTTTTGTACCAGCAAATATTTGCCTTCTGCATAGCAGTTAAAGGAATTGTTCTGTAGTTCTCTGCACTGGGGTCATTCAAGTCCTGGTACAGCAAATACTGCTTCTAATGAAAGAGAACAGCACTTGATCTCCGGCTAAAGGCAATCAAAATCCATTTGGCATGGTAAGTCCAGAGAGGGAGGAGGAGAACAAGGACTCAGTGAACAAAAGGAGCCCCAACAGCATGAGGATCCTGGAGAACAAAAGCAGGTGAGAGACATCAAAGACTACTGTGAGTCAAGCACCAAAAACAACACGAAAACCCACAAGAGCTTCCTTGCACGTGCCCTGGCTCAGGCTGAGAGATCTCCTGGTGCCCGCAGGGGAAGCAGAACGGCAAGCTGTGCTCTGATACTTCATTCCTGAGGTGAAGAGCAGCCCTTTTCTCTCAATTGCTCCCCCAGACCTTGTGGAGGTCACTCTTCATGAAGATAAAAGCACTTGGACTGCACATGAACTTCATGCTGGAGGACCCTACAGGGTCCTGGTGGCTGTGGCCACTCAAGCCCTCCTACTCCAGGGGATCAGTAGAGTGATGCCTTAAAATATCAGTGACTTCAGCTGGAAATTCCCTTGCAGGTCCAGGCATTGCATGCATCTATTAACAGCCCTGCAGCAGCTGTGGGTGCTTGAGAAGCACCTGATTGAGGAAGATTAGTTATGATTTCCCCATAAACCTCGTCATGTTGAACAGCTAAATGAACAGAGGCAAAAAAAAAGTGTTTGTCCTCTATGTGGTTGGGAAGGCGCAAGAGATGCACAAGTCCTGATGAACACAGAGGCTTGGCACACCTCTGCAGTGTGGGGAAAATGGCACCAAGTCATTACCAACATTTCTGGCTCCTGGGAGCACAGGTTGGTGCTGCCTGTTGCAGGGCAGATACACAAAGCTCAGTTTTGGGCAGCAAAAGCAGCTGCAGGGATAATCCTATTGCACCCAGCTGTTCCCTGTGCTGTTCCCTCCTCCTGGCTGCTGGTGCTTCCAAGCTGCAAACCAGAGCCCCTAACCCAGTCGTCTCCAGTGGCTATAGAGACAAGAGATGGGCTTTGTCTCTATCCTGTAACACAAATGTGACACTTAGGCTTTTACAATCAACAGTAGGAGTGTTTTACTAAGCCTCCCCTATGTCTGCAAGGGAGTAGAGCTGGACACAGTGTCTGGCAGGCATCAGACACCAGCTCACTTCGGTCACACAGGTCCTCCATCACACTCTTCCCCATGGTACTGTGACTGTCTTCCTGGTGATAAATCACCTTGCACAGGGAGCTCAGGTGGAGAAAGGCAATAGAAGCTGTCAAAGGGCAGCAAAGGAGAAAAAAGAGCCATCCTCCATACAGATGTCCCTTGTATCACAGTTAAAGGGGAAACTACACCCCGCATTAAAGAGGGGACATTAAAAATATAGCAAATACCTCCCTCCACTCTGCAGCTATCACCTGTGAGTTTGCATAAAGTTTATGACAACCTTTCATTGCTAGAAACCGGCAGTAAAGGAGCCAGACATTTATTTTGCAACTTGGCTCTGCTCCTTGTGCAATAAATGCTGCTGGGTCTAATGCACAACATGGAGCCAGGTCTGTAAACACACTGTGCCTCTGCAGGAGCAGGGCTAAACACTGCAAGGTGGCCCTGGGATGCTGATCCTCCGAAGTACCTGAAAGCATGTGATAGAGGACAACAGGGAGAGAGAGAGACAAAATGAATGCAACAATGCATGCCTGCAGTGATGACAAGTTGTCTGTACCACCGTGGCAGCCGCTTTTTACGGAGTAGGAAGTTCAAAACAGGCCCGTGATGATTTTATAGCTGAGGATCAGTTGAGTCATTGAGGTGTACCACTGCCCCATCTGTTGTGGAGCATGCCCAGGAGGTCTTCACATCCACTGAGCATCCCCTTTCAGCCCCCACAGCTACTCTGACCCCCAGCTGGGACCAGTCCCTGTGTAGGCAGTGCATACCCCCTGAACACAGGGACATAGCAGATTTCATCAGGCTTTTCAATTTGCTCTTCTCTTGTCTTGTCATAACCCTTGGCAGCTGCCCCTTAGGGAGGATGAAGAGACCCTCCTACTCAGGGAGACTTCAGAATGAACAGCAAAAGTAGACTACAGGGACTTGTCCTTGTAATCTGATGGCAGTGACACAGAAGGTCTCTGGAGGAGCTGGGGATCCTTAGTGCTCTCTTTGCTCAGAGATGACATGCCTCCATCAGGGACATGGTTGGGCAGAGCCAGTCAGAGGGGAGACCCCGGGCTGGCCTTAGTCATGTGACTGGACTCTGTATAACCATAGTATCTGTGTATTCTCATTTGTCTTCCCATAGTTACATGAAGAGCCCAGCACGAATTTTCTGAGCTCTGAGCACTCCCCAGTATCTGTCTCAAAATACTTTACTTCCAGAGAGGCAATACAGCTTGGGATGGGAATGCCAACCAGGTCTGAAACCATCCTGAAGGTTGTGACAAAGGTAGGAAGACAAGAGACCCTTTGCAGGAAAGCCAGGAATGCTTTATAGGAAGATGAACTCCTTGGACAACTGTGCTCACCTCTGACACCAGGGCTTACGTCACAGTTTGCCAAAAGGATATTAGTAGTGTCCCACAGTGCTGGGGAGCAGAGCTTCAGGGAGTAAGGAGAAAAAAAATAAATCCAACACAACCTCCAACCCTCTCTCCCCAAGCAAACCATCACAGAATGAACTTTGACACCAACAAGGTTAAGATTGTAATGCCTTAGCACCCTGCTAAGGAACAACTAGGGATGAAATAAATTCCTCTTACAATGAGTTGTGGAGATGTTGTGTGTAAGGCATAGCAGGATCGAAGTTTTGAAATGCCTCGTTTCACAGCCTGCCCACTAAATGCCCACAGCCAGGGTTTATCGCACTTACACAGATCTTCTGGTGTTACTCCAGCTGGATGCTGCACTCTGGGCACCTTCCAGTTCATTAGCTATCATCTGTCTGACATGCTGTTTGTTTTCTCACCCTCTAGCAAGAGGGAAAATCCTGCTAAGGAAGGTTGTATTTTGGTGGCTGTGTCATTTTGGGTGCTGGATCCCTTTTCTTTTGCTGCGAATCACTGGTGGAGGAAGCAGCCTCTTTGTTGGAACTCCCATGCTTTTACACAGTTTTTTTGGAGCCCCTGGTGGTCTAGTGGTAAAGGCGCGGCGCTGTCACCGCCGAGACCCGGGTTCGATTCCCGGTCAGGGCCACTCCCGGGCAGGTGGGGCTCGTTAGCCCTTAAAGGCAACCCACCTACGTCCTAAGGACCTCACTGCCACTGTCCAAGCTCGCTTGGCCCCGGCAGATGAACCTTAGGATTAAAGGGTGGGCTCAGTTCCGCGCACACTGTGTCTCACCTAAAAAATCCAATGCGCAGGCTGGAAGGTGTAAAGACCTTCCCCGGATCTTCGCTCGCGAAGACTGGCCATTATACAGTTTTTATATATAAACTTATACAGCTTTTCTAAGGCAGCAATCTCTGGAGAACAGTGCCTGAAGACTGTGTTTGTCACTCACAAAGCTGTTCCATCAGCTCTAAGATACACCACAAGGCTGCATCCTCATCCATCCACTAGGACCTTAATGTTTCTGCTGCAGTATTGGGAGTAGTGCTTCTCCATACAGTTTGAGAAAGCCACTCTCATTCCTCTCACAGTTATCTGGGCCTCATCTGAACCCTGCAACAAACTCCTTCGGGGTGCTCAGACTTGCAGGTGTCTGACTGCACTGTGCCAGCTTCCCAGGGATCAACCAGGCCTGGGTGAATGTTGGCACATGTGCTTTCGGTCCTTGAACAATACATCATAAAGGCACGATTCTGCCCACACAGACCAAGACAAGCTGCATCATGGTCACCATGGCTCATCTAGGAATGGATGTGGCTGTGAGTTCAAGTTTGGGTCTGGCTGGAGCAGAGCTCCTATTCCCTTCTCTGCAGCCAAAAGGAAACATTTGAGCTGTGTGCTGCCTGCATCTCCACATCCTGAAAGCACTGCCACCAGAGAGCTGTTTGCAACTGAGACAGGCACTTTGGGTGCCCTGGATAAGCTGTGCTCCCTCATCTTCCTCCTCACTGCTGGAGCTGCCCTTGCCACACAGCACCTTGTTGCATGCTCTAGAGCTGTTTCTGCAGCTACACAGCAGCATGGGCGTTGCACGTGAAGTAACACCACCATTCCCCTCTTAACCTGCCAGCAGGATGAGCAATAAGACAGAAGTCCAGGTGGTAGATGGGCCTGTAGGTCCACAGGAGATGGTGATGGAGTGATATATTCCAGGCTGCTTTGATTTTGAACCATCCCACACAACTCCTACCCCAATCCCAGAGGCATGTTCATCTCCTCCAGCTCCACACCCAAGCTAACTGAACACTCAGTCATGCCTCAGTAAGCTATAGGAAAGCCACCATGGTGGTGCCTACCAGACCCTTCATTTAACCACAATGACCAGGGCAAGTGCTAGACATGGACTTGTCTTCTGGGAACCTCAGGGAGCCCAGCACTCCCTGCAGCTCTCCCCTCCTCTAGTCCCCATCTGGCATCTGCCCCAATTCACGCTCCCAGAAATTCATGGTACACTGATAACTCAATGCAAACAAAGAAATCCCGGTATGAAAGGTGGCCCTGAGCTCATCAGGCACCTCCTTGGTGTTGCTTGTAATTACAGAAGCAAACAATCCTGTAGGCAGTGCTGCCAAGGGCTCCTTGGAAGAGCCCCACAGGTCCAGACAGCCAACTGGTCTCTTGATGGAGCACAGAAGAAACGTGGCTCTTTTCTCTTTTTCTTCTGATTCAATTAACGTGCTTCTGATTTAGCAGACAGCTGGGCTGGGAGCATTCACAGCAGTCATGGCTCTGTGTGCCTGGGAAGGCCTCCCATTGGCACAGGACAAGCCCAGGCGTCTTCAGCTGCTTTCTGCTTTGAAAAAGAATTCATCCATGATGGAAGTTGGGAGGCAGACCAAGTACAGACGTTTTGGCATTGAAGCAGCAGGTACGGCAGTGTCCTGAGATGCCTTTTTCTCTTCTGACCTGTTGATGCCAAGCCAGGGGTTTAGAGGGCAGCTCAGACCTGAGAATAATTTTACATCCGCTTACCACACCCCCCCAGTCTGCATATTCCTACTCCATACAAGTCCAGCTCTGTCAGACCTTCTCACGGCATCAAAACATTTTTCTTCAGTCCAAATTTTCTCTTGTTCCTGATTTTGTTTGTTTGTTTGTTTAATTATCACTCTGTGGAAAATTTCGAAATTGCAACTGTTCCATCCCTTTTGGGGAAAAACAAGCAGAGATTGAAATGCTCTGATTCCCCTTGGAGCAAAAATCCCACGTCTCGTTGGTAGAGGTCAGTGCCTTGACTCAGCTGAGGTATAAGGGTGCCAGGGGATGGAGGTCTTAGGACAGAGCTGGGCCCTTCAGTGAAGGCTGAGATGAAGCTTTCAGTGCCTGGGGCATCTTCTGCCCTTGTGCCTCTGGAAACAGAGCGTGCAACCCACCAGCAGCTCCCACTGCAAGGCAGTCAGAATGCTGGCTCCATGCCAGTCAGTTGCAGAATGACTCCTGTGTTCAGTTTGCATCTCCAGGGATCTGAAAGCTGCCCCTGGTTTCAGGTGAAGGTTTCTTAACATCTCTGTGTGTCCTTCTTTTATTCTTGAACACATCACTCCAAGTGCAATGGGGTTGGTGAGGTTAGACTAGATGATTTCCAGAGGTCCCTTCCAGCCCCAGCATTCTCAGATTTTGTGATTCTGTGACCTTCTCTTCCTCCTCAGTCTCTTCTGGGTTCTCACATCTCTTCTCTGCTTTCCCAGCAGGAATCTCTGCTCTTTCCCTGCCCCAGAGTCTTGTTCATTGCCGTGGAGCTGCTCAAGGCTTTGGGTGGGATGAAACAGGTAGGGAAAGGAGTGACCTTTTCTTCCAAAGGCTGAGGTGTGGATACACTGTGCCCCTGGTAGTGCACTGTGATGCTGCTTTTCTGTTCCAGTTTGCTCTCCACAGTGCTCTGACCAGCACTGAAGGAACAAGAAGTGTCCATTCCCACTTGGTATCAGGATTGGTGCAGTGTAGGATGAGTGCCCAGGTGCTGGTTGCAAACAAGAAAACAAGGCCATGGTCAAGGCATCTTATGGGAGATGGCACCACGACTCAGCATCTCCTCAGGACAGCTCTGCTGCCTTTTGTTCCATTCGGCTTCAGTGGGCTCCAGCATGCTGTCTGGCTTGGATCCCTGGGGCCTCTCTTTTTTCAGACTTCTCTATCCCTGGATTGTAAATCCCCAACCTGCTTCTGCCCCCTCAGGGCCATTTTTTCGCCCTCATCTAATCAGTGTCACTTAGGTTTGGCTCTGCTGTGGTCTCAGCACGCAGCTGCTGGCCCGTAGCACCATAACTAGCTGTCCCAGGACTCAGCAGCAGCTCCTCTGAGAAGACAAATTGGTCATTATGCATCTGAACAAATAGATTTCATATTCCAAATGGAGAGATCTGTCAGCAGCTCCATTCCTCTGGGAAGCCATGAATGTCAAGCCATTTAAGAGCCCTTTCCTAATGATGCCCCTGGTGAGCAGCCGTGAAGACGTATAGCCCCAGAGCTCAGCAAGGGTTTGCTGGAGACTATCAGGGTAGAGGGGGAGATTAGGAGGCATTAGCACAGCAGAATGTCTCGTTCAGCACGTCCTCTGGAGTCCTGCACAGCAGAAAAGGAGCACGAGGCATGGGCTCAGATTAATGGCTTCTTCACAAGCCAGCTTTGTCTTCTGACAGAGGAGAAAAATGATTGCACACACACATACATAAGCACGCACACGAATGAGGGGAGATGGGCCGTTCTGCCTGACTTACACATTTTGTAATGGAGAGCCTGGCTGGAAGGAGAAGGAAAAGATGAAGTAGGGCAATGGGAATGTGATCCCTGTCTGACCTGCTGTGATGCTTATTGACTGCAGACCCCGTAAGGTTTGTCCTGGCACTAGGCCCTCTGCAATCCATAGCCCCTGAAAGGTAGCCCTCTGCAGGGGTGGAGGAAGGTCACCTCAGGTTTGGACACCCTCTCCCAGGTCAGCAAGAGATGACTGTGCCCCTGCAGCATGGACAGGTTTGGTGTGGGCTAGGAGCTAGCCCTCACAGCCAGAGCTGTCTCCAGGGGCAGAAATCACCTCCCTGCTCTCAAACAAAAGTTATGTAGAGACAGCAATGTCTCAAGCCCATCCATATGGCAAGTCCATTGTGGCTTTCTGCCACAGGTGCTTCGAGCCCGAAATCAGACATTTCACATCAAAAATTCAAGATGTAACACTGCCCTGGACAGGCATCTCCTTCCATACCCTTCTTTGCTAGATTTGGTCCAAATTTGCAAGGGGTGCTAGTCACACCTCAAAAGTAGAAGTTTCTGGCAAATTGGGGATTTCCAGGAGATGCACCTGTGCTGCGTGTTGCCGAGCACTTTGGAGACCTCTCACATGTGTTCTGTGGAAAGTTCTTAAAAATTAGCAGCTGCATTTTGAACAAAACAAAGCAAACGCATTCACACCAATAAAGGTGACCAGAATCAAACAGCTGACTTCAAAAAGCATGGGCAATTTTAATTAGCATTCTCTAACACCCCTGAACTTAAACACCCTTGCTGATAACCACTGCCTCTATATGAAACGTGGCCCTATCTGCTTCTAAATGTGTATTCCAACCTGCGTGTTATCTGTTCAGATGGAGCTATTTGTATTAAGGGAAGAAAAATGCAAGTATCTAGAGGCCACCTTTAATAAAGTGTTTGATAGAGTGCCTTGCAAAACCGTACCTGGCAAATGAATTCGAATTGGAGTGGATACAAGCTGAGACACCTGACGGAAAATTGGCTAAGAGGTGTGTAAACACAGAGCCATGATAAACTACAGGGGTCTGAGTGGGGAGGAAGGTGTCCAGAAGGTGCCACATGGATCGATGTTAGAGCTGGTTCAGTTTAACATCTTTATTAATGAATGGAAGGAGAAGTAAACAACACATTAATAACATCCCAGGATGATACTAAACAGCACAATTCCCTAGACAGAGCCGAGAGAAAGAATTTGCAGAGCAAGAGCTGACCCTGCAAAGCTCCCTAGTTTTTTTTTTGTCAAAGTCAAGGGATATAATGGGCATAGGAGGTGGGACAGGGGCCATCATGGTGAATGGGATTTATAAGAGTAGCCCAAGCAGAAAACATGAGATATTGAGAGAAAGCAAGTTTGGGTCACATCCCATGCCATAGCCCCACAAGATCCTCTGTTTTGTCCAGAGAAGGGCACTACACACATATGCAGTGGACTGTACAAGTTGGCAGCTATGCCTCCAAGGTTAAATGCTCCTTTCAAGATGCTGATACACTCCTCCAAGAAAGTTTCAGGCAAGCACTTAAAATTAAAGATGCTGTCTATCCCAACACCAGAGGTATTGCACCCATGCAAAGGAACACTGTGTCAGTAAGAGAGATATATTAGTAAGCATGAAGTGATCAGTGAGATCCCTGATTTTGGAAACTGGTGATTGCTTAATACCAGCAATTGTCATTTTATTTCATTTATGTCATCTTTTGGAGGATGATCCTGGCTGGGAAAACACATATACACACACACACACACACACTTGATTCTTAAGAAAGGCTAATTTTCAGCATTTCATGGGAATTATGAGCAAAACTCTTGGGGAGGAAGATGAGGGCAGGAAAACGAGATGTTGAAAGTTGAGCAAGTGGGAGACAGTGCAAGAAAGAGCCACAGGAAAAAAAAAAAAAAAAAAGACTGTGGAGCTGGAAGAAAATCAACCATGCAATGAGAGACTGAAAAATCTTGATCTGTTTAGCTCATCAAAAAGAAAATTGAGATTTAACTGATTGCAGTGTATAAGTACCTTCCCAGGAAGAAAATACAAGGTGTGAAAGGCTCTTCAATCACATGGGGAAAGGAACAAAAGAGCCAACAGCTGGAAATTAAGGTCAGAAAATTTCCAGTAAGATGTAAGGCCCAGATTTTCAGCAGAAAATGTGACCAGACATTCAGTCAAAATCCCAGGGATGTGGTAACTTCTGGGACATGGTAATTTCTTCACATCTTTAAGGCAAGGGATGATTTTCTGTAAGATGCTCCAGTCAAATGTGGGACACTGTTCCATAGAAACCAGATGTAACTCCCCGCTCCACACAAGAGGGCTGTTCTGTAAAGGGGGTCGTGACAGATGACCTGTGGTTTTCTTCCAGAATTACTTGGCTGTAAGAGGATGTTTAAATACTTTATGCTGCATCTCATTCCTTTTCATTCCACAGCTGCTGGCATATCCACTGAGAAGTTTGTTATATCCTCTTTACACCCTTAACTCCAGATCTGCATTTATCATCTTTTGTCCGTTCTCGATACTGTGGAGTACTTGTCTATGTCATGTTTGCTATACCGGTGTCTTAATTTATACCACACTGCTGTCTGTTATTTCAAAGCACAGCTCGTTGCTTCCCAGGCATTTTCCACACCTGTGGTTAAGATCTCGATAGGACAGTTCCTGTTTTATTCCTAGAACTGCAGGAGCCTGTTAAAGAAGGAAACTTACGCTGTGCTCCCTTTTGGGAAAGCTTTATTCTTCTCTGTGCTAGTAAATTTTTTTTTCCCCCTGTTGTGATGCTCTCATCCTCTTCTCTTAAGCTGAGACAACCTGGTATCAGGTACACTGAATGCACTCCTGAGAGGTTCTTGATGACTGTACCTGATGCTAAATGCACCTCGACTTAAGACTGCAGGAGGAGCTCAGATGCTGTCAGAGGGAGAAGCAATGGACTCTAGGGACTGGGACCTGGGGAGGAAGTCAAGGTGGAGGAGAACAGCTGAAGGTTGTTTTCACTGCTATTATTGAAGTTAAGGACAAAGGTAAGGCCAAGAGTGTGGGTAGGCTTGGCCATGCCATTGCACTCCGTGAGGGAGCCAGCTGAATGCGCTGCTGCTCGCACACAGGTCTTGTGCAAGGAGACATCTGGAGACAGGACCCATCTGGATCAGACCTCTCTCCTGGGAACAGTGCTTGTGTGACTTCCTGGACACCGTAAAGTTGCCGGAAACATGAAGGCACTTCAGAAATGGGCAGAAGTGATGAAAAGTCTGTGGGGAAAGGCCTGGAGCTGGAGCAAATAAAAGGGGGACTTGCCTGCCTGCAAGAACTTCGGAGGAGGGGAAAGGTTATTAAGAGTCCCCTGGTGGTTTTACTGGGAGGAAGGGAATGAAATCAAGCAAGAAGAATTGTGTCTGAACATCAGGAAATGTTTTCTGTCACATAGATGTATTAGCTTGGGGAATTGCCTCCCTAGGCACGAGGTGAGGACATGGTTGCTCAAGACATGCTCGGCAAGCCTCTGAGCTTGAAAGGAGATGTCTTGTTAAGGACTCATCGTCTTGAGGCTGTGCCAAATGGAACAGTCTCAGTAACCATTGTTACTCCCCTGTTGTGTTGATGTCATTCAGAGGTGGTGCTGGGTGCCTTCTGTAGCTCTGGGACCTCAAGATGTCTGGTTTCACAGCCTTGGAGGAGAGAAGTGACTACTATTCATGGTGTTCAGCCCCAAGTTCCTGTGTTCTCCTCCCATGGGTGGAGCCCTGGATGGCTCCCATCTCACCCGCTCAGGTGCCAGTGGTGAGGGAGATGGGCAGGAGGAAAAGGGTGCCCGGGGTGTCCTGGGCATCTCAGTGCCCCTGCATTGCGGTGGGTGTGCTGGCTGGGAAGTTGCAGCTTGGTGTTGTACCTCCACGGCTGTGAGCCCACCTCCAGCACTGCTCTCCAAGCTCTGGTGTGACCACCAGCCCACTATTCCTTCCCCACCAGTTTTCTCTTGCGAGATGTTGGCTGTAGGGACTTCCTGACTTTCTTTCACCTTCCCTTGCTCACTGACCCAGCTTCTTGGGCTTGCTTTGTCCAGGAATGACCACGGCCACCCTTACCAAAGTGGTAGGCTCTTACAGAAGCACTGAATGCAGCATCCAGCAGCACCATTTCTCCCACAGATACATCTGTTTCCCAAATAAGACCTATTGGTGGCCTGTCTCTTATCTACCTTTTCCTCCTTTGCAGCTGCTCCTCTCTTCCCCGCTTCTCTCACGTTGCGTTGTTGCCATGGTTACCCATTTATCTTTAAGAGATACATCTCCCCCCACCCCAGCGCAAAGTGAAATTCCCGAGCTTCATCCTCCATAGAGAACTGCCTCCCCCTAAAGTGCCACTAATTGAGCATGAAATGCTATGCAACTAAATTACACTGTAATTTATTCGGCGTTAAATGATTTAAGCAGTGGCTCAGGAGTGCTGGGAACAAGAATCACTCCCTTCTTCCCACTCTCTTCACCTCCTCACTCGGCTGCCTGTGCCGCAGCCGGGAGCAAGCCAGAGTCCCAGGATCGCATCCTCCGAAGAAGGACCAACCCTTAACAGAAGAGCCGTCACTCCACAGTCTGATTTTTTCTGGAGAGCTGACAGCTTGTTGGGCACTCATCAAAGAACCTCTAAGCGCAGCCTGGTCACTCCTAAGAGTCCTAATTTCCGTCTGTAAGCTGCAGTGTATAGGATGTCACCAGCATCCTGCAAGATCTGGGTGGGTTTAGCCTGTCAAGGCTCAGATCAGAGGCTGAAGGCTTTTCTTCTTTCAAAAGGGAGAACTTTAGTGCAGAATTGTTTAGTCAGTTTGGATCCAGATGCCAGATTATATCACTTTGACTATTTCTTCTTTTGCAGACCACAGATCCTTTCCTCCCAACTGACAAATGCCCTCCAGTGCCATAGAATATCATGTCTCTTACACTGGCATTTCTCTACAGTAAGGAGATGTATGTTGCTCCCAAGTAAATAGCAAATCATTTTCTTCCACCCTGTAAATTTAAGCAAATACCATTTTGAAGAAAAATGCGAGTTTCACTTTCAAAATTCAAAACGGAGATGTTCCAGTGCTATTCAGAAATATTTTTTACTTTCTTTTCAGACTGAAGGTGTTTGACAAAATTGATAAAAATACCAGAACTACCCCCATCAGCCCAAGGTGTATTTTTAGACAGAAAAGAGGAAAAGTTTCCCCAATTCAGTGAGGAAAAAAAGTCTTTGACTCAGAATAGAGACGATTTCAGCATTGTGTAAGAGGCTCCAGGAGAAATGCATTCTCCTAAATAAGGAAGGGTGGTAAAAGTACCAGCAGGATCAGAGGTACAGAGACATTTAGCAGCTTCTAGCTTTCTTTCTTTTTTTTTTTTTCTTCCCTTTTTATTAAATATGTGGGAACCAGGTTTAATTGGGACTTCTCCAAGTCGGAGAGTAACTGGGGACAAGGAGCAATCACCCCATAGAAGAGGGAGTAGGGCTGCTTGGACTAGCAGAGTAGGACTCCTCAGTCTGTGTAAAGCCTGGGTGATGATAAAGGAATGATAGATTAGGAGTTCAGCAAGCCTAAAATAACATGGAAAAGATGACTGGGAATGGATGCTTCTCTGCCTTTTCTGTGGTGGCAGCACATCAAACTAGAAGGAAGCAGGTTCAAAAGAAGCAAAGGGATTTGGCTGTCGTGTACGGAGGTTAACCTGTGTAAGTTCTTGCCACAGGACGTTGTGGGTGGTAAAAACATTATTAAAAAAAAAAAAAAAAAAGTTGTATACAAAATACCAGGGTTATTTCACAGGGGAATAATTCATCAAAAATTGCTTAATCCTGGATTGGTATTTTATTGCAAGCTCGAAGATGGTACTCAGCAAAAACAAAAATCATAGAATCATGTTGCATTGGTCCTGGCTGGATACACACAGTTGAGGACCTTGTAGTTCTGGGACAAACGGTAGAGAGGGATCTTTGTGGTCTTACAGCACTGTCTCAGGTGATTCCTGTCCTGCAGGAAGGGACTGTGCAGGTACCTGCACCTCCTCTTGGCTGTGCGGGCACTGACAGCATGACGGACCTCCTCCCAGACTGTGAAACCTCCTTCCACTGGAACAATATTCCAGTGGGAAAGGTCAATTTGTCCAAAGCAAAGTGTTTCACTTCAAAGTGTTGCCTTTGGGACAGAACTCATTTTAAGGTGGAAAAAAAAAAAAAAAAAGAAACAAAGAAAAAAAAAAAAAAGAGGATGAGCACTTTGGTAAGGTTGAAGTGTTTCATTTGGGTTTTTCTCAAGTGCAGTGTTTCAAGATCACTTCTTTCCCCGTTTCAAAAAGGGAAATGCATTGTAAAACCAAATGAAAAATGAAAAAATCGGAAACTGAAGCAGAACCCTTTGAGTCATCCCCACATCTTTTTCCCCTGCTGTTTTCCTTCAAGAAGACGGTTAAATCTCCCTGGCTTTTGTTCCATCCTGGAACGGAAAACCTCTTAAAACCACTGAACTTCCCCCAGGTTCTCACACAACCGCTTCCCCGCTCTTTGGGATGACCTCTGTGGTGGGAAGCCAAGATACTGAGACCAGGCCACTCTCCAGCTGCCCCAGATAATCCTCCCAGCCCACGCTGAGCTCTGCTAAAACAGGCAGGCAGCAAAACTTGCCCATCCTGTTGTAGGCAGAAAGGCAAAATGCTGGGCTCCATAGCTGTGAGTCAAATGCCTTTCACTGCCATTAATTTCCCTGAAGACAAGCCCTGAGTGTTGTCACTGGAGATGCAGCAGGCAATAGTAGCAATGTCAGCTCTGCTTGCTCAGGAGTAGCCCATGTACCAAGCAGGGAGCACATGAAACAAGCGTCCACCCCAGCAGGACACCAGCACCCACTGGGACCATCTCTCCATCACTCCTGGCATGATCTTCAGACTTGTTCCTCTACCCTCAGCCTGTGAACAATGGAAACACACTTTTCCGAGCCTTGAGTCTGACAGGTTGCCTCTGTGCTGGTGGTAGGCAGGCAAAGGACCACAATTTTTCCTGACATCCAGCTTTGTGAGCTCAAGGAAGATGTTTGTTTGTTCTCCTCATCTTTTCTACGGCATATGGGAGCCCTTCAAGGTAAAGTTTTTCACTCCAGTCTGCTTTGTTCCTTGAGGTGTTACCCAGCATACAGAAGCCCTCCTGAACCTCACCCAGCGAGGCCACACAGTGGTTAGCACTCAAAATCCCTACCAGCAAATAAATAATTACTTAAGAGGAGCTAGCTCAGAGCTGGGCTTGGACAAACAACAATTTTTTTTCATTGCTTTTTTTAAGCTCGCTTCAACAAGAGCTTTGAAAAAATGTTTTTGCCCCAGAAGTAAAACTTTGGGTGAATTTGAAAGGTAAAAAGCATTATTCTGGCTCAAAGAAAGCCTCTCGTTTCCCTTCAGAGCTTTCCAATATTTCTTATCATGATCTCTGCAAAGAAAAAACCCCACGGTTTTCGTGTGAAAAATGAAAAAAAATGCGATTTGTACAAAGTGCTTGTACAAGGGTTTATTTCTGACTGAAGCAGTCTTTTCTCACCCAGATTAATTGCTAAGTTGACACAAGGCTTCAAAGTGCGCACCTCACACCAAACTGCAGAAAGTTTCACCCAAAGAGTGTCATTTCCTTGCATTCCCGAGGCTGCAGAGGTGTCATGTAGGGGATTGCAGTGCTCCCATGAAGCATTGAGAGCTGTGAGCTGCTGCGCTTTGGGGCTTTTTAAAGTAAAATAACAATCTTTTGAGAGTGGAAGTCCAGCCCTGGCAGAACAGATGTTGTAACTTATCACATTTATGGTGGAAACTTGAGGGCCAGGAGGGAATTCAAACAGCAAATAGTTAACAGTATAAACCCAAATAACGAGAAATATATAACGTGTATCAGAAGACTGAAGGGAGTTGATTGGACTGAAGGAGCAGCAGGGGGTAGAAAGGAGCAATTAAAGAGCAGGAGGAGGAAGAGGAGGCAAAGAAGGGCATTGCTGAGTAGCCAAGTGATTCTTTTAAATCTACAGGGGTAAAAGTACGTCATCTCTCATTAAAATCAGCTGCTGTCCTGGAGGACCCGAGTGTAACACACACATTATCCATCTTCTAGAAATGACACCATGAGCTGAGGGCAGGATTACAGGGCACTGAGGTCCTCTCTAATTAAGTGCCCCAAACTTTGTTAACTCAGCTGGTGTGTCCTTGTGCCCTTCCAGGTTGCTGAAAAACAGCCATAAGTCAGAGTTCAGAAGTGACACAGGTTGCCAATCTGAGCTGAAACTCTGGGAAAAAGAGAGTTGGATGCACAGGAGTGTGGAGAGGAGAGGCATAGACCCTTGTGAATTCCCCTTGTTGTCTCACCAGCAGCTGGAGTTTCGGCTTGCTGACTGCCTCCCTTTTCTACCCCTTAAACGCTTGTGATTTATTGTTTGCCACCAAAGCTATCGGATATCATATTGTTTGTTAGCCTCTTTATCAGCAACAGGGGCTTGTCTGTGTGATGCTTGCAAGGCTGCAGAGTTGGATGGAACCACAGGAGAGGATGGCTAGAGGAGGGTGTTGGGACACAAAAACGCCTCTGGCAGCCAAAGCTCAGGGTTTTCTAACCACGGGAGGTCCTAGTTAAGCACTGGTACCGTTCTGTCAGCCCCAGTCAGTGGTTTGCTCAGATCTAGTATTCATTATGTGCTATATTCTTCGATAAGTGGAGAATGTATTGTGGAGCTTTAATAAAGGCTGTTGCTCATAACACTGCTTACCGAAGCCTTTCATCTTCACTCTAATTAATTCATGCTAATTTTCTTGCCAGTTGGATACATCAATTTGGAGTCTAAAATAGAATCCTAGTTTGTTTGTGGAGTTCAACATGTTGCAATAGATAGCTATCCTGTCAGGGGAAAAAAAAAAAAAATACAGAAAGGGAAAGATCCAAAAGGGATCTTACAAACAAGAGGTGCTGTGCAGAATGGTTTGGAGAAGTGTGGCATTGCACCAGGGGCCCACATCTGCCTCCACTCTGTAGGATCAGTCCCAAGCGCTCAAAAACTCCCCTGGGAATCCTTTCTAGTAACAGGATCTTTCCACTCTGCGCTATTTCACCTTTGCTTTTATCAACACAAAGACAGGAGACAATATATTCCCTAACCTGGACTCACTCCTGAGTGTCACGATCAAAACAAGTTTTATCAGAAGATGCCATTTCTTTGGTTTGGAATGTGGGCTGTTTGAAAAATCGGTCTGATTAACAGATTTTTGACTAATCCAGCACAGGCCCGTGGGTGCTGGGGAAAGAGTACGGTGGGGATTGCACTCAGGCTGCTCTCAGAAGCTTTTCTTCCCACCAGCACTAGAACAGCTCAGTTCCTGCTGTAGCTTAAGGGATATAAAGTCACAGCTGAGAAGGCTGTAAAGGACACAGAGAGCCATCAGTCATCTCCCTCCCCAAAACTAGTCTTTCTCCAGTTCTTCCTGGCAGACATGTTATTCACAAAGATCCCCCAAAATAGCAAGTCTCCTTCTCTCCAGACAGTCAGCAAACACTTAATTCTTGTCACTGTGATTTACTTGTATCTTGCTTGAAATCCCCTTCCTGCAGTTTAAACCTGTTTCTTCTTTCCTGTCCAATGGCTATGGATCATTCCCACCCTCTCTGCAGCCTTATGACTGTTCCCCAGCCTTTTCTCCTGTGGAACCCCAGGCTTTCTGCTTCTCTCTATAGGTCAGGTTGGAGTGACACAGGTAGACATTCAGACACAGACATCCTGAGAGATGCAGAGACCCAAGAGATCCTTGTGCATGGGCTTGCACACCCACGCAGGAGTGCTTCCAAGCGTGCACACGTTGCATCCAGCCTTTTTCTCCCTGGGCATCCTTCGCTCACAGCGTCAGCAGCAGCACAGGTCTCTGAGCTGTCAGAAAAACAACCAGCTCTCCCAAAGCCCCCAGGTACCACGGGCTCTGCAGCCCTTATGAGAAATCCCCTTAGCATTCAAGAGTGGAAAAAATTTGGTGTAAACAGTTGTGGAAGTCTCTCTGCTCCTTGCCTTCATATGTGGCTGGCTGACCAGCAGAGAGAGCGAGCAAAGAAACTGTCCGTGCATCCTCAGGCATGATAATGCATAGGGTAGATTCCAGGGAATCGGAGGAAATTCTGCTAGAAATGTGGCGTGCAAAGAGGTACCGCAAGTTCCAGCTGGTTTGAATTTTCTCTATATTTATAAAAAATAAATTGATACTTTATTACCTAATCAAAGTAGCTACTCATGCGTTTTTGCCTCCCCCTTCCTCCTCAAATTTAGCACGGGTGTTTCAGATGCTAATATAGAGCTCCCAGAAGAACAAGAGAGCCTTTCTGTAAGGCTTTTTAAAGACATCTTAGAGGATGCTTAATAAAGAGGCAGCGTGGGGTGGTGTCTGGGTCAAAGGCTCGACATTCAGGATACTTGGATTCCTTCCCGGCTCTGGCACAGCTCCAGAACAAATGTTCCATTGCCCTGTGACTCAGTTTCCCCCTCTACCAAGCAAGATCCTAAGACTGCCTTTTCCCATGCCTTGTCAGAGCACAAAGTGCTACCAGAGAGCTAAAATCTGTCCCCGGTACCGTCACCACTCCTACATCCCCAGGCACCAGCCCCACAGCCCCGGCCCAAGGCTGAGACCAGGCTCTGTGGGCAATCTGTGCCATTAAAAGAAGTCTGTGCTCAAGGACTTACAGTTGTCTTGGCCAGCAGCACATGTAAAACCCAGGACTCCCTGGATGCAGCTTGGGGCAGGGATGGAGACACAGGATTAGCTACTCACACAGGTGAGCTGACACTGCACCACCTAATTTCAAGGACAGTTCTACCACAGATTTTGGCTAACTAGGTGGCAAAACAGATTTTTGCTTTGTGGACATTACCAAAGTGGAAGAAAGAAACAGTGAAAATGCACAATGAACTCTGTTTTCACTCACAGATTCCACTGGTGTCCAGATGCCACTGATGGAGGGATGAGGAGTCGTGTTTTCTTTCCAGGTGAGCAAATATGGTGTAAAGCAAAACATTTTTGCTTTTGGCAGAATTTTTAGGAGAGAGGTACCCACCCTATTTGGGGTACACATTTTGGGGAAAAGAAACCCTGTACAAAACAGGAAATAAATCTTTTTTTTTTTTTCCTATGCAAAAAATAATAATTTTGTCAAAAAAAAAAGTAATTTTGCATAAAAGTAAAGATAAACACTGTATTTTGTCTTGCTTGACGTGTAGAACCAGCATCAGAGGAGCCCCAGTATCAGGTAGGTTTTTTACTGGTTTTGTTCTCAGTGCTGCTTTTAGAGGAGCAGACAGTGGCATCAGCCTAGGACCAGCACCCTGGATCCCCTGCCTCACACACACAGCCCCACACATCGCCCAACGTGCACATCTGCAGACGTGATCTGTGTCCAGCAAGTAGCATTCCCCAAAAGGCATTTCAGCAAATTTCAAATTTGGATTTTATAGGGAGAAAAAAGGGAATCACCCCTGCTCAAGGGAAGGTAACAAATCTGAAAGGAGATTTGAGAACAGACGTTCCTGAGGGAGGGATCATGTCCCTTTGCATGGGCAAGAGGGGTTGGAAAGTGCTTTCAGTGCTTCTACTTTGGTATAAAGTCTGTTCTGTAAACAGAGTATGGAAAGAAAATGTCCTTTGACATCCCTCTTCAACGACACACAGACTCGCTTCCATCCTCACGTGTTCCTCCCTTTCTCATTACTGACTCATGTCCCAGGGTGTCCCTTTGCCTCATGCAACACTAGATCAATGAAGACATGTCCACCCCTATGCCCTGCAGAGTGCTGCCACCAAGCTGTGCACCACAGCCACCACCACCCCTGCACAGCCACCACCATGGCCCAGGGTGGGACTGCTCTAGTTGTAATGCACAGTTAGGAGGCAGAAACTCCAGGCATCAGCTGGGCAGGAGAGAGTTGTCCCCTGTCAGCTTACTTATCTAGATAAATTCTGGGTTTGTTTCTCGTCTTTGTACAATTTATTTAATACAGGAAGATGTGCTGGAAAATGAAAAAGGAGGTACTCTTTTGAAGCGTGTACCTTGCCATGGCTACGCTGGTATTCAGACTCATGAATCGGGAAAAGGCTCTTCACATATTATGTAGACATGACCCTGGAGGTGTTGCTGGACAGGTCCTAGCCATGATAGGAGGTTGCAGAATCTCTTCATGCCCTGCCACGGCACAGTGTTCAGTCTACTGGACCCTCCTCAGTCTGCAAAGGTATCTGAGTGTCACCCAGGAAATGGGACAAGAAAGAGCATTGCTCTCTGACCCTGTTTCAGGATCAGCAAGGAGGTCAAGAAGTTACACCCCTAACATCATACAGGTTGACCTCATGGGATGTAACAAGCTTTGAGGAAAGCTGGCTTTAGCATTTATGAAACCATGGAGATCCTCATGTAGGTACGTGTTTTCAGTCCTATTAAACACATGGGATAGAGAGGTACTGTTTGTTATGCCATTATATAGAAAGAAACCTTAATGAGGACCAAGCAATTTGATGAAGCTGTGCAAGAAATCTGTGCCTCAGCTGGAGATGTGTTCTGGTCACTGGACCTCATCCCCATCCATGCCTTGAGTTTCCATGTCTCTGTATGGCAGAAGTGTGTCTAGCTGGTAGGGAGGAGAGGGGACAGGCAGCAAACACAGACAGATCGTCTTAAGAAGACAGGAAAATATCAGAGTCTGTATATTTAGCCAAACACCCCTTAATAATTCGAGGTTTATGTCCCCATCCTGTCAGCTCATGAAGCAAGTTGAACACTTTCAACACCCGGCTGAGCTTTGCATTTCATCTCGCATCGAATCCGCTGTCTGGAGACATTTGTTTTGATTTCATTTATTCCAAAGTCCTGGTCTAAGCCACGGAGGGGGATTTTTTCCAGTAGGTGCCTGTGTGGCAGGGGAAGAGGAACTCAGTCAGTGACTCAGCTTCATACTAACAAGGAAAAATTAAAACCTAACGTGACTTCATGCAACCAAATGCAGTGAAACAGGCCCTTGATCTAATCAGCACTTTCTAAAGGAATTAAATGCCAATCTATTTTAAAATGCATTTCACTGCGACTTAATGAGGGCAACAGGGAAAAATCAATTGGTTGTGTAATTTGGGATTTCAATAATAAAAACAATAAATGCTAATTAGGAACATTCTTATTAATGTCATAAAATTCTTGGACAGATTGTAGTCACGTAATTAAAGTTTGACAATGCTGCTTGAAGAATTTGAGGCCTGACAGCAATTGCTGGGGCATAGACAGGGAGTGGGATGAAGGAAGACAGTGCTCAAGGCTGCATGGCTTCAGGGAGCTGGTGGGTTCTGGGAAAGATGGAAATCCCCAAGAAGCAGGATCACCCCAAGGTATCTCGGCTCTTTCAGAGCTGTGCAGTGACAAGGACATGGAGCTGAGTGCCAGCAGTGGTACCCAGAACTTAATCCATATCCTTGAGAGGCCACCATTAACACAGGATAGGAGTCTTCCCTCCTGACAGGCATATGGAAATTACTGATGTGAGTGTCAGCTGTCACCCAGATTTGGGATGCAGCAGCTCCTCCAAGTGCAGAGCCAAATCCTGCAGGGGTGGTGGGATGTCCACTCAGTAAGTTAATCAATCTCTCTGCTCTTGCTGCGTAACACACACAAGTTTTAAGAAAGACAGTTGACTTTTAATGTCTGTCGGTCAGTGAGACTGTCTAACACTGCTAAGGAATTACTCACTTCCTTCTGAAGTGCCTGAGAAAAATAGGAACTCCTGCACCAAAAATGTGCACTCATGAGGCAAAGGCCCCTATTGCATGTAGCTGAAGAGGGACTGGGCTGATTTTCTCAGCAGAGCCCAACCTGTTGCCTGAAGGCACAGACGTTTCTTCGTGGAGCATCCAAGGGCATGGATCAATCAGCCTGTGCAAGAGCAAGATGAACACAACAAAGACAGGATATTCATGCAACAGGCTTAGACAGTATCTGCATTTAGGTGTCCTATGGAGGGTAAGCAATGCTCCTACCCTTCATAGTTCTGGCTCTTTCATCTCTTCATTTGTTTTCCTAGAAACTGTTTTTCTCTAGCGCAACTAAAAGAGTAAAAAATCAACAAAATTTGGAGGAAGAAAAGTTATCATTATTTATTGTTTCAAAATCTTCAGCAAGAGATTGCACTTACTCCCCTAGTTTTGATGTTCCTTTGAAAATGGTGGTTTTCCAAGTTTGATTACATTAACTTTACTTTTAATCCACCCCTCTTGTATTATTACTCTTCCCTTCTTTCTATATTTTTCTCCCACATAAAAGAAAATAAGACAATGAAACAAAAAAAAAATCAAGACTGGCTAAACCAGGATTTACTGTATTGATGTGGCACCACAAAGAAAAAATATCATAACAGCTTTTGGAAACCATGAGGAAATAACATGTAGTTTAAAAGTTTGGGTTTTTCTTTGCCCTGAAATGTTTTGGTTCTCACCCTTATCTCCTAGTGCAATCCCCACTGCCAGAATGCGTCCTGTTCTGAGGGAAATGTCTCTACCCATCCTCCAGCACAAGCAGTGCTTCTCACACCTGCAGCCTGCATGTGCAGGGCATTGCTGTGTCTGACTCCTGTGTGCTCAATCCGGCCCCTCTGGGCTGCAAGGGCAGCTCTGGTGACTCAGAGAGACCTACTGCCCTGAAGTCAGACTTCTCCCTGCTAACTTGTTGCTTGTGCACGACATATACACTTATCCATGAGGCTGGGTTTGCAGGACTCCGCTGCAAAAAATGCTGTGGAGAGAGGTGGAAGCTCATTCTGGGTTTGATTTGTCTTTGTTGCCCCAGAAAATGGACAGGAGCTGCAATTTCTGCATTTCCATCAGGACCCACTCCTGTCTTAAGGTGTCACTCCCTGCGATTAGTGCTCTATTATTTCTCCTCTGTTACAGCAGCAAAGCGAAATTCATCACCTGTGAGCAGCAGGCACCACTCTCTGAATGATAAATGGGTGACACCAGGATTTTACCCCTGCCCCCATCCCAGCTCCCTGCCTTCAGGACTGAGTTAAGGGACCAAAGTGTGCAGGAATTGGTACCATGTGCTCGCGCTGCCTTCCCGGAGATTAGCCCCATATGGGGAGAGAGCTGCGTTCCCCTCCATTTGGGATGGGGGTTGATCTAAATGTGTAGCAGGCATTCTTTGAATATATATGACAGCCCAGGAGATAGACTTCAAACATCACCAAAACTGGCCCCTTCTCATTGATCTTTGAAATATACAGCCTGGCTTATTATGTTGTAAATATACTTTTAAGACCCAGTGTCTTAAAATATGTTCCTACCTGACTGTAGAGCCTGAATTTCCTGACAACTGGTCTTGTTGGCTGTATCATAAATGTACAGTGCATGGCCTCAGGTTAGTTCACCATTAACCCTGTGAATTACCCCACAGATTTAGGGCTGGATACTGCATGGGCTAGAGGACAAGGGCATTAAGATATGCGGCTTCCTGCCAAAAGAAGACACTGAAAGCAGCATCTCAGTAAGATCCACAGACTGATTAATGGTCCCTTGGTCTTGTTTGGGGTTATTTCCACAAGTAAGAAAACACCAACTGTTCTCAGTCCTAAGGACAACACATTTTAGGGAAATCTTTGCTCTTCATGCTTTAGGCATCAGTAGGAAAACCATACGGCTTATCTGCCATCTGTGGTCTCATGTCTTCCTCCAAAGTGCCCACTAATGTCCATATAATCTACCACTGCCCTCTAGTTTGAGTTAGTGTGATATGGGGTCTTGAGTCTAGAGGGTTCCAACTGACAGCCCCTGAGCAATGCATCACTTAATCCTTTTGATGGATTTTCCCAGCCCAATTACCGAAGGCAGACAAAATTGTTGAGAACAGACAGATGACAGATTTTTCTCCCAAATACTTTGAGATATTAGTGTTGTGATGCTGTTTGAAATTTTATTTTTGGTAAGTTACAAAGGATTTTATAAAAGAACATGTTGCAGAAAACTGTCTGCCAGCTTTGGTTTAAACTCAAATAGCAGCAGGCAGTGACAACAGGTCTACAATTAAGATTTTCAAAGACAAATATCATAACATGAAGGAAATCTCTGTGGGATAGCCAACTGCATTGAATAGAGCAACGCCTGCATCTAGTTACAACGAGTTGCAAATGCCATCTAGAATTTTCTTGCATAGAAAGGAGAGATCTCAGGGGGAAATACTCTACAGTAGCAGGGTGAATCCAATCTCTGAATGGATGCAGGGGCTATGTAGGGTGTATATATATAAAAAAAAGGGTAAAAGGGCAAGATAACAGAGCAAGCACAATTGCACAGATCAGAAAGCAAGGCAAGAAGGTAAGCCCAAATTGCTATGTGCTTTAAAATTCCAGTGATGGTGAGAAATTTACTTTTCAGCTGAGATTCCTTGAATTCTGCTGAAATTCTGATGGAATTAACTGCCACAGTCATCAAGACTGGAGGCAGACAGTACAACAAATAGGGGCTACAAATTAATGTGGCTGAGATGGGATCGAACTCTCGACTTCCTGCCATCCTTCACTGAGTAAATATGTAATTCCATTGTCGCATTAACACAGTAATTTTGCATGATGTTTTCTTACCCCCTGGTAGTAAGGGAAAGTCAGAGTAGAAGAAAGCACTGTGCAGCTGTTTTCATTTCTCTTGTACTCTGCTGCCCCTGGGAAATGGGCAAGCTCATGGAGATGGCAGTGCCTGGTGCTCAGACGCACAGACCAGTTCACATGGGCAATACTACACTGATTAAAAAGAGTTCTTTGTTTAAAATACTGAGGTTCTTTCATTCGCCTCAGTATTTGGCAGGTCTTGCAGGTGTTTTCTCCCCAGGGTACCTGGCTCCATGTACCCATCCTGGTTGGCTGTGGACAAGAGCAACATGCTACTCATGGAGTACTGCATTCAGCTCTGGGACCCCCACTCCAGAGGAGGCCGTCAATGATCAAAGGGAAGTAGCACTTCTCCTATGAAGACAGGCTGAGAGAGAGGGGGTTTTTCAGCCTGGAGAAGAAAAGGTTCTGGGGAGACCTTATAACCCCTTCCAGTGCCTAAAGGACATAGAGGAGATGACAAGGTCATCATGGAGTGATAGAACAAGGGGGAATGGCATTAAACTAAGAGAAAGGAGATTTAGATGAGATATTAGGAAAAAAAAATCTTTATTGTGACAGTGGTGGGGCACAGGAACAGGTTTCCCAGAGAAGCTGTGGACCTTTCTGTCCCTGAAAGTGTTCAAGGGCAGGTTGGATGGGGCTTTGAGAAACCAGGTCTAGTTGAAGGTGTATGATAGGAGAACTGAAACGAAATGATCTTTAAGATCCATGACAGCACATTCTGTGATATTGTGCTCAGGGCATGTAACTCCAGGGGAGCCACGGCATGAGGCTGCAATAGGGAAGGACTCTTTCTCAAGGGCTACTTGACCCGTGGCATGGCAATGACTTGCCTCTACCATGAGCAGCAAGGCAAAGAGGAAGGTGGGAACGAGCCTCAGGCTGTGAGATTAGAGAAACCGTGGTATCTTGCCAAGCCATGCTTTCACACTTTTCTGCTTGAAGGTGAAGTTGAGGAAGCGCTTCTTTTGAAATGATACATGAGATTCTGTCTTATCACTTGACTTTCACAGATGGAACATTTTCAGAAGAAAACCAGCAAAAGCCAATGTCTTCAGAATCCAAACCACACAAGCTGGGAAGACAGCAAGTAGAGATGCAACATCATTCTGCGTTTGAGGAAGATTTGCTTGCTACTCAACCATGCATTCCTGTCCTTAACCCAACAACCAACCTAAATCAGCCCCAGGCTCAGCAGCACATTCTGTACACAATCTTTCTTGCAAGAGATAGATCTAAATGTGTCTCTTTCCCCTCCCACTAAAATCCCAGTATATCTCAGCTAAATGTGGTCAGAGGTGATCCTTCAATTGCTGTTTTTCTTGTACATGATTTCCCCAGCCCACTCCCCACAAAAGCTCAGCTCCTTGGGAAGGAAAATGCCAAGTAGGTTAGGAAAAGGCCTTTTCTAGCCTTGTTAGTTGCCAAGAAGAAAAATACATTTTAAAAAGCCATAAAAGTGTAATTTCCCCCTACACACATTCTAATAAATCAAAGATAGCTAAAAGGATTTTCTTCAGTGAAAGAAAAATCATCATTTCTTGCCCTATACAAAGTGTGAAAGTTTTAGTCTGAACAGAAAAATTTTACAGAGAATTATGGTCATGTGAAACCAAAGGGTTAGAAAGAAAAGCTCAATGTAACCCAAGCGCTGGCTTTTGATATTATGAAAGCTATAATGTATGAAACACTACAGATCTATGGGAAATATATTCCTTTACATGAGAGGAATTGTCAGAGCACAATGTCTATGAACCAAGATTGATTACATAGAAACTGTTTTTCCAGTTGACATTTATTTTGCAGATATATTAATGAGGAAACAATTTCTTTTCCCTGCAGTTCAAGCTGAGGTCATTCCCCAAGTCTGTTATCAACCTAGACAGCCCATCTGCATGTATCTAATACATGCATTTGAGAGATGAACTATGGTAGGTATACTTAGGGAACGAGGATTTCATTTCAAACTACCATAATTGATTGAAAAAGTATTTTTTGGGCTCTGGCTTTATCAGTCTTTCTCTAATTTCTGCGCAGCATCGGAAGGACCACTATAGGTCTGCACATGCACTGTTTGTGCCTACTGCAACTCTTTTAATTGTTCTCAAGAATCTCTACTCTCATTAATAAAACAAAGAGATCTCCAGCAGATCTGACTGGTAAGAAGATCATGGACATGAGTACTGGCTCTTCTGCTGCAGAGCCTGGTTTGCAGGCAGCCTGTGCTTGCTGTGTGGAGCTAAGCATCAGGATTTCCATTGGAAACCACACAGAACATGCATAGCATGGGTGACTCCTCTAGACTAGCAGCACATTTAGTTTCAATGAATAAAGCAGCTTTTTTAAGTCTTTACCAGCTGAATTGATCCTAGGTGGTCATTAATGAAACAATATGTGTCAAACCATAGTGGCTGAGTTGTGGGTACAAGTTATATCCAGCCATGCCTATGACAGGAGGTAGATATGGGGGATGTGGGTAACTCTGAGACTGGCCACACATTTAATAACTTTATATCCTAGAAAGTTTACTGAAACTCTCCGTTTTGTCTCCAGTTCCCCTGTCACTCCCAGGCACCTAGTGTAACACCTGAGATTTAAGTGTGCCAGAACCATCAAAATCTTCTTTTTATAGACAGTGAGAAAGGGCATGCAACATGATACAGGGGTGACCTCCCATCTGACACAGAGGGTAGGACTCATCCCACTTATTTTTGGCTGCGTTAGAGCTACTGATCTACACTGGTTCTGATCTACACTGTAGCTGCTGTCTGTTCCTTTCGTAGGCAGTGAAGAGAAACAGATACCTCCAGGCAATGAGGAAAATAATTTCTTCTTCATACAAGAGTGTTCGACAGACAGGGCGAATCTGCATCAAAAGGTGTTCCACAAACAGGAAATATACCAGATGACAAGTGCAAATTAGATGCTGATCTTTCAGGTAGCTGCATCTGGTGGTGAAAAGCCACACATTAGTAGCTACTTGTTCTTACAGCCCCCCTAGAGGGCTGTAGGAATATGTGGCTGGCTTTCGTGGCCAGAGCAGGATTTAGCTTCTGAGCCCTGGATGTGTGCTGTGGTGACCACTGTATGTGAGGCAGCTGTGCAGCAGTAGCTTGCATGAAGCAAGTAACCCAAACATCCAGAGCTGCATTTACGAGACCTCCTTTCCCTACAGGTGAGTTTTCAAATAACCAGGGGGTTTACATCTACCCTGGTCCAGACATACTCTACTCAGCCACTGACTGGGAGAGATAAGGGGTCAGAAAGAAAGGCCCCAGGCGATAAGCTCTGCCATGGTATCTGAGTACTGGCATTTCTTGGCCTGTGACAAGATCCTGCAGACCATCCCAGCAAACACATTCAGTGGTAAGAGTGCACAGTTTGAAGCAGTTGTTATGAGCCCTGACCAGAGCTTTAGGTCTCTGTCACGAGTCCCCAAGGCAGCTGGACAAGTCTGACCATCCAACAGCTGGTGATGGACCTTGCTGATTGGAATTTTGGAGAAAAGAGTTGACCTGGATCTGTCCACAGATGAACATCTGGGTTTCTTAGGAACAGAAGAGAAGGAAAACCCCCAGAATTGCCCTATATACTGGAAAAATGGAAGGAAGGTATATTCTGAGTAGAACTGGCAAAACCTAAGGGATCCAGACAGCATCACTTCTTTTCAAAAACCTGGGGTACGCTCACCAGAAGGCTTCTGCCTGGACACAAGCTGTAGAGAGGACACAGAGTACCCAGCTTCCATCCAGATTGCCCTGCAAGGCGTTTCTCACCATGTCAGTGGGGTCAGAATGAGGAGATCCTAACAGACCTCAGTGTGGCACTGCTCACATCCAAAACTTGCAGAGAGAGGGGAGTGGGTTTGTCATGACATTCCACCCTGCAATACCTTGATTGCAGCCACCGCTTCGGAGGAAGAAGAATGCGGAGCATTCCCTGCTCTCTGTAAAAGAAGAGGCTTGAGGACGTTCAAGCTGCTTATTGCTGCTGCTAGGCTGCATGGATAAGCAGCAGCAACCCTCAGCCCCCAGGGAGGCTGAGCCAGCCCTAAATCCACTTCAAAGCAGAAAAGAACATTATGGCCTGTGCGTGAGGGTCTTAGCTTCTCGCACGGCTCCTCCGCTCCGGTTTTATGGCGCGAAGCACACAGCCCTTACGACAGCCATTCAGCTGCATTTTTCTTGGCGAGCTCATTCCCACCGGACATCATTCATGTGCTCTTTGGAGTGGAAACGAAAGGGAGAGGGAAGTGGCCCCCTTGAAGTTCTGCTCAGCTGGGCTGCTCGTGTTCCTGAAAAACACATCTACCTTTTTATAACTCCCTGAGCTTGCATTTGGGGAGCCTGGCCTGGCTGTTTTCACAGGGGGTGTGTGGAGTGGTGCGTGTTTGATGATAGGAAAGGTGTGTTTGCAGTGTGCAGTCCTTCAGGCACGTGGAGAAATGTGAGGTGGGTGCAGGGGCTGCTTTACAATGTGGATATATGTGCTGGAACACAGAGCTACACAGAAGGAGGGAGATAAATGAAGACAACATGTGAGGAGGAGGGTTATCCCAAAGCCAGATTCAGGTAGCACCCATTCCTGTCCCCACCACCTCCTCCCTCTTCCAGCTGATCCCACCACAAGCAGCTTTTCCTTGCAGCATAGGACTCCACCAGGACTGGACACTCGCAAGGAGGTGGCAGTGCTGGCAGACGGACCGTGCTGGTTCTTCTGCAGCCCTACAGCTCACTTGCCTCTGCAGGTAGGGCAGTACATGATGGCTTTAAAAAATCAGCAACCAGCTGTGACCAGTGATGAGCTATTTGCAGCTGCTTGAAGCCCTTAATGTTCAGTGGGAAGCCTGGCACTGGCTAGTGTGGTCTGTCTGCAGTGAAGCCTTCTGACAGAGAGGATTCATCTCCCTAGTTTCTTGATAAATCCCACTGAGCAAGACAGCAGTGCAGGAGAGTCTGTTCTAGGGGCATGGGATGAGCAGCTCTCTGCTTTTAAGGTATGAGTTGTTTCATAGAATTATTTTTCTTTCCAGCTTGGCAATGTCCATTTAAGGCAGTTTAAATAAAACTTGACCTGACGCTGAAGCTGGGAGCTGATGTCAGAGGGAGATTTAGCTGTTTAGTGGCAGAATGTTTAAAAAACAAGTTGGAATGTCCAATACAATTTTTCTGGTGGAGAAGATTAAATATATCCAGAGGGATTTGATGCCATCCCTGTTTTTCACTTTGACATCCCAAGATCAGGAATTGGCAAGTTGGTTCCACCTGGGTTCTTTCTCTATGACTTTAGTGTAAGTCTGAGCTAAGGGTGTTTCTCTTTGGTTGTGAGATGTGAGTTTGCTCCTGCTTCCCTCAAGGACCACTCCTAAAAGATTCCCAAGCAGCCAGCCAAAGTCTGGCTGACAAGTTCTTGCTTTCCTATGCCACCATAAAATCACCAGTTAATACCTGACTGCCTGAACGTTGGCCAGGAAAATGGGCATGTGCTAATATTTTGCCACATTGTCAAAATGCACATGGATCAGTAACAGGAAAGCCCTCTCCAAATTTGTTTGCATGTGTGGTCTCACCAGCATCCCAGGTCACACACTTGCACAGACATTGCACAAGGACCCGACTTCGTTTGCATGAGTGTCAAATGCCATTTTCATCTCCCTTCATATTTGCATTCTTATTTGCTTGTTGCTTGCCTTCGTCACCTGTACATCCCTCCCCAGGCATACACGGAGGGATTGTAGGACCAGTATTTACATATGAATTTCCAGCTAACGCATTTGTGGACAAGCCTGTGAACAAGTATTTCCCTGGTAAGGTTTATCTGAATAAGTGCGCACATGAGTGTTCTTCTGCCAGCAAATTCCTGGATAAATCCTCATCAGTTCGTATAAGTGCAAGTACTTGCTTTGGGATTTGCCTGCCAATATGTATCTAGAGATACACTTGCCTGAAAATTCATATCCACATGTGGCCCTGCATGCGAATACTGGTTCAAAGAATCTCACCTCACGCTTTCCTTTTTTACCTGCACCTTTTCAGCCTGGATTCTGCCACAATAAGTATTCAGAAGAAAAGCAAGCAATGGGGGAGGTGAATGCATTCAAAGCAAATCATGGCTCTTATTCAGATGAATAGTGGAGAGTCTTTTCTTCTGATACTGTCCTTCCTGCTCTTGTGATATGCATATGACTCTATATGTTTCCATTTGAGGCCCGAGGAACTCTGCTAGTTCCCCCCTGCTGCCCACGAGCCAAAAAGACGATAAGGGAATATAATGAACACAAACAATGGTGGAGACTGAATTTGACTTTTTTTTTTTTTTTTTTCTCCAGGGACAGGCAGGACTCACAGATGTAGGAATATTATTGAATTCCTTTGGATACATTTGATCTCTCAGCCAAAAAAGTATGTGGGACATTTCCGCTTATTTTTAAAACATTCTGCCACAAAACAGTAATTCAATTAACGAAAGCTCCCACTGATGTCAGCCCCGAGCTTCAGCCTGACTGAGCATTTCTCTCTGGTGCGCACACAAAAGCCACCTTAAAGGGGAGCAACCAATCTACATATGTTTGGAAAGGAAAAGCCTTCATGAAATCTTTTATGATTTAAAGTGAAGGCATGTAATGAACAGAGTGTGTTGCTCATTAAATGCACCCATGTGCAAACAGGCCTTCACCAGTTGGGTTGTGGTTGTTCAGCCCAGCTTGAGGTGGATCTGGGGCCATGGAAGGTGTCCATGACTTGTGCTGAGGCACTGCATCATTCTCTCCTCTGAGCAGCCTGCTTCCCTTTGCTTCCTTCCCTCCTGGCAAAGAAAACAGAAGAGCAAATATCACTGTACTGTGAACTCAGTTTCATTTACATGCATTAACTGATGGTTACAAATTCTTCAGGTCAGGGCTGTTCAAAAGACATGTTTTCCCTGGAATAACTCCCTCTTCCCATTCCCACTACCCCCCCCACCCCCAGTCCCAAACAATTACTCTTGCCATATGTTTTGTAAAAAGCACTTTTCACAAAACTAACATCATATGTGAAATAGAACCTGACCGCTCTCTTTTAGTGTGATGTTAAATGTGAGGGTTTAATCTCATAAACCTCAGGAAACTCAGAGGTTGATCTTTCCCCAGAAGCTTTAATTCTGCCCCCTCGTGCATACGCCCTCCAACAGGAGTGCTCGTCAAAAGAGTATACAAAACCACTTTCCAGCGAAACCCTCTGTGTATAATTCTGATGCCTCTCAGGTTGCAGGGAAAAGTGCAATTTAAACACAAATCAAAATCAGACAATTAAGGTTACTTAAAAAGTAATATCACAGACACATTATTGAACATCATTTGGGAATATGCAGTAAGATATGGGGATAAACTGAGATGAAGATGCTGTGGTGGCACTGTGTTTGAAATACCCAGGTAGACGGAAAGAAAGCAAGTCAAGTATGTTTGAAATAACCAGGTAGATGGGAAGAAAGCAAATCAGGCCTCCAGGACACTTACTCAGACGCAACCAGTCTGAGAGCAGTTGAAAGTTGCTTCTGAGTCACAGCTGTTTGGAGGCATACATGAAATGAATCTCGTGCATCTCTGTCCATTGCCAATGAGTGAAAGTATACACGAAAGGAAAAAAAAAAAGTTGATCTGACCTAAAATCTTTTGCTGAGGACAAGAGAGTGTACTAGACACTGACAAGTCTTGTCCTCTCTGAAAGATGTTCCTTGTTGAGGCAGTGCTGGGGTTCGCTGTTTGGATGGTGCGAGGGGAAGCAGATGAAGCTTGTCAGGCTGCACTACTTGTTGTGGCTGAGCTGAATCCCAGCATAAACAATGGATTTCACTCTGGAAATCTGTGTGCACACCCAGAACAACCTCACACAGGCAGAGGAAACCTCCCATGTCTCTGTGGCCACACGCATGATCCCTGCAGTCTCCTGATCTGCCAGCTCCAACCTCCTGCACACACTGCATGATGGTTAGCAAGGCTCAACCCGAGAGGATCAGTGGAAATGTGAAAATGCACAGTCACATGTTCTGGGAACCAGCAGGGGTCATGGAAGAGAGGGCTGGGGCTTAGTGGTGTCCTCTCTACCCGGCAGACTTTTCCTGCAGCCTCACTGGCAAGGGAAGTGTGCTTTCCTGCAGCTATAGGGCAAGGGGAATGGTTTTAAACAAAACAAATTGTTATTCAGTCTAGATTCAGGAAAGAAATTCTTTACAATAAGGGTGGTGGAACACTGGCACAAGTTGCCTAAAGAGGTGGTAGATGTCTTATCCTTGGAAACATTTAAGGCCAGGTTGGACAGGGCTCTGAGAAACCTGATCCAGCTGGAGATACCCCTGCGCACTGCAGGGGTCTTGGGAATAAATGACCTTTAAAGATCCCTTCCAACCCAAAGTATTCTACGTTTCTATTAAATGGGCAGACTGTTCAGCTATAGGGAAGCAGGTTCAACCTTTCAGGACTTTGTGGTGTATAGTGGTAGATTGACAGCCTGGGGGAATTTCAGGGTCTGAATAGACTTTGAGGGGCTTGTAAGGGGTTACACTGGTGCTTTAGAGCTGTGTAAAGTGAGGATGGGAGGACAAGAGCAGGGCTAAAGGGGAGGAACAATTTTGTGTGTCTCATTTGGGCCTTCATCAGCACATCCTTTCCGCAAGATCAGGGCTCAGCTGCCCACCTGCTCTGACATCCCTGTGGCATGCAGGGCTGTGCGAGTGGCAGATCTGGATGCCTTTGTGTCATCTGGATACTGTGCCATCATCATGATGGCACGGGGAGGGACAGCTGGAGAGAAGGCACCTGGAGCCCTTCCCACTCAGTGATCTCCCGGGACCCAAGGATGCTGCTGCAAGTGTCTTGTGGCACACAAGCGTTCTTGTTGCAGCACTTCTCCATTCACACTGTGGGATAGCATGAGGACTGGAGCTGGGAGATGATTCCTGATGTCTTTCCGCTAGACGGCACCCAGCCTTTGGAAAGGAACACTCTCACAGAAGGCACACAGAAAATGCATCCAGGGGCATAAGGATGGAAAAATGTGCTTCTGCTTTCCTTGTGTGAAGGCAACAAATCCACCCAGGCTGGCAGTATCAGTCAGCAGTGCTCTTTGGGTTGCCATGAGTGTTAAGGGTAGGGGGAGGGGACCCCAAAGATTAAAACTTAAATTTTTAAATTTAAAACTTTAAATTTAAAACTTAAATCTGGCAACTGCTGGATTCTTCAGGGCATTTGTGCACAACCTGGGGCAGCATTACCCTGGTTCCCACCCCACAAAGCAGAATG
Organism: Myiozetetes cayanensis; assembly: GCF_022539395.1. Taxonomy (NCBI): domain Eukaryota; kingdom Metazoa; phylum Chordata; class Aves; order Passeriformes; family Tyrannidae; genus Myiozetetes; species Myiozetetes cayanensis. Next base: position 64,367,124 of record NW_026087631.1, read on the forward strand.
ACAGCAGGCTGGCTGGTGAAATACCATCATTTCTCCAGTCTTGCTTGACCCACTGGGTCAGAGCCCCTTACAGGGGGTAAGACAAGAGTCTGTTCCAGCAGTCTCCAGACCCACCGAATCTCTCAGTCCCACTGACCCTCTTGCCACTGCTGGAGCTGGTGAGTCCAGAGCTGTCTGAGCCCAGCCAGCCCAGCAGCTGCACGGGCCAAGCAGCTCAGGTGCAAACACTTGGTGTCTTTTTCTCTGCTCATCCAACCAGTGTGAGATGCAGGATATCCCTCCCAAACTGCACTAGCTCTTTCCAGCCTCCAGCATTGTGTATCTCCAAGCTGGCATGGCAAAGCTGTGTTTCAGAGGCTGGGACAGGTACTCATGCCAAGCAGCTTTGATCAAAGCCCTTGTTCAGTTATCCAAGGCAAGTTAAACAGGTGGACACATTCCTAGGGAAAGGGTCTTTCCTTCTTTCTCTGAGCTCTGCCTACTTCAGCACAACTGGGAGAGATCATTTTGCAGAGGCTGTTTGGGGATGGGGATCCTTTTATTAGGGATGCTGGATGCTTAGATCAGGCCCTGAAGTGTCCTCACAGTCCCCATTACTGCTGTGTTGGGCAATCCAGTGATCCTTGAAAACACTGAGATCTTTGCTCCCAGAGCAGACTTAGATGTGTGGGATGCATGGGCATACTTAACCTGAAAATTCCAGCCCTTGGTATAAACAGCCCAGTCTCTGGACTTCCAGGAGGCTGCCAAGGAGTGCCTGACCATAGCGTGATGTCTCTCCCCACCAAAATTCCTTTCTCCTGGGTAAGACTAAAAGGAGTCACATCTTCGTGTTTAAATGGGCAGAAGACTTTGTGGCATGTTGAGACAAGTCAGGAGAAGTTTTATGGAGCCTTCCAGTGGGGACAAGCAGGTAAAGAGATAAAAAATAAAAGGGAGCACAAAAGTATAGGCTTTTAAGAGTGAGATATTTCTGTGACTGAGCAGAGGCTGAGAGTCCTTGGCTCAAAAAGCAGGAGGAAGCAGTCACATTGCCTGCTTTTCTGAAACCCAATCTCCACAGCTTCATGTCTCCCTGCACTGAGGGCTCCTCTCCTTTTTCCCTTCTTTTTTTTTTCTTTTTTTCCTAAAAAAAAAAAAAGAAAGGAAGGACAGAGCTGGTGCTGTTTTCCCAAAGTGTTTTCCCCAGGGTCCTTGTTGCAGCATCAAATTTCCTTTGAAATGGCTATGTGGGAAACATAGTTTCTTGGGTCACTTCCCAAATGAAAAAAAAAAAAAAAAGACAATAAAAAATGAAATAGGAAAATAAAATTCAACATATGAAGAGCAGAAGCCAAATCACAACAGCTCTCTGTCCCATTTAATACTTGGTCCTAGGGAGGAGGCTGAAAGTGTTGTTGGGAAGAGTGATTTTGCATTACTATGTTCCTGCTTCTAAATGTCTTCCTGGCTCCCTCCCTGGATTAGCCTTTTTGCCCTTTTTCCATTTAAATTCCTCTAAGATCTGGGGCATTGACTACTCACAAGCTGAGTGTAGGAACAGACGGCTGACTGGAAGCAATTCCTGGAGTCTATTCCAGACCACCAAAGCCACCCAGGGAAGAGGACGAGTTTCTCTTTAAACACTTATTTGTCATTTGGGGAAAGACAAAGCTGATTATTATGGGTACAAGGACTCATATTTCTGTCTTGCCATCTTGCCTCTGCTCCTAACCAGCCCTTCGTTGTCGACCAAAGTCTCTGCATCGACCCACACCAGGAGAACACACACATCTCTACTCAGCCCTGTATCCCTGTGTCCTACCCAGCTGCATGCACCCTGACTCCTCAGCAGCTGTGCTTGAAGGTGCAGCGACCTTATGAAAGCTGCAGCCTGAGATCTCCACGAAGACATCAGCTGTCTATTAGCATTTCCCGAACTTTTCCTAGTGCCTGCTGACATGTGAGAAGCTTTCTGCCACCTGGCCCTCTTGGCAAGCAACAGGCAGTATCTGTCCTGCTTTGATCTGCTGCACTCTGTGTTTGACCAGGAATGGACTGACCTGCCTCAGTTTGTTTCTGCCAAAGCTGATAGAATAAAGAAAAGGATTAAGTTGGCTGTGGTCAGCACTCCAGACCTGCACATACCCCTGCCTGAACTCTGCAAAGTCTGCAAAATCGAGGGCAAATAAAGTTTTTTCCTGTCCACATTATCCTTACTTTCTTCACACAGAACCTTTATTTATATGACTGCTGGTGGATAGGATGGGAAGGAACCAAGAAAGGCACCAGATGGACTACCCAGGACAGTTTTTGTTGGGTTTTGGTTATATCACATTTGAAAAATCCATCTTTTTACTGGTTGCCCAGTGCAAAGGAATTGTGCAAAACACCCAACCTTAGTGAGACCTGAAAGTTGATACCTCTGCTAAACCAGCTTTTCCCATCCACACAAAAAATCAGCTCTGCTTGCTGTGCCTTATTGTTTCTTTAGAGTGACTTTGTCACATCTGGGAACCTCATGATTACTCTAAAGCTTCATTTTCTGGTCCAGCAGAGTCAGAGCCCCTCCTGACCTTGCTGGTGGTTGTGTTGGTGTGAGTTCCCTGAGTCCTGATTGCAGCTCACCTTGAGAACACACAGTTTAATCAACATGACACATTCCCCTGCCGTTGCTTGCAGTCCCTCATCTATGCATTTTGCAGAAATCTTGTCAGTATTTTGTCCAAATTGGTAATTTTTTTTGTACACACTGTTGATGTCCTGGAAGTAATGTGGTCACACAAGCCCTAGTGCCCAGCAAGCCCTAGTAGACCTCTCCCCCAGACCTCTGAAAAATACCTGGACAAAATCTGTCTGGTACTGTAATTCAGCCTCAACATTTTGACGTCTAAAATTTTGAAGGTAGCATCTCAGCTGAAATAATTTACTGCTTCTCCAGACTAGATTTCAAGCCCCCCCATTTTTAAGGAATACCTTAAAAAAAGCCTAACAAAGAATTTCATTCACTCGTATATCTCCCTCTATGCCTCCGTTGTGTTTGTTAAAAAGGATGGGTCTTTATGCCTTGTTGTTGACTGCATCAAACTGTGAAAAATAAATAATGATCAAAACCAAATGTCATCTGTCTTTAATCAATGAACTGTTGAAAAGGACACAGAGTGCCAGGATGTTTATGGAGTTGGGCTTAAATAGAGCTTGCAGCTTGGTGTGTGTTTATGAAGGTGTTGACTAGAAGGTTTTAGGCTATGCAGGACACATTTGAGTATTTACAATGCTGCTCAGCCTGTTCCTGTTGATGCCTCGCATCCGTAATGTCTGCGTGGATGCATCAAGCTCATTCCTGGCTGGCTGCATGGACAGTGCTGGTCCTCTCTAGCTGATGTTTGAGAAAACAGACTGTACTTAAAACATTAAAAGTTCACTAAAGTACAACTCCTCAGATACATCATCTCCTCAGAGGGAATAATTGTAAAACTGAAGTGTTTCTGCCATTGCTGGATGGGCTCCAAAGAAAGTTTGGGAGCTTCACAGCACCTTTGGGTTCACCAGTTTTTACAGATACTTTACTGAGAACTTTTGCAAGAGTGGTGTTCCTGTTCATCCTTGTGGGGAAAAGCAGTGAATTCATAGACACAAGAAACCCAGCTGGCTGAACAGCTAAAAATACATTTGGCTTGGCATCTTTCCTTGTGCACCAAGACTTTGCATAAACCTTCATTCTTCAGAGGAATGCATGCAGCTAAGAAATCAGAGCTGCTCTTTTGTGTCACTGTGGGCCCCAAAATGAAATCCATCTCTGTATGTAACATTCTTGGAAGCTCACAGGAATAAAATTATGAGATCAACAACAAGAAAGTTACTGGCTATCAAAGTACCTTCTATCCACGGAATTGTCGTATGGGGGAACACAAGTTTTAGATCATTTTTTCAGAGACCATAAGAAACCTGCATGCCCATGCTCCATGAAGGCCACGAATCAATGCAAAATCCTTTAATTCTTGTTATTCACCAGTTGCAACTTCCTTCTGACATCTTGTCTGGTCTCTGAAAATGGCAAGCCCAATCGATAAACCATCCTACAACAGTGAGTACCCTGACCCTGAGAGCAGTATCAAAGAATGTGCCATTACTTTTCCACTCTGTCATTTTGTCAATGTCAGCTTGAATAATGACTGCTATCTTGCATCAAATGCAGTCTACCCTGAAGTTCATTCACCATTAAGATTGTGTCTGTGAGGAGAGTGCAAGCTCAGCTATGAAATCCCAGTCCAAGAAGGACATTTGTTTTGTTGGTGGTGCAGTACTGCACCCAGCTATACATCAGCTCTTATGACACATTCTCATCTGAAGAGCTGCCATGCCAAACTCTTAGGTATCCTCAGCCCATTCCCACACCTGTTTTAATCATGGTCAGGCATTTCCATTGGATTTGATTAAAAATATAAGGATGGGTGCACTCAGACAAAAAGTCCATTATAAGAGTGTCCTATATCTGACAGTGGCCGGCAGTAGATGCCTACATGGAGAGTGTAAGAACATGGCAGCGATTTAGTGATATTTCCCCTGAGTACTCTGCTGGGCTCCAGCAATTTCCATCACACAGACATCCTGAGGCAGGTGAGGATGTTGTGCTTGATAGCGGTAGCTCACTCCTCCATGAATTTGTCCAGTCATCTTTTAAACCCACATAATCTCTTTTTGTCCACAGCCCCTTGCTGTAAAGTAAAGAGCTCAGAAGCTTAGTTATATGTTGTGAGAGGAATTGCTCCCTTCAGTTTGCTCTGAGCAGGTAAAGGTCTTTGAATCTTCAGTGTGATTGACACGAGCTGGGTGCTATGGCTGGAACAAAATGGTTTCCGGAACAAAAATGTTCCACCTGTGTGAAAAGCTTGATCACTCGGGAATGAGTGCATTTGTGCTCCCATCGTTTATTTTCAAATGTCACAAGGTCAATGTTCTGCATTATAACTAGTGATGGAACTCAATTTGACGTGTTATTGTGAGAAGTATTTAAAATGTTGAAGCGGGATAGGCATATCGTACCTGCCTATCACTTCAAAATGAAAAGCCAGTTTGAATAAATTAACCATGACTTGAACCATCCATTTCAGACTCAATGACTAGGGCTGAGCTGACTGGGTTTTATTCCTCCCATGTACAGAACTTTGTCTGTAATGATTCTAAAACTGTGTCTGTCAGCCACAACCTGCTTTACGACAGTTATTTCACTTACAATTTCATCTCACTTTGCCAAAGGTTTCTCATACTCCTTCAGCTTGAACCCTGATAAAGAATTTTTTGACATCCTTACAGGCTGAACAGACACACGGAGATTGCAAACAAGCCAAACTGACTATCATTATTGAATAGTCCTCAGACACGCAACTGGGGTAAAGTCATATTAGCTGTAAGAAGCTGGAATTCCTAGCAAATCTCATAGGAGCCAGAATTATCAACACCTAGGGTCATTCTGAATCATTCAACAGATTGAGTCAATCAACCTTCAAGCAGGACTTAGAGTAACAAAATCTATCTTGCCTTCCACATATTGCTACAGTAAAAGAGCTTTTCCCTCCAGCTACTTAAGCTCTCTCCTCTCCTTGCAATGATATTCAAACTAGTGGAGTTTCTGGTCAGACAGATCTGGGTTCCAAATGAATCTTATGAAATGGATGTGTTCAGTCAAGAGCAAATCTTACATATCAGCAGAACTGTCCTGAGAACTGTGACCCTGATAGAGTGTTTTAGACTTGAGCCTTACTGTAATCCTGAAGGTGATTTTGAGAAAGGTGGTGTAGGGGGAAAAAAAAAAAAAAAAAAGAAAAAGAGGATTTGTGTGTTCAATTACCTTAGGTGGACAACTTTCCTTCTCCTGACCAGTCATATCCATCTACATCCATCTCTGCAAAGTGTGAAAACCTTTGGAAGGTACAGCAAAGGGCCTGCCCGGGTGTATCAGATATCCAAGGGGTTTAGTTCCTTGGACTCTTGTTCACGACACCCAGTAAAAAAAACTTCCTTAAGATGTGTGCTGTGACTTAAAAAATAATTTCCCAAAGCTGAGGGAAAGCATGAACTTAAATGAGCAGGGGAAAAATGTGTATACTTACACACATATATACATATAAATTTGTATATACACACACATATATATAGTATGAATATATATATGAATATATAATATTCATATGAATATATGAATATATATAGTATGAATATATGTATGTATATCTATAAGGACAGTTTTAAAGGGGTTTATAAAGGCCTAAACCCTAAGATTTCATAAGAAAAGGATCAGACCAATTTTGGTCAAACAGACATTTTTAGTTCAGCGTTGACATGAAGGTAGCAATTAGACCTAGAATAGAAAAGTGGAGCAAGGACATGAAGCAGAAATGCAAAACAGTATAAATTTTAAGATAGGAAGTACAGAAAATGGAAAGGAAAAGATAAAGATGGCAAGGAAAGATCCAAATTATTGAACAGGAAGGAGTTTTCTAGGCCAATTAGGAAAAATAGAAATGTCAGCAATGTCATGGGCCAACCATGTGGAGACAGAAAAAAATGTGAATAATGATTTAGAGACAGTAGAAATGTTCAATAAATATGTTTGCTCTGAGTTTGGAAAGAAAGAAGAGGATGTGTTTATATCACACAGGGATGTCGAAATACTTTCCACTCTACTAGCAACCAAGAAGGAAGTTAAGCAACTTCTTCTAGGGATAAACACATTTTATACGAACAGGATCTGCAAACTTGCAGCCAAGAGTCTTCCTAGAACTGGCTGAGGAAATTTCTGACCCCTTGACATCAGTCTTGGATAACTCTTGGAGTACTAGGGAAATTCCAGAGGAGTCGGATAGCTCTCATTATGTGCCAGTATTAGAAAAGAGAAAGTTGTCTGACCCCAGCAGCTCTGGAGTGGCAAGTCTGACATAATCTCATCACAATAATGGAAAACCTAATACAGGAGTCAATCAATACAGAATTAATGCATGGGAACATAATTAGGGCCAGTTAACACAGACTAATAGAAAACAGGACTTGTCAAACACTCTTTGACAAGATAAAAATTTTGGATGATAAAGGTGACAACACGTATATAATATATTTAGACTTTTATAAATCTTCAACTTTGCAGCTCATGACAATTCGATTAAAAAATTGGTGGGATGCAATGTCCATGAAGCAGTCATTGACTAGATTAGGAACTGCTGAGCAATCTGCTAAAAAGTATCTGTTTATGAGGCATCAAGGGCACATGGGGGTGTTTCCAAGAAGGCAAGGTCTGTAGGAGTTCGTAGGAAGCCTGGTGTGGCTGTGTATAGTCATCCAGAATCTGGGAGAAAAACCAAAATTGGTGGTAACGAAGTTATTGGCTGACACGAAGATGGTCAGTGCTTACAAGGACAGGACACACATTCAGAGCTGGAGAGAGTGTCTCCCACAGGAAGAGGGGAAATAGAATATCTTGGTGCTGCGTCTGTAAAGCAGGGGAGTGGGAGAAAACTGAGAATCTGTAAAGGACAAGCAATTTCCTCTTTTGAGGTTAGGTTTATTTTGTGATATTTGGGTAGACAAACTAGATGAAGGATATAATGAGTAGAAGCAAGAATAGGAGTGGGGAAGTTGAAAGTGAAACGGTCAGTGAAAGTGCACCTGAAATGCTGCACACAAAAATCACCCCAGGGTAGAAGAGAGCAAATGTCCCTTTCTTGTGAGCCTAGTGCCAGGCACAGAAGGTGAGCACTTTATGGCTCCTTTGGCACATGGCTAGATGACTTTCTCTCCAAGGGTGAGTGAAGCAGGAGCACAAGTTTTCTGAATTTCTCTCTCTGGTATGAGGACATAAATTCTGTTTGCTTCCCTTATTACTTACTGAAGCAAGTGGCCTGAGTCTCGCCCTCAGCCTCCTCAAATTACTGAAAACAAGATCAAGAAGCCTGTTGCTGCAGCACGTACACTTCTTAGAGAGGATAATACAGCTATTGGTAAAGATTTTGAAGAGCTGTTCAATACAAAAAAGACATGGCAGGACTGTGTCAAGAACCTGAAGTCAAATTCAAGTTTGTAAATAAATCCTAATTTCTAATTCTAAATATGATTGAGAAAACAATGAAGAGAAATGTTTAACCTTCTGTCTTCTGATGTCCTCAGTCACATGATACTGCCCCAGGAAAGTTATTTTAACCAAGCGTAAGTTATTAACATTAACTCAGAACAAATATATAAAATTTCACAGTTCTTGATGGAGAACCCCTTAAACACTGTGCGTTTCTAAGTCTGTCTGGGAGAACATTCCTAGACTCTTATGATGGGAATCCACTCAGTCCTTCTCTTTCAGTGTCAATTTTTTAGCTGTCTGCATTTTTCAGGAACAGTGAATGAGGCTCCCATCCATGCAGGTGAACAAGGGAAAAGGAAAGAAGAAAGACAAAAGGTAGGACCAGTGGTACAAGAGGAAAAATGGCTCAAAGGATGGCTTTTAGGTTTCCAAATAAAAAGATCAGATAAAAGAAAGTGCAGAACTGTCAGTGTCCTTTAAATTGTCTGTATTCAGTTGGTACAAGTGATACATGGTGTGGTATGAGATGCAATTTACCAGGTGGCTCAGCTCTCCAAGTAAGGACTGTATCTTTCTCTTCCAAAATTGATGCCAAATAAGTAAATTTGAGATGCTTAGGGTATAGGAAAGTACTTACAATCTCACTGCTTCCCTTGAGCATTTTTTTTGAGCTCTGAGTGCTAGTGATGTTTGCAGCTGTTGTTTTGTAACCTGTGTGAAAGTCACTGGTGACTCTTGTTTTGGTCCTAGGGAGTTATTTGTCGGCATACCACCCACGATGATCTACACTCAGAGTACACAAAATGCAGTTTTTGTTGATCATACCAAGCCAGAATGTATGAAGTTGAACATCCTTGAACTGTCCTTCCAGCTCTTCACATGGAGATTAAGAGATGCGGGTAAAAAATACCTAGTGTAGATGTCAGTAAGCTGAATCCAGGTAAGTGCATGCAGCCATGGCATGGTAATTTGGCCCCCTAGGAATTAGCCCACCATTTGGTTGCCTACCCAGGGAACAGTAGTGTCCCCTAAGGTATTTCAAGATACCGTGGTCATCTACACAGGGCTTCCAGATGCAGTGCAGGGCCCATAAGCTACCTTACTTTCTGAGCCAGCAGGAAGCCCAAAGGGAATCCATAGGTCCCAAATGGGTCTAAACTTCTTGTATAAACTGAGCCACTGCCAATACTGTTACAGTAACTGGGGTACAGTGGGATTTGAATCCCACAATGAATGTTCATGCACCCAGCTCACACACAGACACCCACACAGCAGACAGTAATGTTTAAACAACCAAGCAGAGAATGATTCAGCTGACCAAAGGTCAGTGTCTAAGTCAGGGTAGGATAAATAGTTCTCTGGACTCCCACAGGAGCCTGGGTACCGAATTCCTCTGTACATCAGAGACTTAAGTGTCTCAAGTTGGAATTTTACTTATCCCTTATGTTGCCCTTGGCTTATAGCCTCCATGGATAGCACACTTAATGGACTTCCCATTATTCCTAGAATCACAGAATCATTTAGGTTGGAAAAGGCCTATAAGGTCATTGAGTGCAACCATTAGCCTAGCACTGCCAACTCCACCACTAAACCATCTCCACAAATACCACATTTCCACATCTTTTAAAAACCTCCAGGAATGGTGACTCTACCACTACCCTGGGCAGCCTGTTCCAGTGCTTGACACCCCTTTTGGTGAAGACATTTTTCCTATATCCAACCTAACCCTCACTTGGTGCAAATTGAGGTCATGTCCTCTTGTTCTATCGCTTGTTACCTGAGAGAAGGGATCAACCCTCACCTGGCTACAACTTCCTTCCAGATAGTTGTAGAGAGCAGCAAGGTTCCCCTAAAGCCTCCTTTTCTTCAGGCTGAATGCACTCAGCCACACCTCATAGGACCTGTGCTCTTGATCCTTCACCTCCCTTGTTGCTGCCTTCTTCACTTGAGTGTGCAAGCTACTGACCACACCAGTGACCACTCTAGTGATCTTAAAGGCCTTCTGAAGGCAAGCATTTTAGGGTTGTCCAGGGAAGCCTCTCTCCTGCCTGCACCTTTGCAAGCCCACCACTAGGCTTGTGGATGCACAGGTCAGGGTTCTGGGTATTCACGGTGCTGCTTGGTCACTGGGTCATTGTGTCCTTTCATTACTGGGAAGAAAAAGGTCTCCAGGGAATCTGGAAGGCTGGAGTCAATGCACCAGTTTGTTGCACACAACAGGAATGAGAGAGAGCAAACAGCTGCCAGAGTACACCCGTGACACTTTCCTGGGTAATCTTGGGAAGGGAGGCACTAAATACCATTCATACCTTAAAAAAGAAAAGAGTGGCAGCAGTGCCTGAAGGAGGAGCAGCAACAAATAGATATTCATCCCTTCCCAACACAGGTCATAAGTACTTTATTTACCTCTGGTGCATAGGCACAGGAGCCAGAGATGTACCTCACCTCTTCAGGCTGGGAGTGAGCATTTTAAATGCATATGAACAGCATGCTGACTTCATTAAAGAATTCGATTAACACTAGAAAGGACCCACTCCAGCAGCTGCATTTATCACTAGGGCTATGGCATATTTAGAGAGAGTGATTTGGTAGGCCCTTAGCATAATCAGAATAGATGAACCTACCTCAGAAAAGAAAAAAAAAATATGTAGCTTTTAATAGACCCATAAGTGCACTATGAATATTTATTGTGTCCATCCTTTCAGTGAGGGAGGGAGCAGGAGTGGGACAATGTGGTAGGCAGGATCACTCAGCAATGCCTGTTGTTGTCCACAGGGTAATTGCTGTTGATGTTGGCAGGTGGGGCTGGCACAGCAGACTCTCCATCAGCTCTGCAGAGTGTTCCCAAGATGGTAACACATGCTACTTACTGCTAGAAAACCCACTGTGATCGCTGCCCTCAGAGAGGCAGTCAGCTCCAGCACATGATCCAGATGCCAAGGAACTGTGGATCTGGAGGTGTTTCCTCAAGATCATGACGAGATGAAGCACAGCCCTGGTGTGGTCACCTCGGCAAGGAGACTGCTGGTGGATGACATTACTGCAGTCACAGGCCTCTCTGCAGGGCTCAGCACCCTGGGCCCAGCTCTCATAACATCTGGGTCAGGCCAAAGGCCCCATGTCCCACTCCCAGAGGTGGCCAACAGCAGACAACTGGAGAAGATTAGAAGAATAAGGCAATCCTACTGTCCCAGTCATCAGCAATTTGAGAACCAAGGACATCCTGAGCCAGTGATGATATATTGTAGGCTAATGATTCTCCACAGAACCATTCTTTCACAAATTTTCTCCTTCCTTCTGTTTCATACCCATTTTTCATCTCTCCCTAGACTCACCACCACTCTGCAAAGCAATAAGCAGTTTTCCTTTTTTTTTTTTAGCTTTCAAATTAATGGTCCTAAAAATAAGTGATTACTGAAAGGAGGTTGAAAGAAGGAGAGAAGGGGGAAAGAGAGTTAGAGGCAAGAGGTTGCCCTCTGGGAACCAGAGAATTCAGTGCAGATGATCTGAGGACCAGTTTAACAGCCAAGACATTAGTGTGTACATCTGTGTGTGAAGTTGTGAGTTTACTGGAAACTAGGACAGTGGTGGTTTAGCTAGAAAATCCCTAATAAAGGAAGAATAACTGGGACCGTATTTCCAAAAAGAGTATTTTTTAACAATGTCCTTAGGGAAGGGAGGGATGGAAGAGTACTTCACTTGGAAAACACAAAAAAAAAAAAGCCCTGCATGGAAATTTTCATTAATCTCTGTAGACTGTTAGGTCAAATTAGGATAAGAAATCTGATCCCTAAAGTGTGAAACAGAGGGATTGTAGCCTATTCCAAGGGCAAATCTCAGTACAGATTAAATGTTGAAGCTTTCTGCCAAAGGTTTCTGCATGTACATGTCACTGTAACAAATACTACTTTTTATTGATCTCTCTGCCTGTAGAGAGAGGCAAATGCGTAGATGTAAGCAAAGATACTTTTTTAAAATTTATTTGCATCACTAAAGATGTCAGTTTCTGTAATTCTCCCTGCCTCATTCTCTTATATACATGACCTTTAATAAGCAGGACTTATGGTTTGACAGCAAAGACTATTGAAAAATGAGAGGAAATCCTGGCTGGATTAAATTTTCAGTCCATTCTATTTCCATCCTCTGCTTACACTCAAGCAGTACGTGGATCTTAAACTAAAGATGGCAATTTGGGAGGCAATTTTCTTGAATTGCAGGTACAGCAGGATTCAGGGGAAAGTAATGACAGGATCAGGCAGTTAGACATGGTATAAACATTTAAGCCACCAGTTACATTTAATGGATTTTCATTCATTCACTCTCTTCTCTTCTCTTCTCTCTTTTTTTTTGGTTTTTTTTTTGTTTTTTTTTTTTTTTTTATGTATTCATGAATGAGGGGAACAAAAAAAACCCAACAACAACAACAACCAACCAACCAAACCAAACCAAAACAAAACAAAACCAAAACCCAGGGCAACACCTTACTGATAAAAGGCTTAGCTGGCTTTGCAGTTCTCAATGTAGTTTGTTTGTTCCCATTGAAAGAAACATCACTTTGAAAGTTCTTCTTGTGGATGGGAAAGAGCTCCCAGAATTGCTGTAACAAGGTCACCCCATGTCTCGTGGAGGAGATGCACCCTTGAGGGTAAGTGATGCACCAGGATGTGACATTACTGCAGCTCTTCTGGCCTGGCTGGAGACTGCTAATCAGTACGTTCTCATGCTTCACACTTCAAAAGAAAACAGTCTAGACGTCACCTCTTTGTATTTCAGAACCATTATGTGGCTTCTGGATTCTCCTGCTGAGGATGTATTGTGAAAATGAGTCTTGCAATAAACAGTGAGTGTGCATTCCTTGAAAAATCACACCTTTGACTTCTCATCGAGGTATCTCAGACCTCTTTCCCGGAGCAGTAAGTCAAATGTTTCAAAATGCCCACTGGATACTGGAGTTTCACTCCTTACCTGAGTTTGCTGACTGACTGCCAGCTTGCCATACAGTCCCAAAGCCTACTGAGGCCATGGGTAACCTCACCATGCAGGAATCCAGGGACAGAGAAGAGCAGTGCCCCTCTGTCTGCTGGAAAGGATGGGTACATGCCGGACAGAATGCCAAGCTTGCCCTGAACATGCTGGTTAACAGGGAATAAAGTTCAACAGCACACAGAGCAGTTCCACATGCTTGGGAGCTGGCAGTGCGCCTCTTGAGTAGTTTCCATCTGTCAAGCTCTTGTCCTGTACTGGGAGGAGAAAAGCACCCACGTGCCACAGATTCTACTCAAGAATCCTTACAGGACATTTCCCCGCTCACCTCTACCAGTCATTTCTGCAAACCTCAACTGCTGTGAACATGACCTGAATTTGAAACAGATGCAATGGTCGAGAAACTGGGATTTCCAGATTGGAGGAACACTGTGTCCAAGGTGTGCGCAGTATTTCAGGAGACAGATGGACCTTTGGCAGCTGTCCAGAGACGAGCAGTGAAAACAATGTAAAAAAGATCAAAGACACACAGATTTTTCTGTTCCTGAAAAGAGAAGCCCAAGACATGAGCACAGCTTTTAAATGTTTAAAAAGCTGCTTCAAATCAGAAAGGAATTTGCCATCGACACTGGGAATGGGACAAGAAGTTCTGGTCTAGGAGGGAGGTTTAGATTAGGTATTAGGAAACCTCTAAGACTGGGAATAATGAAATGCAAAGATAATCTGTGTGGGGAAGAGGTGAAGTCTTCATTTCTTGAGGCATCTGCAAGGAGGTTAAATGCACACCTGTCTAAGATGGAGACAATCTTGCCTTGTAGCAGGAATGAACACAATCCTGCCTTGTAGCAGGAATGAACACTTCCTTGTTCACTTCTAACTCTATCCCTTCTTACTATTTGACTTCTGCAGTAAACAGAAAAAGGGTGCCTTTCTAAAATAAATGCCTTTAGCCATAGGAGTGTTATTACTGGCAGTCCTGTCCCTCAGATGATTTTGTCACAGTAGATACTTTTGTGCACGGGACTGTCTCCTTCCATCAGGAAGTACCTGAGCCAACCTGGCCGGAGGGTCAGACTCGGAGTAGAGATCATAGCATGGCTTAGTTCATTGTCAGTGACTCCTGGAAGCTTCTGGACATGTAATGCTTGTAGTCACCTGGTTCCAATCTGGCATGAGGCCCTAACAGTCTGTGGTGGTATTTTCATGAGCAACTAGTGCAAGCAGAATCAGGTCTGTATTTTGTTAGGGAGGACTGTTAATTAGCTCAAAGCTGGGACATTACAGACACAAGCCTGACTGAGCTGTCTTCCTCCACTGCACACGGTAGGGATAGAAATCTTTTCTATTCAAGTCTGGAGATGAGCCCAAGGGGTGTGCTGAGTGATGCTGCTGGACAGGTAACGGAGCCTCCAGCCGGGCCCCAACCACCCTGGTTTGCATCCTGTGCAACAGGCAGTCACTGTCCCTGCAGCTGGCACAGAGAAGAGCAACACAGAGCCCTTTCAGTGACCAGCAAACTTCTGTTATTTTCAGGGCTAGCAAACTGCTGGGCATGGACAGGCTTTATTCCGTGTTCCTCCTTCAGGTACAGAGCAGCAGTGGTTGGAAATCAGAGGGAGATGGGAGGGGTCATGAACAGCCCACAGGGAATCATACACAGTGCAGGGAAAGGGAGGTTGATTCGCTTGAGTGCACAGAGCATTACATATGCAAACACTAATTTTCTGGGTCAGTGGGCACACACGGCAGGATGCCTGTACACCCCAGGAATACACATAAACACACACACACACTCACCCCAAGCATACAGAAACAGCTATTACACTTGTATACACAGAGCCAATGCCTGTGAACTGACCAAGAACGTGCAAGTCACATTCATTAGCACAGTTGTTATATTTTCAGGCAGAATGTAGCTGCACGCACACACACACACATACACAGACACAGACAGACTCTCATAACCTGTATAAGCACATTCAATACATTGAAGACTTACCATAAATACACCACAGCATTATGCCTATGAGTACATGCAAGTAAACAAAAATATACACTGTAACCATGCATATCCAATAGATGCACAAACCACACTCTCTTTCCCTGGTTCAGGAAACGCAGCCCTGGTGCAGAGCATGTTATTCATTTGCAGACACCTCCATCATGTACCCAAAGTCATTTTCCACTCTCCTGCACCTGCTGGTTGTCTCTGAAATACCCTCACATGCCATCAGCACAGATGAACATCTGCACTGCCAGGCATAGGGAGCTCCAGCAGCATGCCCCTGCTAGGGTCGTGTCTTTCCTGAAGCATTAGTAGCTTTCAGAAAATCCTAATATGTCATTCATATGAAAGTTGCAGTTGAAGAGTCAGGAAATTCTCAGGTGAATGCTGCATGGGACAGCTTGAACTCTGTCCACATACAAGTCCAATGGGAGAGGGAGAGCAGGAAGGAGTTAGCCAAAGCTCCAACATTGCTGAGCAATTTGATTCCCTCCTGGGTCTCCTCAACTCAGCTGGAAAGTTTTCTGTATTGACATGAGCACCATTTATTTTGGCTGCACAGTGCTGTCTCCCACAGCCCCGTGGATCCAGCTGTGTCAGGAGAGGGACTGCACATACAGCCCCCTGTTCCCACTGGGTACCAATGTCATGGGCTCTCCTGACCGTGATGGGAGGGGATAGTCCAATGGATAGGGTCAGTCTGCCTCAGGGGTGTACTGTGGAGAGGGTGATTGGTGCAAAGTTGGATTTTATCCTTGCTCAAGCAAGTCCTGCTTTATTAGCTGCACAACATCCAGCCTGCATGAGGCAAAGCCGAACAGCAATTTGCCCCTGCAGCTCCCCTTGGTTCCAATCAGACCATTTACCTGGCAGAACAAGCCTGCATTTAAGTGCCTCACTTCAGAAACCCCTGCTTGCAATGCTCTGCTGAAGCACTTCCATCACAGAAATCCCTTCAACCTGCAGTCTCAGCAGTGAGGCCGAGGGCTAAATGAGTCACAAAGGCTCGATTTCCCTGCTGCACTCCTGGGGAATAACATTTGCTTATCGACCCCAGCCTGGGGCTTTTCAAGGATTAGCCACTAATGCAGCCAGGATGGGGATGGGATGCAGAACTGGTGTAAGCCAACCTGCTCCCTTCCTCTCAGAACAGTTTGCTTTATGCTTTGACCATGGTATTTGCTTGGTTTGGTTGGTTGTTGCTTTTTTTTTTTTTTACTTTTGCTCATTACAGCCCCATACAAGCCCCAGGCACTGGTACTTCTGTTTCAATTGGGAGCACCCAGTCCAGGTGGGTTCACCTTTGCTGCTGTGACTTCTGCAGAGCAAGAGACTGTGGTTCCTTGGGGTTAGTTGTCAGTCTGGCTTCGTTCCCTGGTACTAAAGTCAATCACAAACATATAGGAGAAATAAACCTGTCAAGACAGGAGAAAACCAACAAAAAAAATCAGTGTTGAAAGGGAAAAAAAGCTGAATGGCACAACATTAATTCCCACTTTTTCACTTGATGTCACAAGATACAGGAAGCTGTACGAAAAATAATCAAAGAATAATTTTTTGAAAGGTTGTTATTTGGCAGACATGTCTCCTTTGCAAAATATCCCCTACTCTGGGATGTCACTTAGGTCTGACATGCAGACCCAGAGGTTGATCAGCTATGCTATTAATTACTGTCCTGGGGAGTGGAGATGTGGAGCTTTGCTCCAGAGGGAGGATACTAAAGCAAGAATAAAATTCCCCACTCTATCTGGATTTGGATGAACATGCCAGTACACACTAATCCTCTAAAGACTCAGACATGCTACAGAAGCTCTCCTACCTGACCCCATCACATGGTGTGTGATGCAGCGGCTGCGTGTCCCTGAGAGAAGACATCAGGCACAACACAAGTGTTACACATGTACCCCAAAAGCATGCACTGAGGGGGTCTCAGTCATAAGCATCACTAGATCCCGCCTCAGTTCTCTGAGATTAAAGGTTTCTTAGTCTGGCAGCAAGCCATGCACAGTATCTGTCCTAAGCCACAATTCATAGAATCATTATGGTTGGAAACCGCCTTCAAGGTCAAGCCTAACCTTTGTCCAAATACCACCATTCCCACAAAACCATAACACAAACTGCCACATCTGCTTCTTTCTCATACACTTTGAGGGATGGTGACATCAACACTTCCCTGAGCAGCCTGCTTCAATGCTTAACAACTCTTTCAGTGAGGAAATTTTTTCTAATACCCGACACTACAGCTGACAGCACCCATACTACTGGGACATCCTACTGTCCCCCATCATGCAGTAGCTTTCCTGCAGCAGATCTGTGCCAACTGCAGGTGATACAGTGCATTCTTCTTTCGGAGAGGCAGTAGAGACCTTGAATGACCTTGTATAGGCTGACCTTCCAGGTGAGTCCTGAAAATCAAGTGCTAAGTATGGGCTGTGAACTTCTGCCCCTGTGGATGTGTTGATGTGGGGAGTGACCTCCAGCCAGCACCAGCCTGTGGGAAACTCCTGCTACATATATTCAATCTGAGGAGCAATGCTGTACTCTGCCTGTGAAACTTCCTTTGTAACAAAACCATTGTTATTCTGGTCTGAGCTGAAATATTGCTTGGGGTCAGCACCGCCTAAGGCTGGCCTGCCTGTGAGCTCTTATTTTGCAGACATTCAGTCCCTGCGTGAATCAGAGAAACATTAGCAAACAGAGTCTCTGTTCCCTCCCCTTTCTCCATGCCTTGGTACCTTTGCAGGACAACCATTAAGCTACTGGAGATGAGCCAGGGATTCAGAGCCAAATCAAAGCCAACAGCCCCAGACTGAAGGTTTACCGTCTTCCAGTGTAATAGGCTCCCTGCAGGCAAGTTCAAACAAATGTTGCTACAGTGCCAATCTTTCAGTACAGGTACAAAACAGACATCGCACTCTGACATACAAATAACTGATTGGTGACATGAAGGAACAAGACCAAATAAATCTTCTGGAGAGGAGAATTAAGTTTTGAGAAAGAAGCTGCTTTCAAGTTTCCAAGAAACTTTGCGGGAAGGTGGGCTGGGCTCTCTGGGAAGAAAGAAGCCACCAGGAGGTGAATCTGTGTGGCTGTGAAGAGAGACAGAGGTGTGACACACACATCTACTTCTATTAAATGGGGCAAGGACTAAGAAGTGACAAGGCCCTTTAAATGGGTCCAGGTTAAACAGAGCTAAGTACATCCATGCAAGGCAAGGCAGAAACAAAGCGAGTTAGACCCAAAGGCCAGATATACTTGACCAGATTCTCCCACTGAGGATGAGTGGGTGCACCTCTGATGAGTGTGACAAGAACTTCTGCCCCCTTTTCTTCAGCTGGAGCCCATTTAGAACCACTGCTAGAGTTTAGGTTGCTTGAGATTGATCCTGGAGGAGCCTGCAGGAGAAAGCTGAGGGGTTTTCCTTTGTGACCTGCACACCCACACACCAGACCCTTGCCCAAGTACTACTTCTATTGTTGTACCAGCAGAGGTATCCCAAGGCAGACCAAAGAGATGGGTTAGAAAGAAGAATAACCTCAGCATTATCTTATGGCTAAGAGAAACATAGGGGACTTCACTGTCTTGGCAGGTCCCTTTTGCAGGCCTCAACTGTTTTCTTCCACTGCTGTTTATCTCTAATCTATATAAGCCTGAGAGCTGTGTGAAGTAAGAACTATCAAGCGTTGTGCATATGAACAACAGCTACCACACAGGTTTGTATTGTAATGGGGTGCTTTTGAGCCTACCAGCACCTTTATAAAATAAATAAATAAACATTACTCGCAAAAAAAGAAAAACAACCTGTAACAGTCAGCTAAGCTTACAGGTGCATATCTGAGTACTCCCAGCTGCAGGATCAGTCCACATGCCAAGCACAAGTAACTGAGACAGATAAAGAGCAGATGCTGTGGAGCAGAGATTATGTATCGGACAGAGTGCTCAAGAGACCCTTAACCTGCTGGATAATGAGACTTCACGTTGTTTTTTTTATATACATTGGTACCCATGATGGGAAACCTGATGTGCTTAGAGGAGAAACCACAGCATCAGGAACAACACCAAAGCCTGCTGTGCTGAAGGCTTTTACACTGCAATAGCAAATGGCCCAGGAGAGTCATAGATAGCAGCCGGTGTCTGATGGGAAACTAAACTAGCATTTTCTGGGGATGTCACAGATTCCAAAGATGAAGTGGGAGAACAGTGCCCTGAAAGGTTTTCGTACTGGAGCTGGTGGGAGCTAATTTCCTAAACCCTCTTGCATGGTTATCTGGGCCTGGTGTGAGAGCATTAAAAGCTTCACATGGGAGCCCAGAGGTGAGTGCTGCATTTCCCTACTGTGTCCACCTCAGCACATGATTTAGACACTAGTTCTGCTCCTTCCTGTCATGGCCAAAGTCTATCAGATTGTCATTTTCACAGGAAAAGCTCTTCAAGGGATGGGTCCCTCCAACCTCAGCACCCAGTTTTCCCAAAACAGGACCTACCTCCTACCTTTTTGGTCATGGAGATCTCAGAGCATCAGGTGAGCGAGGGTTCTCAAATTGAGCCAGCTCTTCATGGAAACTCATATCTGTCTCCACTGCTAAGGGGCCTCTGGAGAGGTTGATCAAGGATGACAGCAGACATGTAGCCAGACTGATTGTATGTGCTCTATTAGGATCCCAGTACCTGTAAGGCACAATTTGCACACTCCTGATCACATTTGCACTCTCAAGAATGGCTACTCACCCCATCTTTGCTCCTACAGCACTGACTCCAGCAGTGCCTTAATAAGCTGTAACAGCACTGCAAGGGCTGAGCACTGACATGCAGCTACATGGGCTACTTATCCATGGGGTGGCATTTGTCTGCTCTGGGGAGTATGTTGGATAGTGCATGGTAGAGGTCCATGTATGGCTGTGAGGATGTCAGTGAGGACAGACTGGACATTTGGCAGTGCTGGGTTAATGGCTGGACTTGATCATCTAAGAGATCTTTTCAAACCTTAATGATCCTATGATTCTATGATTGAAGAGATATTTCAGCATCTTGAGATGGCTGCTCAGCCCCAGGGATGTTCTCTTTGCCTGAGGCTGACAGACTGAAACAGTCACACAGGTTTCTCCTTGCCTGGCAAGGGACATCCATCACTGCATGTAGATCCACAGTCAGTATCTTCAAAGGGCTATTGATCCAACAAAACCCTTTTGAAAGCCAATGAGTCCAACTGGACATCAGCCACTGAATTTAGTCCTATGGCCCTTTCTTAGGACACTGGTCCCTGAATTTGCAGTGGCTTCTGTGACCATCCTATGCATATGCCTGCCCTGCTAACCCAAGCTAACCAAAAGTGTGGCCTGCCCTCACACAGAGCAGGAGACAAACAAAAAACGCAGCTGTATGCCAAGAAAGAGCAAACAGTACCCATGGATTGCATTTGGTTATCCCAGTTTCCCAGTGGGAGTGAAGAAAACTCTGAGGATGATCCGAATCTGCAAAGTGCATATAAAATGCCTTGGAGAGGGATGTCCCAGTCCACAGTAAAGGTGTTGAGAGGCCCCCACACACAGTGTGGATCACACAGTACCATACAAATGAAGCTGCAAAACAGTGATACTATTGGGGAATGATAAAGCTTTGCCGTCCTAGATGATAAACACCGTTGGTGGCTGCTTAATAGGTAATGTGGGATTGGCACAGTCCCAGGGCAGATGTAACACTCCTGTGAGTATGTATATATGTGGCTTCCCATAAATCCGTGTCTGACACAAGGACCTTTGTGAACTGGGTTATAAATTATTAGCTGGACATGTCTGTATTTCTTTTTGCAGTACCACCATCACTAGGACAAAAGTTGAGGTCTCCTGCTTCAGTGGTGTCTTGGATTGCATATCCAGAAGGGGCAGGTGATAGTTCAGCCTGCATGACCCCTCACTGCAACCTGTCCAGACATCCTGTAATGGGTCTGGCAGTTTGCACCCAGCCAAGAAAGCTAGCCCGTCATATCTGAAGAAATCCCTAGAAGGTTAATGCGATATAACCCTTGGCAGCTTATTCCTGGTATAAATAAAGCCTTATTTTGAGGAATTTATGATTAAAGTGAATAAAGAGCAGTCATCTTTCCAAACATAAACCAAAGGTAGTCTCTGATTTATTTCTCATGATGCATTTGGTCATGTTCTGTTGTCTTTGCAAATCTGTATTTTTATTGCATTGAGTTGTTTCTCAGGTTTGGGTTACATTTCTAATAAATATCTGATGCCATGTTGATTTCCTGTATCATATTTCATTAGTCTTAGAGAAGAATGGAGCAGCACTTTTATAAAAAACAGCAGTCTTAAAAGGAATTTGTAACACAGGGCTTGTCTGCATTTAGCAAGTGATAGCTAGCTCTCTAACAGTGCTGGTATTGTTAAAAGCAATGCAACCTGCCTTTGCATGGATTTGGTTATCTCAGGATAAAGGTGCCTTATGCCTGTATAACGACTTCCATCTGTGAAGAGGAATAACTCCAAAACCATAAATCAAGGCTTTTAGTGGTATAGTTTTAACTGGTAAAAATCACATTGCTAATAGAGACGTGGTAAAAATAGGGAAAGAATCTTAACGTAAAGAGAGAAATTCCGGTTGCAGAAGATAGCCGTGTAGAAAAATAGTTTTAGGATCCTGTCTACAGTCCTGCATCAGTATGATATTGGAGTATACTGATCTGCTTTGATCATTACAGTGAAAAAATATGGAGAAGGTGTTCTGCCTCAGGACTGGGTCATGGGGCAGCAAAGGAATGGATGCATTCACCCCAAGTGCTGAGGTGCCAGTGTGGGCTCCAGACCAAGTTACCCAGGTTTGGGTCAGGACATATCTCCTCAAAGATGAACCCCAATCCCACCCCATCTCCACACAGATAATCCTGTGAAGTTTGAAGACCATCTCTTGGGGCAAAACCCACCAGCAGAAGAGGAACCTTCCAGGGCTTCTAAAAAGGACCACAGACATTGGAGGGACAGGACAATATAGGATATGAAAGACATGAAGGGAAAAGGGGGTGGTGGCAGCCCCCACAGTGGGAAAATTTCCTGTAGGGTATGCTCGGCTCAAGGTCTGAGCATGTGTTTCTCTCACCACTCTGCATCTCCCTCCTTGCACTACAATAAGGGACTGAAATCTTTGTTATTCAAATATCCTCCCCATGATGAACCACATTATCCTCCCTATTTTCAAGGATCCTTCTCATAGACCTATCTCTTATTTCATTAACTCAGTTGCTGGAGATGAAATCCCTTCTTCCTTAATTGCTCTGCTCCAACCATCCTTGTTACTCTTTATGAAAGAGGCAGACAATAATCTTAATATCCTCCTTTTTTTGTCACTGTTGCTTAACAAGAAGAGCCTTGAAATCATTGCCCCTTATTTGGGCGAAGCCGGCCGATCGGAAATAATTAATTCCTATCTGTGCTGACGGAGTAGTGGCTGGTGTGTAGCCAGTTTCAGGTAGTTTGTTATTCCTGCTTTATCTCCTGCTGCAGAAGGGAGGCTGTAAGATTATTAAGCAAAGCTCTGCCTGCATGTTTATCACTACAAGTTTGAAGAAACGGTGCTAGTAATGATTTAATTTTATTTTATTATTTTCTTAAATAAAGGGTATTGTTTAGTCACAATGATGCAAATGACAAATCTTCTTCGACTCACTTCATTTTACAAATAAGATTGTCTTTGCTGCAGCCTTTGCTACAGCAGATGATCACGCAGAGACACCCAAGGGATGCTGAAAGCTGGGAGCTGCTCAGCAGCAGCATCAGAGCTGGAACTGTTTGAGCTGCCTGCACAGCTCAGGTTGGGCATGAAGCAGCTGGACACTTGGAATTTAACCAAGCTTGCAATCAGCTGCTGCGTGAAAGCAGGTTTGTCTGATTATCCCAAAGGTCTCCTTAGCTCAGCAACCAAGAGTCGCCAACAGCAGATGCCAAGAGCGAAGCAGGAGCATGAGCCAGCATATCTAATCAGTACTTCTCCCTGCCTTGTGTCTTGCATCTTGGGACTTTCTGCCATAAATGTGGCTTCCATTGTTTTCTCCAGCCACATTTTTGAAACCATCAAAGCCTTGATCACCAGCAGCTTCCCACAACAAGGAGTCCCAAACTGCATTAGTTGCTTGTTTTGAATCAGACAACCGCTAATTTCACTCATTGCACCCAGTACTTGTGCTGGGAAGGACAATGAACAACTTTTCTCTGTGCTCACTCCCCCTGCCACTCAGGATTTATTATTTTCCTTCCCTCCAGCTGTGTCTGAGAAATAATGTTGCTAAATTTCAGCTGAGGTAAAAATGTATTAATCACTAACTTGATTAATTACTGAAGGATCATTTCCTTTCTGTGATACATGTAAACCCCCAAACTTCTTGAATCAGAAGTACACTCAAGGTGTTCAGTGTCACATCCATCATCTCCATGAGCGTCACTGTTGACAGAGGCAGATGTGGCTGCTCAGACATCCTCCTTGCAGTGCTGAGAGACCCGTAGTGAAACTTCTCCCTTGCTGGGTAGGGTGTGTGAGCAATCTGGCAGCAGTAAAACATCTGAGTTTTGGGAAGATGTCCCATGATGACCCTCTGCTTCCCAGTCCCCTCCCTGCTTCTTTATAGCATTTACAGCCCTGACACCTCAGCTGTCATCAAGATTGTGTGCACACTAGAAACTGTCCTTAGACTTGTGGAAGAGCTCAGTTAGGTCTAGGTTTGCTCCCACAGGAGACAAGACTGCTTTGCAAAAACATCTCAGCTTGCAGTGGGCCCTACACATAAAATCACAGAATCATGGAACAGTTTGGGTTGAAGGGATCTTAAAGATCATCTCATTCTAAATGATCTGCTATGGGTGGGGATGCCTTCCACTTGACCAGGTTGCTTACAGCCCCATCCAGCTTGGCCTTGAACACCTCCAGAGATGGAGCATTCACAGCTTCTCTGGGTAACCTGTTACAAGTTTCCACATCCCCCACCACTGAACACAGCCTGGACTCAGATTCACAGCCCTTGAATGTCCATTTCCCCCTTTCTTGGTATGTCTGAAGAATCTCCACATGGGAAGCTGTTGTCTATCCCCATCCTCTACAGGCCAAGAGAGAGGACTTCATTCTCCAGGGCTGTCAAACTGGGACCATCCAGTGACATGAAGTTCACTGCGATAAGGGAGAGTGGTGATGGTAAAGTAGCTGTCAGCACTTTTCTTGAAGCCACAGAGAAAGAGCTAGGTGGTGTTATGGGGACAATTCATCTTCTATCTCTTCTCTGACTTCATACAACTTGGCTCTCCATCCCCTGCCATTTTCCAGCTTAGCAGCTCCTCTGCCTGGTGATCACCCAAGAAGTCTTTAAGGGAGGGAACAAGGACAAAGGGTGTGATACAATAGGTGAGTATCAGATCAGAAAGACACTCCTGGCTGGGAGTTGCTGGCTTGGAGTAACTTCCTTTCAGGGCTCAGCTCAGAAATGAATCTCCTTTACCCCATGCTGAGGTTCCAGAAAGATCTTGCCTCTTCTTTTGTTTTTCCCTCTGGCTGCCAGGTAAACACAGACACTGATTTTCAGGGTCTGCAAAGTACCAAAGCCGAGCTCTGATGTAGGACTCAGGTTTCTTGTAGGGTCAAAAGGTGTCTTTTGAAATACAAGGTCATGGGGTGCTCTGCATCTTGTAAAAGGTCACTCAGGGGATGTGTGGACCTCGATGGGACAAATGGCTCTTTTATAGTGACCTTCTGTGTGCAGAGCAGATGCTGGGTCTCCTCTGAGCTGTGATGACTGTATGGTCTCCATGCACAGCAACAGGAACTGGTACTAATCATGCTGGAAAGAGGAATGGAATGGCTGAAATCGTCTGGAAGATCTGCCTGGAAAGGACCATGATGTTTCCATTCACCAAAACCAGAGAGGAGCTCCAGGCTGTCCTCTGGTAATCAGTGCACACTATGAGGCACAACCAGCAAAACTGGGCACAGAAGACAGAGAAAACTAGTGAAGCCTTCAGAGATGGAGCATGGACATTGCTAGTTTGATTTCCAGAGGACACAATAAACCCTCTCCATTCAATCCCTGAAAATACAGACACCACTTTTGGGACAGAACCCTTCATTATTAGGTAGCAGCATCTTTCCTACCAGTTTCCAAGCCCAGTGTTCCCAGGCTTATGGCGGCTGTTGACCCACCAAGAACTGCTCAGGCAGCATAACCCAGAGGTGGTGCCTGATCCTGCCAGATGCAACTTGGATGCAGCAAACACTCCATTCTCCCTGGGGCTATTTGGAGATGCTCTCCCTCTCCAGCAGGGAGAAGGGAGGAGCAGAGCATTTCCAGCTGCAGCCAAGAAAGCTAATGGACACATTTCTTTTCCCAAGGCAGGCAAATTATTTCTGCTCCCAGCTGACCCCTCAACCACAAAAAACACCATAAAACAGCAAGAGTGTGTAAAAAATAAACACAGGCACGCATCAGCCTTCCGGATTCCCGTCCCCCGAGCCAGAGGAGCTTGGACCGCGGACAGAAGGAATGTGGTGTTGCATCGGGAGCCATCGGAATGGGATCAGGGACAGGAACATTTTATAACTGGCCTCTGGACCTTGTTGAGGAGCAGAGGGAAGGAAGAATCATGTGAGTGATGACTACTCATACTGCAAAGGGGGGCAAATTTGAATCTCATCTGCATGTTTTCCAAGGATTGGGATTTTGAGCGCAAACTACTTGCTCTGTGCCTTTGACTCTTGCTGTCTTGGCTCCTCTGGCCAAGTTTACATCAGGGCTGTCCTGATCAGCCAGGAGCCCTGCAAATGAGTTACCACATATGGGGCAAGATTCATGATGCAGGTTCTCAAGAACCTGTAGGGAAGCATGCTATGAATTGAAGTATCTTTTTGCCTCTCGCTGTCACCTTGGAGCCTGCCAAAGCTAGAGAGAGATGAAGAGAGGGAACAAGCAGTTTTCCACCCTGTGAGAGGAGACTGAAGGGATGCCAGGGCCTGACTGTAGAACTATAATATAAGCTTAGACATTTCTGCTCACACCAGACAAGACATCCTGCACTGAGACTGCAGACCAGTAAAGTTTGTGTCAAGACATAGGGACATAGTTGGCTTCGCTCACTGCCAGCTCAGCTTGGGATTGCCATCTTCAGCAATGGACTATGACAGCCATCCTTGCTTTACCCAAAGGTTTTGCTTCATCAGATTGGGAGGAGGAGCCTCGACCAGTACACAGAAATACGAATGTCAAACTAACCAGCTCCAGTGTGGGAAGGGTCTAAATCTCCTTAGCTCTGCTCCTGGGCTTCCGGAGAAAACCACCCCAGAAATTTCACAGGGGTTGAGATGACACAGGAAGATTTGCCTCACAACATCTGCCCCCAGTCAGTCTGCACCACCGCTTACAACTTTCCTCTTTCCTGAGGATACATTTTACAACTGAGAACTGAAGATGCTGACAGAGTGTAATTCCTCTCAGCACACAGCATTGCTGGCCTCTGGTAGAATGAGCACTGCAAGCTGGTTGTGCCAGGACCTCAGCCAGCAGCACCGAGATGCCTCCAGCCCAAGAGCCCCCACGCAGCAATAAGTGATACTGTGTCCTTCCCTGTCTGGTGCTAGACACCCGGCTCCTGCTATTGCAGAGAACCGACAGGCAAAGCTGCTGACTGTCTCAGCTTAACTCTCTTACAGTTCGAAGAGTAAAACCATCCTTCAACGCCCAGATTTCATGCCCTGACAGTAATTTTTTTTCTTAAAAAAAATCCCCAATAATGTTGCTTGTGACTGGTGGTCATGAGGGATGGCAGCAACAACATGAGGGAAAACCAAATAATTCTGAGAAATTTCCTGAAACAACTAACCTAATTTTTTTTTCTCACCACTGCATCACTAACTGTACCTCTTTAACGCATCAATTTTTTTTTTTCCAAAAGATCCAAAAGAGATAAACACAGGTTCCTTTCAAAAGGAATTAAACCCAGACATAATTCAAATGGTGTGGTGGTTTATTTGCCATTCCTTTCGTGAAGCACAGCTGGTTCCAGCAGCAGCAGCCCCAAAGCCATCCAGCAGCTGAGTCCCTCCTCTGCCTCCTACCCCTCCTGGGTACTATCAGCTTCTCTGGGCGAGTGCAGCAGTAGTTACAGTGTGTTTTGTTGCCTGCTCTGTCAGGCTGGCACCATGCCTATCCTGTGCTCTCCTTCCCTTCCTTTCTGTTTCCAAGTCCTGGGTGAGCCCAGATAACAGATCAGACCAGAAACGTCACTTTTCAAATCCTGGTATTAAAGAAGTTATTTACAATACAAGTATGCAACTCCCACGATGGTCAGCTTATAGCAAGCAGTTCTCTGTGCACCATGTTATTGTTCAATATCACTTTCCTCTTCTCAAGCATTTAGCTCCAAAACTCATATCGATTTAGACTGGGGTTTTAAAATCAGCTAAGGGTTTTCAAATCAGTTAAGGGTTTTTTAATCAGCTAGTCACAGCTCCCACAAAGCTGAAGATGTCGGATCCCTGGTCATTTACATTTGTTATGTGCAGCGCCTTTTAAGCATATTTTGAAATATTTAAACCATTTCTTTCTTCAGAACGTGAAGTACTAAAGGGCATGGGGCTGGCTGCAGAATCCAGACTGCCCTGCAGAAAATGCTAGTGGAGCAAGAAGCTAAACCCAGGTTTATGAAATGTACTTGGAAGGAGCTCAGCAGCCCAAATCCCAGTGCTAACAGAGCAGTTCTGAGTCGATTGCAAATAACAGACTCTTACTGTCCAGCCACAGTGCAATTCCACTGAGCTTTGGCAGAGGGTAATTCCGGTGTCAGATATTTTCATGAGACCCTACTTGACATTTTGGCCGGAAATCCTGCGGTACGTTTTGATATTCCATGACACATTGTGTTAACCACATGGATTTCCTCCATTGCTTTGATGGACACCACTACCTACTCAGGCAGAAAGGAGAGTGTCTGGATGAACCCTTCCCTCTGCCTCCCCCCCCCACCAGCACACAAAGCATCAGGCAATTGAAATTGCGTTGCTAGATCCAAAATCCCCTGGGAGAAATAACCACTGTTCTGGAGCCTGCACGGCTGCATCCTCCCAGACAGATGCATATGCAGTTTCCCAAGGCAAGACAGACACTGAATATGATGCTTCTGATGAGGCTTTTCCAGAGTGGGGGAGACAGTTTTTCGCTGTTTTTGGCATCACTTGGTTTGTCATGACCTGGCTCAAGGTACTGGTGTGGTTGCAGGTTGACAATGCATGGACAGCCCAGGAGGTCTCAGGTCACAGGTGAGGCCTCTTGCTTGGTCAGGATCTCAGGCACCAGCAGTACTGCAAGGAAGACTCTTTCCAGTGCTGGGTCCCCACATGTGAGATGCAGCAGGCAGCCTGGCTGCCTCTCAGCTGGTTGGACATGCCTAGAGAAAGCACCCATATGATGGGATAGAGATCCCTGGAGGGAAGTCTGCATCCCAGTTGCAGCTGCTGTGCTGTGACCTGCCATGCTTTGTCACTTGCCGTGACACAGGGACTCATGTGAATCAGGAAGATGGGGCTCTCGTTAGGGAAAGGAGGATGCTGCAGGAGAGCTTGCAGAGAAGGATGAGCACTGAGCACAAATCAGGAGAGATTTGTAGGATTGCCTGGGCCCAGGTCCAAGGTCCCACGTCCTGTCTCCCTGTCATCCTCCCATCTACCCTGTACACCACATGCTACCCACCAGCTGGTTCCCTTCACATGTGTAGTACCTAGTTTGCCCTGCAGCAAGATCAGGGCCAAGTGAAGCTAAGACCACAGCTAGAGTCTCAGACAAAAACCCAGATCCTTCAGCAGCAGTTGTTATCCTGCTCCCCACATTAGATAGGGTGGAGGAATAGACCTCCTGAGAGAGATAGGCTGCAGCTGGTTCTCACCTTCAGAGTCAGCCACAAACAAGGGAGATGGTGTGTGAGCCAGGGGAGCACCAGAGAGGTCTCGGATTTTGACAGCCTTGGGGTTGCAGTAGTCCAAACAGCTGGAGAGTAAGTTCCCAATGGAAATGACAGCTAATCTGTGGGATTTATCAGATGGGCATTGTTTCCAGTATGCTGAAGGCATTCAGAAAAAGATACCCAAGACACTTGCAAGGAGCTGTTATTGTATGTAACTATGGATGAGACTTTAATTCTAAAAACTTGCACATTATCCACACACTTCTGCATCCCTTTCATAATCCCACGTGCTCTCTTATAACAGGCAGATTTTTTACCCTTTGGGCATGAGGCTGTTCCTCAAACACTTCCAAAAACACTTCAATATCCTGATGATTGGTTCAGATCCATTTGCTGCTGCGGTGGGAGGCTGAACCTCTTCAGGCAGAGAGAGAGGACAATGAAGGGAGGGAAGGCATGCCACATTTTCCATGCCAATGTAATAAACCTTGGCAAATCAGGGAGGAAGGTCAACCAGGTATTACCAGAGGCAGCGGAGGGAGAGGCAGAGGACAGAATCCCAGAGGCAAGAGACAGAGAATTTGCTGCCAGCTGTTGAGTAGGGTAGCAGAGAGCAGACATCCGCAAGGAGGCATGGAAAGACCAGACTGGGAGGCTGCCAAGGAAGAGAGAGTCGCATTAAATCTTATTTGTCTTTAAACAAAGTGTTCTAATTGCTAACAAAGGGATTTCAAGCAAATTGTAGTAAAACTGAGTTATTCTGATCAATTACACAGTCAAGCAAATTACAGAAGGAGTCTGAAATATTGCCAGATACAAAAGAGAGATGGAGAAAGAGGAGGAGGAGTTGCAGAGAGAGTGGGGGAGGCAGTAATTTGAGGGAGGAAAATTACTTGATGGCTTGATAAGGAGAATTATTAAGCATAAATTTGAGATGCAGGTTGCTAAATCTGAATACAAAATCAAGAGTAGAAATGGAAATTGTGTTTTAAGGCTTGCAAAATCAGAGCAGGGGCAAAGAGAAAAAAAATGTGCAGACAAGCATTAGAGACAGATGCTGTTGAGGTGTCTGCAAAGATGGTTGCTAACTGCAGCAAGCTGAAAGCAAGGCATGACCCAGTAAAGGAGACCTTCATGGTGAGAGCACCAGGCCAATGCTGAGTGGGCATCAAGCCACATTCCTGCCACAGACCTCCTACTTGACTTACAGCTTCTTCAAAGCACTTAGCAATGACCTGGTTTTGTCACTGGAAAAGTCACAAGGGTCAGGAACCCAAGGTAATCTGAAGAGAGACACACCAAGGCTGATTCCTTTACCTATTCACACCTTACCTGAAAACTGTGGCTGACACTTCTACTGCTGTCTGGTTTGAGGATTTAAGCTGGTGTCATTCAGTGTGTATCCTTTCATCATCCAGAGTATCAGGCAGGGATGCTTTAGAGAATACAAGCCAAGGCAAACCCCTGTCTTAAAGGAACAAGACTGAAATCCCACCACCACACAGCTTCACATCTGGGGGCTCTGATTCAGGAAGAGTGTATCTTGGGTTGAATTAAATAATTGCCTCCTATCCTGCTCAGTCCCTTGAGGTTTCCAGCCATGCTGCTGGAGTCCTCAGGGTGCTCACGGAACAGCCACTGAATTGCTGCAGTTTGCAGCCCAGCACATTTGGGCAAGTCACCTCCAATTTAATTTTTTTCCATAATATATGATGGGATCGATTTGTACTGGATCAGCCCTACTCACTGAGCTGCTGCCTGCTCTGTGTGGCACACATGGAGCAGGCAGCAGGATTAAGGGAGAACATCCTCACTGTTCTGTGTCAGGTGCACAAGGTCACGTCACACCACTCAGGGTTGGCGAAGAGGGGCTTGCTGGCTCTTAGGCTCAGCCGCCTTCTAGAGAGGTTTAGCTCCAAGGGTGGAAAATCAAGTGCACTGACTCTCAGAATCACAAGGATGTGGTCCTTGTGTGCAGTCCCCCTATAAAGCTGCTGCAAAGGTAATCCAGAGAGCTCTAGCCCAGAAATGCTGTACTCTTCAAGTCAATTACCATACACGGTTCATAACCTTGCAACTGACAGGATTAATGGATTATTGGCATGAAGGGCTGCAGAAGGATGCTTTTAAAAGAGGAGCAACAGAAAGACCAGAGATTATTTTTAATGGTGTTTATTTGTTGGAGAACTCCAGACCCTGTAGGCTTTTGCTGGGCTGGAAGTTCTGAGCCCTAAGAGGAGATAAGAGAAACGATTAGGGTATTACTGTGGTAGTGCAGTTCATGTGTTTTGTATTATTAATGTTTGTAAAGCACTTTGAAAATGAAAAACACCATAAAAGCTCTAAGTGCTGTATTTAGTAGGAGCTGCAGAAGAGGAACTTAAGTCTGAAAGGACACTTCTCAGTTATCAGTGCACAAGAGCTTGTGTTTTTGAGAGGATCCCGCAGTCGGATGCAGTCTGAAGTGGCAGATGAGTTGTTCAAAAGCCAGTATGAGGAGGACATAAGAACCCTGCAGGGTGCAAGGAAGGCTCCTGTATCATGCATAAAAAAAAGAAGCTACGTAGCAATTTTGGTATGGGAAAAAGCCATCAGATTTGCTGGCTCGTTTATCTGGACCTGGCAAAGGAGTGTTCTCTGCAATGCACCTGATTTAGTTAAACTTTCTTTAAAAGTCTGTTGGACAACTGATCTCCCTTGCATTGTTTAGGAAAATTATGTAATGGAGGGAAAATCCTGACCCAGGGAGGGTAAGGAAAGCAGCATTTGAGATCCTCTGGTAGACCCATCTCTTCTGACCTGCACCAGAAAAGTTATGTGGTCTCAAGCTGCCAGTGAGACACTGCCAGGGCTCAGAGCCAGGATTTTGGTTCTAGATACTTCATTTTTGATACTGTTGATTCACTAAAGCAGCGACTTCCTAAAAGAGCCAAGATGAAGCTTCTCTTTACGTTGCTGCAGTCCCAGCTCCAGAGCCCTCCTCCAGCTATGCTGGCTGACAAACTACAGGCAAGAGCATTTTTTTCCCAGTGAATCCATAAATTGATCTGCAGCATCCCCACTGACAGCCCTGAGGAGCTTTCTGAGACACCTTTGTCGAAGCAGAAAGACCTAAAGGCCAGCTGAGGCTATGGGCAGGTATTGATAGGATATATTCCTCTTCCCAATGACAGGTATATTCTTGTTTCCGCAATGCTTGACGCTCTCTCTGACAAAACAGTCTTTGCACTTTTGCACAGATCTTTCTTCACACATCAATCCCTGTGTCAGATCTTTTCTTCATGCCCAGGCTACTTTTTTTTTACCCCAGTGTTAAAACCTGTATTTGACAAGGAGGGAGGCTCCAGACAGGTTTGTGTAGATGCTTTCTTGATTCAGGCTGTGTTTGCAGTCATGCATTGACTTTCACAATCTCAGTGCCTTGCGACATCAGAGACACACTAAAGTTTACCTGCGTCAGAGGTCCCAGCATGCCAGGACCATTCAGAGCACCTCCCTTTTTCCAGCTCCCTTCCTATCTCCCAACAGCTAAAAGGGACTTAGACACTTTTCCCCCTCCCTATTACTTGGCAAGCAGGTAGTTCAGTCTTGATAAGAAGCAGGCTAGAGCACCCCTGCTCACAGGTCGTGCAGCATCTGGCTGTGCTGTTGCCTAAGAGTGATAAGTCATAGTGATAAATGCAGATATTTCACCTTCCACCCTTCCTTTCCCTATCTCAAATCTTGGTGCTGAGGAGAAGCCGTACAGGCACTGTTGCTTCCCTGACCTGTAGTGTGACAAATGTTACGTATATTCAAAATGACACCTGCACCCCACAAGAGCTCGTATCCTATATTTATAGCCCACTGTCACTGCTCAGATTTATGCCACTCAAATATTTGTCAGCTGTTACCCACCTCCCCTGCACATCATTTAACTGAGCCTGACGTATGTAAGCACTTTTAATCTTTCCTCATGAAGCAATTTTGTCCTTCCCAGGGCCTCTGATCATATTTGTAACTCTTCCTTGAGACAGCATCAGTTCGTCATTGCTCTGAAAATGCTGCGAGGAGCGCAGCAGCCTGAGCATGCAGGCAGGGACGTGGGGGAGGATTGTTTCCCACACTTATACTCTGCTTTCTCTCATGCCACTCCTTCCAAGAGTACCTTAACATGTTTGCCTGCCCTAAAATCCCTCTATTCCTTGATGGTCATTGTTTTTTTCACAAACTGGATCACTGTTCCTGCTAAAAAAATGCAGTCCTGGATTATTTTGCAACTTGCCTGAACCAAGAGGGAGTTCATTTTCTTTCCTTCATGTCTTTCTAACATCTCTGGTGTCTGTTTCTATTATTACCCAGTCTGCGCTGGCATTCACAATGCCTCCCAACTGAGGCAGGAGAATGTAATTAACAAGCTGTTTACCTCTCCTTCCAGATCATTAATAAATATGTTAAACGAGACCGCTACCTTGCTGAGTAATGCAAAAACCTGATGAAGCACATAGTCTGCATTTTAGTTCTCAACCCATGCTGATGACAATGAGACTCCTTCAGAGCAAAGTCCCTTCCAAACCTGCAGCTGAGCTGAAATTCATTTCCCCTTAGCCAGTTGCATGGGCACCCTTTCACATCAGCTCTCCTGAACCTGGTGATGTGACACCAAAGTTGATGCCTGAAGGAGGTGTAGTTTGCTGACTCACCTTAGCGTGACACACGACCTACATCTCACTACAGAGATCAGTTCCCTTTCACAGAGTAACTGTGACACCCCATCCACAGGACCTCGAAGCACCACCAGTCCCTAGTACTGTTCTTGAACAACTTATGTCCTGGACTTTACTATCCCTGATCCACATCTACGTTTCCTTGCCAGTCAGCTGAGATGCATGTTGAGCACTGAAGAAGTGCTACGCCAAACAGGAGCTCAGAGCAGACAAGTTAAAAGACAGTTCTTTGGTAAACTTAATTATTTAGCTTCTTTCAAAAATTTTCTCTAGCATTTACCTACACCAGCAAAGGAGATTATGGTGAGACATAAATAAAAGAAGTTTTGTGCAGAGCTACAGCTCTGCTGCACAAGGTCTGTATGGATGGAGTGAGAAGTGTGTGCTTGATTTCACTAGAGCTGCTCCTGCCTCAAGTCAGGCAAGAGCCTAAAAAGACACTTATGGTGCCCTCCAGTTCCCTGGTTACCTGATGTCCATAGAACAGCCTTTCGAAGATCAGACAAGAAAGCTGCAATCAGTGTTACCTGCTTTTATCACAGCTGCATGGCTTTGTCTTTGCCTTCCCTCCTGGAGGGAGATTGCAGGGACTACTCTCTGGACCCCAAGGAAAAAAAGCCTCCTGGTATCTAATCAGATTTCCTGGGGACTGCCATTGTAAGTTCCAGAGACAGTCCTTACACTTAACATGATGTTTGCTTGTGGAAGGCAGTAAGTATCTGCTCCGTGACAGACTTTGATCGCTTGATCTTTCAGAAGGAAAAAAAAAAAAACTATTTGAGGATGCTCCAGGAGAGAAGATGCACTCTGGTGCAACCCATCTGGGTGCCTTCCCTGGCAGCCCACGAGTCCCAGGCAGCTTCAAGTGACATTATCTGCCTAGGCTGCGTGTCCTTGGTGGTGCCTGTCCAGAGGTGAGGGGCTGCTGGGGAGCACAAGTGGCAAAACTGTGGAGCTCCCACCAGACACAGCCTGTGCCCTTCTTGCTCTCTCCTACTGTAGAGGGATCTCTGCAAAACACTGCGACATCCACAAGGTGGCAAATTCAGCTGAAGGATGTTTCATTAGCATCTTATTTTTCTGTCAGTCTCCAGTCAGGATGGGGATGAAGAAGAGGGCAAAAGCAAAGAGAAACAGAGGGATCCAGAAAGGTTGGAAAGCCTCAGATCGTATCATCTTAAGCTGTCTAACAGAAGCACTAGAAAGTTCATCCCTTGGATGATTTTTCCTTGTTTATTTGATTTTATTGTGCAATTGCTGTCAGCTGTGGTCTGTCCATGGGGAGATGTTTGTATTCTTCCCTCTGCCAACAGAGAAGGTGAGAAGTGCTCTTCCAGCATTTTGTAGCCTCTGTAGTCACCTTGGGCAGGGAGATGAGTTTGCTTGCTTGTTTTTCTTAATGGATAATTAACATTGCAGGCAGCAAGTGACCTGGGAGAGGAGAGAAAGTGTGCATGCCACCCAGCCTTCAGACTGTCCCCCCGGGCCATTTGCTGACCTTGGCCTCTGGAGGGCCTTTCCTGTGACTTTAGTCTTCCTGATGCTCAGTTTGCTGCTGGATGGTGCCCGAGGATGCCAGAGACATGCCTCAGCCTTTCCCCATCATCCTTGTTTACAGGCCAATTAGTGGGTGCCAGTTTTGTTTTGCAGCCAGCACGTTAGCCACCCCAGCGATTTAACAACTGCAATTTTCATTTACAGTTGACTTTGAACAGCCAGTTTTATATATACACGGTGAAATAATGGTATAATTAACCTAGGAAAATCCATTAAAAGGGTGCGGATGTTCAAAACAAGAAGCACACAATTAGGAAACCCCATGACTGAGATTACTGCTGGGATCTAATTCCTCCCTACACAGCTCATCTCTATGTGGATTTGAGATGGGAGCAGTTTTCTCTGCAAGGCTTTGTCACCAAAAGTTTCACCTATTTTCTAAATTTTACTCTTCTAAGGAAAAAAAAAAACCACCAAAATTGTGAACGAAAAATTAATTTAAATGTTTTGAATTAATGGACTTATTAGGAAATACGTCATGTTAATAATTTTGGATAGGTTGTATTTTAATAGTTTCAAAATGGTTTGTGGCAGTTTGGGCTTTCCTTTCTGGTTTCTTTTTAACCTACAATCAGGTAATTTTTAAAAATGAGGAGACATTTTGAAACTTGTGCATTTCTTCCTCTCTTAGAAAAAACCAAACACTTTCTCCCAACTTCCAAACTTTTCATTGCAACCATTTCCCAAGTTAGTTTTTCAAGCTGGCTGTGTCCAGAAAACCAATACAAAAGAGACTTCTTACACAAATCTGTATTCCCTCACACAAAGGTAATTAAAAAGACATTCTCCACTAGTTATCATAAACACTGTTTAATCAGGTGTCCACAGGCTGTTTTTTTCCACCAGGCTATTTACACAGGATGGATAATATTCAGCAAGTCAATAGTCACTATTTCTTTTCATGCTTATCAGGTAGCTTTTCCTGACGTCTCTTTTGGACCCTGCACATCACCTAGATTAATATTCAAATTTGTGAACATGGCTTTTGCATGGCACTTGAGTCCAGTGGGCTGCAGTCCTGCCTCACTGGGGAAAAGGAGATGTCATCCTTGTTTCTGATAAGAAAAGTGACAAATTCTGTCTGTTTGGGGGAATATTGCTGTGTCTTAGAAATGTTTGGACCTTGGAGCACTTCTTCAGCAGGTTTAAATCTCTCCCAGTGATGTAAAGGGATGCCTCTTTGTTCGGTTTTGGGTTTCTTACCAACTGAACCTTATAATTCTGCCTCTGTGTTGGATGTGAGCTGGCTCACCTAGCCTTGGCTCCTCTGGTAGAGTACAGGACAGTGTCTTTCATGATCACACTGGGCACCTCACAAGCAGGTACAACCCACTGGGGTGTCCCAGCTCCCACACCAGCCCCACTCACAGCCCTGGGTGAGGCATCACCTACTGTCTGTCCCATCCCGTCCTGACCCAGGGCCCCTGCTACATCTCACTCCCATCCACCTTCACTGGATCCTGCTACAGGGGCCCCCAGAGAGCTCCACAGCCACGCTGTTCCCTTTCCCTTTGTGCTTATGTTAATAAATATATTCAACCACTCAGGGCCAGGGGTAACCTCAGGCTCTCCACTATTAACCTTTCTGCCTGCTGAGAATTGGCCATTTGCTCCTTCCCTTCCCTCCGTGTCTTATCTTGGTTTTAATCCATGCCTTGGCTTTTCCTCTCATCCTGTGGTTACCAGGTTTCCTTAATAGCCTCCTGTGAGAGACTTTATCAAAAGCCTTTTGAAAGCTTAAATAAATTATAGGCACAACTCTACCATTCCCTGCTATCTTGTTAACCCTTTTGGAGGATTCCCAGCTCAAGTGAGAGAGCAGATCCCCTGCCTGCCTAAATGGGACCATGGCCAGCTCTGCACAGAGCCTCTGGGGCTTTTCCTTGTCTCCTGCCTGGTTCAAGAGAATGTGGCACTAATTATGCGGAAACATTTTCCAATGCCACTTCAGGAGAAGGAGCTACTCCTGGGAAGTGAAAAGCCACCCATCAATTCCCTTCACTCAAAAATACGTTGTGCTGTTTGCTGGATTTGGGAGGATTTGATTTGACTTCTGTTTTAATTTTGATTTGCAATCATGGTTATACATGGACAAGTATTAGACAATGAAGGTATTTCCAAACAAAGAAAAGGTACTGTGCCATGCAGGTATTGAAGGAGGTTATTTCAACAATTTTATAAAGTTTTTTTTATAAATAATTTTGAAGAAGGAATCCACATGAGACGAATCCATGCCTCTAGTGGAAAAGCCATTTCAGGAATCTGAAACATAATGGTCTTCCCCCAGATCCATGGTGTGTTCCCGCCCTTTGAGTTTTAGCTCAGCACAAGTCACAGATGAAGGAGGAATCCTTGCTGTTGGGTGAGGACAGATGATGAGTGATGCTTGCTCCCAAGCTGGGGTGCCTTTGAGTGAGCTGTACCCCCTTGTGTGGGTGGTGGGATGGTGGCAGGTCACTGTCACATGTAATTGGGAGGAGAACATGCCCAGCCTTAACACTTTCTCCAGGTAAGCTCATGGATGAGCCATGGTGGGAAGTGCGTCCTGTCAGCAAGATGTGTCCCTGCCCTCCGCCTTTTGTGGAATTCAGCGCCTGGACTCAAAGTGCATTTTGCAGCTTGACAAGAAGGGAAGGCATCTCCTGCAAGTGCCAGGCTCCCCTTGGACATGTATCTCTGTTGCTGCAAGTGGCCCCAGCACCCCCCATCACTTTATCTTTTCAAACCTTTTGTGGAGGTCATTGATGGGATATTTAACACCCTGGGGAGCATGCTGTTGAGCCTCAGCCATTTCCTCACCTCTTTTTGCCTCTTGCCAGCTTTAGGAGTCATACCCCACCCTCCTGGGGTTTTTCCCTTCAACTTGTACATCAAGCTGCGTCTAAATCAGAGCAACTCAATTACATTTTTGCTGAAATCTCCTGGGTAATTTGAGTGAGATTGGCTCAGCAGGAAGCAGTGTGTCGTCTCTGGCTGTGCCAGGCAGCTCTGTCATTGTGAGCCATCTCCATGGCCATGCCAAAGCCATGCAACTGCCCTCTGAGAGACCAAGACAGCATGAAAAAACAGAACGTGGTCACCCACAGGAGCTTCTGGGGCTGTGAAGCCCAGAAAACTTCCATGTAATGCAGCAGGATCTGACCTGATCCTCCTTCAAATTCCTTCGTGGGTGGCATAGTGAGGACAGGACTGCAAGCAATTGCACTGCAGCAAATGTAGATGGCACAGATGGGCAAGAGAAGAGCTGTTGCTTACAGAGGAGTTCCCCCACCCCCCTTGGTGCAGGATAAGCTCTCCATCAACCAGGTGTTTCCATGAGCAAGGCAGCACCTGATTTAGCAGTGCATTGCTGGACACAAGGTTAATGTCTCTCTCTATCTGCATAGGGCTCTGCGTATCTTGAAGGTTTGCTGTTAATAACAAAAAATAAAAAGAGCTCTGCCATGTGTACGTACTTTCATATTCCAGGTAGCCTGAGTGTGAATGCCTAATGCCTGCCTGATTATTATTCGCCTGGTATTCAATAGTTTGAAAAAATAAAAAGTCCTATAGTTAGAGAGTGAGATAGGACTGTTTAATTTCAGGCCATTATCTCCTGGTAATTGCTGGAGGAATTTCATTCTATGCCAGTGCAATGGAAAAAAATCAGGTTTTTCCCCGTTTATGGGAAAAAAAAAAAAAAAAAAAGGTCTTGCTTTTCTCCGAGGGGTTCAGGGCTTTCAGGCCATGGCTGGAAGCAAGAGCTGTGGCAGCTTTATCAAATTCGCATTTCATTTCCAGCATGCATCCAACCCGCATGTAAATTATAATGAGAAAAGGAGAAAAAACAAAGAGATAGAGCTCAAGAGATGGGAAATGATAATGAAATCAAATGAACTCAGGGCCTTCGAAGACTAACAGAGCCACAGACAGATAGGTATGTACACAGTGACAAAGATAGAGACAAGAGACACGCATGAGGAGACAGCCACAGTAGAAGGCAGATAGAGGCAGAGAGAGCTGGAGATTTGAACCCACAGCATGCACAAGGACACAACATGTGAGTGATCCTGGAAAGGATCTCTGCTTCACACACACATCTCCAACCATGGTTCTGGAATGTACAGTTCACAGGAGGTTTCAGCTGCCACTTTTCCCTGAATGTCCCAGTCCTGCCATGCTGCTTCAGAAGTCCCAAGGGCATGTGATGAAACCTAACACTGTTTTCTCCATGGGAAAGGACTCTTTCAAATATACAGACTCACAATTCTGTCCTTCCCAGTGCAGCTAGGCCATGGAGCTCAGCATGTTGGAAGGATGTGCCCACTGCATGACCTGATCTGGGGGTCATTCATTCCAGTAAACAGGAAATGGGAAAAGTCCCAGTAAACTCCACTGTTTGCCAGTCACCTGGTTGAGGGAAAAAGGATTCAGCCCTCCACTGGGGTCCAGGCTGAGCGTGGGACATGGAAGACAGCCAGCCTCCCCTGCCCAGCTGGGGATGCGGACCTGAGGTTGTAGAATGGGAGCTGTTCTACTGCTGGGTGTAAGATAAACCTGGAGACATCCTTTCAGTTCTACTGGATGCTGAGATTTGGGTCACATCTTGTTAATGAGAGCTCTGGCAGGGATTTCAGAGAGCTACACTGGTACTGGAATAGGAAAAGATTTGCTATTCTGGTTGTCACTTTTCAGCTTCACCTCCAGTCCCTGTAGTGTCTGGGGTGACCAAGTTGCAAGCAGGGGGCTGAGACCTGGTAAATGTCATTCTTCCAAGCCCAACTGGCCGGTGGTACATTTAAGAGCAGCTAGGATCCCACCACCATGAGCAAAGTTTGGGGGACCATGTATCAATAACTCCCACACAACAACAGAGAGTGCCCCTAGTTCTCTGTGAATCATATCTGCACCACAAATGGACAGACTCTGTACTCGAGGAGGGTGGAGATTGACTGCCCTCAGTGCCACAGTCCACCAGGACCAGAAAGACACCATGAGATCAGTTTTCTTGAGCTTTAGGGAG
Organism: Myiozetetes cayanensis; assembly: GCF_022539395.1. Taxonomy (NCBI): domain Eukaryota; kingdom Metazoa; phylum Chordata; class Aves; order Passeriformes; family Tyrannidae; genus Myiozetetes; species Myiozetetes cayanensis. Next base: position 64,407,355 of record NW_026087631.1, read on the forward strand.
CTTCAATTCATGGGCTACCTCCTGGGTCTAAACTCTTAGTGCTTTACTCCCCGAAACTTGTGCTTTGTTTCTAGACACAAAGGGAAATGGAAGCAAAGAGAGACTTGAGCCTTCAAGCAGTCCCACTACCTAAACCAAAATACCTTGAGAATAGCTAGGCAAACATCAACACAGTGACATCCAAATCCCAGTGCTGCAAACAAGGTAATTTCCCAGCTGTCTGTGAAAATCACCTGTGCTTGCCTGAGTAATTTCTGAATCACTCGTGATGAATAACACACAAGTCACGGATTGTGAAGGATTGATTTAGTCATGTATAATTACTGTCATCGTGATTATGGGAATAGCTAACAGTCAATGTCATTGGTCAAAGAGTGGACAGGGAGTGGATAGGACTTAAAGTCCTCCAAAAGGTGCTGCCCAGGGTGTAGGAGGGGTGGTAGAGCCCTTTAGGATGTCTGAGATGGACAGAAGATCTCTCCCATCTCCTCTCAGTGAAGACAGCAGCAGTACTGCGCATCAGAGTGAGCTGAGATACACATCACTGCTTAGGCAGGAGCAAGAGGTAGGAGCAACCAGAGATGAATTCTCCCTCTGCCTCCTGGTGCAGGATCAGGATGCCAGAGGGCATTTCTCCCTGCCAGGATGAGGTTCCCAGAGGTTCATCCACTCCTGGACAACAGTGGAAGGCACTCCCTGGGAGAGTGAAATGCCTGTTCTTTGGGATGTTGGATGTGGTGTGGGAGTCCATGGAGGCCAGGATGCCAGCTGCCAGGGACTGGAGATCAGGACAGTTTACTGGAGCGTGTTACCGAAATCCCAGGACAGGGCAGACTGTGCCTTTCATCAGGCCTCAGGGTGCTCTGCGGATCCCGTGAGCAGCAGAGTGGCACTAACAGCGTCTAAATTTGCACAAGAATAATTTGAAAATCCTTCAGAACTTGCTAAATTCTCTTGGCTCTAACAAAACCAATGCAGGAAAAGCAGGATTAAAAAAAAAAAAAAAAAAAAAAAAAAGAAGAAGAAAAAAGGAAGAAGAAGCCAGAGATTGATTCTTACCTCATATCATTAAAAAATAAATTGCTGTAGCGCTATAACATAAAGTAAGAATCAATCTTATTTTTTAACACCAGAAATAACCTAATGAAATACAAGATTGATTCTGAATATGGGCTTCTTGGTGGAGCCCCTGTGGGAATTGATTACAAAATTGAATGTCTCAGAGCTGATAAGATGAATTTGGAATAAATCTTACTTTTAACTACTCCCTTTTTATGCTCATAAAAAAAAGAAAGATTGATTCCAATCAAAACTTCTTCTAAAAAGTGAGACAGTTTCGATTTGTTGAGGCAGTTTTTCAACAGAACAGCACTGAACTTCAGAGCCAATCTCACCCCTAGTTATGCGTTCCCCAGGGAGGAAAAATACGAGGCACAATATTTCTGATTTACAGCTCGAAATGAGACAGTAATGATCATAATAATCAGGACAAGAAGAAGGAGAGAGCCTCAAGTGGATGGCAGCTCTCTCGACTGATGATGCCAAGGGAGGCAGTGGTTTGGAAAGCAAAGGTAGAGGAGCAGCTCCCCCTCCACTGTGCTGCAGGGGACTGCTGAGGACACCTCTCACTCTGCAGACTCCAGGGTATAGCCTGGGTCTGTTTATTCTGCAAAATCAAAATCCTGCTGGGAGTCCTGCCAGCTTCCCAGGGCTGCACCTCCAGCCCTACCAGTATCTCCTGCCTGGCCCATGACAGCAGTTGCCCCTTGGAGCCCCCTGCAGTCATGGGTAGTAAATATCTGAGTTTCCAGCCTCAGCTCAGTTGTAGACAATTTAATCCCATCACGCCACACCATGCCCTACTAGGTGCTTAAATTCACGTTAGCCAACTTCCAGTTCCCTGGGATGGAGGATACCCGGTCACACCAAGCTCAGAGTATTGGGTTCATCAAGCTTTACTTCCAAACTGGCTGTGATAATTTCCATACCCTCATTTCTAATTACACTCCACAACTTTGTTCCCGTGGGCAGCAGCCCTGGCCTTATCAAAAAATGAGGAAAAGTGCTAATTCAGTCTCTGGGCCTGTTCTGAGCTTTCTTTAATCTCCCTCTCCCCATTGGGGCTTTGCAGGAGGCAGTTCCAGGACTCTTGTCGGTTGGGTAGTTTCTTCTCATCTCCGGCTTATATTTATTCATGGCCCATTCACACATGTTTGTTCTAGTGTCAATATTTTATTTCAGCTTCACTCGCTTCCTTTTCCACCTGGGCATCTCTGCAAGATGGTGCTTTGCTTCCGTCTCTTCCACCAAATGCTTCCACGGCAGAGAGGTCTCTCAAGGGATTTTTTTCCCACTTTTTAGTAGAAACGCTATACTGATACCTTGCTTGTGCCTTTTTTTCAGCTGCTGAAGAAAATTTGAAGACTATCTATCTCTTTTGCTCTTTCTTTATCTCTCTCTTTCCTTATAGAATCACAGAATCATAAAATAGCCACTTGTCCCATCACTACATGCCCTTGTCAAAAGTCTCTCTCCAGCTCTCTTGTAGCCCCTTTAGGTACTGAAAGGTGCTATAAGGTCTCCCCAGAGCCTTCTCTACTCTAGGCTGAAGAACCCCAACTCTCTCAACCTGTTTCCATCAGAGAACTGCTCCACCCTTTTGATCACTTTTGTGGCCTCCTCTGAACTTGCTTCAACAGGTCAATGTTCTTCCTGTGCTGAGGACCACAAAGATGGATGTGGCACTCCAGGTGGGGTCTCACAAGAGCAAAGTAGAGGGGCAGAATCCCCTCCCTTAACCTGCTGCCCACATTTGGATGCAGCCCAGGATGTGGTTGGATGCAGTTGCCATATGGTTCAATATGGCTCCTTCCTTTCAGTCCTCACAAAGAGGAAATTTAAAAGAAACACCATCCAGAGGAGTTTCCTTTCTGATCAGAATTTTTTTTACCCACTGAACACATTTTCAGTGCTCTAGGACTGCTCACAGAAGCAGTCTGAGTCTGTCTTTTCCACAATTGCGCAGCCAGGACTGCTTGGACATAGCCCCATCCCTGCGGTGTGTGAATCATAGACAACACCCTTCCGCCTTTTCCCGGATCTCCCACATTCCCAGCAAAACCCTTTGGCCTATCCCTTCTCCAGGACCCACATACCAGGCCCAGCTGGGCGATAGCTCTGACATGAGATGTGTTTTCCTTCTGACATATGGGTTCCTGGAGCAACACTGGTCCCAGTGCGGCATTCCAGCTGGGGAGGCACCACATAGCAGGGCCAGGCATTCAGAGGATCCTGTGAGCAGACACACAGCCCCAGCTGTGCCGAGCCCAGGGACTCCTTCCCCGTCACACGCTGGGCACACCAGATGTGCTCCTGACGTCCCCGAGTGCTGTGACGCACGGGAGAGGCAAGGGAGCTGCAGGCGCCTGCTTGACGCTCACCCTGCACCCAGGAGAGCCTCTGGTGTGCCACCACCGTCCATGCTGACCTGTAGCCCGGGTGGGAAGACGTGTTCATCCTCCTCTTCCCCTCCTTGGACACCTGTCTGTGATTTCAAAAGCGCTGCAGGTCAAATTTGCCAGCGAGGACCTTCCTGGTTCCTGCAGACAGGGAAGCAGCTCGTTGGTCTAGATGGAGAACAATTCCATTCTCTTATCCCAGCCAGATCTGGTCTGCATTAAAAATAACAAAAACTCTCTCAAACCCACTGTGTTTAAATAACGTTAAAGATCTGACTGAAAGCATCGAAAGCAAATTCCAAGCCCTAATGAAGAAGGATTGTCTGGGATGGTAATAATAATAAACTCAGTGCACATATGTACGTATGCATGTACATACAGAAAAAGAATTTCATCTGAGGAGCTGGGAGCCCTGTAATTAGCCTGATCTCATGGCTGCACCAGGAAGCACGGCAGGTAAGTGCTCTTGACCTGCTGTTTTCAGCTCGGTGGAGGCAACCACAAAGAAAAGAAAAGCCCCAGAGTACAAGTGGAAAAACAGGTTGCCTCCCACTTTGTCCCAGTTGCAGCCCTGGGATGGCTGCTGGACAAGGGGTCTGTTTTTAAGCCCCTGCTTTGCAGTGGAGTCAAGAAGACCTGCCTTTTGTCTCTGTCAGTCCCACTGTAGCGGAGATGTGATGGCCAGGCTCAAGAGGCTGTTTTGCTGCCATGAGACAGAGATGAGGTGCCCCGTATCAGATAGAGAACTTGAGGTCAGTCAGAAATTAAGGGAGTATGGGAAACACCGTGTCCATTAACCTCACAAGAGGGTGGACTGGGAAGTGTTAGCCCTGTGTGGAGGGCTAACCCCACACAGGTCACCAGGGCTGAGCATCCCAGCTTCCAGCCCTTGCAGCAAGGAGCTGTCCTTGTCCCACAGGGCATCTGTGAGATTATTCTTCCATGCTATGGGTTTGTTTAGCAGCTTTTTCACTGACTCAGGTGATAATGCTCCCAGGCCTCCCCAGGGAACTCCGTTCAGCAGTTTCTGTGATACTCCTCCACTTCATTATGCTTAACAGATCCTCCTGTGCCTTCCTGTTCATGTCCTTCAGGTACCTATGTGCTGATGAGAGGGGAAGGAAGGAACAAAAAAGCATCTTCTAGTTCCTACCTGTGCATGTAGCTGCACAGTGAGAGGTGATGCAAATGAAGCACAAGTCACAGAAGCATGGAAAGCTTAGCAGGTCACCAAGTCACCATGGTGAAGAGGGTGGGATGGGTGCTGAATTGGCCAGGAATACTGGATGGTAGGGAGACATCTTCCTCTGGGGCACTTCTGTGCAGGGCAGTGCCTGAAGGTCAACAATAAGAATTCAGAGCCCAGTTTTGTACAACAGTGCATCTGGAGGTCTTCACAGCAGAACTCTTCCTAACCCTCTGGCAGATACTTGGGCAGCCTGGAGACATGTTTCTCAGCCCTTCCACACTTCTCTAAGCTGAACTCACTTCATAATCATGTGAGGACACTGTCTCCAGCAGCATTCTCCAGGAGAAACTGGCAGCCCATGGCTTAGAAAGGTACAGTCTTCACTGGGTAAAAATCTGTCTGGGCTCAGAGAATAATGAATTGAGTTATATTCAGCAGGAGCCAGTCACAGTGGTGTTCCAGGGCTCAGCATTGGGGCCATCCCTATTTGATACATTATCAGTGATCCAGATGAGGGGATTGAGGGCATGTTCAGTAGGTTCGCAGATAGCACCAAGATGGGCAGGAGTGTTGATCTGCTGAAGAGCAGAAAGGTTCTGCAGAGGGATCTGGACAAGCTGGATTGGTGGGCTGAGGACAATTGTGTGAGGTTCAACAAGTGTCAGGTCCTGGCCTTGGGTCTCAACAAACCCGTGCAGTGCTCCAGGCTTGGAGCAGAGTGGCTGGAAAACTGCTTGGGGCACAAAATGACCTGGGGGTGCTCATTGACAATGGCTGAACATGAGCCAGAGTGTGCCCAGGGGCCAAGAAGGCCAATGGCACCTGGCCTGTGTCAGCAATAGTGTGGCCAGCAGGACCAGGGAGGTGATTCTGCCCCTGTACTGGGCACTGATGAGGCACCTTGAATCCTGGGATCAGTTCTGGGTCCTTCATAACAAGAAAGACACTGAGGTGCTGGAGTGTGTCCAGAGAAGGGCAATGGAGCTGAGGAAGGGTCTGGAACAGATGTGGAGCAGCTGAGAGAGCTGGGGCTGCTTACCCTGGAAGAAAGGAGGCTCAGGGGGGCCTTATGATTATCTACAATGACCTGAAAGGAGGGTTTAGCCAGATATGAGTTGGTCTCTTCTCCAGCATAATAAGAGATAAGAGTAAATGGCCTCAAGTTGCACCAGAGGAGGTTTAGATTGGATAGTAGAAAAGATTTCTTCACTGAAAGGGTTGTTAGGCATTGTAATAGGCTGCCTAGGGCAGTGATGGAGCCACCATCCCTGGAGGTATTTAACAGACATGTAGATGTGGCACTTGGGGATATGGTTTACTAGTATCACTCCTGGGTATGTGGTTAGACTCCATGGTATTAGAGGTGTTTTCCAGCCTAAACAATTCTATGATTATGTGATCTCCCAAGTGCAAATCTGGACAAACAACTAAGCAATCAGAGAGATACGTACTTGCAGTCACCTCAGTCTGCTCCCAAAGCCCCCATGGCCCTCTTAATCACCTGGGCTTGCTTGTGCTGTGCAATTTGCATGGTAATTATATTTAACAAGAACAGCAATAAGGGAAATAGAAAGTGTAATGTTGTTATCAAGGCATAATTATTCCTGAATAATTCTGTGATTACAGTTTGCTGTGTTTGGAACTAATTGTCACCAGCCCTTTTTAGTGCAGTACATTCCTTCTCACTCCTGCAGCATCACCCCCAGGGTATCTCAAGCCTTTAGCTCCTGAACATCTCCAGCCACCAAGATTGTTTATACTCCTGAGCATAAAGTTTTGTGGCTGGCACCTAGGCTTGCATCTAGCTGAGCAAGGCTGTGGAAATGAGTATGACGAACACGTCCTTCTCACAGTACCTTTGCTTCTCCAGAGTCTCTGCCACACATACTGACAGTTCAGGGCAGCATAGTGTGTCAGACATGCTTGGGCAGAGCAACAAGGCAACCCCATGGAAAGGATGGCTCCCCCAAGGGAATCCCTGCAGGAGGGATGCAGCTAGGGCACTGAGGCATCCCAGTCTGTCTGACTGCGGAAGAATGGGGACACAGCACCTCCCAGAGAACCCCAGCAGCTGAAATTTCAGTTCGTCACCCCGGAGAGGTGCATTAAGCTTCCTGCTGTGCAAGGCCTGGCTGGCTAAAATGTGAGGAGCCTGTCTAGTCCTCTTTGTCAACGCTTAGAGTGTATGCTGAGATTTCAGCCACTGCACCAGGGTCTGCCTGGTCCCCTTGCACCAGCCAGCCTGGCTATTGCCCTGCTGGGGTAGTTCCTCCACAGCCAGCTCCAGTGAGAGGCTGTGAGGAAGGGCAGAGCTGTGGTGTAGAGCAAAACCTCTCCCTTCCCTTCTATCTCAAAGAAAAGACAGGGACCCAGCTGAATATAAGCCAGAGCCCTCCTCCTCTGTAGCCAACACATAGACTTCCTACACAGTGGGGAGCTGTGCTCTCAATTTTCCCCACCCAGACACCAAGAAATCAGAAAATAGGCTGTCCTTGTACCCCTGTGACCTCAGGGAGATAAGGGATAAGGGTAGCCAAAGGCTGATGCTGAGATTCTTTCCAGGCTGCAGCCTCTCTGGCTGCCAGTTCTTCCCTGGTGAAATGAGTGTGCCAGGTCTCAGCCAAGGAGATCCTGCAGGTGGGTATCTGCACATGCACGACCAGTACCTGCTTGCTCCAGGTCACACACGTCACAAGGAGGGAGAGAAGGTGCTACACAACTGCAGCTGGATCCTCATGAGCTGAGGAAGAGCTCAGCTGTCCTTCTCAGAGACTCCCAGAATGATGTCTGCTTGCTCTCTAGTGTGCTTCTGGGCACACACAGAGGACACTCTGTTTTAGTCCTGCTCAGGACATTAAATCCTGTTGTCTTTCTGTGCTAGCTCACTGATGACAGTCCCAAGAAGTATGAGAAAGGCCCAGGATTTAAGTTCTGTCAGTATGCAGAGACCTCATGCTCAGGTGTCTGAGTCCAGCTCATCTTCTCGGCTCTGAGCACTTGTAGTTGCTTCAAGGAACCCTCAGAAATCCCTCAATTCCCTGAAACGTAAAAAGGAGAAGAAAAACACAACTTCCCTGTGATGTATAGCTACTTTACTACCCAAAAGGTCTCTGAAAACATCAGGCAAGGAATTCACTGGAGGCAACGTGCTTTGTAAGTCGTAAGAGCAGATCAGTGTTTAAGGGTCTGGTGGTGCCTGAATAGGATCAGTCAAGAGTCTGGTAACAAAGAAACGTGTGGGACAGGGAGGCAGGAAGGGTTGTGAGGTGGTGCCCGGAGCACACAGGAGCAAGAGGAAGGAGTTTTCAGGGAGGAGGTGTGGGAGGACATGAGCTCAAGAGAGGTTGTGATCCATTAAAAACCTGAAGCTGGTGAAATGTCAGGCTGGGAACGTCAAGCAGGAAACAGGCAGTTGAGATTGCCTTTCCTTCTCTCTCACCCACACAAAATGAAGGTTGCAAACAGCTGAGTGCCAGTCTGCAGCCCAGTGTTGGGCACTCCAGAGCAGATCCACACAAGGCTCCGGTGGGAACAGATCCCATCGCAGCCCTGAGTCCACAGCTGTGCAGGAGCTGACAGCAGGCTCCCTCTGCCCATGCTGAACCCTGCAAACTCTACACACCCTTCACTAGAGAAGCCCCTGCAAGGTCCAGTGTATTAGTACAAGTCTGGATCCTACTCATGCAGCCCAAGGGGATCAGATATGGGAGGGATCAAAGTGCTGGAGCCCAGGATCAGTAGATGCTCCCACCTGGTCCCCTTAAGTATGGCTCTCATATGCAGCAGTGCCTGCAGGAAGAATCTGCTTGGTGGATACCAGCTCAGCCACAACCCTACAGTATTTCAACACTACTGTCGTTCCATCTGGCTTCATCTGTGGCTTCAGTAGAGGGGATGAAGCCTTAAAAGGAGTGTGGGGCCACATTGGGTAGGACCAAGCACCAATTTCCCCTGCCTCCCAGAAGGATCAAAGTGAATGTAATCCTCCCAGTGCCCTCCCAGCCCCACCTAGCAAGGAGCCACACTGAATCACACATTGTCCCTGCATATTTAGTTACAGACTCTGAAGAACTTCTTCATCTGTGAATTCCTTTGGTCTCTCCTTAAACCCACACAAACTATTAGGATTTTATCCCACAGCAACCAGTTCCACGGGTCTGTCACAACCTGCACAGAGAACCACCTCCTTTGGCTTGCTTTTAATACCTGCTGGTAATCTGTTCTCTCCTCTTCTTCTCATACTGCCTCTTGCCACCTTACCGTGTCTTCTGTCACATATCTTTGGTTGCCTCTTTCCTGGACTGTGAGCAAGCAAAGCTACTCATGCATCTGTCAGAAGACTGTTGCAGACTTTTCTTCATCCTTCAGGAGTCTTTTGCTGTCCTACAGCATTCCTCTGAGAAGAAGGATCAACACTGTGTAGAGCACTGAAAAGATGAACAAACTACAGGTTTTTGTACTGACTGATCCTGAATTTGGAGCAGAGCTCAGCCAAAGATCAAGATACAACCACAGAGTGATCAGCAGGGAAAGGAGCTGAGACAGCTTCCAGATAACCTTTCAGTGGAAAACAAGGCTTATTCACATGATGGGTCTCCTTGGAGATAGAAAGTCTTGTTGAGGAGGGTAGTGGGAAGCCAGGGAAGTATGTTGGCACTGCAATACCTCTATAACCTCTTCCCTCTCCTGTGCTGCAGGGCAGAAGACAGTGTGTCACCCCTATCTGTTAGAGGTGCTGGGTCAACCCATCTGCTCCCACCTCCTCAGTGGTTTGAGTTGGACTGGGGAGATCAGGGGATGGTTCACACATGAAGGCAAGGCCTCTCCATCAATGCTGTGTTAACTCCCTTGGTATAGCAGAGCTGCTTTGTTAATCATATCTGTGGATTAGCATGGGTTTATGAGCTCCACAAGGAAGCATTTGGAATCATAAATTGCATTTTCACCACTTAGCCCTGGAGAATCTCTGGGGCTTGGTAGACAGATATAAAAGGAAACCTTCCGAAAGAACAAGAAGGATAACAAAGAGATTATCAGAACCAAACCTGAAAATTAATAGACCAAATCAAAATTAATTAATGGACTAAATCCAATTAATAGACTAAATCAAATCCTCTTTGAAAATGTGGTCAACTCATTCACTCATCACCTTTTCACACTCCCACGCAGACAGACAGTTCAGCTTCTTCAGCAAACTGGGTTAACAAAGGCCAGACCAGAGTGGCAAGGGGGAAAGTTTGGGATTTAAGGGTCAGAATTACCCCTGCAAGGGAGAAGGCAGGCAGGGAACCCAGGGTGGGCCTGGCACAGGTACGGAGAACAATTCTGAGGCAATAAAAAGTTGGTATCTGCTCTCTGTAGTGAAAACTATGATGCTAAAAACATGCTGAGTATTAAGAGCAGTTGTTGTCCTGCTGTTTGGTTTGTATCTGGATTAGATTTGTGTTAAGGATGGAATATGAGTCTGGCTAAGTATTACTTTCCACAAATATTTGGCTTTTAGAGAAAGCCCAGATGCTTAGTTTATCACATTCAGACCCAAATAAACTGGAGTGGATGTGAAGAGCAATAAAAAGTAACAGGAGAACAAACAAAGAGACGCCAAGGGTGGCACTGCTGACCACAAGGAGGGGAAGCACAAGGTGTGACTGGAGCATAGGAAGCTGGGATCAAGGGAGGGGACAGAGGTGGGACAATCCCTGTCATCATCCTGGGTGTCACCAGCTCACTTCAGATCTCCACTTTCTCCATGTCAGTCCTGCCATGCTGCACAGCAAGACCTGGGGAGGCTCTAGCTACTCCTGGACCATACATTTTTGGAGATGGAGCAGAAGGGAAACCCTGCCCTGGTGAAAACCAGGGTTATCTCTTATCAGTAAGTCCATAATCACCAGCTCAGATGGAGACATCTGGGCTGGAGACTTTGGAATTTGGAGATGCCAATCCCGCACTCTAACCATCATAAGAAAAGTGATCCAATCCAGCCTTGTAAATGAAAACACTGATGGAGGAAGACTTTAAGATGACATTTAGTCATTAGAGGGCTGGTAGAGACAGTACCCACCTGTCCTAGTTTTGCTGGGACAGAGTTAATTTTCTGCTTAGTAGCTAGTACAGTGATGTGGTTTGGTTTTATTACGAGAATAATGTTGTTAACACTTTGATGGTTTAGTTGCTCCTCCTACATCAAGGAGTTTTCAGTGCCAGTGAGCAGGTGCACAAGAAGCTGGAAGGGAATATGGCTGGGAGAAGTGACCCAAACTGGCCAAGGGGATATTCCATACCACAGAACATCATAGTCAGTACGTAAACCAGGTAGACTTGCTGGGAGCTACCAGTTGCTGCTGTTGTGCATCACATATTTTTCATGGGTTTTATTTCTCTCTGCCCCTCTCCTTTTCATCATCATTGTCACCATCATCATCATCATCACCATTATGATAATTATTACTATTTTACTTTATTTCTTTAATTTTATTTTACATTAGTAACCTGTTCTTACCTCAGCCCATGGATTTCACCTTTTTATGATTCTACTTCTGACCCCACTGTGAGGTGGGCAGGGACTGAGTGAGCACCTTTCCAGTACTTAGCTGCCAGCTGAGATTAAATCATGGCACTTCCCTCTGAGAGAGGGAACTTTCACTTCTTAAATGATTGTTTAGCAACTGCAAATGTGACTGTGATTTTCGAGAGTTTGCTGATTTTTCCAGCTACCTGATGGAAAGAAGACTGCCCTCTTTTCCACAGCTGAAGGGTCGTTTTAGGATGCAAAGATCTCAAAATTGCTCTTAAAAAGTGCAGGAAAAGCCTTCTGCCCAAGTAACAGCTTCTCCCTGCCTCTCCCACACTATGTCATCCAGTATGTGGTAACAATTTTAACCCAGTCAGCTTGGTGTGAAGTCATGACCCCAGCATCCATGAAGCATCCAGGTTCCTGTGTCTGCATCCCTCTTCTTGATCTATCTGTTGAAGCAGACCCTCAAGGCAGCCAGCCTAAAGGCAGTTGATGTTATTCACAGGACTGCCTGATGTGAGGTTTTTAGATGGGAGTTTACTGGACAAAGAATACAGTTTTGAGACAACTGAAACTATTAATGAATTTGTGCCGAGGATGGCAGACAGTTTAACTGGGGGGAGGGGAAAGCAAAAAAGAAATCAACCAAAAAAAAACCTCACAACCAAAATGAAAGTCACATTTGAAGGCTTAAGTTTCCATTTCACATGACACTTTGAAACCCATTTGCCTAATTGTATTTATTGCCTTTCTCAAACAACAAACAAGGAAAAAAAGCTCACAATGAAGAAACAGAAAGTAGTACTTCTTTTAATATAAAATGAATTAATGAGCAATTAATCATAAAAAGCAGGCCTATCTCTCTTTGGCTGTGCTCAGAGAAAGATAGTCACTCACTATCTCCAATTGACTCGTGACTTGCCAGCAGCACATAAGAAAGGAGGCTGGAAAGTAACATGATTTTAATTCCCCATCCTCACTTGTGTCATCAGCACCACAGGTTGCCTTTGCTTTCATAAAACAGCCCCTGGAAAACAAGGGCATTGTGGAGGGGTTAGTGATGAGCCAGAGCCATGACCTCTGGACCAGCGACAGGCTGTGTGTGGTGGGGAGCAGAGCACCCCCTCGTTCAGGTGATGCTCAGGCTGGTTTTGCCTTGCTAGAAGACTCTGGCATGTGCTGCTTTCCCCAAAATACACGTGCTCTTAACCAGTTGGATTCCCATTTGGAACTGGTGATCATGGAGATGTCACTGGCCCACCTGCCTCACAGAGGTCCAAGGCAGGGCATATTCAATGCACACCAGTAAAGTCGTCCTCAGAGTCCAGGCCACCTTGGTTCTTTATCCTTCCCCCAGGATGGATTCCTGCTGTGCTGCAGGTCAGTCCCAACCCCGGTTTTCCTACAGGAATTCACTCCAGTTCCTGTCCAGCTCCCTAGCAGGAACCCTGTTCCCCTCCTCCATCGGACAGACCCTCTCCCCCAGCAGTTACTGCTGGAAGGAAATTCAGAGACTGCTCCTCAGGAGAGTACAGTGTTTCAAAACTGTCCTCATTCCAATATGAAATAAAACAAAGGCAGAGTTTTCCCTGTGAACTAGAGTTTAATGATTTTGAGTCACTCAACTCGGCACAGTTGGATAAAATCAAAATGTTTTGTCCTGATTTTAATTACCCATTACTATTAAATTATTTTATATACATTACAGTGTATTATGCACAAGCATTTTGATGTTTTGACCACTTCCTCCCTTCTTCTTTCTGTGAGAATGAAGTTTCCTCCCAGTCCACGCATTTTCACAAGCTGTTTTGCTTTCAACAATTTGGCATTTTCAACAGAAAGAACAAAAAAATCTGTCTGAAAACCAGCTGCATTTGCAAATGCTGCAGGAGGAGATTTATTCATTCAAAACACCATTTCCATTGGATCCCTTTCCTTGGTTTTAGCTGTTAAGAGGTCAAAAATCCAGCCGTTCTTTGAAGCAGTACCATGGGGCTCCATATTAATTGCTTCCCTGTGACTTCAGATCAATTATAAAACTCTGTAAAGGAATTGCACTGCTCTTCCAAGCCTCCTGTTCTGGACGTTTGCCCACAGGTCAAGACCAGAGGTGTTTTCCTTCCCAGGTAATGCTTCATATTCCAGGAGCCACAGTGTTCTTCCTGATTTCCAGAGCACGATTTTGTGTAGCCCAGGATGCTGTCCTGAGCGTACATTTTGAGCAGCAGGACAGGTTTTGCTCTGAGCCCTGACCCAGCTGACAAAATACACCACAACACACAGTGCCCAGCTAGGCATCTGCTACCCATGCTGATTTAAAGGAGCTGACTTTACAGGCCCTAGATTTAAAGAAAGAAAAAAAACAAAAAGCAAACCCATTCCTTAGGATTTATCCTTGCAGTTATCTTTCCTTACAGCAGCATTACCTTCCTTAGGGGAAGATGTTCTTGTTGCTTTCCTCCCTCCACATGGTACTGATCGCAGAGGTTGAGAGCTCTTGCAACTCCACAAGATGTTTTTCATCTCAATATTATTTTTAGGAGCAGAGGGGATAAAATATGCTTTTTTGACAAGCAAGAAAAAAAGACTATTTCCCTGGGAAAATTTTGTTTTGTTTAAAAATTTCCATCAGAGAAGAGCTAAGTGTAAAAATGTCTAATTTTTTTAAATGGAACAAATGGATATTTTTACCAAAGAATGTTCTTTGTAAATCTGTCCCCCATCTCCTTCTTTTTTCATCTTTGGGAGGAAAAAAACCGAAGTAGAATAAATTCATACATTATTTGGGAAAAGATGGAAATGTCCACAAGAAAACTCAGACATGTTTTAGCCAGCTGAGTTGTAAAAACCTCCTTTTAGCCAATAAAGTCAGCAGGCCTGTTGTGGGGGCAGGCAGCACAGGCAGTGGAAGGTGGCTGGGTGTCCAGGGGCTTTGCAGGCTGCGTGGGAGGTGGGCTGTAGCCAAGCTGGTCCCTGTGCCAGCAGTGCTTGATGTATTGTTATGGCCATGTTTGTTGTATTACTAATTTAGCACTTCATTCCCTTTGAGCTCTGTACAAATTGCTCTGGTTATTTATGCATCAGTGTCACTCTTCACATGTTAGAAGAGCTTAATGGGTGGTAATTAATCCACAAAAACACTCTCCCAAGCTCGTACACACCAGCATAGTTCTGCCCAGGGAAACTGAGGCACGGAATGGGTGAGGTGGCATTCCGAGACCACGGCACCAGCACCCACTTCTACCACAGACATCCCAAACTGGTACCCCAGGCTCCTTTCCTGCCAGGGTTTGAGGGTTATGTGATGCTCCTATGAGGCTGATGGATGGTTGGGTGCCGGGACGGGGTTGGGAGAGGCAGGGTCCGTGCCAGCGCGCAACCCCAATTTCCACAGCCAACACGGGGAAAGGATTAAGCTTCCAGATGGGAGAAACAGGCAGCAGGAGCTGGCAAAACCTTCAGAAACAAAGATCCTCTTTCTATGCAAATGTCCCTTAGAAATAAAACTCAGCGGGAAAGAGCAAAAGGCGGGAGGTGACGTCAGTGGCTTCGTCTCAGTTTTTTTTATTCCCCAAATTTCCCGGGAGGCGAGAGCGGGTGGCTTAGGCAGATGTTTGCTGATCAGATATGCTGATGATCGTGCCCAGAGGGAGCGAAACTTGAAGCGATACAGTTTAACCCAAATGAAATAATAACACTTTCCAATTTCTTCCCCAGCTTTGGTTTCTAAAACAGCTAAAGGAATGTAGGAGATAATGATTAGAAACATCAAGAGGGGGAGCAAAGGCTTTGGAGGCTTGTTCTGAAGAAAGCAGGGTTAGGCAGAGAATTTTTCAACCCATTAAAAATTAATTGCCAGGAAACTCTCTGGTGGGGTTAATGACTAACAAGCCTTTGAGATCCTCCAAACAAGGCAAGCGTTTCTTAGACACTGAGGGCCTGGTGGGTGCAGGGAGAAAGACACCCTTCTGCTTTCTGCCAGAAAGCTTCCAAAAACGGGACAAGATAAAAAGGAACCTGCTTTGCACCACTGCCTGCATCACACTCCTCAGAACAAAAGGCTCCCTGAAGCTGATTCCCCTGCAGCGATGGCTCGGAAAGGATATTCAGCAGTGGATCAAGGGACATGTGAATCTGGGTGACACAGGGAAGGATGCTGCAGGGCCCTCTGGAAGGGGACACTGTGATCTAAGTCACACCCCAAGCAGTGAGCTGCAACGATTTTTCTGGCAATTTTTTTTGAGGAGGAGACAGAGGATGATACGAGACCTGATACATGTCTCTCCTATACACATCCTGGACACAGAACAGCCCTCAAGTCTCCATGTCTCCATGATGGCAGTGGGAGAGATTAGATACCCAAGCACACAGGTCTCAGAGGATTCCATCCCAATGCATAACCACGTGAAGTCAAGATCCCTGCTCATGGGGCAGGTCTGAGTCTCATGCTGCTGGTGCTTGTGAGCAGGTTTCCAGGTCCAAAAAGGACCAGAAAGACAAGTTACTTTCACCTCTGGTATCAAAGCACGTGAAAGCTTAGGATGCCCTACGAAGAGCCTTCAGGCACCCAGACTGCATTCAGGGTGAGTGGTGGACATACTTGTGCACACACACCTCTCCATTCAAACGTGACCGAGCATACGTGTGCAGAGGGCAATTGTGGGCACACAGGGGTATCCACAGATCCATTGCCAGGCATGCCTGTGCCAGCTGAGCGTCTGGGTTCTGCCCAGAAAACCAGCAGGGTGGGCAGCAGGCAGCCATATGGGCAGGTGGGGTGGGGGGAGGCTACGGGGCCCAGCGGGGAGGGGTGACACTTAAGCTTGTGGCAGGGGAAACGTGAGACAGGGTTGGTCTGGAAATAATGCAGCTCCTGCCAAATTTACAGCCCTCCTGGGGAGGGCTGTGAGGGCAGGGGAAAGAAAGCCAGCCACAGGCCCAGGGGATATCACCAGGGCCTGGCTTTTTGAAGACATGTGCTCCTGTGTTACAAGTGTCAAGAGGGCACCACATGAACCTCTTTAATGAGCCCAGGGAGCCAAGGCCAGGGGGGCCATCCCACCTCTCCGGGAAGCATTGGAGAAAAACACAGAGCAAGGGCTGCTGCAGTGAAGGTGCACAGCAAGAGGCTCAAAATACAGCAGGAGAGGTGGCAGGAGGGCAGCTGAGTCCTGCATCCCCCCCTAGCTGTCCCACACCATGAGAACAGACATCACACAGCCCTGCTTTTCCTGAAAAAGGTCTAGTGGAAACTGTCTCTGCCTAGTAGAAAGCATCTCTGCCTGTGGCAGGGGTGTTGGAACCAGATAATTTTCAAGGTCCCTTCCAATTGAAACTATCCTATGATTCTATGAAAACCTGGAGCTAAATAGCCCTTGGCCAGAGCTGAGGCTGTGGGAGGCAGGTGTAAAGCTCATGAGTTTGCTGCAGGAGGTATGAGAAGCCATCAGGCACATTGGCACCCTGGCCAGTGCCCTGAAAGGCCATCCTCCCTGCCTTGGGCTGCTGCACTCAGCCAGGACGCTGAGGGCTGTGTCTTGGGACGTCACATCTACAGGAACCAGCTTCATGACTTGGCGGCAAGATAGAGCAGGAGAAAAAGCAAGACCAGGAAAGAAGCAGTGAACTTGTCATTCAAATACAATTACCTGCCGTAATAGCGGAGGGGAGGTGGGAAAATGATCTACCAGGGAAATTGCTTTGGGTAAAAATGATCTATTTCTTGCTCCTAGCTTGCAGCCACAAAACTCCCCTTCCCAAGCTCCATCTTCCATGAGATACACCAGCAACCCTGGTGTAGTTCATCACAGTATCTACCAGGAGGTGACAATTCAGAGCATGTCTCTGTGAGAAGGTTGTTAACCCTCTCCTGACTGACTCTTTATGCCTGGGTGGTTTCTGCTTCTTGCTAGCAGACTGCTCAGAGACTGGAGGCAGACTTTGTTCTTTAAGACCCCTGACTGCACAGCTGCTGGACCCCTGCCCCAGGAATGGGAGAGCATCCCACCATCACCGTCCCCCTGCAAGCCCCACAAAGAGACAGCAAGTTGGGAAACTGCATCACTCTCCATCCTCTCAGAGTGGCAGGCAAGCAAGCTCCATCTGCTCCAAACTGCGTCGTGCAACGCTCCCTTCTGCTGCAAGGAAACTCATTAAGCGTCAGCAGCGTGGGGCTAACGATGTGTAGATGAACACTTCCATCTCTGTCCGCCAGAAGGCTGCGAGCCTGGGAAGTCAGGACGGTGGCACACTGCCTTCCCTGACGAGAGTGTTGCAAGGATTAATTAGGAAACACTTGTGATGTGCTTCGGAACTGGAAAGTGCTAAGTGTTATTAATCAGTGTCACGATTTACATAGAAGAACTGCAGAAAATACGAGGGGGTGGTGAGTGGAAGAAATAAATCACCCTGTGGCTTTGATAGGGATAGGGAGCATAGGAGGTGGGTATAGGTCATCCTGACCCCACAACACTACTGCTAATGTTGATTTGGGTAAGGGAAGGTCCAAGCTTTTTTGCACCACCAACCCAGCTTGAACTTTGGGGACCCACTGGACATGCAATGCTGGTTGCTCCATACCCAGACAGGATGGTCCCTGTTCTCTTTGAACTCTGTTTACTCTGGGAAGAGATCACAAGTCTGTTCAGAATCCCCTCTCCATCACAGCCTGGGTCTGCTCCAAGGCAGCACTACCCAGCTCAGCCCCTTCCACACACAACATCCCCCCACAGCAGCAGAGCTGGCCAGATATTTTTGGCTTCTTCACAGACCTCAAAACCAGTGAGTGAAAAAGGGACTAAAAAGCGTCACGTCTGCTCCTCTGGGCAGAAATCCCCTGTTTGGAGAGGGTCTGCTCTGTCCCATCAAAGTGGAACTGGAGGAAAAGGAGACCTTTGCTCCCATCTATGGGGAACTGGGAGAAGTACTGCTGGGAGGGAGACCCCCTGCTCTCCTCCAACAGACATTTACTCTCACCAGGAGGATGTCCCACGTCCCAGCAGGACAGCGCCAGCCGTGCAGGGGTGAACAACAGCTTCTGTTTTGCCCAGCACTGCAGTGAGATGTCCACACCAAGCCTCAGGGCTCCAAGGAGAGAGGAGACTGATTGGGCCAACTGGGCAGGACTCTTGGAATGCTGGGATGTGGGGCTGCGCAAACAGAATCAGCAAGAGTATTCCAGAAGCACAGCAGAAGGGCTGAGCAGAAGTAGACACCACCTGGCCTCTACATCTGGCCACAACTGGGAAGAGGTTTCCCTTTAGAGCAGCCTGGAGGGCTACAAAGAGTGCTGCTGACCTTGTAAAATCACACACCAGGCCACAGTCACATATCTGAGCAGTACAAACACGCAGAGCTCTATGAGCCCACTCCAAACACGACTGTCCACAAGCACAGACCCCTACATCAGCCACTTCTCACACATCTAAAGCAGATGAGCAAAGTCAAAACTCCGCACGAATAAATCCTATCCTGTTTTTCTGCCTAGGACATGTCTGGAAGTGGGCTGCGGACTCCTCAGATGCGGATAGCAAGCCACAGTTATTTAACATCCTGTTAAAATCTGTGATTTTTCTAAAAACAGGCACTGAGAGGCTGCTCCCTGGCAGCCTGTGCTGACAGGGAGGCTGCTTGGGGCGGTTTGACAGGTCCTGCTCCCCACCTGGCATTTGGAAATAGCCAATTCATCTCTGCACTAATTTGTGTGCTCAAGATTGTGACTGGCTTTCCCTGAATGTCTGCTCAGGTAAAACTCAATGGCTGGATATTTGCAGAAAGCAAACATAGGAGAGGGCACAGCCCAGACCCAGCAAATTCATTCCCCTAAGCAAGCAAATATTAAGGGGACTTTTTTTTTCACCTGTGTTTGCTCACTTTTATTTCAATGATTTAGAGCATGTGGGAGGTCAAATTAGCTCCTCAGAAGAGTTCTAGCCTAGGAAGCCCAGGTTATCCCTCTTTTTCCTCCCCTCCTCCCTTCCCCTCCTTTTCCTCCCCTCCCTACCTCTACCCTCCCCTCTCATTTTCCCTGATTTTTTTTTTTGCTTTCTTTTCCTCCTTTGCTCTTCCTTTTCCTGAAAACCCCAAGGTTTACAGGACAAGTTCTCCAGGGCCAGCTGACAGCTGGTCTCTGCCCCTTGCCTGTTCCCTGCCTGCCCACATCTGTAGCTGCTGCTCACCCCACCTGCCCCCGGGGCCTCACACGAAGCCACTGAATTGAGAGTTAATTTGAATTTGAGTTGACAAACTCCAGGCATATCCCATCTGCACAGGCAGGAAATGGCCAGTGTGTTAACCTTCCAGCAGGGAGGGCAGGGCAGAGGGGAAATGCTTTTACCCTTCCCTCCATTTAGTTTAGCTCTTAAAAAAAAAAATAAAAAAATAAAAAAAAATTAGGGTCAAATAAAATAACGCCTTGGGCTGACCTAAAGCTGAGGTGGAAATTCCCTGAGAGCATCCAGAGGTGTCTGGGAATGGGAACAAAACCCTGTCTTGCTGCTTGGGATCAGGGGCTGAAGGTAAAGCCTCCAGGAGGGGAGCCCAGGCTCAGCGTTTCTCCCCATCTTGTCCCACATAACCCCGTGGACATCTTCTCTCCCCTCACTGCAGCAAGAGAAGCTGCTGTCCCCTCAGCTGCTTGGGAACTCTCACTGCTTTGCTTCCGGCACAGTCAGTGTGCTCCGAGGCTGCTCTCACCACTGCAGCAAATTAGCAAAAGTGTCCCTCTACAGGCAACAACAGATCCTTGGATATTTATTTTGGAGGTGGAGGTAGTGCTGTATTTAACCAGCTGTGAAACCAGAGAGCAGTCAGGGCTGTTGCTCTGCGGTTTGCAAGAAGTTGGAGTGCAAAGGGAGCCCATGGAAGTACTTCACATTTCTGAATGAAGAGGCACAGCTTGTAGTAGGTCACCTGTCCACACCATGTGGCCACGCTAAGTGCCGTAAGGCTGGATTTTGTGGGCTGCCAAAGCACAACCTTCAACTGCAGGAGAATTTACCTGGGCCAGGAAGAAGCAGATTTTCTGCTTCTGTGGGAGATGCTGAGGGTTAGGTGCTGCAGAAAGTTTGAGCCCTGACATCCTCTCTCCTCACCCAGCCTCACACAGATACCTTCATCCTCTTCTTCTCAGCCTCTAACCCCCCACAGATTTTCAATCCTGCCTCCCACTGCTTCTCTGACATTTCTCTTTCAAAGATGGCACTTCCAGCTGATGTTGATTTTTCTATCTCTGCAACAGCGTTTTTAAGCAGAAACAAGGCATCTGGAATAAAATTAGCACTATTTAGCATTACCCAGCACCAAAGGCACTTGACAGATGCAGAAGAACAAAGATTTGGTCTGCATGTTGGGAGAAAGCTTTCTAATGTGTCCAATACCAAAACGGGGGAAGAGGAAAGCAAGGGTGAGGCTGGGCTCTCCTTCCCTGCAGCTGCTCAGCTGCAGTCAGGCTGTCAAAACCTGCAGACCTGTATCAGTGGTGGCAATTCCCAGACAGGGGATTCACCAACCTTATCAGAAAAGCAAATGGTCATTTCTTGGGGTGTCAGGAGCAGCAAGTGAACTGGCTTGTACCAACAGTGTTATTCCAGCACCTATTGCCTCATCCATTGCTGCACCACCCTGCAGCTCAAGCATCCGCATCAGCATGAAGATGCTTCCACCTCCATGCCCTAACAGACCCCCTCTCCCCAGCACCCCTGGGGTTATTGGCTTCTATGGGTCATGAGGAGGAGGGTGAGGATGCAAAATATGTCAGGAAGAGAATTAGGGAAAGCAGGAAGCAGCAGGTAGAGAACTTAGGACCGGATCTGAGGCCCAGCCCAGAATCTACCCTATCACTAATATCTATGCCCGGCTAATTTCCTTTCTGGCTGCATCTCCCACCCACTGGGTACAGAAACAAACCAAGCCCTTGATGCTCCCTCCCTCTGCCACTAATGCCTGTACCAGGCTTCAGTCAAGCGAAATATTGTGAGAGCTGCAGCTTGTCACCTTCCCTGTGGCCTCAGGCAACGTCAGGTTTTTCAGATGCTCTAACAGAGAACTGTCAAACAAAGCTGTTCCCTCCAGAGATGCTCCACTCAGCCACATTCTTGCACATCCCCTTCCTGGTGAGCACATGGCACCACTGCAGGTTTAGGAGTGGGATAAACAACCTCTCTCATATCATCCCTCGTTTGTGTGCTTGCTCTCCCGAGAACTTCGGTAATTGCTTCTTTGCCTTTAAATACCATGCTGCTCCTTTGGCATTTCCTGTTTAAATGTCTCCCGCTTCGAAGATGACATTGTCTGGAGGCGAATGGATTGGGGTGGTGTTTGCAAGGTGCAGTGCAGGACAGCAACGGGCTGCTCTGCCTGTCTGACTTTTCCAGTGGGGAAGGCAGGGTCAGGCTGGATGGTTTTTGCAGCACAGCCATAGAAAGCTGAGTTCAGGCCAGGAGTTAAGATATCCCCCTTCCTCTGCCCTCGGAGGAGTTCCTCCTCTCCCAAGTGGTTGCAGTTCTCTTGACTGCATCTTCCTTCCCTGCAGGGGGAATAGGGAAGGGGAAGTCATACTCTGATGGTTGGAGCCATTCTGCCCCAGTGCAGGCTGGAGTATCCCATTTAGGACTGGGCTGAGAGCTCAGCCTCTGACACCCCAGCTTATAGAGGTGCTGTGGTCAGGTGAGCAGCCAACCTTTCCAACCCTCTGTGCTCACAGAGTGCTGGATCCGTTCCCCAGCTCCCTGCCGGGCATCCCAAATGTGCAGCCTCCCAGTTACCTACACATCCCATTGGGAAAGGACCCAGGGTGTCCTATACTGCAGCACACACGTGTGGCTCCAAGTGCATGGGGAAATGTGTCAGCTTTCACCTCATAGAGTCCTGGCTTTGAGTGCCCCCAACTCTATAATTCCTAGACCCCCAAGAAGGATATCCTCAGGATTTTACATTTACACATTTTGCTTCCCATTTTGCAAACAATGGGCGAGATGAAGAATTTTTGCAGGTAGTATAGTATTAGGGACTGTGATTAGGAAATTTTCTTCCAGGGAAAGTGGAGAAGGAGGGGGCGGAAGGAGGAACATCCTTCCTTATTATTTTTGGGAAAAGTGTAATTATTACCCCTTTGGCCTGTCTCCAACAGGGATTACTAATGTCCAGCTTCACAGCTGTCAAAGCCCTGATTAATTGAGCTTGCTGTACTGAAATCTCATCTTGTTTGTCTTGTGTTGATGTGCAAATTGAAAACAGAACACAATAAATCTTACAGGCATCCTGTACATCTAAGCTTATCGGCCACCCTCCTCCCACCTCACTGCTTCCAAACAGTCTGGAAGGGTTGAGCCTCTGCTCTGCAGCCACGTTCAGCCTGGAGCTGGGCAGTATCACCTCTGCTGGGAGCATGATGGGGTTGAAACACCCAGGGCACCACCTGCTCTTCAGCCTGGTGGGCGCTCGTGCAGGACGTTTCGTCCTCTCCCAAAGAACAGTCAAATGGGGAGACAAACTTAGGGAAGTGGTTTGCAACAAGTTTGCTTTTTGGCAGGACTTGCCTCCCCACCGGGGCTGGCCATCCTTGGGATGTATGGGTGCCCACTACTCCTCCCAGGCACAGCTGCTTGCATCTGTACGCAGCAAGGGAGAGAATGTTCCAGGATGTGAATTCATAAATGATGCCTTGCACAAGCCTGTGGCGGGATTAACCTCAAATAATTTTTGGGCCATGATTCATCCATCCAAAAGTTGTGGTGTGCCTGAGCATCAATGGCTGCACCCCTGGCAGAGAAACTGAGTCTCATAGATCCTGGTCGCATCAGCCTGCAGGGTCCAGGAAAGAGTCCCAAGACATTCCTGGTGGGTCTTGCCATAATTCACAGAATCACAGAATCATTAGGTTTGGAAGGAACCTCTGGAGATCATCCAGTCTGACACCCTTGCCAAGGCACCATCACCTGGAGCAGGTGACGCAGGAATCTGTCCAGATGGGTTTGGAATGTTAGCAGAGAGGGAGACTCCAACACCTCCCTGGGCAGCCCATTCTAGTTCTCTATCACCCTCGATGTAAAGAAATTCTTCCTCATGTTGAGGTGGAATTTCTTGTGGTTTAGTTTACAGCCGTTGCTCCTCATTGTGTCACTGGGTACCACTGAAAAGAGTCTGGCACCTGCTTTTGAGGTATTTATATGCATTGATGAGATCCCCTCTCAGTCTTCTCTTCTCCAAACTAACCAGCCCCAGCTCCTGCAGTCTTTCCTCATAAGAGAGATGCCCCAGACCCATCATTATCTTTGTGGCCTCTGCTGGACTCTCTCCAGTAATTTCTTGTCTTTCTTGTCCTGAGGAGACCAGAACTGGACACAGAACTTTAGATGTGGCCTCACTAGGGTGAAGTAGAGAGGCAGGATCACCTCCCTTGACCTGCTGGCCACACTGCTCCTGATGTACCCCAGGATACCACTAGCCCTCCTGGCCACAAGGGCACACGACCAGCTCATGGTCAACTTGTCGTCTACCGATACTCCCAAGTCTTTCTCTGCAGAGCTGCTCTCTAACAGTCAGCCCCTAGCCTGTGCTGGTACTTGGGCTTATTCCTCCCCAGGTGCAGGACCCTACACTTGCCCTTGTTGAACCTCATTATGTTTCTCTGTGCTCAATTCTCCTGTCAAGGTCCTGCTGAATGGCAGCACAGCCTTCAGGTGTACCAACCCCTTCCCCCAGTTTTGTATCATCAGTAAACTTGCTGGGGGTACAATCCATCCCTTCATCCAGGTCATTGAAAAACTGGTAATTGACCCAAAGTGATCCAAGGCAGGGGCAGAGAAGCAAGTTGAAGAAGTACTTAGGAGTTACTCTGCTCTGCCCTGCACATCCCAGCTACAGGATGAGATCCTTGGCTGCAGTCTCAGCACCAGCTGATCTCCTTGCTGAAAGTGGGGCACGAGTATGGTTTCAAAGCAAGGCTTCCATCTTCCACTGAACCAGCTTCCACTGTACTTCCACCATTTCCACTGAAAGACATGGGGTATTTTTGTCTGCAAGGTAACATGCCTGCCCCTTGGTGCTGAATGAATAAATTACTGTGATGGTAAGGAAGATCATTGTTAATTAGAGTGCATAAAGAGCCTGGGAACCCTCCAGGGGAATATGCTGTGATGCATTGAGTGCAAATCATGGGCACTTTTTTACAGGGACATGATATTAAAGAGGAATAGAGTTTTGTGGCAGTATTGACTCAGAGAGAGAATGCACTGGGATCTGATGGGTCCCATCCTGGTATCCAGTTCCTGCCCAGAAACAGCTCTGGAATGGATTTGGAGGACTTCTCTGTCCTCTGCTTGGCATCCCACGCCCTGCTGAGTGAGAACTCCAGGGCATAAGCTGGGCTAGGCAAAGACACTGTAGGGATGTGTTCCCATCCCTTCCCCAGTAAAGTCATTCCTGAAACACACTGGAATGGGATCCCCCTGAGAAGACCCTGCAGAGACTAAAGGCAGGTGAAAGACAATACTCTAATTAAATACCCTATCCCTGTGGCTTTAGCTGATGCTCACAGAATAAAAACAAGTGGAAAACTAGCAAGAACACTGTGTTTACCATTTCTCATTGTATAATATGCAATGTTTTCTCAGCATGTCTTCAGGAGACAAGCAGCTGGAAGCCCAGACTGGATGAAAAGAGAGACAGAACAAGGTGTTAGGCAAAAAAATGCTGGGGAAGTGGGGGGAGAAAGGTGTCCCCTCACAGACACCACATAGCACCCTACGCTGTTCACCCTAACAGGAGGAGAAGCTGTCCCCATATCCACCCTTACAGTGGCTGTTGTCAAAGGTACTGGGGCAGCTGGTGCTCCTGATCCCTTCTGGTGAACACAAATCTCCTTCCTACATTCCCCTTTCTTCAGAGATGTCAGGAAGGATGGAGTGGATTGGCCAGCCCATGTGGTCTCCTACCCTCTGGAACAATCTCTTGTCCCTTTATTATTCCCTGAACATGTTTTAGGCTTCCCTTGCCATGCAGCTGGTCTGTGCCCTCCGTGGAGGATCCTTCTGGGTCCTCTCCAGGGTTGGGCTTCTCATCAAGAGGCTGAACCAGCTTCTCCACATCAGATGTGCACCTTTGCATTCCCTCTCTGCATGAGCTTTTATCCTTCCAGCAACCTGCAACATGGGGACAAAGGTGACTGACCTTGGGGAGAGCAGTTTGGCAGCCAGGGGTCTGAGGTCTGCAGCAAGAAATCAGGCCACAGGCAGGAGCCTGGAAGGAGACTGGAAAGGGCCTGCTCCTGTGAGCAGGAAGAAAAGTGGTTTCTGGAGACCCCAGAGGACTTGGGGCTCCTCTCAGTCCCTGGCCCCTTTAAGGCAACTCCCCCTCACGTGTTGTTTGTGCGGATCTGCTGGGAACTGCATCACACTGAAGCCATTAGATCTATTTTCTGTAGCTGAATAATTTTAATTTTCTAGTCAGTTACCTTTTAGGTCTCGCTTTTCTCTTTCTTTGTGTCTTAATTGCCTTTTCCTTATATCGGTGCTCCCCTGACACTCTCTCCCCTCTCCAGTGTGCCTGCTCTCCTCCCCCACCTCCTCCCTTCCTCCTTTATGTCTCCCCCTCCCTAGCTTCCCCCCAGCCTATTGCACCTGTCCCTCTCCAACTGCTCTGCATCACCCCAGAAGTGCTGCAACCACATGATATGTTGTGCCAAGGAGCTTTGTCCTTCCTGGCAGGAGAAGGACCCTGGGATCAAGGATCAGGCCAGCTAAACTGCAACTGCATGTATCCAGACTGAAGGCCACTCATGTCAGGTCTCAGCAGCCTCCCTCCTGGTACTGATTAACTTCGGAGACATCTTTTTCCAGTTCCTCAGATCCAGCCCCCTCACCAAGCAGTCCTGCCATATCCCAGCTGGGACTGCAGGCATCTTGACTCTGATTTCTCTGATGATGGTGGAAGAAGCAACGCCCAAACTGCATCAAAGCTGCATGGCACATCTAGAAATGCAGATAAGCTGTTGTGAATAATTTTCTCCCAGCAGCTGGAGAACACCTGTCTTGTAGACACATGAACCACAGAAAATGGCATTTTGTGCTTGCAAGAAAGCAGCACACAGCACACCATGCTGCCAGGATGTGCTCAGGGAGCTGTCTGCACCTTGTGCCCATGCTTACCAGCAGGCACTGGACACTGGACATCTGGAAAAGGGTTGGAGGACGAATGGCTGAAGTACAGTGTCAAGTTCCCCACAGGAGAAAGAGGCACTGGAGGGGCATTACCTGTTCCTGAGAGGCTGATGGGCTGAGCACTGCATTACTTCCTCCTCCTGCCTTAGCTCAGTAGGTTTCCCCATTTCAATCCCAGCTGGGGGCTTCTGGTACCATGTCGTGAAACCCAGGGTTTGCACATGCACAGCAGACCCTGCATCCTCCCCACCCCCAAGGAGGTGATAGTGGCCTCACATCATGCCCCGGGCTCTGCCATTAGCAGGCAGGTTAGCTGTGCACATCCTGCTCAGTCACTCCAGAGGCAAAAGGAGCATTCCTACTTGGGTGGAGCTCTTTTGGATGCTTTGTCCTACATTCAGTGTCCAGTCTCATGCTAACTACCATCCCTTTAGAGCTACCTAAAAGACAAGAGGTCCCTGTTTGTTCAAGGGCACTGGGCACCATGTGGTGGTACCGGCTGAGCACTGCACAGGAGGCAGGCAGTTCCTGAGCCGTGTGACTTGCCCTGCTGGGCAACGCGCTTCCTTTCCTTTCTTTTGAGGAATTTCTCGCAGCATGGCTCAGTTTTTCTTTCTGCAGAGGCTCAAAGCAAATGAGATCAAACCTCAAGCACACAGGGCCCCAGAAAGCCGTCTGCCAGCAAACCTGGGTGTGGAGCCGACCGCATCCCTGGTACATGGAATCAAAGGCGGCAGCTGATACAAAACACAGTGCTGAGGTCAGGGGTCCCTTTGCTGCCAGAAAAATGGGACAAAAGGAAACAGCAATAATCAGATCACTCAAGAGCCTCGTTTGTGTTTCACCTGGTTGCAGGGCTCCCTTCCTTGCAGCACTCCACTGTCCCCGCTTCAGTGGCCATAGCTGGGAGCACAAGGGATCAGCAGCTGAGGGGAGACAGGGGTGCTGAAAGGTTTCCCCAGAGCTGAAAGAGAGGGGACAAGGCAGGGCTGCTGAGAGGAAGGGACAAGGAGCATTTGGAAAGCCAAGGGAGGAGATAGAGACATCAGCAACCCTTGGGCAACTGGCAGAAGCGACCTGTTGCATTTCCAGCCTGTCAGAACAAGGAGGATTGGGAAATGTGCTTCAGGTGTCTTTTGGAGGAAATCCTACACTGGAGATGCCAGGCTAGGCATGGATCCTCAGGGTCAGAGCCTGCCCTTTGGAGCCTGCCTTCCCTGAGCAGCCTGAGCTATGTGCAGTCTGCTGTTTTACAGAGTAGAAAAGCAAGACCTGACATCTCTCCAGTGGTAATAAACAGGAAGCTTATCTCTGCCTTGCACTTTGCTCCCAACAAGGCCTTTGACACCCTCGTGCATGCAGCCTGTGAGACAAAAATGTCACATGGGTCTGTGGCAATCCTTATTTCAACTGTGAAAGTGACACCCCCAGTACCATGAGACCTGTCTACGTGCAGCACCCAGGGCTTGCTCAGCCCTCCCGTTTGCCCAGGAGAGACCTGTGGCCACTGCTGTGCCTGATTAATTTTGCTTTCCTTGCCCATAAGGGACCTAGCAGTGAATTTTTACAGCAGCCATGTAGTGGGCAGGGATGCTGGAGAGCAAATGACATCCTGTGGCTCAGGGTGTGTGTGGGTGGAAGGCAGGGGGTGGGATGACACTGCACAGGCTGTGCTCAGGTGAGAAGCTGTGATGGATGCAGGAGTGTGTGTATGCACAGCAGTGCTGGGGAGGATCACTGTGCCCAGGTGATGGCATACAGGAGGCTGTGGCTCTGTGTGCTGCTCTGTTTGTTTGAAGAAATGCATGAGAGAGGTGAGGTGTGGTTGTGTGTGACAAGTACAGCAAAACATTAAAGCAACAGGCTCTGTAGGCTGCACATGTGTGTTTGGGTGCAAAGAGATGCTCTGGCAATGTGTTCACTGAGTATGGTTGTAGGACAAGGAATGTGAGTGACAGCTTTTGCATACACATTTGGTGTGGGAGATGGTGTGAAAGGTTTTTGTTAGGTGTCTGTGCATGCCTTGGGGTGTGTATGTGCGTGTGTGTGTGTGTAGCAGTTGTGCCTGTGCACAGCAACACATGGGGCAGATCTTAGCCACCCTAGCCCTCCTTGGCAGACAGGATGGGGTAAACCAGAGGCCTCACTGTCTAAATGCTAAATGGGGCATTCTGTCTTCTATTCCTTAAAAATAGGTGTAATTTTATACTCCAACACTGGCCTCATTTCTAAACCCTATGAAAAGAAAAAAAAAAAAAGACAGAAAAAAGACCAGGAAGAATCAAAAGGCAAAGCCGACAGGGAAGTGCAGCCCTCTGAAGAGGACACGTCTCATCTGAACACAGCACTTCAGACACAGCTCATGAGCTCTGTTAAGCAGTGGACATCTGAGCGCTTTGGCTTGTGCAAGAGCTGATTTGTATCAGCTCCCATCGTTCACCAGAGAGCCAGCGCTTCACCCTGAGAGCCCGTTCATCTGGATCTGCTGGGGCAGGACAGGTGCTGTTGACTAGTTGTGGTTTTATAGTCCCTGCACCCCCATCTCAGGCTCTTCTCCCCAGCCTAACACTTAACTATCCTCCTAGAACCCAGCTAAGCCCAAAACACTTTGGGAGGGGCAGAAAAATAACACAGCCACAGCCTGGGATCCTGCACTGTTGGAGACCGAGGAGGTGTCACTGAGAGCACAGTAAATCACTCAGCATCCAACACCAAGCTGGCTGCTGTTACAAAGGCTGATTCCACACAGCTGAAATAGCACCCTGCATGCCAGGAAATATTAGGAGAGGGCTCCCAGCACATGGACTTACCTGCTGGTGACCCCTGCAAGCCCTCTGAATTGTCCAAAAGGGACCTTGCAGCTGCCAAAGTGATGTAGGCATCTGGATGAGGGCAACCAGAGGTATGCCCGGGAAGGCTGTGGCAGCAGTGCAATGACATGGGCAAAGAGAAGAAAGGATAGGAGGACTCATCCTTTCCAAGGCCAGTATGGGGCACGGGTCTGTACCTGGGGTGGTGGGACCCTGGAGCAGAGCAGCATGCATGGGTGTCCTCAGTGCAGGAGTAGGGAGATTAGCACAATTAAGGAAAGGACAAATGAAGTCCTTCAGGGTAATGGTTCATTCGACTCATTTCAGTCACTGCTGGTGGAGACGAACGACTCTCTAGGCTGTTCTTTTCCCCAGGCAGGCATTCAGTCTGGTACTGCCCTGCTGCCCTGTTCCCTGCCCACCCCACACAGAGGCACTCTGGGGTCAGGGTGGAGAAAGACACAGGGCATCCTACCCATCCTCCCTCCTCCTGCAGTGCCAGATCCATAAGCACTGCCACCAACCGTGTGAAAAACACTGCCCACACCAGTCCCATCCCTGATGCTCGTGCAGTCAGTGGTGTCATTCAAACATCCTGGGCAGGGCAGATTCTGATTGCTTTTATTATCAAGATACTCTGCCCCTCTGATTTCAAGAGACCTCCTGCAGGTTTGTCCTAATATTGCTGGAAGAAGAGCTTAATCCATAGGCTGTATTGCGACTCTGGAATATGCTCGGCGTTCCCGTATTCCTCCGGTGTACACACACCCACCTAAACGCTAATGTCACCCAGAGGCCGGAATGCGCAGCGCATTGCAAAGAGGAAGCAGCCGGTGCGGAAAAGTCTGCCGCTTGCTTTCATCGAGCAGTGGATAATGAACTGTTTTTGCAGCCTCCCAGCGACTTCTCAGAGCTTTTTTTTGCAGCTAAGGAACCAGTCATTTTCCAGTGGGAAAGGGTCAGCCCCAGAGCAATTCCACTTCCACATATAAATAGCTGTTTTTTGGTGTATTACTATTTGTCCTTGGGATCCTGAACACAGGTATCAAGAGCAGCAGGTGAGAGGGGGTGTCTGCTCTCTGGGTTACTGCTTTCCCAAACATTGTTCAGACTTACAGTGTATGTCAAAATGATGAAACTTGAGACTTTTACAAGTCTCTTAGCTTTTAAAGGGAATAATACAAAGGGAAAGCCTGGAACATGAACACTGAAACCAGGCTCCCTATCCAGAAGTTAGTCAAGGAGCCCATGTCCCTCATCAAACATCCCAGTGAACCTAAGGATGTGAGATAACCTGCAAAATAGTGAGAATGGTTTGCTCTGCATCATAACACATACCAAAAGAAACCTGATATATCAAAGGATGAGATCTCACTGGGGCCAAATGACCTAGGAGAAGGGTCTGAGGGACAGAAATAGCAAGAAGCAATAGAGTCTAACTCGGAGAAGTCTGAGCTTCATTTTTGGAAATGGGCTGAGCCAGTGCCTTTCCTTTTCTCCCTCTGAAAAACAGATGTTTTCACAGGAAGGAAATGTTGATTTCTGGCCCACTTTAGCATCCCTTTGTTCAAACATGCTGCTGTTTTTCCCTGGTTCATCTGCAAGTGCCCTCAGCTGCAGTGTCCAAACCTGGACACAGCTCAGACAAAGCAGAATTGCAGCTTTCAATGGCTTACATCCAACATCCAACATTTATGCATCCCAGGAGGTGAGCTGCCCTTTTTGCTAAACCATCACACTATTGACTCATGCTAAGTTAGTCATCCATCTGAACCCCCTGATCCTTTCCTGCCATCCTGCTGCCTCTCCAGGCTCTCCTGTCTATGCATTCATGCATTCATTTATCCCTCCCAAATGTGGCACCCTGTGCTCCCTGTACTAAATTTCATCTGGCTGATTCCAGACACTCACTCTGATTCTTCACCGTCATTTTGAATTCTGAGCCTGCACTCCAAAGTTCTTACAGCACCCTCATTAATACACAGCCCTGGACTTATTTAGCAGATGTTGA
This sequence comes from Myiozetetes cayanensis, assembly GCF_022539395.1. NCBI lineage: Eukaryota > Metazoa > Chordata > Aves > Passeriformes > Tyrannidae > Myiozetetes > Myiozetetes cayanensis. Next base: position 64,438,498 of record NW_026087631.1, read on the forward strand.
TATCAAAATGCATATGATTATTTCCAGTTAGCAAAGAAGTGTATCTCTTTAGCCAGCAGGAATGTTTTCTCTTTTTCATAAACTCCTTGGAAAAAACCCTTCAATTGCTAGCACTCACACTGATAAAAATCCAGTGTAATAACTATTGACTCTAGCACAGATACTTCAAATTTATTTTGGTAAGTATTTGAGAACAGAGTCAGGCCCATTCTTGTCATGCAACCAGCAGCTGGTCATAACATGGGTCTACAAAATGCCCGCAATAGGTGGAGCTATTTACCCCCCTCCCCAGTGAAGAATGACTATCCTTTCTTTTCTCCTTTTTCTTGTTTCTGTCTAAGCTGTTTGCAGGAGAGCTCTCTAAAATAGACTGGTGGAGGTGGAGGGGGGCGGGAGGGGGAGTGGGGCAGGAAGAGGAAATCAAACAATAGAATAAAAAAAAAAAAAAAAAACCTAGCTCTGGAGATGTTACTTGGTAAATTGTAATCGGCTGCTGCTCAGAAAAAATGAGGCTGGTGAAAGAGTCGAGCTCTGTCTTGGCAAACCTGATGAGATAACACATGCTAAGGGATATCTCTTGCTATAGTTGCAGAAGATTTAAAATGTATTTCTTTTAACGCAGATCTATTCGTGGCAAACATGCCAGCAGTGCTTGAGCAATGGTTCTCAGTGTTCAGTGCCCTGCCCCAAGTCTGCAGAAGTGAGGGTTTTGATGAAATAGTGGTAGCTGAAGGCAGAGAGCAAACAGTACAAGCAAGCAGTACTGAGAAGCAGTACAGAGGGTTTGTGCACTGGAAGAGCCCAGTTCAGCACTGAGGTTTGCTGGTATGGGCCCTCTTTTGCCAGTGTTTGGGTGTTCATTAAAGACGTAACAGCCACTCAGCTCAGGGACTTCCTGAGCAAGATTTAATTCCAATGTAATTGTGAACCTCTCCATTCTATAAAATTGTCCAGCCTCCCCTGTCGTGCAAGTGTTTAGCACCATGACCAGAATGCTGAACATCCACTACCTATTGCTGGAAATATTACTTATTTATTTTGGAACCTGGCTCTGCTTAGCTTCATCCAACGGATCCTCAGACCAGAAGAGACAGCCTGCCCACCTGATTAATGCCTTGAATTCATGAGGAATTCCCTTACTCCCCTCTCACATCCTGTGAGTTTGCCTATCCGTGCTACAAACCACAGGTAGGGACTAGTCCATTACACTTATCTCACAGGCTGGTATTCCTGTAATTAGCCGCAGTAGGAAGACTGTCATTGGGAACAGAATTAATTAGCCTGGTGGAGAGGATTCAAAAAGCATCGGGCAGAAGCCAGAGAAACCAAGGGGAATGCATGCCCTGGGACCCAAGGCTCTGTGTGAGACAGGCCAGAGCCTGGCTTGGCTGCCCAGGATGCCCTGGTACATCGTCAACACCATTCAGGGAGCAGGAGAAGGAACCTTCCTGTGCTACACAGTGCCCACATAGCATCAGATAATTCACCCAGGGAGAGGAGGACTGGCCCAACTGAGCATCCCATGGGGCACCGAGAGAAGAGGATGGGGAAATGGGAAAAAAAAATCCAGGTGGTGATGGTGAAGTGTGGACACTGACTAGCCCATGGCAGGTGAAGACCAGGGAAACTGAGTGAGGTGCCAAGTAAAGATTCAGAATATATTAGGGCTCCTGTGTTCAGAGCACCAACCCCATGGGACAAAGCTGAGAGCTGGTCTCTGTGTCAGGCCAGCCAAGGAGCATTTGTAGTCACCCTCCCCAAGTAAGGGATAGGGAGGCAGGAGGGCCAGAGCTGCATCTTTGCAAGGTCTTGATGGCAAGATCCTCCTCCCACCATGACAAGTTCCTCCCAGCACAGACAAAGCCATTCCAGATCCCACTGCACAACCCCATACACCATCTGACCCCCTCACTCACGCTGCAGCAGGAGACCCACATCATGCATCAGCCACAGGGGTATGAATGTTTCAAGTTGGAAAGGGAACCCTAATCCTGCAAGTTGGGATAAGGGGACACTGTCATTGCTTGCAAGGACAAAAATTGCACCCCCAAAATCCTTCCCCACTGGCTTCACAGCCTTCCCTGTCTTGCTCATCTTTTTCTCTCTTTCTGACAGCACCCAAGCACAAGGGGGAGGGGGTATCCCTCCAGCACACACTCCAGAGAGCTCCTTTCATTCTGCATTTAAAAGGGAAAGAAGAAAAGGCAGAGCGAACCTGTCTCGCACGTAATCTGCTGCACAAATGCCAGCTCTCAGCAATCGATAGCAAACGCTCCCGGAGGGCTGTTTTCATTTCATAATATTTATTGGGTTGCTTTATTGTCAGAATCATTACAGTTCAATGTACTGCATGGATTTTATGCCAGCTGCGCTTAGTTTGCCTTGGTTTTAGCACTCCACGTGCCTTATGTTGGGGCCATGGTTGCACCTGGGTTGGGACTGCTCCTCGTGCAGAGTCCTCTGTGCGACATGGGGCAAGTTACCACCTCTCTCCATGTCTCTATTCCCACTGTCCCTGGACAAACCGTGGCTTGTTGAGCTATCCGTAAGCTCCCATGGGCAGGGATGATCTCTGCATGTACAGCATCTCTTATAAATGAGTCCTGATCTTGGTTGACCCACTGTATGTGAAGCAATCAAAGCAACAGAGCCCAAAACATGAAATGATTACAAAGGAACTGTGAGCAAGGGAGTGATGGGAGGAATAGGGAATGGGGTTAGAGAAGGAATTACTAGCAGCAGCTGGGGTTAAACACAACATCTTCCATGGGAAGAGTCCTGGTGAGAGGGGTTGGGGTGGGAATCAGGCCAGGTTAGCCATTAATGGAGAAGCTGCTGCACTCCTTTTGATGCAGATACTCACTGATGCAAAATCAGGGCTTGACTGAGTGCCAGTCGTCAACGTGTAGACATGACCCAACCAAAGCAGTAATATGGAAACCACTTCCAGTCCCAATTTCATTGCCACCACAGTCCCCATTCCATTGCCACCACTTCCTTGTTTCTCAAGGCTGCCTGGAGATTAGGAGGTGAAGAGGAGGAGACCAAAAGGCTCCCCTAAATCCCCAGTCCTCCTCCAGAACCACTGGGCACAGGAGCCAGCACGGGCTCAGTGTAACAGCAAGAGTCCTGCCCTCCCTGCAGGCAGCTCCCTGGACAAGATGGTCTGTTCTCCTCGCGGAGAGGGACCCTGGGGCATAGGAGTGTCCACATCACACTTCATGAGCTCACACCACAAAGAACTACCAGACCCTAGAGGATGACTGCCTCGAGACACAGCAGTCTGGGGGCTGCCTGCTTGCAGACATCCAGTTCAGCTGCTACCCAGGATTGGCAGCCTTAGGGAAAGTCTTGGCCAGGGCTGCCTCCAGCTCCCAGATATCTGCAGAGAGATTGATGACTTTCCTGGGGATAAAGTCTCTCCTGGGCATTGCCTGAGGCTGAACCCAGCAGGAATGTCAGGAGGAGCAGAGAAGGGTGGGATGCCAAGGCTTTCCCCAAGGTGGGGGCTGGAAAGAGAAGCAGGCAGTTGACAAGGAACAACAGCATCTCTCCTGCAGTAGGTATTCAGTGCTCACATTCTGCAGTAGCCCATAACCTGGGCTGTAAAAGGAGCCCTGGCACCATCTCATGTTCCACAAACCCCTGGGAATGATCTGAGGTTCGCCAGGTCCAAGAGAGGAGCAGAGAGAGGAGTCACCGCTGAGACACCCACCCTGCTCCCAGGCACACAGACCCCAACCCAGTGCTGGGGCATGTCAGGGTCCCTCGGCACAGCTCCCATCCCTACTCCAGCTATCACTGCTAACTTTGTGATCGTGCATGTGTAGGGAGTTATTATGCCAGCACATAAGCGGTTCACTTGCGTCTCGCTTTTTTCAATTACTGCCTGCACGCTGCCTTCCCAATTGCCTGGCAGGCCTTGACTCACCTGCCTACTGAACATAATTTGTTTTTAATGTATGGCTCTGGCAAATTTTCTCTTCCTTCCCCCATTTACTTTTTTTTTTCTTTTCTTTATTAAAAAAAAGATTATTTTTTTTCCCAGCTCACATTTGTAATTAATTCCTAAGCTGGCAGTGTCTCAGCAGAGCAAGGAGGGTTGGGCTAGGTGTCCTCAGGGAGGCAGATGCTTAGCACCTACAATTAACCTTGTGTGCAAACCCATCCCCAGAGAACATCCCCTAAGCATGAACCTCTCTCTGAGGACGCATTCAGCCCTACCACCTGAATGCCTACTGTGGCTGTATCAAGCTGTTCAGCTTGCCTCTAGTCCAGGGCTGTCAAACCTCTACAGGCAGAGTAAGCTGTCATACCATCTCTGATGAATTCCTTTAACTACAGCTTCACTTTTCCTTGCCTGGCTTTTCCACTGCTTTTGCAACTCCTTCCTGAGGTTCAGCAGCTGCACCAGGTCCCTGGCTCTATCTGCAGAGTGGGAACATGCTCTAGAGAGGCCACTGATCATTGGAGACACACAAACTGCTTCCCTCACAGCAGCAGGTCCTTACATGAGGCAAAGCTTTTGGCCACAGGTGCTGCTGGTGAGACCCTGTAAGGCCAGGGACAGTCGGACTGACAGTAGTGCTGGGGCTGTATCACTCCCCAGGTGCATGTGGGCTTTCCAAGCCGCAGCTCAGGGCTCCCAAGGAGGACAGGGAAAGGATGTGGGCTGGAAACACATGGCAGAGTTTTTAACAAACTCTCCAATTGGTGGCAGCAGCTCAGTTCCTCCAGGGCAAGGGGATATTTATGACCATCATGCTTATACTCTTTCACGTTGATGAGTGGTAATTACTGTGGCTTCTCTGTCCTGCAGGGGCTGAAGTCTCATCTGGAAAACCACAGCTCTTCTCTGAGGAAGAGACATCCCACCAAAGTTGTACCAAACAGGATGGGAGCTGCTGAGCTGCCTCATGGGCAGCCCCTCACTCCAAGACCCCCAGGTGATGTTCACAACTGAGGCACTACAGAGCCCTTTGTGCTTCCAGCCCACCCAGCTAAGCAGGCAGGGCTCAGGAATGTGAATACTGCACTAGAAACGGCCTCAAATCACCCTTTATCCTGCCTGTACCTCTGTCCTCACCTACAGGTCTGTGATGATAAAGGTGCTCCATTTGCAGCCAAGACAACTATTCGAGCACCAGCAGGATGGGCTACTGAATTATGCAGAAATCACTGTTTAAATCCACTGCTGTGCATGCTAGCCAGGACACAGCAGGGCTATGCTGACCTCCTTCCTCACACCCACCAAAACCTTCACATTTTCAAGAAGGTACAGTAGCCAGAGACCCCCAAAACACCTTCATACAACTTCTCAGAAGAGCAAGGGAAGAAACAACAACAAAACTCCCTTTCAAAAAGCAAGCCAAGAAGGGAAACAGCTGCTCCTAATGACCTGATCCATCAAGCTAGCACAGGCCCCATCATTTGCTTTCTAAAAGCTCCTGATCATCAGTGATTATGAAACCTGGCCACATGCATTTTGATCAGGCACAATCAAAGCTGAGTGCAGCTGAAAGAGCCATAAAAGCCTGTGCAGAGCAATTGGTATGGAGCCCTGGCTGGGGGTCAAGCTGGGAGCTGGCTGCCCACAGGCTGAGTTCCTGCCCTTGCCAGCCTGCAAACAAACAGCTTGCTTTGGAGCTAAATGTAAAAGAGGAGAAACACTGTGGATATCCATGGGGTTTCATTGACAAGAAACATAGAAAGTTCTTGGGAAATGGCCTCAGGCAACAGGCTCCCCTAGAACACTGCTATATGTGACCTGCAGGAGGGAGTAAAATGCATCACAGGTGATGGAACTGATCCCACATTACACACACAAACAGTAGCAGGTGAGGCTCAGAAATTCCTTCTTATAACCTGTCACAACACTACAGGTAGCCCCCTTTTGCCTGGCCTGAACTGCAGTGTTTTGCTTCCAGTTGTTCTCTTTCTGATGAAAATGTTTTGGTTTTCAATCAGAAATATTTTGCTGGAGAAATGGGGGTCCAAGCTGGTGCATGTGTGGAGAGATCCTCAGGGCAGTCACTGAGAAAAAAATCCCACCCTCTCAATTGTATTTGCTGCCAGGACAGTACGGGCTGGAGAACAGTCCATGAAGCATGGCCTGTTTTGGTCACTGGATTATTTGAGGCTAATGAGTTCATATGTTCCATGCTTAAAGCCTTGTCTGTAAAACCAAGTTAATGCAAGGAATAAAATTCACTTAGAAAAGGAGATCTGCATCCACAGCTTAGTGAAAGACCTGGCAAGTAGTGTGGCAAAATGAGCATGGTGCTGCCTGGGCATCTAGTCAGTGCAAACGCAAATAAGATCATAGTAATTACTGAATCATAAAGAGATGAATATCAGTCAATTAAATAAGTAGTTTGAGGCATGCTGGTGGAAATGAGGTCTGTGTTGTGACTGTGGATCAGAGGCTGCTCAGGAGCTGGGTGTCTGGCTGCAATGAGACACCCAGACGCGGTTGCTGCCTTGATTTTCTATTCCTGGTGTTGTGCCCCCACTTTTGTGAGCCAGGTTAGCCCCACTTCTGCTGAGAGAAGGCTCAGGTTTGAAATGGAAACCTGCTCTGGTGCTGGTGTAGGACTGAGACCATGGAGAAGAAACGATAAAGATTTGCAGCTCCTTAGGGTGGGCTCCCTGCGTTTCAGGAGGTGTTTGATGCAGCTCAAAAGTCTGATTTTTGCAGCATTTCATCTCATCTTGTTAGAGCTTCCAGATGTGCTAAAGACCATCCTGTCATTTCAAGATCACACCACATCTGCTGCATTGCTGAGTGCTGGGAGGAGACAAGCAGAGATGAAATGGGCAGGCAGAAGAGAAATTCCAGCAGCATTCAAGCTTTTCATGCATTTTCACTGCGTGGATGTGCAGTGCTGGGTTGGATGAGAGCACTGCAGCTCTGGATCTCAGCCTCCCCCCTGCCCCATGCCAGGCTCTGGCTAAGCCCTGTCTTCCCTACAAGAGAGGAAAAAAGTTGCCCAAGGTCATGGAAGGAGCCAACACGGAGGCTAATTCAGGAATATTAACACATCCTTTAATTATTTCGTTGTGCCTGTGCCGAGGAGGCTGCAAGTTCCCCTCCCCTGAGCAAGGAGGAAGGGAGGGGTTAACAATGGGGTGGTGAGGCCAGCACTTCATGCTCAGGGTTGTCACTTCCCCTTCACAGTGCCAGGCTCCCTGCCTTTGGGCTCAGCCTAGTGATGAGGCCACAGAGTGCCTGCAGGGTTAGCAACGCCTGTAATTAGCAGTTAATGCATTTGACTCCCTGGGCTTGATTATTTCAGTGTGATTAACAGGACCTGTAGGATGCCACTGCAGACACAACATTAGCTGTTCACTGCCTGCTCTAAGCCGTGGGTAGCAAGGCAGGTCTGACAGTGTTGTCTCTTCTCCATTTTGTGGAGGTTGTGATGCTGGGAGTGACCACGGGCAGCCAGGAACCCCATGCTCCTGCCCTGAGCTGAGCCCAGCACTGCCCAGCTGGGCAAGGGGCTAACTGCTTCTCTAGAGCAGCTGACGAGAGCTCCTACCTCCTCCTGGTGGCTGATTCCCATGCTGTGCTGCCCATATCAATTGGGAAATGTCCCCTGATGTCTTACCTAAACCTTCCCTGCAAAGTGCCTGCAATTGGTTTTGTCTGTGCCCAGCGGAGGTGATCTCTGCTCATTCCAGTGCACTTTGCAGCTCCTTTTTATGTAACAGGACACCTTTCTCCTCTCCCATCTGCCTTCTCCTGCTCTGGATTAAGCTGTCTTTATTTTTGCAAATCTTGCTCAAGGCATGAACCCCCAAAAAGGACTTCTGCAAGGTCCTGCTTGATGCACAGAACTGTAACAGAAAATGTGTCAGGAGGGAGATGAGAGGATGATTTCCAGCTGGTGCTGCCTCTCCATCTCTTCAGGAGATGTTCCCAACATGCTGGTGCAGAGCAGAGAGGACGCCAGGACACCTGAGGGTGGAGACTAGCTTCTGGCACCCTCTCCTTTGCAGTAAAATGCTCAGAGTTCAGCAGCTGTTCCAGAGCCATCCTGAAATGTTAAGACTGTCATTAGCGTGATTGAAGCTCTAACGAAACGACATTGAATGACCAGTAGACCTGCATGCTGCAGGAGGCACCTGGTGATATATAAAGAGCTTCAAGCTTCTTCTAAAGAAGCAAATCTTTTTCTTTCTCTCTACGTATATCTGGCCCTAGAAGGATGTTTGAACAGACAGAAATTTCAATCCTGAATGCATTTGCCTCCACTCAGAGCTTCCCAGAGCTGAGGAAACTGTGTCTAGTTGGGTAATGGCTGCATTTTTCATGTTGGATTCTAGTTTTCGTCTGTGAAGATAGCTTGTGTCCTGTCTAAGGATATTAAAATCACAGCAGCACACTATCATCCCTGTAGGGGTCTCTAATGTACCCTGTCTGGGTCCCACCATTGCTCCCAGACTCAATGTGTTGGTGATGACTTGAAGTGCGGGTGAAAAGCAAATTCACGTCATTTGGCTCAAAGCTTTGGTCTCACTCCTGGGTGGCTCTTCAAACTTCTTAAGAGGAAAAGTAGGTCAATATTTTTCCATCCTGTTGTCCTGTTTGGGGGACAGCTTGTGGTGTCCACAGGAGGAACCAAAGCAACAGTCAGTGGGCTTTAATGTACCGGGAGTCTGCACCTCTACTGGGAAATCCATCAGAAAGCGTGTAAAGATCCCCGAACTAAATTGGTTTGAAATGTGTTTTTTCAGGTTGTGTGGGAAATAAATGATTTGATCTGGCCAGGCTGGTGAACAGCAGCAGCAGGACGTGAGCTGCAAGCTTAGAGGGGAAAAACCCTTGGAGGGGCCTTCCAGCAAATGTGGCTTTCCCAGGGGTACCCAGGCCCTGGCTGTCCTGCTGTCCCATCTCCTCTGCCCAGCACCTCCTACACACAGTGAGATGCTGCAAATGGTGGAGCCATGAAAGCTGCCCCAGCTGTGGAACAGCTGGATGTGGGCAGCACCCGTGGCAGCGCAGGGGAGCGTTTCCTCCCACGGGACAGGGGCTGTGGTGGGAAATGTGCCCTGCCCTGTTGGTACCCAGCAGTGTGCTGTACCACCACAGCCCTGTCTCACCTGCCCAACACCCTGTCGTGGTGCACGTGAACACCCACAGACTCCAGCCAGCATGATCCAAAATGAAACTTGGCTTCAACCAAATTCCTCCATTGGCACAGACTGAGCCAGTGCCAGCAGTGGCACAGATGGGAAGTGGGCTCTGATATGGGCTAATAAGACCTCCAGAGAGGCAGACCTCTGCTTCCACAAGCTGGATATCTGTGTGGTGTCCCCAGGCCAGACCAGAGGACATCTGGCTGGAGAGCCATGAACACCCCTGACCTGTGAGGAGTGGTAAAAGCCCACAACACCACATCCCACTTCTGTCCCCATACAGAGAATTTCAGTGCAGATCATCTCCAATACATCACCATCCGTTTTTCACTCCTTGAAATTGAACTAGGTGTTTCCGAATTCCCCGTTTTAGTGGCACATCCCTGTCACAAAAGCTTTAATGATGCCCTGCCTAGGGGTTGACACTTTGAAGGCACGTGGCCAGAGTCTACATCTTTCAGCGGCAGGCTCTGCAATTTGACAAGCTGCCATACCTAATTGCTAATTAATTAAGATTTTTGCATATGCAGTTTAAATCAGCTGGCTGCAGCCGCCAACAGGACCCAGACAGCTGACAAACATCCCTGATACACCACAAAAACATCTTGGTTCCTCTGCTCAGTCAGGTGAAGCTATTTTAATTCAGCCATTGGCAGGAGGTATTTCAGAAGCGCTATGGAATACTGCAAATAAATAATAAACCTTAAAAATCCTAATCCATGTGAATATTTGGGATTTTAGGAATATTTCCTGTCTTGTAGTGAGAAAAAAATTTGAGATCTTTCACCTTCTTACTGGTAATAAGAAGCTGGTAGTTCCAAGGAGGAAGGAAGGAAAGAAATGTAAATTGTTTTGATCATTTCCAGTAGTTTCATGCTGGTCTCAGTTTACTTGTTTGTTTGTCTAAATTTATTCCAGTGTTGAGATGGGACCATTCAGATTCAGCTGCAGCTCTCTGGTTTGGAAATACCTTGGCAGGCAGTTTCATTTTAATAGCCATTGTTGCTTTTGCCCCCAGAAATTTCTGAGCTGGGAAAGTTGTTTTTTTGGGATTGACTTTGCTCTGCAAATAGTTTTGGTTTTGCTGAAGTAGCATTCTGAGCAAATGCAACGTTTGAAATTCCAGATATGTGGCCTGTAAGTGTATTTCTGTCTGTGAATACAGACATATTTTTGTGTGTTTGCTCAATTGTGTTTATTTTAGGCAAGAAATTGAGGATTTAATATCAACTAGTTGCACAGAACAAGCTGGGAAGTTTCCATTTCGGATGCTATGGTCTGATGGTGCTGCTAACAACCCACACTTTCACCACTGTGCCTTTCCTCTGGCTAGCAGCCTTGGCCTGGGAGGTGCTGGGGGCCCTGAACACCCAAAGGGTTCAGAAGGAGCCCATTTTCCCAGATTCCCTGGTCACTTCACCCAGACCATGTGCTGCCACAGCCAGCATGGGACTCCTGGAGGACTAGCTACTTGGTTGGTCAAAAAAAACCCCAGCAAAACAGATGAAGAAAAGGAGCTGTATCTGACACAGAGCAGCATCTGAGCAAACCCAGAGGGTGGTCGAGCACTGGAACAGGCTCCCCAGGAAAGCTCTCATGGCACCAAGTCTGACAGAGGTCAAGGAGCATTTGGACAATGCTCTCAGGCACATGGTGAGATTCTTGGTGTTGTCCAGTGCAGGGCCAGGAGCTGGAATTCAATAATCCTTGGGGGTCCCTTTCAACTCAGGATATTCCATGACTCTAAGTCTGTCTAGAGATGTTTTCAGCCTGCTTGGGTGCATGGGTGTGAGGTGGCCTGTGGCTACAAAAGGCGTGGTCCCATCTGCATGGTTTGTGATGTCACATTAAGTCTGGTGATCTTTTGCCTGACCATTTTGTGAAGCCTAAGCCTAAATCCTGCTCGATTTCTGGGCCAGCCATGCTTTTTGGGAGCTCTGAATTTTACCTTCTTCATCAAGAAAACCCCTGAGCTGAGATGCACTTACAAATGTGATTTTGTCTGGGTGGCTGCCTCTGCCCAGGGAGCAGGTTGCTGCAGCTCAGGAGAAGGTGCTCAGTGACCAGCATAAGCCATTCCTGGGCTTAGTGAGCACAGAGGGTGTAGCTGGAGGGATTTGAAGCTCCAGCTGAGAACTTCAAAATCATGACAGATTTAGAAAATGCAGATGAAAGCCAAGGCTGGGGTCTTTTCTACAGCCTCCTCAGGGTGTTTCATGAGGTTGGGTCTTGTTGTCCCCCTGGTTTTGCTATAATGCTACAGGACTAAATTAGCTAAAACTACCCAAAAACGAACCTGGCTGCTGGTGGGGTGACACACAGGCTCAGCACACAACTGCTGGCCAAAAAAGTTCCCGAGAGTTGAGTGTAGAGCACCTCAAGACTTCTACAGTGCTGAGGCAGAAATTCATCTGGATACTGACCTGCCCACAAAGGCCACTGTGGAGCTAGAAGTGAGCTGGAGAAGGGAGGGAAGGACCACTGTGTACAGACAAAAGACTGTGTGATGGCTGGGGCTGGGGTTTGAGCTCTCTCCGGCCATCCTGGGTTGCAGTCAGCCCCGGTGACAAAGTGCAGCAGAAGAGCTCTTCCTCCTTTAGAACACCCCACAAGCATTTCTGTGATGCCCAACCTGCTGTCTCCGAGCCTGCATGGCTGAGAGACAAATACACCTCTGAATAAAATAAAAGCTTTTTTTTGTTTTTTCTATCATGTTCCACTTCCAGCCTACAAAGTGGAAAAAAAAGTGCCTTTTTTTTCTGGGAATTTTCTGACCAACTCCAGCTGCCTCGTGCGTTTGGCTGTGGCCAGCGACAGGCTTAGAAATACTGGGTTTAATTAAAACAATCTTTTATGTTCTGATGCAAGCCTTATTTCCTATACCTGGTGAGAAATGGCCCTCGCCTCCATCAGCAATTGAAGTCTGAGATTGCTGTGCTGAGCAGAACGGTGGCCACTTTCTGTTAATTAAAGCTGAGCTCGGGGCGCTGCTGCCTGGTGGCTCAGAAAGCGGCACCCGAAGTTTGTCTCCAGCCTTGCAGGAGCGGCAAAGGGACATCGGCATTAATGGGACGCAGGAGGAAACCTGCTGGTTTCCATCCCGTTGCAGTGATTTCTGAAACAAAACACATATAATCTACTTTGCTGTTTTTTTTGTGGTTTTTCTTTCTTTTTTTTTTTTTTTTTCCTCTGATAAGGGAGCTTTTGGAGCTCTTTGGAGAGCCTTTGTGAAAGGGGTGGTATCTCTAACTGCACACCCTGACTTAGCATTATCAAGTTGCTTTGCCATTCTCACCAGGACTTCTCCCTGCCCAATTTCTGCTTTGTTTCTGGATGCCAGAGACTTTTCTCTCCTCACTGTGGTGGCTGGGAAGTGGCTCTCCTCTTGGGGTTTCTGTGCTGGACACAGTGCTGCATATAGGTGTATTTGTGGGAGCGGGGCTTTTCCCAGTGTTTAGTGTGAGGAGAGGAAGGTAAGAGTTTCTCCTGGCTGGCAGATGGCTCCAGCACACCGGCTCTAAACTAGAATTAAGGCTGAAATGATGGGATCACTAAAAACAGATTTACAATAGTGGAACAAAGTTACTGAAAGATGAGTACAACACTATACATTATTAAGACTGCTTAACAATAAAGATCCTCACTGCATCACCACCTCGTTTAGCTTCTTTCTTCTTCTCACATTAAGTTGTAATCTCTCTCTATTAATGTAAGACCCAGTTTCTTTCTATAAAATAACTATTTCTCTTCACCAGTCTCCAGCATGGGAAGATGAGGGTGGAAAGAGTCCTTTTGTCTGTACTGTCCCAGGCGAAAATGTCCTTGTTCTATTCTGTTGCCCAGGCATTCAGCAGCCCATGCAATGACAGGAGGGTTAACCTTGCTCTTCCCAAAAGTCTCCTGCACCAAATATCCCCAAGGAGGAGTCCCTGGCTCCGGCTCATACCCTGCTGAAAACCCCTGAAGACACCCTTTATTAATAATTGTGATCAAGTTGTGGGGACAACTGAGGGCTTTCAAACCTAATGTTGAATCACAGAATCACAGAATACACCAAGTCGGAAGGGACCCACAGGGATCATCGAGTCCATCTCCTGGCCCTGCACAGGACAATCCCCAAGAGTCACACCTTGTACCCCAGGGCATCATCCAAATGCTTCCTGGCCTCTGTCAGGCTTGGTGCTGTGACCACTTCCCTGGGCAGCCTGTTCCAGGCTCCTCCCCAGCCACCCTCTGGGTGAAGAACCTCTTTCTACTATCCAACCTAAACCTCCCCTGATATAACTTCAGGCCATTTCCTTTTGTTCTGTCACTGGTCACTGCAGAGAAGACATCAGTGTCTACCCCTCCTCTTGGAGTAATCCAGCAACAGCCTTAGGAAGATTTGGCTGAGGAGAGACAGGGGTGCTCACACAGGCAAACCAGAAGGTATTTCCCTCCAAGCAGTGGACACCTGGATGGGCATCCCCTGATGTCTTTGGCATTTGGGGTCAATTTCATAGGACTGGGGGAAAAAGCTTCTCGTTCCATCACAGGGTTTGGTGAGTGGTAGATTTGCCACCTTAATGGTCAATTAAGTCCCAAAGATGCTTGTGCCAAGCATCTGTGAGTGTTGGCATGAGGGGCTCACAGCCTGTCTTTTGGCAAAAGTACAGGTTTCTGCCTTCTGGCCTCTGGGCCTTGGGGTTCCCTTTCCAGTTTCCATTCCCAAACCAGGGGCTCTGTGAAAGAAAGGTCAGAGGAGACGAGCCAGTGTCCTGGCACACCCAAATCACCCATGCCCAGGAGGTGAGGACTGGCAGTAGTGCAGCCAGTACCAGCCACTGGGCAGCCTTGTGGAATGCTCCAGTGTCACACTGAGACCAGAGTTCTCTCTCCTGACAGCCTTGTCTATTCTGACCACAAGTGTTCAGGCCATGCAAACCGCGGGAGAAGGGGCGAGGAGCTGGTTTCTGGAAACATTTGCAGCATGTGGGATGTCACTCCTCTCCAGCATGAGCTGGGAGAAGGTTTTCCAGCAGACAACAACAACCCTGCCAGCGGGTTTAGATCAGCTGGAGTTTCCCATGACTGAGGAGCCAACAGGATCCCACATCATACTCCCACCACCTCTTCACAACTGCTTACCACTTCTCTGTCAGACATGGGTTTGGCAGCTTCAGCTCCATCTTCTTATGTTGTGACTCTTGGGGGTGGCACTATCCAGAGCTAAAGGTTGGACTCAATAATCCTTGTGTGTCCCTTCCAACTCAGCATGTTCTGTGATTCTCCATCCCCCAGTGCCCGTGGCCAGCTGTGGCTCTGCAAAGCCGCTGTCACAATGTTGAAATCCCTGCACCACCCTGCAAGACACTGGCCTGCAGCTTCAGTCACTCCCTGTTGGGTCCCCATGTGATGCCATCCTACCTTTCTTCTCTCCAAGGAGGGGAGATGAACATGCAGGCTGAGGTTTTTGGATGCTGTTGCAGGGGGAACATGGTGGGATGACTAGACCCAAGATGCAGACTCAGGGAAGGTTGTCTAAGAATGTGTCTTGGGAAACAAATTGGACAGTCTGTCCACTGTAGCAGCCACTTGCATCACTGAATATTTCTTCCAGGGTATAAAGACCCTCTCCCACCACTGGAGCATAGCACAGAGCAAAGGGAGGGCATTAGCAGTAGCATTAGCAACCAGTGCCCAGAAACACAGTTACATCCACAGAATCTTGCAAAGCAGAGACACTGGGAAGCTGTCTTCCTTGCTCCAGAGATGTGACAATTCTCAGACACCAGATGGGAGAGAAGGTTTGCAGATCAGTGAGGGCAGTAGTGCCACCTCCAGAATTCTGGGAATGATCTTCTTGCAAGGTCATTCCATCTCATGAAGGCTCTAGTGGGACCCTGGATGGGTCAGGATTTCCTGCGTTTGTGTACCCTCTTCTTTCCCAGAAGAACAGGAACATTCTCAAGGCTTCTGGACTTTGTCCCTGAAGAATTTAGACTCATTCAGGCTGAGTTTGGGAAAAGGAGGCAGGAGCAATGCTTTGCTTCTGCAGAAAGGGAAAAGATTTCAGCAATGCACTTTGTCATGTGCATGGGCAGGCAAGGATCACATGGCAACCCTGTTACCACCACCCAGTGACCTGTCTTTCCTTCAAGCCTCCATAACTCACCTTTGGGCTGGATTTATATCCTTATCAGTTTGGCCACGTCATTAACTACTCCTCAACTCTTCATGCAATGGCAACCCTGAGCTTTCTGAGTGCGTCAGAGTCCATTTACACATTCAGACACTGTGCTCCCCCAGATCTACATCTGCAGGACCCCCTATAGGTAAGACGTACCTGCAAGAGAGGCAATTGCAGAGGCACCCTCTAGCCGCAAGTACACATTTTATGTTTGTGTCCATGTTCACTGGAAAGTCTTTGAAGGGCTTCTCTATTCCTAAATATTCCTCAGAGGTCCCCTTGCCAAGCACAGGCCAGGTCTACCTTACTTAGTGAGCCGGAGCTGTTGTCAGAGCTGACACTGCTTAAGATTTACTCCATCCGGCGTGGAAGGAAAGACCAAACCCTCACATCTGAGTTAATGAAACAGTCTGAGGAGACAATAGTTCCTGGCGCTGTGAGAGCTTGCATTAGTGAGCTAGGGTTATGGAGAGCTCTGATCAATAAATATGTTGCCACGGCTTTTCGGAGCATCCATCACTTGTCAGGAAATGCATTTAGGCTAATACCTGCAGAGGGCATAAACCAGCCATAGGAATTAAAACCTGCCACATGCCAAATGGTAATGCACAATTTAATGATCACAGGATCTGATAAATAAGCAAAACTGCGAAATGAATAAATACACTCTGGCATCAACATCTGCAACCCAACCCGACCACATAGAGAGTCTTGAGATTAACCTGCAAGGTGCTCCTCTGGGCTCAATCTGTTTGCAGTACATGGGCAGCAGAGGCAGCAGCCTGCAGCCCTTTCCCAGGAGAGCCCAAAGGACTTTCAGAACCAGCATTTCTTGTCACCAGTGTAAGTAGGAAACTAGTAGGCTTTCTATGCAGGGAAGGCTGCAACGAAAGTCACAGCAACAAGCTCTTTGCCGTGGCTGTGCTGAGCAAAACAAAATAGGGAGTGACTGAAACTGCAGCAAAGAAAGTTTAGGCTGGACACCAGAAAAGAAGTGGATCATTTCTGACTGCCAGAGGTGAGAAGTGAGGGGGATTTTAGGACGAGATGAAATGCAGGGCAGTCTAAGGGGAGCTGATCATGGGACCAGAGGCTCAGAAGAGCCTCTGCAACTCATCTGCTCCCAATCAGGTTTATCTTATGCTTCTCCAAGTACCATCAGCACAGCCCTAGATTCTCACTGCATTACCTGGGAGCAGGTAGGACCAGGCAGGAGGAGAGGAACTAGCCATGAGCCAAAAATAACCCCTTTAGAGAGCAGAATGAGAGAAAGACACTGCTGAGAACGCTGTTCCTGTCCTGCTCCAGTGCCTATCCAGGGGAGGGCTCAGAACAGGGAAGGGAGGATAAACAGCATGAAATTAAGAAAGGGAAATTTTCAGGTCTGTAACAAGAAAAAAACTTCCTGACAGGAAGATTTATGAGACTGTGGAGAAGCCTCTCCCAAGGAAAGCCTGGGACATTTGAAACGAGATTAAACAGTGAATCCAGAGATGCAGACAGGGAAAATATTTGTGCTGCAGGAGAGTTGGACTAGAGGGAGCTGAGCAAGGTACTGCCCATTGCTAATGTATTCCTGATCCATTATGTTATCTATTCATGCTCTCCTACCACATCCATCATCTGACTCTCCCGGCTCCTTGAGAATGTTGAAGGTGGCCTCCGTGGCCAGCATGGATCGGGGATCTTTAAATACCCCTTTTTCCCAGCTTGATGAACAGCTAAATCTCCTTGGCAGCTTCAGGCAGCTCAAGCACAGCCCTGCAATTCCCATGAGAAGGCATGGCATGTGCTGCTGACCCCCCTGAGATGGCCAGTAGAATTTCAGCAGTACTTCAGCATCACTTCAGCCAGAGCTGTAGCGGTGCAAGGAGATGTTGGGTTCCCAAGACAAGAAAGGCATTGACCTGTTGGACCAAGCCCAGAGGAGGCCACAAAGTTGATCAGAGGGATGGAGCACCTCTCCTATGAGGAAAGGAGGAGAAAATTGTGATAGTTCAGCCTGGAAAAGAGAAGGCTTCAGGGTGACCTAATTGGAGCCTTCCAGTACCTGAAAGGAACTTACAGGAAAGATGGGGCAAGACATGTAGTGACAGGACAAGGAGGAATGGGTTGAAATTGTAAGCGAGTAGGTTTAGATTCAATAATAGGAAGAAATTCTTTACTGTGAGGGCAGTGAGGCACTGGAATAAGTTGCCTAGGGAAGTTCTGGATGGCCCATTCATGGAAGTGTTCAAGGCCAGGCTGGACGGAGCTCTGAGCAACCTGGTCCAGTTGAAGGTGTCCCTGCACACAGAAGGGAGCTTGGAACTAGATGGTCTTCAAGGTACTCTTCCAGCCCAAACCATTCTATGATTCCATGAGCCCATGATTCTATGAGCCATGGGCAGCTGCACAGTCTTTTTAGGCAGCCCCCAGATCGCTGGGCCATAGTCAGTACAGGATTTTAAAGACAAACAACTATGGCAACACTGAAGCTTCACAGGGGACAGAAGAAAAGGGCCACGCACCCTTTGGGGTGGGGGTTAGGCACCTGTTCCTCAAAGCCATGTTGAAGGCATCACCTCACTGCAAGCCACTGGTTAAACACTGAAGACTGTCATGCGTTACAGATCATCTCTTTCACCTGATGTGAGAACCTCACTCATGTGAAGTTCTGTCCTGCAGCTGCCCTGGGCACAGCCTGAGGTGGACAGGGCCAGCACACTGACCAGAGATCTTTGCTGAGCACGCCTCAGCTCGCTGCAGACCCACTCAAGCAGCCCACACCACGGTCTCCACAGCCAGCCTCTACTTCAAGCTCAGTCGGGAAAGTCCAAGCCCAAGAGGTGGAGGGGCAAATTCAAGCCTACTTGAGTGTAGATGCTTGAGCCAAGCTCTTCACGTAGGGACAGTGTAATAACAGGGGTTCAGCAGTTCAGGTTCTCTAATGCTTGTGCTACTACAGGTAACAGCTCACTGCTAGAGAGCTCCTGAGGTGACTCAGAGGAGCAGAAGGTCTCAGGTTTGGCTTTGCTGACCATCAAAGTGATGAAGCTATTCCCTGAAGAGCAGTCCAGTCTGCACCCTTCATAACCCCCTGCTTGAGCACCCAAAGTCATACCATGGCAAAACAAGCCTGTTCATGCAGCTGATCTATCTGAAATGAACCTGGCATGCTCCAAACCCTACAATGTAGCTTTTTTAGTCAGATCAGTGCCATTACTTGACTCACCATACAGTTAGTTGCAAGAGCACTGGTGATGGAGGATGCAATGGAGTGTTTGACAGCAAGGCAGTACCTGAAATCCCTCAGTTTATGGTGTTTTGCCACTGCTTCCTACAGCCAGCATCCACATGGTCTTTCAAGGGATCTGTGCCTCCTCACTGCCCCTGTAGGACACTCTAAGGAACACAAGCCCACTTTTCCCAGAGAGCCCATGAAAACTAGGGTAGAAAAAATTGGAAGAAATACCTCAACCCCCACTGACAACACGTTTGAGCTGGGCTCTGCTAGCCAGACTCACTATTAGTCTTTGGCCACTTACTGGCCCTCCCTCAGGGAGCACATGCCTCATCTTGTGAACACCCCACACATATACTTTGCAATGTCACTCCAGTTCTCACAGCAGCCTCCCTGATTTGACTATATCACCAGCAGTTTGCTTCCTGATTAGCCCTCCTGCTGCAATCCCCAGGACAATCCTGTTGCAGCGTTGTGGGTGGTTAACTGCTCTTCTGCCTGATCTCCGTTAGGATGCCAATCTGCTCCATAGCCATCCTTACTCAGCCTGGGAAAACAGACAGGGCAGAAGCATGGTCTGCTAAGGGGAGATGCCATCAGGATGATAGGCTGCACTCAGATTTCCAGGGAAGATTTGCCTTTTCCCATCCAGCTTCACCTAAAATTTTTTTTTGACTGCTGGAAGTGTCTGCCTACCTGAGAAATCAGGATGTTCACCCCTTGGCATCACTGCCAATTCCCCTTCCAGACTGTTCCACCTATGTGGAATAATTTGTGAAAGCCTCTTCTGACACCATGTAATCAGCCAGTGATATGTAAGAGGGAGCTCTCATCCCTATCTTCTGTGTCATGACAGGTGAGGAATTAAGAAAAATTATAACCCAGCACAGATTCAAATGAGAAAATTGCACCCTGTCTTTCCAGGACCCTCATCACTGCAAACACAGGAGTGCTGCCTCACCTCCCAGTCTCAGCCTGAAACAGCAGAAGGGAGATGGGTCTGCAAACACCTTCCCCAGCACAGCCCCAAGACATGTATACATTCCACAGGATAAAAACTGGCGATTGAGCTACACGCCAAAAGCACAGGGCACAGCCATCCCTGATGTGTAACAATGGCACGGGAAGGGAGCAATCCCAACTCCCCATGAAGCCTGTGGAGCATGAGATGGAAGTGGTCGTCCTGCTGATGTGCCCTCCATCATGCCCATGCCTCTAGAGGTGTGTGGTGGTGTGTGCACCCTCTCACCACACAATCATGGAGTCCCAGCAGTGAAGGAATGAACAGATCTAAAGATATTAACATTGCGCACAAACGCAGAACAGATGTTCCAGCAACCACCAAAAAAAATACATCATTAAGAAATAGATAGAGGAATCCTGTTCCTTTTTCCGTTGTTTTTTTTTCTTTTTCCCTGGAAAGTGCTGTCACAAGCCTGAAGGCCACGCCAGTGGCTTCCTGCAATGTCTCAGCATGGAACGGGTGAAAGATTCAGGATGCACCAACCCCCTTTTGGGATGAGTTATCCAAAAACTGGACTCTTTTATTTGACATCTGCTGCAAGAGAAACCAATGCAAGGAAAGGAGGAGTTCTGTTTCACCATCTTGCAATAATTCAGGATAATCGAAGGGGAAAAAAACACAAAACAACCCCAAAACCCGAAGGAGCAGGGGAAGAGAGAACAACTCACAAGAAGAAAAAGAATCAGCCATTCCTAAATACAGCAAGGTAGTGCAGCCAAACCAAACAGTAATGATTCATTGACCTGTCTTCACCCTTCGTTTTTCCTATAATGAGCAAAGAAACCACAGAAATGTGGAACCGAGGTCTCTCTGCACTCCCAAGGAATGGGGAGGAGGATCTACAAGACTCCACTGCCCTTTGATGAGTTTCATCATGGCCCAGCTCCTGTGTGCTCAGTGCAGCCCCATTACCAGCCTCCTTGCCCATCTCACCTCATCCCAGTTCACCCATCATCCTTGTTGGCCTGGGCTTGCTTTCCAGTGCCAACTGCACTGGGGAGATGTAAACAGGTACTGCAGCCAGGTCTCTGCTCCTGCCTTTGGTGGGGCCAGCTGGACAACAAATACATGTGCTCCCCAGCCAGCTCCACTTGCAGCTCAGCCTGATGCCACTGAGGCCAGCAGGAGCCCTCTCTTTGCCAGGCTGGAGCAGCGTTGGCTTGGGAGCAGATGCACATCCCATTTGGATGTCCCAGCTGCACAGCACCCTCCATCTGAAAGCCAAAGAGACACAGCTGGAGGCCCCCAGGGAGGGAGGAGGCTGAAGACCACGGCTCCGCTGGCTTTTGAACATGACAGAGGGCTCATAAAAACCACGGAGAGACTTGTCCTATGCAAACAGCTGCAAAAGCTTACTCTTCTTCCCCCATCCCAAAGGTTGAGGAGCCCTCGTGCTCCCTGCCTGCGCACTCTCACTCCCTGAGCTGCACTGCATAAGGCCTGCTGAGTTGTGCTGAACAGGTTGAAGAGGTGGCACAGAAAAGTAGGGATGACTTCTCTGTCAGCCCTTCTGTAACAAGGAACAGTGGAGACCAACAGCATCCTCATCCTCACCTCCTGGGCCCCAGCACAGCCTTGTTCATTCCCAGATGAGCTCTCTCAGCCACCATGGTGGCCACAGATGGCCTAGGGCTTTCAGGAGAGGAGTGTCCCTAAAGACTTTGGGATGTTGCCTTCCTCATTTCACCAGTGTCTGCTGGAGCTGGCAAGGGCTGTCCACCACATCCCTCCACTGTAACCTGCAGAGAAAGGATGGTTCAGTCTCTCTGAGTCCATGCTCATTCCCTAATTTGCTGTGAGACTTGAGGGGCTCAGAGCCCTCTTTGAAGCCATGAATTGTTTCTCTCTTCCTCCCAGAGGTGTTGGTAGCCCTCCAGGGTTTACCAGAAGGTGGGCAGGTCAGAGCCAAGTCAAAGCCCAGGAGGTCCCAAGCCAGACATTCAACCCAGGGACAGGAAGGTCCATTTCCCAACACTATTTTATCTCAAGGGAGCCCACCAAATCCCATCAGGGGGAATCACAGCAACTGGACAGTAGAGAGCTCCTCTCCACAGAGGCATGTCAGGATATCACTATTATCTGCATGTGGTATCAAGGCAGGTTTAATCTCAGCCTCCATCCTTGCTTCAAATATCTGCTGCATGGCAGTAGATCCCCTTTCTGAGCTGGCCCTGCTACCCATTCATTCAGTAGTCTGGGCCAGACGTTGCTTGAGTCTCACGAGGACTGGTCCTGCCAACTGGCTAACCATGTCCTCTCTTGTTCACAGCAGCACTCCAGTCACTGTGGCCCTTCAGGGATGTGAAAAAAATTCAATCAGATCCAGCAGCTCAATAACACTTTGCCTTGGACTTCTGCAGATGAGCAGCAGGGGCCAGAGGGAGCAGTAAGAGTTGCAGGAGAGCTGAAACAGAGTATTCCTCCCGGTTATATTTCATTTTCATGCTGTCTCTGCAGCTTCTCATTCAAGTCAGGGAGAAAAGAGACAAATCACTGAGGACAAGCTGCTTTACAAGGCTTTCTATTCCCATTTTGCTGCCCCTGGGGGTTCTTCCTGCACTACCCCCAAACCTCCTAGCGAACGACTTGAGGTTTGCAAAGGTTGCTCACCTCCTCCACATGGAAATGCAACTGTTTGTTCAGCCTCTCAGGGGGCTGGTTATCTTATTAGGTTTGTAAGAGCATTTAACAGGTTGCTTAGCCGCACGCCCTTGACATATCTCAGGCAGCATCTTTCAAAAGTACCATCAGCATCATGCTGGGCTCAAGCTAATTATCCCCATCTCCCAGCAGGACACTTGGCTCAGTCCAGCACAGTGCTGACCCAGCCACACTTCTGCCTCCATGCCTGTATCTGTGTCTGCCTGTCTCAAAGCCTGGGCAGGCACCAGCTGAGCATTCCTGCTTCCCCCCACTCCTCAGTTCCTTGCCGTTCCCAGATGGGGGGCTAGCAAAACAACTGCTGTGGAGATGAGCACCAGTCCAGACCAAGACTTCATGTCTGCTGGCACAAAGGCTGTATTCCCTGGGAGTAGCCCCAGAAAACATCCCAGGCTTTCAAGGGTATTCTTGGTGTCTCCTGGCCATTCTCTCTGCCTAGGACAGAAGTGACATGTCAAAGAGCTCACAACTTCCCTGTCTGGCAAGTCCCATCCCACAGGCTTCCCTTGGGCTATCACAAAAATTTTCCTTCCTCTCTTTCCTCCTTCATCCCCAGCTTGGTGCTATCTAGCCTTTCCTTAGCATCACCCACTGGAATACTTGCTTATTCCTCATTAGGCTGACTTTTGGTCTGCAAAAGCCACCTTCTCATACTTGATAGGTTTCATGAAAATTCTGCCAGACCTCCTCATCCTTTCCATGCTGAAAGCTGTGTCCCCTTAGCATCTGCCCTGCACTGTCACTCCTCCTGGTCAAACAGACCAGAGGGTGGCAGAGTGGTCTTGTTAAGTTAGCTGGGCATTAAGTGGCAAGCTGGGTTCCATGTCTTCTCTCCCCACAGGGTCAAGGCCAGCACAGAGCCCTCGCAGGGCCCTCACAGGAGATGGGGAAAGGGAGAATCTGGGAGACATGACAACCATATGGGATGGGGCCAGTCACCCCTGGAGCAATAAATATCCCTGGTGCAAGCCACGAGTCATTGTGCCCTTGTTAGCAAGATCCAGCTCATTGCACCTCCTGTGTAATCGCTTTACAAAGCTGCTGATGTCAAATTAGCCAAACATCAGTAAGCAGGGAATGTGGTCGTCACATTCATCCCGTTAACTGGTAGCTAATTATCTCATTGTGCCTCCCATGTATTAATTGCAAACTAACTCTTTCCTATAGCTCTACCAGTACCATTTGAGCTTTAGGAAGGATCAGCGCAGCAGATGCATTTCTCCAGCGCTTTCCACACTTCTGTACCTACCCTCTGAGTTCCAATTGCAGTATTGAGGAGCTGGCCCTCCTCAGTTAACAGCACTAGGATTTCAGAGAGCAGCTTGCTGCACTTGTACTATGGCCCTTTTGCCCTCTCAGCTCCATGAGGGGGTTATGGGATGCTGCCAGAGTCCCTTTGAAGGATAGAAGAGCATGATGCAAAGCCAGGCTCTGGGTGCTGGTGGCAGAGCTAAGGAGCTCCAGGCTACAGGCAGCTGCCAAGCAGTTGGTGCAGGCAGCAAGAACCTTCTTGCCCCATGGGTTGCAGGTAACTGTGGTTACAGGGAAGGACAAGGCATCTAAACACCCTGTCCTATGCAGAGTTTCTTATCCCAGAATCATAGAAAGACTTGGGTTGGAGGGGACCTTACAGATCATCTAGTTCCAACTCCCCTGTCAAGGGCAGGGACATCTTCCAGTTGACCAGTTTGCTCAAAGCCCCATCCAACCTGGCCTTAAACATTTCCAGGGATAGGGCATCCACAGCTTCTCTGGGCCACCTGTTCAAGTGCCTCAACGGCCTCACAGCAGCCAGGGGATACAGGGCTGGAAATGCATGACAGAGCAGAGGAATAGCTGCTTTCTGAGTCTGGGAGGTGCTGGAAGGGAAACTTCAGAGATGTTTCACCCAGCTGCACATGCTGTGTCCAACACCGAGGACAAAGCAACACGAACACTGCCAGAGACGTGCAACTTGCCTCCAGGACATTCCAAAATGGAGCTCCATGCAAGGCAGCAGGGCCCCACAAGACGGGCAATGCCCCTCAACCTGATTTCTCAGCCCCAACTTGCCCTCCCCACCACCTTGTGGTGCCCATATTGTGTCTGATGACTGATTGATGCTCCTGGGCCCCCCAAATTTTGGAATGGCTGTTTTCCCATCTGGGCCAGGAGTGAAGGTCTCTCCAGGGTGTGCAAATGGTGACATGCTGGAAGGAAGAAGCTCTGAGAGGCAGGAGGGGAAGGACTCCTGAAAGCACCAGTGATAATTAAGTGGGCTTCCTGCCAGACTCTCCAGATGTTTAATTAATACTGTAAGACCTCTGCTCATGTGGCTGGTCCCAGTGTAAAAGGCTCCCCAGCTCAGTCTCATCTTGCCTGTGTGATGGGATGGAGGCAGCTGGAGGGCTGCCGGGTTTGGAGCTTTGCCCACTGGCCCTTCTCCTCTTGCCTGATCTAGGTAACCAGTATCTCTGCCTGCTGGGGAGCAGTGGGATACAAACCTCAACATGCAGGCCCAAAGGGAGCTGCAGCAGAGTTGTATGCAGTCTTTGGGAGACTGCTATCCCACTCCTGCTCACTACACTTGGTCTGGTTTCCAAAGGAGTCATGAGGATTAACAGCATGTAGGAAACGTCCCTGGAGGGAAAACCAACGCAATCTGGTAAAATCCTGCCAGCCATGGTGCAGCTTGCCATGAAAACACCTTAGCTTTCTGCTCTGCATCTGCTGCAAGCATACAGGAGCACAGTGGTGCTGGGGGAAAACTCCTGGCACAACATGGCTGGTCACGGGGGACTTCCCAGGGCAGGAAAACAGGCTCAAATATTGCAAGCTGCAAAGTCACTAAGGAAACCTTGGCCGCTGCACAAGCAAAGATTGATAACAAGAAAGTTAAAAGGAGGCCCAAGACACATTTGCTCCTCAGCTACCCAGCCGTTTTTGATGGCTGGAGAGCTATTTCCCTCCAAAATGGCCACAGAAAGAGATCTCATGGAACCAGGTGGATACAAAAGTCCTCTTCTGACAGAACAGGTATTGCAAGGCAGACAGGGGGTGTCTGCTGTGCTCTGCCACAGGCCAGGACCAGTAAACTCTCAGAGTTGTGTAAGGTGACCATCACATACATGCAGGGATGGCAAAAGTCTACCCTGTCAGTGTCTCCTTGAGAAAAAAAGGGAGCTACATTATGATGAGGATAGCCATAAAAAAGAATCGAAATAAGAAAAAGAGCCAAAGAGATGTATCATGTGCAGGCAGAACAGGAACTGGTTAAAGATGCCCTTTCAGAGGCTCAGCACCGGCACATTCCTCCTCACAGAAAAAGACCTGTGAAAGTCAGCTGGGTAAAACTGCAGGGCACAAGAGGAAAGGGGACAGTCTTCACATACTGAAAGCTTGTCCAACTGAAGAATTTAAAAAGATCACAGCCTCTGGTAGGTTAAACGTAAATGCACAATAAGACAGCAAGAAAACCACATGAAGATCAATTTGCTGTGACCATAAAAATGAATGGTCTCCCTTTCAGCCACAGAAGCAGCAGAGTCTGCAAGACCATGAACTCACAGAACCACAGTATAGGTCAGGTTGGAGGGGATCACAGACGGCCATCTGGTCCAACCTCCACGCTCAAGCAGGATCCCGTAGAGCACATTGCACAGAATTGCATGAAACAATTCTGAAATATCTTCAGTGAGGGAGACTCCACACCCTCTCTGGGCAATCTGTTCCAGTGCTCCATCACCTGCACAGTAAAGAAGTTCTTCCTCATGTTCTGTAGAACTTCCTGTGCATCAGTTCCTGCCCATTGCCTCTTGTAGTGTTGCTCAGAACCACCAAGCAGAGCCTGGCTCTGTCCTCTGACATCCTGCCTTCAAATACTTATAGAAGTCAATGAGGTCCCCTCTCAGTTGTCTCTTCTAGAGTCTGAACTTGCCCAACTCTCTCAGCCTTCCAGTTAAGAGAAATGCTCCAGTCCCTAAATCATCTTCATAGCCCTCCACTGAATCCACTCCAGGAGCTCCATGTCTCTCTTGTCCTGAGGAGCCCAGAACTGGACACAGTTGTGTCCACTCTAGATGTGACCTCACTAGGGCTGAGTAGAGGGGTAGGACCCACTCCCTTGACCTGTTGGCAATGCTTTTCCTAATGGACCCCAGGACACCATAGGTCTTCCAGGCCACAAGGGCACACTGCTGTCTCAGGGACAGCTTGTTTTCCATCAGGATCCCCAAGTCCTTATCCTTCTGCTTTCCAGCTGGTCAGCCCCCAGCCTGTGCTGGTACCTGGGGTGATTCCTCCTCAGGTTCTGGAGTTGGTCAGTTGAGGGCAAGCTCCCAGCAGCACAAAGCAGATGACCATTATTATTCAAACACACTGCAGGCGGGTTTGGAAAGGTTCCCATCCGGCAAGTTTTCTTATGGCTCACCTTGAAACAAACCCGAAGGCGAGCAGCAAAGTGACCCCTAAAGGAACTGGGGTGGTGGCAGAAGAGCAGGGAGGGTTTCTCCCTGTTAGAAATGAACAAACAGACTGGAATGCATGGCAAATTTCTCAGCAGAACTGCAGAGCCCTGCAAGCAGGGAGCACAGGGACCTGCACTGCTCAGTCTGTTCATGCATGAATTACGGAAGGAGGTGGACAGTGAGGTGACAGTTTCTGCCAGCACTATGTGTTTAGGGTGACTTGATTTTTAAAAGCTGCCAAGAGGTCCAACAAAACTGCTTATCAATTAAATAACAAATGAAATATAGGGTTGAGGAACAGAGTAGCAATAAACTGTTTGGGGCACTGCCTGGCTCATGAGCTGGGTGCTGCTCTTTCACATAACAGAGAGAAGCACAGGAGTGGTACCTGTTTTCAGGAAATAATAGGACTATCAGAACATAATAGGAAAACACCAACATCACAGTGCCACAATGTAAATCTGTATCCATGGACTGTGTGTGTGCTTCTACTCTCCAAATAGAGACAATCTGGGTTCTGGGGAAGCTTCTGCATCATAAGGAATCAATTCAGGTGGGACACGGCTGCCTGGAAAAGAGATTGTGTACAGCCATGGAGAATAATAGTTTGTAAAGGCATGGAGAAGGTACAGACAAAATAAATATATTCTTCACTGTCTCACTACAAGGAGAGGTCAGCAGGTGAACTTGCCATTCTCCAGCAATCTTGGTGTTTGTGGTAGGCTGAAATATTATTTGGGAGAGGGAGCAGGTTTTGCTGGGCATTTCCTAGCCGTGGGCTCCACTACTTGGAGGAGCTCAGGTAGTGAGCTTGTCTTCTCTCCGAAATGGGTTTCTGGGGTCCAACTCATCTCTGATGTGTTCAAAATGAGACTGGGCCATTCTTCAACAACTCCTTCTCAAGAACAACTGTATCCTTAAGGCCAGTGGGATGCAGGAGGAGAGAGTATCAGGACCAGTGACTCCAGGTGCTCATGTCCCTGCCTTCAAAAGAAAGGGGGTACCTGATCTCCCCAGGGCTCATGGTCTTCCCTCTCGCCCTAGGGCAGGCAGAGTGATAACATGCTGAAATCCCAGAATCCATCTCCTCCTCTTCAGGAATTTCACTCCACACATCCCACCAGCCTGCACAGATACCTTGCTGGCTCTACCCCAGCTGAAATTAGGTGCCCCCCTCACTCCCAGCATCATCCTCTACATCACCCAACAGACTGTACCTGAGACCTGCTACAGGCACCTGGCAAGTGTCCCCTTCCTTCATCTCCTGTTGGTGAGGTAGGCAAGGCTTCAGAGGCTGGAGGTAACAAGGTCCTGGTGACAAGGTGGAGCAAGTCTCACCATTTTTCAGTTAAAATGGATAGCACACCTACTCTCAGTTACAATGCTGGGCAGCTCACAGCAAACATGGTTGGCCATGTCTGTGATGAAACTTGTGCCAGTTTTTCCTGGACAGTAATGCCTGGATCAGTGGAGTTTGTGGAAGAAATTAAATGCAGTAGAGGTAGCTTCTGTGTGCCCGCCTGTTACGGAGACACACCACAAATGCTGGAGTTTAGGCTGAAATTCCTTAAATTAGCTTCTGAATGAGCTATTATTTCAGCACAGCCAAGCAGTCAGATGAGATTCTTGCCTTTGTATTTTGATGATTAAGGAGGATCTGACACGTTAGATGCTTCTGATCCAGACCAGAGCTTTCTTCAGCACTTAATCAGCTACAGTCCCTGTATAACTCAGCCCTAATATGGAGCAGTGAGAGGCTTCAGTTATTGATCAGAGGGTCCAAAACCTTTTCTGAAAAGTGGCCATCATCCTCACAGACCAGCTCGGGCCTTGTCAGGTTCATCTGTGGTGCTGGAGGCATGGAGAAAAAGCACTGTTTGTAGTGTGGCCAGGCGTGGTGTTCATGCACTTTCCAGGGTAGCACATTCCTCTCAAATTAGGGTTTTTCTCTCCTAGACTAGGTGTTAAACCTGGTGGTAGAAAAGCAGCAGATACTCCTGAGATGCTGCTTCTCAAAGAGGCAGGATACTCCTGATTGTCACTGTGCTGGGCCCAGAATGAGGTATTTCTCAAGCAGATCTGCACTCTTTTCAGGGCAGGGAGCACAGAGTAGACAGTACTGAGAAACTGTTACCTCCACCAGGCATCTCTCCATGTGCTGCAGTTCCTGGCCCTGCTGAGCTCCATTGCCAATCTGCTGATGAGGTTCTGCACTGTGCATTGCTGAGCTCCTTCCTCAGTCTCAGCTTGAGTATCCTGTGAGCAGATGCCAGCATCTGTTATGATCTGCAGAGCAATCACCTGTCTTTGGGAAAGCAATGACAAATTGCAGCTCTGAGGAACCAACTTTCCACATTACTTGAGCTCCAGCCTTCTCAGCTTGTTTACTGGGAGCTAAGTCCAACTTTGACACAGACCAGAGATCACAGCTGGCAGAATCAGACCCTGACAGCAGACCAAGTCCATGCAGGGTCCATGCAGGAGGTTTCATGTGAACACAAGCTGTTAGTCCCATGCTTCAAGGTCATTGGCAGGGCAAACAGTTTCTCACCATTTCCTTCGGAGTTGAAGTGCAAGAAGGGCAAAGACAAGCAACAACAGTCCAACTGCTGCAGAAAAGCATCCTCCAAAACAGAACCTGCAAACAAGGTACTGCAGGAGGCTGGAGTGTACCTGCCAACATTGACAGAAAGGTTCACATTGAACAGGGCTGTAGGAACCCCACTGGGAAATATTTTTCCACAGGAAGTCCATGAGATGAGACGCAACAGTCCATCCTGGGTCTGTTTGAGCGGCAACCATGGAAGGTGCTAGAAAAGCACCATTGAACCAGAAACTGAGCCAAAGGCACATAGGGGAGGCTGCAGCAAAACTAGAGCAGCTCCATTTTGAGATAGACACAACAGCAATGAGGAAGGAGAATTATTCCCAGAGCCACTTCACAGCAGACAGGTTGTAAATCCATCTGTTACTAATGCCATTAATAGCAAAGTGCCACAAAGAGGGGAAAGCCCCCAAAACTTCAGGGGTCAGGCACTGCAGAAAAGCACCTCTCCCCTTCAGAGTGACCACTGCTTCACTCCAGACACACAGTGCTGGAAGCAAGAGTAGGATCCAGCCCTGCAGCCCATTTAATACAAAACAGAAACATCTGTTTCTTTGATTAAAAAAAAAAAAAAAAAAAAAAAAAAACAAGAACAGCAAACAAACAAACAAGCCTCAGACAACATTCTGAGTGGCTTCTTGAAGATTTGGATTTCTTTCCTCTTTTAACAAAAGGTAATTTCAGGCTGATGAAAAGGCAGTAACGTGACACTGACTATACAAGCTGTCTACACAGAGGGAATGCAGCTGATGCCCAGGAACGTGGGGTGCTGCTCCAAGCCTTCCCCACATGCTGCTACCACATCATTGCCCCGGGCCTCAGTTTCCCCCCATGAAAAAGGATGCTGTTTCTGGAAAAGCAGGATCACGCAAGGAGGTGGCTTGGCAGCCACTTTTCCATGTCCTTGCAGCTCTCCGAGGACATTTCACAAGGCAAGGTTTCCTTCTTGGCACTTTCTTAGCTTCAGGAAAAGCCTCCAGCCTCACCCCTTGGCAGGGAGATTTCTCCCTTATCCTGCCCTTTAAGTCAGGCTGTCAGTTTCTGCAGTGACTCTGATTCTTAGGAGTCAGAGTGTAGCCCACCGATTCACTCCATTGTGCAGGGACTGGCAACAACCCTCCGTGACAGAGGCCACTGTCCCCATGTCCCTGTCCCGCTCCCAAGAGACACCCACCCTCTGCTACCAAAACTGAACATAAGAAATGCTGCAGCTTGTTTTTGTGTCCTTGGGTTGGTTTGTTTTTCCATGGGATATTTTTATTCTTGCCCCGATCCCTCTCATACTGGGGATTTAAAGTTTCAGCCAAAGTAATAAGAAGTAAAGAGCAAAGAAAGTGAATTGGGATCCAGAGCATTTCAATAAATTAAAAGGGAAAAAAACCCTAAAGGATAAAAAAAAAAAAAAAAGACACAGCCCAGCACGGGGGAAGCAAAGCAATCAGAGCAAAAGCTGTCAGCTTTGCCAGTTCCCGTTTGTTTGCAGATCAAATTCACTGCCTCTCTTGTCCAAAAGTAACAACTCCTAAGTCTCCCCCATGATCCCAAGGGAGGTGTTTCTGATATTGGAAACAAATCTATTTTGACACTCCTGATGCTGTTTTACCCAAATTGCCCTCTGTCAAGCTGCCTTTGGCGTTTCCCATTTGCACCACACCAAGTTCCTGGTTCAAGCCTGGGGCCAAGGTGACCTCAGGCAGTGCTGGCATCAGTCTGGGCTTGCACTCTCCCAGTCAGTGGTTCCTCCAAGGCTCCCTGCCACCAGGTCCCTCTCCAATCCATCCCTCTGGCCTTTGGGAAAACCTGGCCCAAAACAAAGCTTATTTGACAAATGAGCCCTGGATTGTGCACAGGGAAGGGTCTTGGTGCGGACTTCCAGCCAGCAATATCTGCTCAAATGTCCTTTCCCTGCAGCACCCTGAAGCCTCAAGTCTCCAGGAAAACCTGACTCTTCCCTGTTGGGGTTTGACTGTTAGACAAGGGAAAGAAATTAAAGAGCTTTACAAGCAAAAGGATGGAAAATAGCCCTACAATCCACTCTGGTTGCAAAAACCCTCATGGCAGCTTCACAATCAAGTATCTGACTAATTCTTACAGCCCTCTAGGTGGGAATTTCAGATGGTCCTGCCCCATCTGCATACCTAAAACTGCTGATCTCCATCCTAAAGGAGGCAAGTCTTGAAGCATCCTTGCCACAGCACTGACTGCCCTATGCAGAGATGAGAGGTTTGTAAGTCAAGAGTAGGAATGGTCTGTTTGGATGGTCCTCTGTATGTAGTTAACATATTTAAGAGATATGTTTCATGTACTAGAGATATCAATGGTACTGAATTATGCATGTTCTGAGAGTTCAGGTAGAGGATCATGGCTGTCCAGATTGTAAGAACTGAGCAAGATAACATTTGGCAGCGTCTTCTGGTCCAGCTGAAGACACAACAGCAAGAACCCTTGTGATGGAGGCTCCCATCACCACCAAACACTGCCCAGCTATCCTGTCCAGGGGATTGATTTCTCCACACAATGCTTATCCTATGACAATCCAAGTAAAATAATTTGTTGGCTGTTTTTTACCTTTATCACTGAGTGACTGCAATGTTTGAGATACACACCAACAGAGATTTTCTCCTGCACACACCCTTCTGGATGGTTGCCTTTTGCAAGTGCTGAGCTCAGAGCCTTTCAGAGGAATTGGGATTCTGCTGACCAGTTGCAGAACCAGCCTTGTTAGCCCATTTCCCATCCTGGTCTTCACTGTGTCTGCAAAGCAATAGGGTTTTGATCCAGGCTCTCCAGGAACCATTTGCACCTGATCTGCTTTTGTCACTGTCCTGCAACAGTGTGGATCAACCCCTCCATCTCCTAAAGTCTTTGTAGAGATGTGCTCAGCACCATCAGGACTGAGGCAGAGACCATAACGAGGGGAAAATTAAATCATGAAACACTTTTTAATTATCAGCATCCCAATTAGCTGACAGTGGTGGCAGCCAGCCACCATGAGGTGGGGGAGGAGGACCAGCATCCCTGCAATGCTGGTGCCTTGGCAGGCATTTAAGTTGTCTTCACCCTGCCTGGACCCACCCCGCTGCCCACTGCTGAGGGCTGCCATGGGGACACACATAGGGACACATTTCCCTCCTTTTCCTGGCTCTGAGACAGCATTTCACCTCTGCAGTCACTGGACTGAAGCTGTGGAGACCCATGCTGCCTTGTCTGCTTGAGAGCTGTACTCTCCTGGTGAGTTCCTAACAGCTGAGGGATAAGGAGGAAGCGGAGAAGTCAGTTTAATATCATTTTCCTTGTTATTATCTCTCAGCTTCTCCCCAGCAATTTGCTCAAACTTCTGTAAAACTCCTTGCCAAACAAGCCCCTGACCAAATAGGCCTTCATGTCTGCAGGACTCTATTTATAACCGAGATCCCATTTAGCAGATAAGCCCAGGGAATTCAAGCAGGATTTAAGCTGAGCAGTTATCTGTGACCAGCGGCCACAGTGTGCATAACGTTAGATTTACTGGGGAGGTGAAAGGCGGAGGGACAGGAGACCAAACAGCCTCCGGAGCAGCCAGCCAGAACCCCGAGGGACGCAATCACTGCTGGCACAGACACTGCTCACAGAGACTTCAGGAGAAGCCAAAGACAGTGAGCAAACCCCTTTCCCCGGGATGTGGGGAGCCTCCTGCACACCCCAGGATCCTGCATCACTTCTCCTCTCCTCCTCCATCTTCACACCACCTTCCTTCCCAGGCATGTATTTCTGGCAAGGTTTTCACTTGTCTTCCCAGATAGATATTACAGTCGAAGATGATGCACTTAACAGGGTTGTGAAATCTGCCATAAAGTTTACTGCCCTACATCAATATAATGCCCTGTAAAGTTAATACGGAGGTACCTATTTTATAACAAGAACAAATAAAAACATATCCCATTAGCCCCCAGCATCACGAGTTGCATTTCTGATGGCCAGTGAAATGGGTGGAGAATATTAATACAAATACGTATAGAGCTATGCACATGTACATGCACACATGCATGTACCTCTTTAAAAATTAGAAACTATTGGTTTTGGTCAGATGTTCTGCAGAGTTTGGAGGGCTTCATTTCTACACTGAAGGAGAGACAGGCTGCAGATCCAGAGATATTTCTCTGCTATTACACCATGTCAATTTTTCATCATCTCAGAGGCCCTTGTCATAGAAAAATGGGTAACTTCAAATTGATCCAAGGTCAAAGTTAAACACCTGGACATAAATGTGGCAAGGAGTGTAAAGTAAAGAGGAACCAGTTGCTTCCCATGTAAAGAAGTCACACCAGGAGCATTCAGGATGCTGAAT
The DNA here is from genome assembly GCF_022539395.1 of Myiozetetes cayanensis. Lineage (NCBI taxonomy): Eukaryota > Metazoa > Chordata > Aves > Passeriformes > Tyrannidae > Myiozetetes > Myiozetetes cayanensis. The sequence continues at coordinate 64,472,093 of NW_026087631.1, forward strand.
TCGAGAAACACCTCTGGCCTCTCTAGGAAAGTAGGAGGCTCCAAGAAATAAAAATTCCCTCAGTATCTGTGAGTATTTCCTCATTGAAGAGCAGTGAGATGGAGCACTGTGCCCCTCAGCGGTTCTGTCCTGACAGCCACGGGGGGCAGCTGGGAGGCTGAGCATCCCTGGGAAGAAATGGGACTGCTGGCTGCAAACCTGGCGGTGCCAAGCTGAGCCCAGCCCTTCACCAGCACTAGCCAGGCTCCAGCCCAGCATAACCAGCCTGCATACCCTCAGCTCCCCTCTTCCCCTCCTCTGGCTGTCCTATCCAAAGATTCTGGCAGCAATATTGCTGATTTCTCCACTTGCAACCCCAGCATGCCCCTCTGGTTCAGCTTTGTTGCAGTTCTTGTGAGAACTAATGAGTTTTCCCAGGATCTGTCCCAGTGCCTTCCCCAGAGGCCAACAGCTGGCCCAGTAGCCACCTGGAAGGCACTGAGTGAGAGCTATGGCACTGTGGATAAGGGCACCCCAGGTTCCCAGTCCACCCAAGTTCCTCTCTGCCTAAGTATACCCACAGCATCATCCCCATCCATCTCCCAAGCAGCAAGTGCATCCCAAAGCTGGCAGAGGAAGTGTTGACCAAATCCTTCTCTCTGCTCCTTCTTGCCTCTTCCTCAGCCCCTTACCATCTCCATCCATGTGCCCAGGTGCCAGGTCAGCAGTTGGGATGCAGAAAGGCCAGCCTTCTTAGCACAACCAGTGTCCTGCAGGATTGCATCGAAGTCCTGGAGAGCAACGTTCCAGCTGAAGCTCAAATCCCCTTTGCCTGGGGAAGGCAACCTCAGGTGGGGGTAAGCCAAACCCCCCTGAACAGTGAGACATCTGCCACTGCCTTTTTTGCTGGTGTCCCCCATGCCCCGTGTCTTCTATCCCCCTGCTGTCCCCCTCCAGACACCATCCCTTCAGAACAGGCATTATTGTGGATATTATACTTTTTGGTCCTATTGTCAAGTGCTGAAAGATGTAAAATAAAAGATATTAAATACAATTAAAGAGTGGTAAGACTGTATCAACTAGGCTTGCAGAAGCGATAAGAGGTTTTGCTTATGTTCCCTTCATACGAAAGTCTGCACATGGCAAAGCCTGGAGAGCACAAAAAAGGGAACAAGAACAAAACAATACCAGCCCTGCCTGTGTCCAGTGTGGTAAATACAAAAAAAAAGTTCTTATGATGGGGTAAGCCCCCACTGAAAGCCTGAGAGATGAATAACATCAACCTGCAGCTGAGTAAAACATTAAAAGCCTCCGATAAGAAAAGACCCTGAGGAATTAGTTATACATCACCACCACCTGCTGGGTACCACGGGAAGGATCCCCAGCTGCTGCCACCTCGCCAGGCAAAGCCACCCCAAAAAGTGTGAGGGACCCATCCAAAAGCAGGTGCCTGTCTCTCTGTCAGGAGAGAAAAGCAGTGTCCTGTCGGCAGCCTGCGAGCAGCAGTTTAGAAGTGTGTGTGAAGCCAATCTTTTTTGTTAATGCATGAATCCCAGGCAAAATAACAGGCGGCTGGTGGAGGATGGGATTAATAAAGAGTTAAAGAAAGGTGAAATAATTAGGGTCCTGCTCGTGGGGCATATGGAGAATGGGGCTTGTCAGAGCAGCTTGCTCTAATTTTTCATGGAGATTACGAATTTCAGTGGAGAGAGATAATAGCGTTGCTGTAACGTACTTAGGCTCTTGTAAGCCATTTGATCTGCCCCTGCCTGACACACTGATTAATAAACCAGAGCGATAGCGAATCGACATGCCACATGAGACGTGCAGGAAAGCAGAAAATGAGGACATCCAAATGGGATTAAAGAAGGGGAACAACCTCCCAGAGAGGGTTTCCTGGGGCACCCCAAACTCCCATCCATCACACGTGCACGTGGGACGCAGGCAAGAAGATGTAACCCTCCTGGCAGCGGGGATGGTGTGGGCTGCACTGACCATGTGAGCACCCTGGCTGGGGGCAGCAGCTCTGCAGTATATCTGGATGCAGCCCTGTGGGATGTGCAGCTCAGTCCTTGGGCTGTTGGAGCTGAAAAGGCTATTGCAACCCTGGGTGTAAGGAAAGGTCATGCAAGAGCAGAGGCAGATTGTGTTTCTCCAGCCCCAGTGAGTGTGCATTGCCAGGACTTGGGGCTGGGGGATGTGCTGAGACTCCACTCCCAGAAGAGAACAGTGGATCACACCCAGCAGCTTTCTATCCCCACTGTCCCTTCACAAACTCAGATCTTCCTGCCTCAAAGGATTTCAAGCAGTAATTAGAAGCAGCTGCTATTGAAGGTTTACACCAAGGCCTCAGCAGTGGGCTGCCCTCCTTGCTCAGGAAGTTACACAGAGTTTGATAAAGGCATGAGAGATGACAAGGAGGAATTGGGGAGTGCTGTCCTGGAGATTTGGGCTGCCCCATCTCACCTTCCTGGCTGCCTTACAAGGACCACACCAGAGCTGCACCCACCACCTTGGTCATCAGCTCCCAGGTCCTGTCATCAAATTTCCCACACCACCCCAAGCATCCTCCCCAGACTGCTGGAGAAATCCCAAAACCAAGCTCTCTGCCTCTGCAGCTCTCCTGGTCCCCTCACTCCTGCTCTGGAAAGGGCCAGGCACTTTGGACAGAAATGCTTTTTCATCCAGAAAATGCCAGTTCATCAAAACACTTCCTAAGAAAAGGTCACTTCAGAAAAATTTCTCTTTCCAAAAACATTCTGGGGGAAAAAAAAAAAAAAAAAAAAAAAAAAAAGAAAAAGAAAAAAAAAGGCATGCGGCATTTTGGCTATCCTGTTTCCACAACTTTAAATGAAAAATAAATCTGTTCTCCCCCACCCCACCCAGGTGCCAAATGACTTCATTTGGAAATGCAAGATCGTTATCTTCCTTCAAAAAAAAAAAATCAAATAGAAAAGGGCAAAATCAAAAGAAAATCTCTGGAAAAAGTTAAAGTGAAACACTGTGCTGAGTCCAACACAGCAAGTGGGAGCTGGGCTGCACCCTGCCAGGTTCCCTGGGATGGCTTTCATCCCAGCTTGGGGCAGGACACGATTCCCAAGTCTTGACAAGAATCCCAGGACAGTGGAGGCGGTTCCCATGCTCCAAGGCACAGGCTTTGCAGGACACGGTGCCACAGCCAAACATCTTATAGCTCATGAGCTTGTCAGGGGCAGAAACGCCACAACTTGTGACATGTCAGAGCAGCAGAGCTTGGCAGGCTGAAGGTAGTGACAGGGCAGAGGGAGCACCAAGGGAAGAGGTCTCAACAAGGTGCAGAACAGCCCAGATACTGAGGTGGGAAGCAGGAGGCTGGTGTTTCTCTTACAGCCTCCCCACACGTGCTTGCAGTGCCCCGACATCATCCCCAGCCTTCAGCTGTTACAGTTTAGGCTGTATGGGGAGCGGGAATGCCAGCAATCAGGCATCCAGAAGGGAATCCAGGCTCGGTTCAATATTGAAAGAAGAAGGGCTTTGAAAGGAGTACACTCATTTCCCTGTTTCGTCCTTTGCCAAGAAAACCGGGGGAATGGAGGAAAGGGCGAAGGGGTGGGGGGAACAGTGGAAAAAATGTCTTGGCTTGGCCCTCTCTTCCTTTTATCTCGTGGGCAGCCTGCCGAGACAGGGTCTTCCCCCCGCTGAGCCCGCTGGCAGATCAAATGGAAGGAGAGAAGAGTTATAACCCCCCTCACTGAGGGCCCCTCCCCTCGAGGAAAAGGAAAGGAGGAAAGAGCAAATGGTCCTGGGATGCCAACAGTTCCTACCCCAGCTGGATGGGAAACATCACGAAGAGTCAGCTTCTCAGCATCCATGGGGGGCCAGGAGATACTCTCCTCAACCAGCACAGGGAAGCTCAGATGTGGTTGGAGGGAAGGCTGTGTCCCTGTGGAGGGGACAGCACTGTTCCACGGCCATGAACCAAGGGGGAAGGCCCCAGCAAGCATCTCCCCAGGGTCCAGCTGTGCCTGTTCCTCCATCGTGCCAGACCTTTCAGAGCCAGCTTCAAGCAAATAGCTTAATTAAATGCCTTTATTCCAAGGACTCCCTCTGTGTGTTTGTGTATTTCTGGATTAGCAGTTAATACAGTAAGAGGCTTTATTGCAACTAAATTGATTTCTTCACCTTTTTTTTTCTTCCTTCTGTATGCTGTTTCCCCCTCTTCCCACTCACCAGAGTTCTCCCTTGTCTCAGGGTTTCCCATGCAGATCCTCACCTTCACTGCCAGATGGTGCTGATAAGGGTGTGAAGGGGAGGTGATCACAGAAAGAACCTACCCAGAGAGATCTGAGAGACTAATGATGTTGGAGGTATTCTGGTTTTTTAGGGTGGGCAGGTAATTAAGTGAGCACTGGCTATGTTATCACATGGGGGAGAAGAAATCTGTGCCATGATCTGGGTGATTGCCTTGACAGGCATGGGTGGAACAGGTGGGGTGGGGGGGGAAATCTCCAACCATCCCCAGTCCAAGGACACCACATCTCCCAGGGCGCCAAGCCCACAGATCACCAGAGGGAAACCTCAGCTCCAGACCCAGCTGCAGACCCCTAAGCATTGCTTGGCAGGGACTGTGCAATCCCACCACCTTCTTCTTTCCACTGAAATTCAACTCCCCTACACTGTAATTAAATTGTTACCAACCTATAGTGTGTTGGCCCTGTGCTTAACTTGAAGGCTATGAATGCAACATAGCCATGTGGAATTAACATCAAGGAATTACAGACTTTGCTGCCCACCACTATCTCCAGACCATTCCAAGAACTCATGGTGTTCACACCTTCTTGATGTAGTTAATTAAAAAAATTAGCTAGGTTGGTAAATGCAGTCATTATCCAAGGTGGGATCTGGACACTACTCTGGACTTCTCAGGATGGGCACAGTCCTGTGCTGCACTTCTTCTCCTTTTCCTTTTCCTTTTCCTTTTCCTTTTCCTTTTCCTTTTCCTTTTCCTTTTCCTTTTCCTTTTCCTTTTCCTTTTCCTTTTCCTTTTCCTTTTCCTTTTCCTTCCATCTTTACAGCCTGCCTGCCTACTCCTTCCTGTTTTCCCTCCTTCAGTCTGTCCTCCTTTCCCTCCCCTTCTCCCCTTTCCCTCCCTCCCTCTTGCCCTGTGCCCCATGTCCTTGCAGTGGCTGGCAGGGCTGCCCTCTCCCCTTTCCCTCCCTGGGCAGCAGGAGCTGAAGCCATAATTAAACTTGGCTGGGAGGAACGTGAATCAAAAGGCTGTTAAAAAAGAAAAGAAACAAGGGTACCTGTGGGATTACGTGAGCCAGAAAAATGCAAAGCCGGCTTCCAGCCGCCCATAAAATAGATGCCGTCTCCTTTCCCATTGGCAGGGTTTGGCTGCACACAAAAGGCTAGGAAGAGGATTTTTATGGGAGTTATTTATAGCCTGGATGAATAGTGGTGTGTCTGCTGGCGTGTTTCTGCCTCTCAGCATGTACTGAGGGTGCCAGCCTCGTGGGGTGACACCACACTGGGTTTGGGATAGCACCTGCAAACCTGGATGTAGCCTTGAGACCCAGGCAGACCTTCCTGCAGGACTGAGTGTGACAGCAAAAGAGGAGAAATCAGGACAGGAAAGGGTGGGAGGGAGCAGCTTAGAGAAGCTGCTCTTTGCCCCCCAGAAGCTTCACCTTGGCCGATGTCACCATGCATCTGTGGGGGGACAAGCAACGGGGTGTTCCAGCACAAGAGCTGCCACTCCAGGACCATCCATGGGATATCCGTTGTTCCCCCCTTCCTAACATCTTCACTTCTAACCTGGCTGCTTTTTGTCTGTCCTGGTTTGATAGAGATATCTGAGAAGCCTTCCCCCCACATTTGCACCAGAAGCCAGCACAAAGATTCATCTCATTGTGAACGAGATCAGTTTAAAATCATCCCCAAACTCCACGCAAGGCTCAGAAGTTGGCACTTCAAGAAGCATATTCATTAAATAAAAGCAGGTGGGGGGGGAGAGAAAAAGAAAAGGCAGAGTGGAGGGGGAAGAAAAAAAAGATTACCTTGCTGAATTAATCAGGCTTCACTGTAATGTTCAGCCTCAGATTTTATTTCCTGTAATAAGCCCATTAATACGGGTGTCTATAGCAGGGGGCTTTTAGCAGCAGGCACCATTAGTGTAACGAGGAAGGGCTAATAGAATTTTATTGGAATTTTTACTTCAACATCACAGCCTTTTAAAACAGCTGTCTCAATAGGCATTATTATTCTGATTAACATTTAGACAGCACAAATCATAGTGATGCCCTTGGTGTCCCGCAGGTTTTATCATAATCATTTCAAGTTCTCGATGTGTCGGCTAGTCCTTTCGGGGGTGGGGGTGAAATTTTAGACCCCAGCAGAGGCTGGGGATCATTTCTCCTGTGCCAATGTATCAGCTACTTCTGAGGCGACCTGCTGGACTGTGACGGTACAGGGTCCTGCTATTACTGAAGAACAGTGGAAGCATCTGGAACTAGAAGAGATGATTTTTGAGGATCTCTGATCCCAAGGGGAAACTGAAAGTGGGATGGGAAGGGTTAAAAAGCAAACTGGCATCCTGGGCACCCATCCTGGCTTTGCACTCTCTCTGTTTCTTGCCCACATGAGAATTAAACATCAAATTTTTAAAATTAATTTTTTTTTTAATTGTGTTTGAGTGCACTAATGCAGGGGTTTGCTGCCCAGCATTGTTTTGGGGCTGGGGAACATTTTCCTCACATCTGCAAGACCTGTGCCAGGATGGGAGGTAGCCAGGTCTAAGCTGGAGGCACCTTCAAGGTGTCACACTGGGGGTGTGGAAAGGATCCTCTCAAAGCCCAGAGCCATCCTGGTCAGCTGATGGGGCCAGGTCTCTGTGTAACTGACCCTATTTGAGCCATGGGGAACCCGAGGCGTATGAGGAGGGGCAGCAATTTGCCCCCAGGGACAGCAGAGGCAGACCAGAAGTCCTGTCTCCCGTCCCAAGCACGTAGCCATGAGGGAGTGGAGGAGCTGCCATGACCTACAGACAAATGCGAGCAAAATAAAGGAGGTATTAAACACCAAAAGCAAGCAGGCTGCAGATGGACTTTTGGCTTTTATTTGTCAAGTTTTGTTTTACGAGGGCAATTTATGAGGACATTTTGTTGTGGTCAGGCATGTCAGTGTGCGTGGGGAGCAGCAGCTGGTTTATCCCTGCTCCGGCCATCCCCTGCGGGGCTCAAACCACCCTGGGGACACTGAAGCAGGTGGTTTGGCTTGGAGCCGGGCAGGGGAGCCCAAGGGCACTGGCAAGGCTGGAGACCTACTAATTACTTTCTTATTAGCATCTAATTAGTATCTCTCCACTTCCTTCCCTCTTCTAAGGGCTCTGCCTCCGCCAGGAGTCACCTCATGCCCAGGTGAACCCCGGGGGATGATTTTGCACCTCCGATCCATCCTGGTGTTGCAATGTCTCCCCGTTCCCAGGGCTTTGTAGCAGACTCCTCGGTATTGCTGATGATAATTAGCAAAATATTTACAGATTCCTTCTCTGGAACATCAGGATGGAGGGGGATCCTTCCTTTGGGGCAGGCACAGATGTTTGTGAGCTCTCACAGCTGGCTCCAGCAGCAGGGGAGTGCTAGGCACAGCCAGGGTGCCCAATTTCAGCCATGCCAGATCCTGGGTGCTGCAAGGGCTCCTCCCTTCTTCCAGCATACCCACTGCAGGTGGATGACCTCCTTTTGTGGTCAAGCATTTTGGCTGATCCTAGTTCAGGGCAGTCCCCTGCCCTCCCATCCACTCCTGCTCCTCTCCCTCCCCAGCTACTTGTGCTTGGGTTGAATCCAGCGGGAATCTGGACCCTCCTGTGGTTTCTCTTGCTCTAAGCAGAGGCCATTGACTCCAGAATGAGGTTCCAGGATGGGAGAGAGGCTCAAACAACACGCAGTGTCAGGTCCCCATTGGCAAGACTTGAGCCTCAAGGTATCTCCCCAACTCCAGGCCGCCAGGAAATTTTGGGGGGATCTGGGGGGAAGCCACTGCTTAGTGACCACAGGGATGCTGCAGCGTAACAGTATTTAATAACCTGTGTGTATCAGATGATTAACAAACTAAATTCCAACCCTTGGGGATGCTGTCCTAAAGTCCATGCAGAGCTTGGCAGGCAGCATCCAGACATGTCATCGCATGGTCCCTGAGGGCTCTGAAAATGCATTGCAGGGAGTAGCCAGTGACCATCAGCAGAGGAAAAAAGACCAGCTGTCTGAGACACGAGCAACTCACCTCCAAAATTGTTTCCTGCTGGTCTCAACCCTTTGGAAAGTCCCTGCCAAGGCAGCTGCCAAGCCCAGGACAGATGCACCACATGGCTCAGGACAAGCTGGGTGCTGTTTGCTGGCCCAGTTGCTCCCATGCTCCTGCATGTCCAGCTAAGATAAGATTTAGAAGGGGTCTGGGTTTTGCTTTTCATTCTCCTGGCATAGCAGATCACCCCACTGCACTAAGCTCTCTGCTGCAGGGACCAGAGTGTTTAGCATCTGCTTAAAATTTTTATTTGTTTTAATTATAAGGAGCTGGTGGTGACTTTTAGATAAAAATGGAGAGATTTAGCCTTCTCTCCGTCTCTGTTTCCCACCCTCCCCTTCCTCCTTTTTCTCTCCCTTACTCCATTTCATTCTTCCTTTCATTCTTCCTCCCTTTCTCCCTTTCCTTCTCTTCTTCCTCCCTTTCCTTTTGTTCTTCCTCCTTTTCCTTCTCTTTTTCCTCCCTAAAAATGTACTGATTTCTTCCTTCATGCATTGACAAAATCCCCACTCAGGCAGCAGCAGGCAAGGAGAAACTGAACGATAAGGGCAAAAACAACAGTAAAACTGGAATGAAATGACAGCCATAAACCTGGTACCAGGAGGAACAGTAAAACTGCACTTTGGCAGGAGCCAGCAGGCCGGACTCATAACTTTTTTTTCTGATTAAAACACTCTGGTCACAGATTAACTTCCTTTGCTCAATATTTATTGTCTCACCTGCACTGGAAAGCAGGGAGGAGAGGAAGAGGGGTAGGCAGGACTGGGGACTCGGGATCTGCAGTATGTCTGCAGCTCTGCAGCCTTTGGCAGCTGCCAAGGACATGGACATGTAACCAAAGGTGATGAAGGTGCCTCCAGCAGTTGCCTCTACCATTAAGTGTTTATTCCAAACGGTGCCTGCGCACCAGAACAGCATCCCAGACCAGCATCCCAGGTCTCAACTGTGTCTGCAGAAGGATTCAGTGTCAGAGCTGGGAGTGCTCTGGGTCTCCTAAACATGCAGGACAGGAATGATGATGGAGACAGCCACTGCTACAACCTGTGCAAGCACACTGGCTTGTCTCACTCGAGACAAAACCCCGGGAGCTTTGGGAAACCCATGCCCCTTGGCAGACTGACTCATCTCTTTCAGTGGCATCAGAAAATGGAAACGAAATGAGAATAAATCCCTGGCCACCTCCCCCTCAAGCATCTCTACATCTCCACATCTTCTACTGGACTTATCCCTTGTTCCTTGCGGAGCATGGGACGTGCCAGCCCAGTGCAGAAGCACTGCATCCCTTTTCTAGTGCCTCACAGGCCTATTAAAACACCACAGAGGGTGCAAACACCTCCAAGAGACCTTGATGCATTTTTAATTCATTATCTCCATGTTTGAGCTTAGCCTTAGCTCCTCTTGTTGTCCCCATCCTCCACCCTGCTTACTCCTCCAGAGCAGCTCAGGGTAGGAATTGCAGATGCTGGGGGATGTGGAGTCAGGAAAAGGATGACCCAGCCACAGGGATGCTTTTCCCAGGATCTCTGACAGCTACCCTGTAGAAATGAAATGGCATTGAGGAACATCCCTACAGGGAATCCCAATGGGCCTCAGTTTCCTTTTGATGCTCCCAGGTGAAGAGCAACAGCTGAGTACCCCACAGCCCCTCCACTCCCTGCTCCCTCACCCAGGTAGACTTTTTAATCCCTCTGCCATAAATCACTTTTTAATTACAACTGGAGTGTAACCACTAAAATATAAAAGGCTTCGCAGCTTTGCAGCAGACCAGTGATGGTTCCTATGAATTGCAATGCCCTTCCATCCACACTAGCTCTGTTTGCACCAGCCTGATGCCTCCTCGTGCTACAGGAAAGCTTTGTTGCTCCTTTCCAGCCTTTCATACTCTGTGCACAAGCTAAAAATATCAGGGCAAGAGGAGGTGGATCTGTTGGGAGGAACTGGGAAGCTCAGTATAGTCCTGCTCTCACACCTGGTTGTATCCTCTGCTCCTCCTCTAACTGCTGCTGGCTTCCACCCTGAGCTTTTCAGATTTGAGAGGGGGTGTTTAATTTTTATTTAGAAAAAAATAAAATCAATTCTCAGGCCATCTCAGAGACTTTTTTTTAGCAGCAGCTGAACTACAGCAGCCACTACCTGCAGCAGAGGGCATCCCGGAACTGGCACTCCTCAGCACACGCTGCCTCCCCAGCCTCCACCCTAAATCACAACACAACAAACAGGCTGTTCATTAGGAGCTGTTTAATTAAGCAATATGGATCCTGCCTCGATATTTACAATCCCACTTGCTCTGATTTACTGGAGAGAGCCTCGTTTCTAAAGACGGCGACTGTAAAGTTTAATACCGCTTGACTTAACCGGGAGTTTCATTTACGGCCCCGGGCCGAGGCGCGGCCGCCCGGGCTGGGAGCCGTGGGCTATTAAATCAGAGCTAACTGCGCGTGCAGGGAGATGACGAGCTTCGTTACGACCGGTTCAGCGGCTAATTACCCCAATCTGGATTGCCACATTTAAGCCAATTTGTTGCCGCTTTCCCAGGACCCTGGAGAAATGCGTGGTAGTTAGAGGTTGGCACGCAGGCACTTGTTGCTGTGAGAAGGGATGAAGGGCTGCGATCGGGAGGGCTTCAGAGCCCAGACGGACACTGCTTGTCCCAGGAGGGAAGAAATCAGTCTGCAAGAAGCCAGACTCTGAGCCCGGCAACCCCTATACCATGCGCAGGGATGTCGTGTACAACGAGGGCTCCAAGCTTAAGGGTCACGCACCAGCTCCTTCCCAAAACCTCGGGGCCCCTGGGGAGCCCTGAGGTCAATCTGGGATAGTTCATGCACTCAGGGATGGGGAAATCCAGGCAGAAGGACAGGACCAGCATGTAGCAGAGCATTCAGCGTTGTAGCCATTTGAGTGCCTTTCTGCCTGCCCCAGCCTCGAGGATAGGGATGCACAGATGGGGCAGAGGGAACACAGCCCTCCCCACAAACTCTTGTGTTGTAGGTAGGAGGAGAGCATTGCTCTCCTTGCAAGGTATCTCGAGCCCTCAGGAGCTCACTCACAGACTTGACAAGGGTAGTGGTCTCGTTAAGAGAGTTGTGAGAACGGTTCTTCAGTGACAAATAAAAACTATTTGTGCAAAGACATGATAGTGCATAGCACAGCATCCCCCCAGGTTAGCTGTGGTGGCATCTCTGTCCACAGTCTACCACTGGACAGCCCAGGGACTTTCCTGGAGGGAAGGGCTGCAAGGGAGGAGAGCACAGATAGGTGAATGCAGCTTCCCTCAGCTCAGCCCAGGGACCAGGCTGCCGCTATCCCACACAATAACTGGCCACAGAGAAGGACAAAGGGGGCTGCAGCACACCACGAGGAGAGATGACCCACCAGTCCCTGGCTGCACTCCAGCAGCCTGGGCACTCACAGTAGGCACTGTGAGGGCTGCAGGCCAGCAGTCTCAGGCAGAGAGGATGAAGAGGAGCAGCTCCAGGGCTGAGCATTCCAGCAAGCAGCTTCCATGCAGCAAGTTTGCCAGGACTCAGTTCTCTCCCAGGGACTGGCTAAGGCTTGATCTATATCCATTCCTCCCTGCTTCCCACTCCTCCCCAAGCCTGCAGCACTCACAGACTCAGAGCTCCCCCCATGGAGGAAGAGGAGGCAGCACAGAAGCAGGGCCAGGAATAAGAGGCATGGAGGTGCCAGCACATCCCCTGCACCCCCTGTGTTACCCCCTTCCAGCAGCTGGAGGTCCCCACCAGAGACCCTAAACCTCCCACCCAGGACTGAGAGCCACAAGGGCACAGGCAGAGGCACTTTTGCTTCCAGGTTTTATTGTTCAGGGTTGGGGGAGGGTATGTCCCTCCACAGGGCAGGAAGAACTCTCAGTCCCACCAGTGAGACTAGACTGGTAAGGAGTGTAAACCCTTTAGTAGTGGTAAGAGCACGCTGTGGAGGCAGAGACAAAGCCTGCGATGGTGAAGGAGACAAGGAACAGCACCACCTATCTGAGGATGTCACAGGATTAGGCCTGGAGTACCTGAACAGGCAAAACCAGTCCCAAAACCCAGCCCAGCCATGACAAGGCTCAGGAGAATCTGGGAGCTCAGAGAGGTCACAAGTGACATGAGTTCCCAAGCCTCAGCTCTCACCACTGCCAGTCGGCTCCTGGCCTTACCAAGCACATAGAATCATAGACCTCTACCATTAACCCAGCACTGGCAAGGCCACTACTAAACCACATCCCCAAGTGCCACATCTACGTGTTTTTTGAATTCTTCCAGGCACAGGGACTCCACCACTTTCCTGGGCAGCCTGTTTCAGTGCCTGGTCAACCTTTCAGCGAAGAAATTTCCCCCAATATCCAATCTAAACTTCACCAGGCACAACTTGAGGCTGTTCCCTCTTGTCCTATCATTTGTTATCTGGGAGAAACCTCCCCACCTGGCTATGACCTCCTTTCTGGTAGTTCTAGGATGAGGTCACGTTTCCCCTCACACTCACATCTGAGGACTGGCTCCGCTGCTCCCCATCACATCTCCTTGTTTCCTTCCTTGTAGTGCACCTCGGGGAGGCTCCTCAGGCGCTCAGCTGCCTGCGGGGCACAGCACAAAGGGCAGCCAGCGGCCAGTCCCAGGAACAGCCCTGCCCCAGGACTCTCTGCTTCTCCCAGTCCCTGAGAGCTGCACTCACCTGCTCCGGGGTGAGGTCCCTCTGTGCCTGTGCCAGCATCTCATATCCCACCATGAACTTGCGGACAGTGGCAGAGCGGAGCAGGGGGGGATAGTAGTGGGCGTGGAGCTGCCAGTGCCTGCAGTCCTCCTCCAGGTGGGGGCCCGTGGGGGCTCCTGCCACAGGTGCAGGTACTGCATGAGCCACGGGAAGGGGATGGGGATGCGAGTGAGAGGATTGCAGGGGTCTCCCAGCTATGCCACTCACCATGCCAGCCCATGGAGTAGGGGAAGGAGACTTCAAAGAGGTTGTCGTACTTGATGAGCAGCTTCTTCATGATGGAGGCCAGGCCTGCAGAAGAGTGCCACCCTGAGCTGGCCAAACCCCTCCAAGGGCCGGCAGCATGGCAGGCAATGAGGGGTGTCACCCTCAGCACCTCTCCCTGGGTGGACACCAGTGACAGGCAAGAGGATTGCACTTGGTAGTTGACGCCCTCCATGCAGACAGCACCAGCAACACAGGAGGAGTTCCCCCAAAAGTAGAGAGCACCATGTGCTTCATCACCCCAAAAAAGACTCTATTCTCACATGCAGTACTGCCTGTGCCTGGACACTCAGCTCTTATTCCAGCAAAACAGGGGTATTTTGCTCACCCTCCTCAGCCAAACCTGCTGGCCCCACAACCCAAGGGGACATGGGCTCTCCAGCACCAGCACAGCTACCAGAGAGCCACCTCCTAATAAAGGTCAAAGCCCAAAGAACATGAGACAGGGGCTAACAAAGTTCAGAGCCACTCACTGTCCCTCTCTCCCTCACTGAGGTCCTGGAGGCGGCAGACGTGGCGGCGGGGCAGCAGCAGGGTCTGGTAGGGCCAGGTGGCCCAGTACGGCACCACAACCAGCCAGTCCGCATTCTCCACCACCAGCCTTTCCTGCAGGACATGGTGCTTGATGGGGAATTAAGCAATCCCAACACCCCAGGGCAGTCCCAGGCGGGGAGCCCAGCTTTTGGGGGCTGGGGAACCCGCCCTGGCACATATCCAGCTGCCAGGGAGGGGGTATGGACAACAGCCACAGCCTGACCTTTCGGCGAGCCTCCTGCTCAGCGTACTCCAGCAGCATGGGCACGCCGTGCTGCCTCAGGTGCTCACGCTGGGTCCGGTCCTCCAGGCGCGCCTCGTTCGGGAGGAAGCTGCTGGCCCACACCTGGGAGGAACACCGGGGCACAGTGCTGGGGGACTCGCACCCGCCTTTGCAGGGGTAACCCAAGCCACGCTGCCCATCTGCAGGTCCCTGCTGCCACCAGGTGGAGAGTCCAGATTACGGCAGCCACAAGCGACAGTGCCCCCGGGAGGGGAGGTAACTGGACAGGCATGGGGTCTCCTCACTGCTCGGAAGACCAGGGTGGGGGGATTGCCGTTCACATCTTCCCCCGGGGGTTTGTTGTGGGGCCGCTCGCAGGGACTCGCGGTTTAGCCAGGTCACAGGTCGGACAGACTCACCTGGCAGTGGGGGTGCGGATTGGAGCAGCCCATCATCGCTCCCTTGTTCTCGAAGATCTGCAGAGGAAGAGGTGCAGCCAGTAGGTCCCAGCTGCAGGGTCCCCACTGCGAGTTGCTGTGGTGTCCCCAGGACAGCAGGGAGGCATCCGCAGGGGAGCAGAGCCTCACACCCACATGGAAAGGCTCAGCAGGGCATGACGTAGGGACAGGGGACCAACATACATACACAGCTAGGATGGTCCCAACCCCCGGTGCTGCCAGAGTACCCAGCACTGGCCCCCCACCTCCAGCCAGAAAAGAGCAGCCCCCACCAGCCCCACACCTGCACCCAGGGGTAGGAAGCACCCAGCTCGGTCGCCAGCTCTGCCCACGCATCGATGACAGCCCGGATCTCTGCCAAGGACATGAGGGGCAGCGTCAGGTCCGACCAGGGGTGGAAGCACATCACCTTGCTGTGGAGGAAACACACGTGGCTGGGACTGTGGGTATCTCCAGAGACCCTCACAGCCCTGCCGAGTGCAGTGGAATAAGGGAGACAGTGACAAGACCTCCAGAATAACCCCAAAATAGAGCAGATGTCCAGAGAACAGGCACTGCAAGAGGAGAGCAGGCTCAGTCCAGCATCATATCACAGGTCCTGGACAAATTGTGTCCCAGACTCCCTGGAGCCATGGAGGTACTTACCACACACCCCTGGCTGGGGCAGCTCGGAACAAGGGGTGATCACTGTCGTCTAGGGAAGAACAGAGAGTAGAGAAGAAGAAGGTGCTGGGGCAGCACCCGTGTCTCTCCAAGCCACCCTGCAGCCCCTCCAAGACCCAAGTTTTGGGGGTCCCCGGCAGCCTGTTCTACTCCCAGAAGTTACCAGGTTCTGGAGCATCGGGCTGCAGCGCAGGGAAGTCATTTGGGAAGATGAAAGTGCCCTCGTACTGCGGGTTCACCTGCCGGGACGAGAGACGGGATCAGGATAGCAGAGAGCGTTAGGGGGAGCCCGGCCCCCAGGGTCCCTTGGTAGTACCTCGCCGTTAGCCCGGGTGGCCCCGGGACAGAGGGGGTTGTTAGGGTCCCAGCGGGGTACATCCTCGGGGGGCGGCTTCTCCAGCTGCCCTTGCCAGGGGCGTTTCACCCGGTGGGCCGATACCAGCACCCAGTCGTCCCGCAGAGGGTTGTACCGAGTGTGCTGGTGCTCTGCGGGCAGGGGAGAGCAGCGGGGCGTCAGGGAGGGACGCGGGAGTCAGACATCCTCCTGCGGACGGGCTACACAAACACCCACCTCCCACGAGAGGAAGGCACGCAAGAGACTTCGAACCTTCCCAGCTTCACCCCTTCCTCCCTGTCCCGGTCCGCTGCCACCCGCCCTAGGGCGGGGAGAGTTCCCGCAGCTCCCGCTTCCCGGGGCTGTGCTGCGCTCCACCTGGGGATCCGGAAGGATGGACGAGGGATGGAAACGAAAGGAAGAAGGGAGGGAAGAAGGGAAGGAGGAAGGGGAGCAGCCCCGTCCGTACCGCTGGCGCGGAAGCGGCTGCCCCCCTCCTTCTGTCCCGCCGGCGCTGGCTCCATGCCTGCCCGCTCCCGGAAACCCGGCGGGATCGGCCCCTTCCAGCCTCCCGCTCCGCCCCGCCGCGCCGGCGCAGCCGCCCCAGGCCGTGCGTGGCGTGGCCGCGGCGGGGGCGGTCCCGGGCCGGGTCCCGCTGCCGCTCCCGGTGCCGGGGGGGCGGCGGAGCGCGGCATGGGAGCGCCGTGGGGGCGGCAGGCGCTGCGGGCCGGGCTGGCGCTGGGAGCGCTGGCGCTGGTGCTGCAGGCGCTGCGGGGATGGCTGGCGGCCAAGCGGTACGAGTTCACCCCCGCCGAGATCGCACAGCTCGCCCGGCACCACGCGGGTAACGCGGCCGCCCGTGGGGACCGGGGCGGGGGGTAGCGGCGGGGAGGGGGAGCGAGGGGGACAGGGATGGCCATGGGGATTGGGTTGGGGGCGGAACCGGGGACGTGGCACGGAGCGGCGGCCTGGGGTGGAGAGGCGGGCCATGTCGAGTGCGAGGGACCAAGGAGTCCGGTACAGGGGGGCTGGGATCACGGGGGAATAGGGTTGGTGTCAGGAAGGGGCCAGGGGCTGGGACTGGGCAGCAGGACCGGGATACGGAGGGGATCAGTACAGGGCAACAGCAACAGGGAGCAAGGGGGAAGCAGAGTGGAAAATGGGGCTGAAGCAAAGGAGAGATGGGGACCAGGGCAGCGGCGTCACTCGGCCCGGCTGGGACCGAACCCGGGGTCAGGGCAGTTCTCTCGGTGCTTGGGCTGGGCCGGGTCAGGGGATCGAGCCCCACGTGGGTCAGAGGCATAAGCGGCCCGCTCGCTGGGGCTGGAGGGGAGGGTTGTCCCTGCAGGGCACAGGGTGTACGGTCGGGGCTGCATATCACCGGAGTGGGGGTACTGTCGCCTTTCTTGGGTTCCCCTGTTGCCCAGCGCCTGGGGTGGGCTGTAGGACTAGAGCACTTGGTGCTGTTTATTGTTCATCACTATCCAGGGAGGCAATGGAGACGGGTCAACAGGGACTGAAGGCTGAGGAAAGGAGATATCTTCCGTAGACAGATCCCTCTAAGGGAGTGCTGGGACCCTCTGGCTGTGCAGGGGATTTGGAGGGTGGCCAGCAAAGCTTTTTCTGTGCTGGGGACTTACAATGACCCTGGGTGCTTCAGGGCTGGACCATGAGCTGGCTTTCTCCAAGATCATTGTGGAGCTACGAAAGAAGCACCCAGGCCACATCCTGCCAGATGAGGACCTGCAGTGGGTGTTTGTGAATGCAGGGGGGTGGATGGGCTCCATGTGCCTGCTCCACGCCTCACTCACCGAGTACGTGCTGCTCTTCGGGACAGCTGTTGACACTGGGGGCCACTCAGGTAAGCAGGGGGACAGGCCTGACAGGCAGGGTTGTTCTGTGAGCTCTTTCTACTCCACTTGTTTGGGTCCAGCTGCCCCAGCTGTGATGTGCCTGGCACGGGGAGCCCATTGCTTCACTTCTTGTATGGGGTGGACGATGCTGGAAAATACTTTGTGTGCCCCAGTGTGCATGGTGTCCTGCAGCACCTGCGGGTCCCTGTGCATGACGTGTTGTATGGCCAGGACTCTCTGCAGCCAGCTGGCAGGCGATGGCAGACATCTCATTTCCCGGTACTTCAGCAGGGAGCAAATGCCAAACAAGGTGGAAACGATGGGGCTTAAGGACACCAAGCAGCACAAGCTGGTTGTTCACACAGGCAGCCTGGGTACCAGACCCATCTGTGCTTCTTGGTGTATTGAGGCCCTGGGGCCTGGCATCTTTACCCCCAGAGGGCTGTTCTGTGGTTCAGACCTGGGCTCCTGCCCTGTCCCTGGCAGGGACATGCTCAACCAGTGCTGCCTACTCTCCCATAGGTCGGTACTGGGCAGATATTTCTGACACTGTCATCTCGGGGACATTCCGGCAGTGGAAGGAGGGGACCACCAGAAGTGAGATCTACTATCCAGGTAAGTGCAGCAGCCATGGCACCCTGTGGGTTGCATCCATGTCCTTGGGACAGAGCTTGTCATAAAGCCCCTTCCATCAAGCTGGCCAAAAGCTCTGGATAGGGTAGTTTATGTCCCCAGTGACACATCCCAGCATCTCGGTGGCTGGCAGTAAGAGAAAAATGAGCAAGGCTGGGGATGGGTTGGGATGCTCAGCCTTGCAGGTCCCTATCTGAGGTGTCTCCCCTTTGGGCATGATGCGGGGCAGCTCCTGGGAGCCGTGCTGGTTGTGTTTGTTGGCAGGAGACACCATCGTGCACCAGGCGGGAGAGGCCACGTCAGTGCAGTGGAGCGCGGGCACCTGGATGGTGGAGTACGGCCGGGGCTTCATCCCCTCCACACTCGCCTTCGCCCTGGCTGACACCCTCTTCAGCACTCAGGACTTTGTCACCCTCTTCTACACCTTGCGTGTCTACGCCAAGGGCCTGCTCCTGGAAGCCAATGCCTTCTTCAGCACCTTTGGATGCTGAGCCTGTCTTGCCAGGGCACCCTGCCGAGCCCAGTTGGCTCCACTCCTCCCAGCCTTTCTCTCTTCCTCCCCAAGCCCAGGCTCTAGCAGAGGCAGCAGGAGATCCCCTGTGCCTTCCCCAAATCTCTCTGTCCTTCCCCACGGGCCAATGGGGTGCCAGGACAGAGGGACCTTGGTGGTCACAGCATCACAGACCGCCAGTTCTCTTTACTACCTGCCTCTCCCTCCTTTCTATCGGAGTCATGTCCAGCTTTTCCATCCCTCGGCGCTGGAGTGTACAAACACCCCTGTGTGCCCTCAGCATGCAGCGGGAGAGGAGCTGGCTGTCCCCAGGCCCCATAAAATTTCTGCAGCTCTTGACACATCAGGAGAAGGATGCTGCCCTCAGGGCTGGGTGCACAGGGTGAGCCAGGCTAGAGCACCCACTGTAAAGGTCAGCCAGTTAAGTGCCCAGTCTCCCTGGCAGCCTGCCGGGACTGCGGGCAGCGCAAAGCACTGTGTCCAGCTGGCAGCATCTCCTGTGGCTCCACCCCTGCTGATCTGGGTTGGCAGCACATTGCGTCACCCTGGCACGGGGCAGGATCTGCACTGAGACCCCCCCCAGCAGCGGGGGGATGCCAAGCTTCTGTGCTGGAGATCCCCCTGATCCCCTGTGCGTCATCTCACCCAGGGGATGGGCTGGGGCTGGAAGAGGGTCCCTTTCCCACAGTCCCCTCCCTGCAGTGCCCCCCCAAGGGGGAAACCCACCGTCTGTCGCCTTAACGGAGACCCTGTTCTGCATGGCCTCTTGGCTATGCGCGTACCTAGTGTCCTCGAGTGCCCAAATGTCTGTTTTACTAGCTCAGGATGGGATCTCGGCCTTTAAGATGCTTCCCCTGGCTGTGAGATCCCGTGGGGACAGCCACTCTGCTCGGCTCCCGGCATGGGATCCCGGCTGCCGGCGGAGCGCTGCAATGTCCCCAGTGGAACCCAGCTGTGGACCCTGCTTGCATCCCTGTGGCCAGACCCATGTGGGCTCACTGCATGGTGGAGGACTTTAACCTCCACGCTGCTGCCAAGCACGTGTGTGTCCTTGGCCACCCAGGCCTGTAGCATGTTGCTCCTCCTCCTCTGTGGACTGTCCCTGTCTGCTGACCAGCAGCCCTGCACATGGGCTACTTCTTAATTTGCTACCTGAATAGAGATACCAGTAATAAAGTTGTTCATCCCACATGCTCAGGTGTCTGGGAGAGTTTCTGGAGCGTGCTGAGCCCTGCTGTGATGAAGGCCAGCCACATGCTCAGCAGTAGTTCCTCCTGACAGCTGAGTGTCCCCGGGGAAGGCTGGCATCATCCCTCTTAGGGTCCTGGGAGCAAGGGTACACGTTGTTGGGCAGGGTCAGCCCTGTCTCAGCTCCCGGGGATTGGCAGAAGATGGTGCTGTTACTCCTCTCTCCACTGCAGTCGCTGGGGACCAAAAACCTGGGCTGATGCCAGGTCCCTGCTTCCATGGGGGGTCCCAGCACCCAGTGGGCTCCATCCTTTTAGGGGACAGTACCAGTGCTGGGTCTGTGGCCCTGAGGGTGGATTGACCTAGACATAGCAGGTGATGGTTCTGAGAGGTTTACACACGCACACACACACACACATATTGGCAGACACGCTGCATGCATGTGTACATAGGGGCAGGCAGGATGGTTATGTGTGTGTGTGTTTTGCCACATGTGCGTGCATATAGGTAGAATAGTTTTCAGGTGGGTATAGGCACAACAGGTGGTGACACACAGGTGTGTATATAGGTAGAACAACCACGTGCCTGTCCATACAATCCGGGCAGTGACACGTATGTGAGTGCTGGGACACACCTGTGTGGGATGTGCTCATGTGTGTGTGCCCGTGCAGGTGAGATTACGTGTGTCATGCACGTGCACAATGCACACACCAGCAGGTACGTACACCTCTTTGCTCACCTGTGTGCTCGTGGTCAGACCGTGTGTATGCACACACGCGTGTGGACACACACGGGCTGGGTGTGCTCACATGTGGGTGTGCCCGTGGGCCGCCAGGCCTCCCTGGCCCTGTGCCATGGCCCTTCCCTGGGGTCTAGCTGGGCCCTGTTGGGAAACACAAGCAATCCCACACGAGCTGGCCCGCCTGGGAAGGCGCTAACTCAGCAGCTCGTATCAATACCGCTCCACTTACAGCGAAGGCTGCATAATGAAAATCCGATGGGCACGCTGGTGGGAGTAAATAAGTATGCCATTAAAATAAGAAAATCAAAGCTCTGGACAGGTCTTTTCTCTTGCCCATTGATTTCTTTTATTACGGAAATATTGCTGCTAAATAACATTAGTGTGAACAATCTCAGCAGTGTTTTCTGTAGCACCCGTGTCAATAACTCCATCATGGGTGGGGGATCCCTCCCAGCCCAGCTGCAGGGACAGAAGCCCTGTCTATGCAAAAGGCTGCTCTGAGGATGCCTTCCTCAGCATTCCCAGCTAAGCTGGGACATGCCAAGCAAAGAAACCATGTAGCTTGGGCATCTCAGACTCAGGAACCCTGGCTACTTTGCAGCAGCAGGAGGGGTTCCCCCATCCCAGCACTGAGCACAGACAGGGCCAGGCATTCAAGGTTCCCAAAAATCATCCCTTCCCTTTGGTGCAAGTGTTTGCAGCCTCTTAGTCAGGTAAATGTCTCCAGTGATCACAGAGGAAAAATGAGTCCTGGACAAAGCATGTCATGAAGGCTTTTGGTGCCTCTGCTCCTTCCTCCCCACACCTCCTCATCCTTGCCTGGGTCCATACTGGCTTGACCCCACTCCCTGCAGCTTGCCATCACTTGATTTTCATGGAGAAACTGAGCCACAGGGTAGAAACTCATACACAGTCGCCCTGTGCCAGGGCCAGGGCTTCCACTCCAACTGCCCCTCTCCCCCTTGGCTGCCCACGAACCCATCCTTCAAAGTGCCAAGAGACAGCAGGGACAACCTTGTGGGGACAGAGTGTGTGACCAGGACATACAGAAAATAGGCACCCTTTGATACCCAGAGGCCAGACAGGATGCCAGGCGACCTTAAAGGACACAAGCCCTTGTGGAGTAGCTGGAGACGGGCACCTGTACCCTGGCTCTGGCTCTGGCTCAGCCCCAGCTGAAGCAACTGTGAGTGGCATCTCCCCAGAGCTGTTACCAGGACAAATGCACATCGCTGCCTTCCTAACACCTTCCCCCTGCAACTCACTTTATCTTGCTGTCCCTCCACATGCAGTAGGTATTGATCAGCCCACAGGATCTATCTCTCGATTCCTCCTGCGGTATCTCTCTGCTCCGAGTATCTCTCACTCTGCTCCACTGTCTGCTGTGCCCATCTATACCTCTACTATCTATCTGTGCCGCCTCAACCACAGTTGTCAATAGCCCTTTGGGGAATTTCTCTCCAGCTGGGAGCATCACCAGACCCCATCAGTGCAAATCACTGAGCAGGAGGGGGCAGAGGACATGGTCCTGCTTGTTGCACCGAGGAGAGCCTGAGCACGGACATACTTCATGACACAAGTTCAGAACCCCAGAGCTGCTGTTACCACTGCAGAGGCTCTGGAGAGGAACTGAGTCATGCTGGTCAGGCTGGGACAGGTCCCTTGGTGGCCATGCCCAAGGCAATGGGGCATGTTCCACCCCCTGGAGACCTTGGGTTTGCCACTAGCCAGCCTAGCCACATCCCACATCCCTGGGTGATACACTAACCTAAGCATCCCCTCAGCCTTGGAGATGGGGAGCTTCACCAAACACCCGCATGTTGAGGCTTGGAGTAGTTCCACACCATCACCAAGTCTCTCATCCCACCCAGCCCAGCCTTCAGTGTGCAGTGGATCAGGCACAGCCCAGAGCAGAGCGTGTCAGCACCCTGCGGTGCAAGGCAGCAGCACTGTGAGGGGAGGCTGGAGCCATGTGGGATGAGTGTCCATGCAATGAGTCCTGGGGGTTATCTGGCTCTGTGGATCCCTCTGAAATAGGGCCAGGTCTCATCTTCCCAGTGGCAATTCAACAAGAATGCCAGCCACCAACAAACTAATGCTCAGAGGGGCTGGCAAGCGCCGGGAGGTCCCTACGTCTGCCGCAGCAGGATGGGATGGGCCAGTGCAAGCTACAGCTGTCCAACCCTCAAATAGGACGGCCGACAGCTAATTTATCTCCTGCGCAAAGATAAACAGTGTCTGGGGGCCCTGCAGGGTCGTGAGCTGCCCTGCTTTCCCAGGGAAGGGTCTGATTTTTCCAGGAGAGCCTCTCTGGTAAGCATGCTGCACTATGCTGAGTGCAGCTGAGGTGCCAGGAGCTGAAGAAGCCCTTAGAGTCACCAGTGCCATGGCAAGACAAGGGGCAGTTTCTCCAGCTATGCTCACAGGGAAGCTGGAGAGCCCATAAGCAGCACCTTTTCCCCACAAAGGGAAGTGGTGAAGTGGGGCAGAGGATCAGCCCAGGCCACAGGGCCTGAGAGCAAAGTCAGCTCCTGCCACAGCCGTGGCCAGTGGCTGTTTCTGCAAGATGCTCCAAATAAAAGGGAGGATTTGGCTCCTACTGGCTGCCCATGGCCCCTGCAGCACATAGGTGGCTGTGGAGGGGATAGGCCCAGCAGCCCTTGGCACCCAAGCTCTGTTATCCCATGCCACTGACACCCAGTGAAGAAGTATGAAGTCTCAGTGACAAACTGCTCTGGTTATGGGATGGAGCCAAAGCCACAGTCCCTGTGATACGGGATGACACTGCTCCCCAGGGATGCATGCAAACCCTGCAGCTGCCCTGGCCAAAAAAGAAAAGCACAAGGAAAAGCAAGCACCTCCTTTGTTTCCTGGCAAAGTTTCCTCCATTAAAAAAACAAAAAACAAAAAACAAAACAAAACAAAACCCACAGAAAAAAAAACCACAAAAAACACACAAAAACCCCCCAAACAAACAAACAAAAAACTGGCAGGCAGACAGGTTGGGGGGGAGTGAGGAAACAGTGTGGGGAAGCTGCTAGCAGGTGAAGTCTGTGCTTCCCCATGGCCTCTGGCCTGCCCAGGGCAGCAAGATGCTGTGTCCTCATTCCATATCACATTGTTTTCTCATATCTGGAGACATGCTTGATGATACCCTGGTTCCACAGTTTACCCCATTGCAAGCAGGGCTACAGGGCAAGCCAGCAGCACTGAACCAGTCCAGCGACAGAGGAGGTGCATGGTCCTATCCTGACCGTGCCAAGAAGCCTATCTGGGTATCCAGGCCACATTGCAGTTTGATCCCTTCGACCAGGGACATACAGCACGCCTCAAGACAATCCCTTAGAGGTCCTGGCCTGAGGTCAGGTCTCAGACCCCATCACGGGACATTGCTGCTGGGTGAGGATGCAGTCAGAGTTCAGCACTTTGAGGTTGCCCTAAACACCCCCTTTGCACCAGCACATGGACTGACACCCCCACCACCCCCAAACACAGGCATGTGCACACACCTGCCTGTGCACACAGTGCACACCCCCACCTCTCCTGACACAGCCTGCGCCCACCAACGGGTGAACACACAAAACACACAACCCCAGCTCCCCACATACAGATATGAGCATTTATTATTGTCCCCAGCAGCAAACACACACGTGTGTGCTCACACTGCAGGCGTGTAGTGCACTCATCTCTCCCAGCAGGCACAGATACAGGTATGATCAGACATCCTGCACACGCGTGTGGTGTGTCGTCTGTCCCAGCGTGCACATACCTATGCACTCAAGCGACAAACACACAAACAAAATACCTTCTCCTAGCACACCCAAGTATCTACACACACACCTCTATAAAGGTGCGCAATAGGCACAATGTTATAAGTAAAATAAACATCTCCGCGCAAACCCCTCGCGTACCCCTCCTATACACTCCCCTCTTCTCACACATCGATGTGTGCACACCCGGAGAGCCTGCACCGCACGCCCATGCACTCCACTCTTCCAGCACCCCAAAGCACGCAAGAACACACACAAACTGGGGGTCGCCCAGCCCCCTGCGCCCGCAACCTCGGCCCCTCCCGCCGCTCCCCCGCACGGCTGCCCCGGGCTGGCTCTCGGCGGGCTGGGCCGGGGCGACCCTCCGGGGCTGCCGCAAGCCCGGCCCTCCCCGGGTGACTCCCTTGACGTGCGCTAGCAAATGGGAGTGGGGCGGGGTGTTGCTTCTGACTGCCACTTGTTGCAAAAAAAAAAAAAAAAAAAAAAAAAAAAAGAGGGGAAAAAAAAAAAAAAAAAAAAAGGAAGAAAGAGAGAAAGAAAGAAAAGAGGGAAAAATCCCACCCACCCTCATCTGCTGCGGAATAAAAGAAATATCGGCGGGCGCGGCGCCATGTGAGCGGCGGGCCGGGGCCGGGACCGGGCGGAGCAGCCGGCAGTGCCCCCCGGGACGGCGGGGCGAGCCCCGGGCGGCGCTCGGAGCCGGCGGCATGGTGGAAAACCCCAGCCTGGCGGCCAAACCCGCCCTGGTGAGGGACGGAGCGGTCGGAGGGGCTCCGGCAGCGCGGGGGTGCGCGGCGGGAGCGGGGTGGGGGTCCCGCGTGGGACAGCGAGCGGGATGGGGGTCCACGGCAGGAGCGGGAGGACGATCCCGGCAGGACAGGGCGCCCGGTGGGAGCTCCAGAGGGATCCGGACGGGGTCCCCGGCGGGGACGAGGCGGCGAGGGGTAGGTAGCAGACGGTTCCCGGTGGGACCGTCGGGGCGGAGGTCTCCGGTGGGAGCGGGAAGAGGGTACCCGATAGGACGCAGTTCCCGGTGGTACAAGGGCGAGGGTCCCAGCAGGACATAGGTCCGAAGCCGACCGAGAAGCGAGGCTTCCCGTAAGACAGTGACCAGTGGGACCTGTCCCCGGTAGGAGCGGGAAGGGCGTCCCCCGGAGGAACGGGGATGTGGTACCGGAGGGCCGGGCCCCCCGTAGGGTGAGCTGGTGATCCCGGCGCGGGGAGGCAGCCTCTCCGGCAGCGGGAGCCGCGCCCGGCGCGGCCACGGTTCCGCGGGCAACTTTTGGGCAAGGCCCCCGGGAGCGGCTGGGAGAGCGGGTGGGGTGGGGGGTGCTTCCTCCCGTCCCTCCTCCTCCTGCTCCTCCGCCGGCGGCGCTCAGGCCGTGCCCTGTGCCCGCAGCCGGCCGCCCCGCCGCGGGGGCCGGGGGCCGCGGGGGGGCTGCGCTTGGCGGCGGTGATGGAGAGCCTGCAGCGGCAGCAGGCGGCCCGCCTGGCCCGCGGCCCCGACGGCGCTCCCCGACGGCCCCCGACCGAGCCCGTTCCCGGCCCCGGGCCACCGCCCGGCGCTCCCCGCCGCCGCCCGGCCTCCGGCCCGCGCCCGCTGCCCGCCGCTCCGGGGGAGGAGGAAGAGGAGGAGGAAGAGGAAGAGGAGGAGGAGGAGGAAGAAGGGGAGACCCGCGACCCGCCGCCGCCCCCACACCACGAGTGGACCTACGAGGAGCAGTTCAAGCAGGTAGGAGGCATCGCTGCCCGGCACCAGCACGGGCTGCTCCGGACAGGCATCCCCGGTGTCTCCCCAAGGTCCCCAAATGCAGGGTTTCAGCCCTCCCTGAATGGGCACCTCTTATACCTCGTAACTGCTGCCAAACCTTTTCTGTGTCCCACTCTAAATGCGCAACCCCACACGCCATCCCAGTCCCATCCCAAGCAGACAGCGCCAGTATCCCCGTTAACTCAGGCATTATTGCAATGGCATGCTAAATGAGAACCCCCTGAGTACCTATTCACTGTCTCTAAACCTCATCCCAGGAAAGTACAGTCAGTGCAACCCAGCATCCCAGTCCTGGGTCCTCATCCTCCTCTAAATGAGTACTCCCTGAATGCTCCTCACTGCCACTGTCCCTAAGCCCTGTCCCACCCTAATAGACATCCTCATATGCTCCCCATCTCCCTGTCACCAAACTCCATCTCACCCCTGCTTCATGACCCCACCTCCTCGGTGTTCCCTTTGCCAGTGTCCAGGCATCTCCCTCTGCCCACCCTCATCCCTGCCAGCTCTATCCCTGGTGCTTTCCGTAATGGGTAAAACAGGCTGACCCCTGTCCACAGAGGTTTTACAGAGGTGAAAAAGGGTAAAGGCTCTGGTGTGTATGGTTATCCCAAGGAGCCAGCAAGCCATGGAGCTGAGCTCCCTTGTGCCCCTGCAAGGGCCGGGGCATATTATGGCTGGTCAATGAGGCCTATTGATTTCCTACATTGGAGGGACCAGCACATTGACCCTGTTGCCTCACTCCTGGTGGGCACAGGGGAGACCCCTGTGCCACCGAGATCTGGTGCAGGGAAACGGCTCCAGGGACTCGTATATGGGATGGAAGAAAGATCTGCCTGTATTTACTGTGCTGAGTCGTGCAAGCCTGGTTTGCACACAGCGGGTGCCACGAGGGTGTGGGCATGGAGTGCACAGCACCAGACCAGGTTTGTGCTCCCCAGAAGTTCAGCTTCATTGTCAGGGAGAGAGGGGCACGGTGGGTGATGGGAAAGATGCGGTGAGGGAAGAGGACAGAGATGTCCCCATACAGCTGGTGTGTGGCATTTAGGAGGGCACTGCTCAGGGACAGGAGGATGAGGGCAGTTATTGTCTCATCCAGTTCTGGCAAGAGAGGATGGGAACAACAACAGGGACTCAACTTCTGGCTGTTATTGGGCCTTTTTTGTTTCAAGAGTCGTCAATACATTGTTACTTAGAGTGGCCAGGGCTCACCCACTTGGCACCTGCCTGCCTGTGAGGCAGCAGGGAGAGGGCACAGGCAGCACCTGCCCCGTGGCCATGCCCGGGGATGCTGCCAGTGCCTGACACTCCTTGAATCAGCCCGGGGAGGGCTGGGGTAGGTGAGCTGCACAGGCCAAACAGCTTGTCCGGGAAGTGTTACATTACACCCTGCTGCAGAGAAAAAGGCTGACTGTCCGGTTCCTGGGGTCAGCCGGGAGGTGGGAAGCGGCTCCTCCCTCCCAGGGAGGCTAGAGAAAGCATCCCCGGCATTTCTCGTCCTTCAGCCTCACACCCTGCCCCTGGCTGGGGCTCCTTGTGCAGGGCAGGAGCGTTGTGAATACTGGGAGAGAGATCGCAGGAGAGGTCGAGGTGCGAGATAAATCCTGCCATCACTTCCTAGGGCCAGAGTTGGCTCTTTCCTTGCTTGCTCTCTTTTGTTTTTTTTCCAACCGTGATTGGAAAGGTGATGGACCCTGCTCTGGAGAGCCACACCTGGGTTCCCACCTGGTGGCACGTCCCAGCCAGCCCAGGGAACAGTGGGATCTCCCCATGCAGTTTGGAGCAGGCTGTGGTACCGGCTTGTTTTGCGGTCTGCAGGGTGTCTTTCACTCCCATCCCTCCTCTGTCATCATGCAGGAGGGGACATACCCCTGCCTGGGAGGGACGTGTCCTTGCTGGGCCCTCCTCAGGTTGCAGAACTGTGGCTCACCCAGCCTGGGGAACAGGTTCTCTTCTCTCCACAGGTAGTAAGTAGGGAGGCTGTGCTTTGGCTTTTAGAGGTTTCCCAGGAGCTGGGCTGTGATGCTGAAGGGGGGAGATGGGGGGAAAGCATGTGCCTGCTGGAAAGCTGCTGGGACACCGGCAGTGTGGGCATGCGGGCCCTGGAGCTGGGGAGAGACCCTTTGGTGACCAGGGCTATGTTTCCCACCAGGACTCCCTGCCTGAAACTGCCCCAAGCCATCATGGCATCACCTGGGATGGGTCTCGGGGTTTGTCTTTGCTGTCATCCTCCTGAGTTGGAAGCACAGCTAAGTGAACAGAGACCACCAAATCCAGGCTGTTTTACAGAAGATGGGCAGGGCGACACTTCCCCATCTCTCTGCAGTGGGGAGGACACCCTGATGGGGATGGGTTGGGAGACTGGTGCAGGACCAACCATGGAAGGGTTTCCACACAGTGCAGTGGTGCTAAGAATGGGAGCAGAGAACAAGGCTGTGGTGGAGAAACCCACTGAGGGTTAATAGGCAAATGCTGCTTTGCCTAGAGGAGCACTTTGGGGAAATATCCCCTGTGTTTGCCCTGGTTTTATATGCTTCCTGAGACGCTGCTTTGGGGAGGGGGGGGGGGCTGATGGGACCTTTGCTCTGACTGGGAGGGCTGCTCTGCTGTTACAAGGTTGGGACCCCCTCACCCCTGCCTCTTGCATCAGCCCCCGGCGCCGGTTTATGTACATTGATAAGGACACATGGGTAGAGATCTGGGCAAAGGTCTGGGAGGTCTCCACACCCAGGGCTGTGAGGCAGCCTCAGCCCTGAGGTGGGGGACACTGAGGGGGGTCTGACCATGCACTGCCCATGAACCCCAGTTTCCTCACGGACGGAGATGCCGCCAAGTTGCAGTGCTGTGGTGCTGCATCACATTTGACTGATTAGGAGCTTGGCATTGCTGGTGCCAGCTCAGCTGCATGAACACAGCTTTCCTGCTGGGAGAGCTATGCTTGTACACAGCGATGGGTGCCCTCATTGCCTCCAAGTGAACAGCACCAGATCCCCAGGCTTCCTTCTCCATCCCCCAGGGCAGGAGGGACTTAAACACCTGGGCTTTGTGTCCAGCTATCAGTGGAGTGTTTGCTGGCAGGAGGATGTCTTCCCCGCCGGGGCCCCACCAGAATGCTCAGACCCATCTGTGTTTCGGGGAAACAGGACCCTCTGAAGCTCATTCCTCCCTTCCCAGGAGCAGCTGAGAGGGGTGAGCCGCAGCCAGCCCTTTGGGGACTCTCAGGTATCTGGTAGTTTCAGCAGTGAATTTAGGGGTGGCTGGTTTTGCCAGCAGCTGTTCACCATCATCCTCGGCCAAATCCTCATATGGCTGTTCCTCCTCTCTCCTGCCCTGCCTCTCCCTGGTATTGGCAGTTACCTCTTGCACCCACCCACCTGTCCCTTACATGTATTTAGGGAGGGCTTGCCAGCTGTGAATGCATGCAGTCGCGTCTCAAAGCCTAGAGGAAAGTGCCACAAGTTGGCTGTAGCCGCAGACCTCCTTAGGCCACAGATCACCCCATGCCTTGAAGTCACCCCAAAATGGGGTGGCAGGGTCTGTCGTTTGCTTTCTTCTGCGGTGGTGTCCCTGGGAGATCGAGGGAGTGGAGGCAGGAATGTCCAGGGAATGGAGGAGGCTGAGGAGAGGGAGCTTGGGAACAGGGAAGTGGTCTCCATTCCCCAGCCCCCTCCTCGCCTCCAGCGCATCTTCAACCCAGGTGCAGCAACAACAACTGAAGGGCTCCCAGGGCTAAATTAGAGAGTCTCTGGTTACACTGCAGAGGTGGGAGGAGGAGGTGGACATGGTGTGTTTGCTGCTGTCCACATCTGCCTGGAGGCTTATCTCCAGCAAACCTGTAGGCAGAGCTCTGCTCCTAGGCCGGGACTACCTGCAGTGGGAAGGTGGCATCAGCAGCAAGGTCAGTGTGCTAATCCCTGAAGCTGCAACAGCTCCAGCAGCTCAGCATGAGTGCAGGGCATAGGGCAGGAGCAAGGGGCTGCTGGGGTACAACTGGGAGTGAATACAGAAGTGTTTTTGGGGGGTGCGTGCATGCAGACAAGAGTGAGTGTGTGGACCCATATTAGTGCCACTAATGTGGGGGTAAATGGGGGGGTATGTGTCTGATCCCACGTGATAGCTGATGAGTGTGTGTGGACCTGTAAGTTCCCCTGTGCTTAGGGATCCTTGGGAGACCCTGTGTGTCTGTATGGATCCACAGGACTGTGCAAATGTGTACAACCCCATGTGAGAGCTGGAATGCGCTGTATGAGTGTGCGGGTGTGTATGCACCAATATATGTGTGTAGGGATGTGTATGAGACCATGTGTGTGTGGATACATACGCACCACACACGTGTGGTGTCCCAGCGTGTACGTTCACACACCACTGTCTCCATGTATGGAATTGCATGGACCCATGGGTGTTTGAGGCAGGGTTTGGGGGCTGAGCCCCCTCCAAGACCACCTCTGTGCCCCTTGTCCAGCCCCACCATGCTGAGTGGTCCTGCTGTGTGCCAGCTCCCTGCTGCCCCCCAGGGCACTTCCCAGCTCCACGGCAGCCTGGGGAATGCTGAGAGCCTCGGGAGCTGCCATGACACCATCTTCCATCTGGGGGTCTTGATAACTTGAGGTTGGGTCTCCAGAGAGGACGCATAAAAACTAATTGTGGGTGTGAGAATAAAGGTGCTTTGGAGGGCCAAGGAGCACTCTCAGGAGCCCCCATCCTGCAACTGCTTCTGGCTTCCTCCTCAGCCACCTCCCCAAAATCAGATGTGAGTGGAAAATTTGGAGGGTGATGCACCCCCTCACCAATCTGGGCCTCTGATAATCCACTAACTGGGGTAATAGGGGAGGTAAATTCCCCATGCTGGCAGCCAGCTGGGCAGGGCTGCAGCGGGGAGGTTAGATCTTGGGTGGTGGACTTTGGTCCCAAGGGCATTTTGCACCTGGGGGGGGAGGGTGGGAGCAGGTTCAGGTGTGCATGGATTGTATAGGCTGTATAGGATTGTGTGAGTATGCACAGGAGGGATGTGTAGGGGACATGTGAGCATGCACATGATTAGTGGTTGTGCATGGGGAGTGTGTAAAGGGAATGGATGGATGTGCACAAGGATTGTGTGTGCACAGGAAGAGTGTATAGGGGTGCATAAGTGTGCATGGGGTCTGAGCAGAGGGGGGGCATATTTAGGGGCTGTGTGAGCATGCATGGTGGGGCTGTTTGTCCAGGGAGAATGTGTCCAGGTTGAGTTGCACAAGGAGAGCAGGCAGAAGATTGTGTGCATCTGCAGAGCAGGCTGTTGTGTGCCTGAGTGTGCAGAAGGTGAACATACCATGTTCCCTGGGGCACAGGGCACCCAGTGGGGATGCCTACTTTGGTGGGGCTGTTCTCCCCTGTAGGCTGCAGCTTGGGGCTCCTTCATCATGGATCCACAGCTCACATCCCAGGTCTGTGGCAGGGTGTGGGTGAGCACCAGCCCCAAATGCTCTTTCTGCTTGGGCACTCGGCTTTTGGAGGCCAAGACAGGGGCTGGGGTTGCCTGCATGGGGGAGCTGGGTGGGGAAGGACACCAGCCCCTTCTCCCACATCATCCCTTCACAGCAGACAAGAGGAAAGGGATGGGGCCAGAGGTGCATGAGGGGGAGTGGGTATTGAGCAGCCAGTGCACATCCGAGGCATGCACACAGCCCCCTGGGTGTGCACCCCCATACTCACCCAGCCCTGTAGCAGATATGTCCATGCACAGAGCCCCAGGATGTGCTCTGTGTGCACACTCAGGGTGTGCATGTGCATGTCCCTCGGGGACACCTGGGGTGGTCCTGGCAATGAACAGGGTCCCAAGGCTCTGATCACCTCGGGAGAGATCGAAGGCCGGGGGGGGAGTCCCACGACTTCAGTCACCCAGGGAGAGATCGCAGGTGAGCCAAGAATGGAGGGGGAGGCAGAGATGGGGAGGAAGGCAAGGCTGGAGGGGGAGGCAGTGGTGTGGCAAGCACCGGCAGGTCAGGGAGGTTAACCCGAACAAATCCGCTCATTGACTCCCTGCCTGCTCAGCCATGAACAAGTAACAAGGCGCTGATCGTGGGGGACGCGCGTTCGCCGGGAAGCAGGACCAGCCCACCCCGTGCCGCAGCCCCCGGACAGATGGGGCACACAGCAGGGCGGGGCCATGGATGGCGCCCACGGTGGCACCCCACAGCACGTTTCCTCTGCCTCCAGCCCCTGGGGGAGCCGAGCCGATACCCCGTGCCTCAGCTTCCCCTCTTGCAAAATACGTTGAGCAGGAGGCTGGGGACCCTGTGAGCCCCCCCCAACTTCACCCCAGGCCTGCGGGCAAGGGGCTGCTCGTCTCAAGGCCGGCCCTGCCAGCACACAGTCCCTCACCTTGCGCGGAGCCGGGTTAATGTTTGCAGCAGGCAGCCCTCCCGGGAGCGGCAGTGCCTGCTGCGGCGGGGAGGGGGGTTTTAATGACCTGCCGGATCTGCCGCATTATCAGCGCTGATTAAACCTGCTGCTCTATAAAGCGCCGTTAAATATTAAGCGTGATGAAAGGCTTTTTTTGGGGGGAGGGAGGGAGGGAGCCGCGGCTCTGGGGGAGGTCTCCAATCGGAGGTGTCCAGCCCCACCGGTGGGGTGACTGCTGGGGTTGGCGATGTTGGGGTGAGCGAGCACCTCGGCACCCGTCGAGGCTGTGGGGTCAGGGGAGCAGCGTCCCCCCAGGAAGCGGCAGTGCCTTCCAATGCAGCCGGCGTCCCGTAACCATTAACTTATTAACAACTGGTGGCAGAGGCGAGTGGTGGCTCGCAAGGTCAGGAGGTGGTTTGTGCCTGGCGGGAAGTGAACTGCCCCCCAGCTCTGGCAGTAGGGATGGGGAAGAGGGATCCACAAGCCCTTGGTTTCCTATGTGTGGCCTATAGCTGGTGGCCTCTGACCGTGGACACTATTGAGGTCCTTGTACCCCAGGGTGTACAGGGCTGTGCCTCAAATGGGAATAGCCAGTTTCCTTGCTTGACCTGCAGGGTAAACTGAGGCACTCATGGCTGTTCCCCCTATGCCATCAGGGAACGGGGCAGGACATTCCAGTGTCTGGTGCCTGGTTGGTGTGTACCATTTCCCTGGGGGAAGGAGCCAGAGACTCCCATTCAGAGGCAACAGTGGTGCTCTGGAGGGGTGCGGTGACTTCAAAACTGTGCGTCAGTGGTCAGCCCCCCGTGGTGTGTGGCTGTACCCGAGGAGGCCTGGGGAGCAGGGAGACAAGTGTTACCTGAGTGCCCTGCGTGAACAGGGACCAGATGGAAAAATTAGCAGTGCAGATAATCAATGTGGTGCATATTAAGCGGCTCAGGGTTAGGGGGGTTTGCAAGGTGGGGGGGAGCTGAGCTGGGTCCAGGATCAATACAACTCATATTAAGTGGATTAAATCCTTGCTTCCCATCCGAGCTCTGGCTGCCAGCAGGAGGTGGCAGCTGAGCGGGGGCTGTGCAGGGTCCTGCTGAGAGCTGAGATTGCTTCCCTTGGCAGCAGTGCCCTGGGGGGAGTGTGCAGGGACTCACCAAGGCAGGGCAGCCTGGAAATGCCTGTGGGGTGGCTTAGCACCTCGCCACATCCTCCTTCTGTCCAAGGAATCACCTAGGCTGAGTGGTCTCAGGAACCCCAGCTCCATCCCTGCAAGCCCCCCTGACTCCAGGAGAGGCATCTCCTGGTTGAGTGAGTGGAGCTAACGATGTTATTTAATTGCGGTGAGGAGGAGGAGGCACAGGGTTTATTCACATGCCTTTAATAAACCATGTTCGACCTGCTGACCTTTAACCTGCCTGACAAGCGCTGTTATCCCCATCCCTTAAGGAATATAGATCTCGCTATGGCAATGGGATGACAGGAGGGAGCAGGGTCCCAGAGCTGCACCCAGGGTGGGGTGGGGGATGAGGACATTCTGCCCTAGTCCTGCCCCAGCACTCAGGCAGCGGTGCTGGGTGGAGTTGGGGTGGTGCTGGGGTTCCATGGCTGATGGGGTGGCCAAGCAGGGGTCCCCGAGGTCAGCAGGGCAGAGCTGCACTGCGCACTGGCAGGGTATCGATCCTGGGACTTGACAGTTTAATACTTCTGTTTATAGAGGAATATAGTTACATCGATGGCGTTAAATGAGTTACTAATTATATCAATACAAACACGATTAAAAGGGTCCTTGCTCATAGGTCACCACAAGCAGGAGCCACTGCTTGTGTTGCACAACTTCCCCCAGGCAAGGCCCACTGCTCCGAGGCACAGGGCTGGGGGTGTCCATCCAGATAGAGTGCCTGGCTGGGGTTGTGCATGCACGTGTGGGATTGTGTGGATCCAGCTGTGGTGTGTGTGCTCCTCTGGCGTTGTGTGTTCCAGTCTCGGGCTGTGTGTGCCTGTCTGGAGTGGTGTGTTCCAGTCCTGGGTTGTGGGTGCACATGTGGAGTTGCGTGTGAACGTAACAGCAATGTGCATCTTCCATCTAGGGCTGGGCGTGTGTGTTTGGGGCTGTGCGTGGCTGTCTGGGGCCACATCTGCCTGTCTGGGGCTCTGTGCGCCCCTCTGGGGTTATGCAGGCCTGTCTGGAGTTGTGCATGCACAAATGGGGTGTGCACCTGCGCAGGTCTGGGCATGCACGTGTGGAGTTGTGGATGCTCGTGCAGAGCACCCATGAAAAGTCTCTGCATGCCCACCTTGGGGTCCTGCCAGCCCACGTGGGGCTGTACATGCCCGTGGGAGGCTCTGCACATCCAGACATGGTTCCTGTGTAGGGCCTGGTGCCTGCATGGGCTGGGTGTGCATGTGCAGGCTTGTGCACACTCATGTGGTGTTCAGCTGTGCACACTGATGCAAGGTTGTGTGTGCCTGTGCAGGGTTGTACATGCCCGTCTGAGCTTGCAGGTGGCCCTGGGGGGGATGTGTGTCCGTGTACAGGGCTGTGCAAGTGCTTGTGTGGAGTTGTGCAATGCCCGTAAGGGGCTGTGCACAGTTGTGGCTGAGTGTACCTGTGGGGTTGTGCAAGCCCATACGTGGTTGTGCATGCCTGTGTAGGGTTGTATAGGCTTGCATGGGCTTGTGTACACCCGTGTGGGGTTGTGTCAGCCCTCCTGGGGTTATGTACAGCCAGGTGAGGCATGTATGACTCCAGAGAGCTCTGATCTGCCTCTCAGATGGTCAGTCCCCAAGTGAGGTTGGAGGGGACCACAGTCCCCCCCTACAGGAGGAGGAACAGGGTAAGCAGCAGGACCTGGGTATGGATGGAGCTGGATCCTTCTTTGGGGACTGAAGGATAGGTCTCTTCTTGCCTGGATCTGTAGCAGACCACCACCTACACCACCACGCTGCTACCCCTGTGTCACTCCTGTGAAGCTGTGATGGCAGGATGCCTTTACCATCCTTGTCTGGGACTCAGCCCCCACCTCCCATGAGTGGGAATCCACCAAAACCACCTTCTCTCCAGCCTGATCACCTCCAAATTTCAGGGAACACCCAGTGCATCCCAGTGTAGCCAAGGACCTTGCCAGCTGATTCCCTGTTACTCAGTTCTGCTCTTGTCTCCACTTAAAAGCTGACCTTTGCCCCCCGTTGGATGTAACATGTTTTTGCATTTCAGTGCCCCACAGTTAAAAGGTTAGGGGTTAATAAACAGTGGAAAAATAGGACCCAGCACTTGGAGGTCACACCTGTTTTGGGGGCTGGAGTCAGTAGCAGCCCATTCCAGCATGGCACCCCAAGGCCCAGCAGAGGTTTGAGTGCAGAAGCTCAACCACTGGTGATCCTTGGGAAGGCTGTGGCTTCCCCTTGCTGTGGAATGAGCACTGTTTGCCAGTTTTGGGGGGATTTGTTCCTGCTTTGACAAGTCAGGAGATTTCAGGGAATGTAAACGGGCTTGGTGTGGAGCAATGGGGGTCAGAGCCCTTTTGTAGGCAGGGAAATGCAGGCAAAGCCTGGCTGACACATCCTTCCTGGGGCAGAAATCAAAGCAGCCTCCTGGAGCTCTGCTCGGAGCCTGACCTAGTTACTGTAATCGATGGCTCAAGGAGCTCCTGGGAAAGAACAGGCAATGGGGAAGGGGTACTGAGTGAGGCAGTGAACACCCCAGTGGAGGAGAGGAACAAGGTGCTGGCACCCAGGAGTCAGGGCACTCCAAGAGCAGCCAGCTGCAAGGAGGACATGAGTGAGTGGGATCCAGAGAGCAGGGAACCGGCACAGATGGAACACCATGGAGCCAGGCAGTTCAGCACCAGTGGGTGTGGTGGCAGTCTGGCAGTAGCACCCACAGACCAGTTCAGGTACAAGCAGTTAGCACCCTGACAAGGGACAGGCAGCTGGCACCAGTGTGTTAGATGAGGGACCGTGTTAGGTATCTGTGTCTGTTCAGTGGCAGGAACCATGGGATGTTTGTAGGAGCATCCCTGCATCGTCACATCCCCATATGGCCCCATGTCCCTTCCACCCCTGCATCCCCATATCTCCATGTCGCCCAAGCCCCTTCATCCCCATATCCCTATATTTCCATGTCCTTGCATTTATGTGTCCTCATCACATCCCTATATCTCCCTGTCCCCCTGCACCCCGAATCACTGCAACTCCACATCCCTCCATTCCCATACCCCTGCACCCCTGCATCCCCACATCTCTGCACTGATGTCCCCATCGTGTCCCTGCATCCCCCCCATCCCCACATCCCATGTCTCAGCCTGATGTCCCTAAAGCACAGCTCCTTTTATCTATCTGGTGAATGATGTGCTGGGGAGTGAGGGGGGTGTGCTCCCTTTCTATTGGTTTTTAACAGCCTTTCCCAGCACAATTGTTTTTTAAACGACTCTATTTTGTGCCTGACTTTGTTTTCCAGCTTGCATTTCTTTGTATATGTTTTGGAAATCCATTCTGGACTGCTGAGTTTTGTTTCTTTTCAATGGCTTTAAATTCTTGCCGGGCTTGCTGGGAGGAATTGGTGTCTATAGCGTCTTCGATTGGTGCTAATTTTTCCTTCATGTGC
Source organism: Myiozetetes cayanensis (assembly GCF_022539395.1). Lineage (NCBI taxonomy): Eukaryota > Metazoa > Chordata > Aves > Passeriformes > Tyrannidae > Myiozetetes > Myiozetetes cayanensis. The sequence goes on from NW_026087631.1 coordinate 64,508,990, forward strand.
TCTGACTTTTACTGCTGGGCCATCGATCTGGCGGGCTCCAATTTGTCATGGTCACTCAGGCGCTGTGCTGGAATCAGGCGAGCCCCGACTTTTGCACGGAGCCAGCACTTCATGCCCCCGGTGTAGGGGCTGCACTCGCCTCCCCGCTGCTGTCCCTCAGCTCAGCTCGGGGGCTATGTTCATGTGTCCTGGACCTGCATCCATCCAGCGCATCCTCACAGTGTGCATCTGCACAACTGCGTGCTCACTCACGTGCAGGTGCACCCACAAACTTGCTGGGGTACACCACCACCAGTATCAGTGCACACACGGGGGCTGCACATCTGTTTTTGTGCTTATGCAGGTGCACACAGTGCACTCGTACCTAGTTTTGCACCCCCCACACCCACTGTGGGAAGTCTTTGTGCCTTTCTCACGCCCTGGTCCCAGCGCGCACCTGAAGAAGGATTTGGGGTGGGGTGTGTCTGCAGCAAGCCAGGGGAGATGGCTGTAGGGTCACCATGGCCAGGTGAGGAGGAAGGATTTGGCAGTGGGACACTTTGTGAAGGTGCTTCACGCTGTCCGTGGCCACTGAGTTGCAGTGACACGGCTCGGGCTGCACTTACCCAGGGGGTCAGTGGCCTCATCACTCTGCATCAGTGGGGCAGCCCCGGCGCTGGCAGATCCCTCACAGTAACCAATGCCATGGCCAGGCCAATTTTCCCTCCCCTGGCATGGGAACCAGCATCTCCTCTTTGCAGGTGGACATGTGTCCCTGTGAGAGACGAAATCTGAGGAGGATGCTGATCCTGTGCTGGGACATGGTCAACACCAGCACTGAGCAGTGCTGAGCCAGAGAAGAACTGAACAGGGCTGAGCATCCTGATCCCAAAGTCCTACCTGGGGGCCTGGGGTTTGCTGATGCTTCTGGGCTGAAACACTGTGATTCCTCCACCTAAGAAGGCAAGGGGTAGGGGGAAACTGAAGCACAGACTCAGCATCTCTGCAGCAAAAGTACAAAACAGTGGTTTGTGCCTCTCCTAGGAACAGGGAGAGTCCAGTGCTGCAGCACAGAGGATGTGTCTGGGGGTTCTGTCTGTGGTGCACACAGAGCCTCTTGTTGCTGGCAGAGCAGGCAGGTGGGGCCAGGGATGATGCCAGGTCCTGGCACAGGCCGGGGCCAGCCCCATGCACTGCTCCCTCTGCCTTTCTTACCTGCCTATGCCGGCAACGCTGATCCCTCTCTCTCCTGCCCCCAGCTCTACGAACTGGATGAGGACCCAAAACGCAAGGAATTCCTGGATGACCTCTTTGGCTTCATGCAGAAGAGAGGTAAAGGTGGGTGGCTGGGGTGGGTGTCACCATCTCACCCCTGCCTCAGCTGCTGGCAGGGGGCTCACAGTGTGGTCCTCTCGGGCTCTGAGCTGCTCCAGGTCACTGCAAGACCCCCAGGCAGGTCCTGCGGTGCCACTCCCTGGGTGGCCCCCCCAACCCCAGGCGGGGGATGGCGATTTCGGTCAGCGATCCCAGCAGGGATGCCCACTGGGAAGGGCCCGTGGATGGCCATTAGCATACCCCTTGGCGACAAGCGATAGCAACACCCGTTAATGATGTCCATTAGCAGCTTTCAGGGCGTTTCAGTGACGCCTGGTGGGAGTGCCCTTGGCAGTGCCCATTAGGGCTCCCCATGAGCAGCACCTCCTGAGGATGCCCACCGACAGCACCTCTCAGCGACGCCCATGCTGTGCAGGAGTGGGGCCAGCGCCGGGCACCCAGGGGTTAAGGGCTCGCCAGCCAACCCATCCTCATCGGAAATCTTTGCTATCGGCATGGGGGGCCGTGCCGGCTCCCGGGGACTCGATAAATGCTTTAACCTTCGCCCTCCCCGGCCGGGCCTCCGACAATTAAAAGTTGCCGAGCGCGGGCGTGTGGGCGGCTGTATTAATTAGAGCCTTTTGCTGGTGTGTGGATTAATGAACAAGCCGCTCGATAGCCAGTAAACCCCAGGCAGAGGTTAATGCCGAGCTAATTAACAGGGGAAGGCTGAGAGGGGGTGCAGGAGCAGCAAGGCTAGCCGTGTGTGGGGTGAGGGAGGGCAGAAGGGGACAGTTGCCCGCATGCCCTGCCTGTGGGAAGGGTGGTGAGGGTACTCACCTGATTGTGGGGCTGCAGAGGTTGACTTTTGGTCGGACTGAGACACCATAAACTTGTTTCACTCAGTGTTGTGCTATGGGTGGCTGGCACAGCCGTGGGACTCATGCTGGAGCCGGGCTGAAGGTGGTGGAAGGGCTGGGTGACCCGCGATCCCCCTGGCCCTGGTATAGGGCTGTGGGGAGCGAGGGGGAGCACCGGTGCTGCTTTGGCCCCCCAGCATTCATCAGCCGCAAGATTCATGGGCTGTTCTGCGGCTTCATTATCTCTCTTTCCACAGCTAATTAACTCCCTCGCTATTGGGGCCGGGGCTAATTAAGTAAGTGCCTGCTGGTCTGGGGAGGAGGGAGGGAGCTCCACGTTTCCCTGATGGTGCTCTATTCTACATCCCTGGATGTGGGGCTCTCGTGCTCTTGTGCCCTCTGTCCACTCCATCCTTTATCTCCTCCAAGTGGGTGCTGTCCCCCTGGGGAGGGCAGGCAGGGGTGCAGGAATGCAGTTGTGGGTGTTCACAAGCCTGTTGGAGGAGCTGGTGAGTTTGGAGTTGAGTAGCAGAGAGAAAGGGGATCAGAGGGGCTGTGGGGCAGTGACAGGACCCCGGAGGTCATCAGGAACTGGGTAAGAAGCACCCATGGGTGAGCCATTGCAGCTGCTTCTGTGGCACTCCGGGGTGGACGGGCAGGCCTGTGACACCCTGGCTGTGTCCCCAGAGTGACAGTGGGTCAGGAGGGATTAATGCCCGCAGGGTGAACCCTTATGAAAGGGGATGCGTGCCCCCTAACATTTGTCAAGGCAGTTTCAGCATTGACATGTGGCAGCAGGGTGGAAAATTAGCAGGGCTGAAAAATGGGTTGGGCACAGTCCTTCTGAAGCCTGTGGCACAAGGGCCCACCTGGCCACAGTGGTTAATGGGGGTGATACCAGCACAACCCCCATCAGATACAGGGTGCATGCAGTGGGGCACCTCATCCCTGTGCCCCAACTTCTGTGAGACCCCAAAAGCAGTGAGCTGGGTCATAGGGGGTCTGTTTCTGCATTTGCTCATCAGAGATCTGCAGGGCCCCCCCATCTCCCTGCCAGGCCGAGGGCCCTGCTGATAACACGGGGCCATTAATCAATCAAGGGGCTAATTGCAGCACCACAATGGCTGCATCACCTCCCTGGGCTTTTGTGGCCCTCGCCCTGGCTGGGGCCCGGGCCATCACTCTGTGGGGACGAAGACAGGTGCCTTTGTCAGTAGGACAGGCATCGGCTGCCCGCCCGCACAGCCCTGAGATTAATGATGAGCCACTCTCCTTGGCCACCACGGCTGGAGAGGGGGGAAGAGGAAAAAAAGTCCATGGGCCATTGACTGGGGGATGAGACCCTGCAAACTCGCATTTGGGAGTGAGGGAGAGCCCCCGAATCGGCCCCCCTCTGAGGTGATGGGGCTCATGCCGGCAGCTCCAACCAGGGCTGCTGAGGTACTGACAGCAGATAGCAAGTCAATATCTCTGCCTTTCTCCCAGGAGGATAAACTCCTCTCCCCCTTCCCGACTGGGTGAACAACACAGACACACACACACACAAAAAAAAAAAAAAAAGTTAAATTAACTCAGTAAAAGAATAAAAAGAGCTCATTTTTCAGGCTTATGTGAAGAAGCCAAGCCAATATCAGGGCCATAAATTAGGGATGCTAGAGGATGGCGGTGAATGACGGCTTCGTTTGAGGGGCGAAGCGCAGTCGTGACAGCCTCCCCCGGCCAAATGGATGGCTTTCCAATACTGCCTGTGCCCTGCCACCTCACAGGAGGAATAAATATGGGGTGGAATAGGAGAGGATGGGACAGGGTGGGATAGGATGTGATGCTTGTCCCTTCTCGGCCCTGCTGCAGCTTTCAACCACTGCCCAGACCATTGTCCCGAGGTGCCATGGAGCAGAGCAAGGCTGTGGGGCTATTTGGGGGTGCTGAGGAAGTGGGGAAGGGTTTGTAACCAGACCTGGTGGCTGTGGAGACCATGTTGGTCACAGAACCCTGGTGACCCCATGTTTCCTTGCCCCATGGCCTCTTGCGGGGACCAGGGGTCAGGGTCTCTACTAAGGGTGCTTCAAGGGGTTTGGGGTCAGGTCTCTTGAGGCAGGGCACCAAAGGCCTTTAAGCAGTCGGAAGTGCTGGGGGCATCTGTGGGTTTGTGAGATTTTTCAGGGACTGTTGTGTGAGTGTCTCTATATGGGGTTGGGAGGGTAAATCTGTCCATAGAGAGACTGTAGGATGAGTCTTTCCAGAAGGGTTGTGGGGGCATCCCTCTCCAGAGAGGTTACAAGGTGGGTCCCTTCTTGAAGTTTAGATGGGGTTTCTCTTTGTGATGCTCTGACAGGCCATTACAGAGTGAATCCTTCTAGGATGCTCTGAGAGATTTTGCGGATTGACACTCCGTAGAGAGCTCTAAGAATTGCAGAGGCACAACCTTCTGTAAGGGAATCTGAAGAAGGCGCTTTGCCCATCCCACTGTGGCTCCACATCCCAGCTGAGGGTATATCCAGCCCCACTGACAGCTCCATCGAAGGTGACCCTGTGCCAACATGCCGGGGTTTCCCCTGCTCTTGAGCAGGGTGCCTCTCTCCCAGGCACCCTGGGGTCCTGCCTGCACCCCAATGTGCCCATGGGCATGGAGAGATGTGCCTCTCCTTGTGGGTACCTGCAGTGACAGTGGGGAGAGGGTGGGGGCTGTGTTCCCAGGTAATAAGGGCCCCTGTGGGCTCCCCCTCACACCCTTTTCTGTGTCCTGTGTGCGTCTGGAAGGGACACCAGTGAACCGCATCCCCATCATGGCCAAGCAAGTGCTGGATCTGTACACCTTGTACCGGCTGGTGACAGACAAGGGTGGCCTGGTAGAAGTCATCAACAAGAAGATCTGGCGGGAGATCACCAAGGGCCTCAACCTACCTACCTCCATCACCAGCGCTGCCTTCACCCTCCGCACACAGTGAGTGCCTGGCAGTGGGGGCACCTGCCCTGGGGCACACACCCTACCCTGGGGCACACACTGGCTCAGCTCTCCCAGAGCCCTGAGCCGGGTCTGACATGGAGAGCCTCAAAAGTGGTTGGAGGGCTCTGCCCCTTCCCAAGTGCCATCCCCACCCTGGGTCCTGCTCAGCACAAGGGCTGGCTGGAGAGCATGTGATGCTGGATCTCATCCTGGCTCTCTCCCCGTGCAGATACATGAAGTATCTGTATCCCTACGAATGTGAGAAGCGGGCACTCAGCTCTCCTGGGGAGCTCCAAGCTGCCATCGACAGCAACCGCCGGGAGGGACGGAGGCAGACCTTTGGCACAGCACTCTTCAACTACTCGCCAGCCAGCACCCCAACCCTGCTGGGCACCCCCAAAATGCCTCTGCCAGCTCTCAGCATCTCCACACACAGCTGTGGCCAGCTCAGCCAAGTGCACAGTGTTAAGAAAGGTGGGTAAGGATCACATCTGCCCTGTGGCAGCTCTCTCTTCCCAGGGATGGATACTACTCCAGGAGTGGGGATGTTCTCTGTCTGCTCTTGCCCTTTTTGCTTGGGGAAAATAGGAGAAAGCTTGTTCCTTTAGTCCCTTTCTGGAACTGAGAAAAGTTTATTTCTGCTGGCTTGGATGACCAAGCCCAGATGACGCTGGGGATGGTGGCCTGTCCTGCCCTATGCTGGTGGGATGGAGGTGGCACCAGCTGGGGATGGTGGGGAAGGGGAGATGGGGGGCCCCACTGAGGTCTCTTGATCGTTCCAGAGGATGGCGTGCTGACGGCAGTAGTGCCAGGGCGCATCGCTATCCCCGTGGGACTGGCTGGGCACCACCTCACAGCAGCCCAGGCAGCAGCTGCCTCACAGGCAGCGGTGCTGGAGCAGCTGCGGGAGAAGCTGGAGACAGGGGAGCCCCCGGAGAAGAAGGTGGCCCTGACAGCAGAGGAGCAGCAGCGGCTGGTGCAACATGCGCTGCAGCACAACCTCCTGGCTGTGGCCTCCCAGTTCCCCATGAACGTCAAGATCTCCAACCGAGGTAATGAGGTGCAGCACCTCAGCCTGGGCTCGCCCTCTCCCAAGGTGGGAGGAACAGCAGCTGGAGAGGGGGCATGGATGCCCAGGAGGTCCTTGATTCTCTCTCTTTCGGGCAGGTTCTTGTTTCTGTTTCTCTTAACGCTCATATTGGTATTTTCTTTCCCCAGATGACAGACAGGAGACCGCATTGAACCTGTCCACCAACGGCATTAGCAGTATCAACATGTCAATAGAAATAAATGGAGTTGTCTACACAGGTAAATAGAAGGGCCGCTTGGCCTGTGTAATTGCGGCCAGGAAATCCAATAACTTATAGCCACTGCCTGGCCAGCAAGTCCTTCCTTCAATCTGATGTCTTTACTATAAAATCCATCGTAATGAAGTGGCAGGGCCTGGGGAGAGGGGGCAGGAGAAGGAGGGGGTCAGCAAGGATGGAAATTTGCCCATAGCAGGTGCTAGCAATGAAGGGCCAAGGTGGGGGATGGACAGACTCAGGCTGAGAAGTGAGGCTGCCCTTAGGGTCATCCTGCATCCCAGAATCCTGCAGGCAGGGCTTGGATTTGAGCTCACCCTGATGATAGTGTGCCCAGAGGGTCTCCGGTTGGGTGGTGGTTTGGTTGGGTGCAGAGCATGATGTTGGGTGCAGGGTAGGGTGTTGGGAGTTCTTTGCTGGAGCAGAGGATCCTTTGGGGTGCCAGTGTGCACCTACCTGGCCAAGCAGTTCATCCTATGTCCCTCAGCTCCATGCCTGCTCTCTGAAGACACCCCCCAATTAAAATCGATGGCTTTTCCTTCAGGACTTAAATATTTAACAAGCCAGAAAGGTCAGGGCTAATCAGCATGTGGGGCTGCCAACCAAATGGGCCCAGGCCACCCCACAGGCAGCTTCATGTGTGCGGGGACAACTGGGCTGGGGGAGACATCCAAGCTGATGAAGAGGGAGCTTGAACTCCCATGGGTGTTGGTCCCACGCTGCCCAGCCTGGGTGCTGGGCGACAGGTGAGTGAATCCCCCAACCCTGCGCTTGCTCTCACCCCCTTGCTCTTGCTCCCCAGGTGTTTTGTTCGCCCGCCGTCCCTCAGCTGCCCCGGCGCCTGGTGGAGGGAGCACCCAGACCCGTCCAAACCCCATGCCTGCCCCAAACCCCCTGCTCCCACCCTCCTCTCACAGCCACACTCCCACCAGCGCCTCACCATAAGGCAGAGGCCTGAAAGCACCCTGAAAGCAGCTGGGGGTGCCCGGGGTGTGGGGGACTGAGCTGTGGGACCCAGCTGCACCACCAAGGTGGGATGGGGGACCCCAAGGTGCCTCTTGCTCCAGTACTGAGCTGTGTCCTTGCAAGGCCAAAAACACCTAGGTGGGCCCTTTTGTCCCTTATCCCCGTGCGTGCCCTCTGACACACACATCCCTTCGTTCCCATGGCACTGCCCCCAGTTGACCCCCTGTACATCTCCTGCTGCCTGGGGTACTCCCTGGGACCTGCATGCTGCATTTCCTACGTCCTGCAGCCCCTGTACCCACCTCAATGCACGCACTGCTGCCCCTGTACACACTTTGATGCATACACTGCATCCCCTTGGTGCCCATGTTAGGCCTCCATGCACGCCCTCCATCCAGACACTGCAACCCCTGTAAACTGTAGCCCTGTATAAACTGCAGCCCCTATACATATACTACACCCCCTACCCACTGCAGATGCCCCTACCCAGCCCTCCTGTGCTGCCTGGGCTTGCTGCCCCTGCCCTGAGACACCACCAGGGTAGTGGCATCTCAGCCCCCCAGGTCCTCAGCTCAGGGGGGGTCACCCTGGTGGGGGCAAATAATGGGGATATTGGTGGGAATGGTGGGGGTGGAGCTTATTGGGTTGGGGCTGGGGTTGGGGGTTAATATTGGGGGTGAGAGGTGAGGGCAGGGAGGCCCAGCAGAGCCCCACCACCACCAAAGACTGCCCAGATGCCAGGGTCCCCCAGCCATAGGGTGGGGAGACAGCAGGCACTCCAAACTACCTCGTTGGGGCTGGGCGGACGCCTCCTCCACCCACCTGCACCCCGGGGTGCCAGAGCAGGTGAGTGTGGAGCAAGGCTCACCTCTACCTCAGCGTGGGGGGCTCGGCGCCGCAGGTCCTGCCCCCACGCTCCCATCTCAGCCGTGCGACTCCGTGTGTCCATTAAAGGAAACAAATTGCTGAACCAAACCAGTGTCAAGGGTGTTGTGTATGACATGCCAGGCTGCTCCAGGGTCCAGTTTGAGGTGCAGGACACTCTCGCAGCCTGTGGTACCCTGGGGTAGCAGCTGTAATGCTTGAGGTTCCACACCCTCCCTCGTGTTTGCCTCCAGCGCAAGGGTTGCCTCACTCTGTGGGAGCTCTGAGCTGCAAACAGGTTCCCTGCACCCGCAAGAGCCCTCAAGCACAGGCTGCTTTGTACTGGGCACGAGCTCCAGTCATGCCAGCCAGGCTGTGGGGCTGCCTTCCCCTCTGAGCTCCCTGTGGCAGCTCATCCTTGGGTGGGGATCCCTTTAGGCCGCCTGTGCCAAGGCAAGGGATGGCGCCCTGGGGTTGCTGAGGCCACAGCCGTGGGGCTGTGAGGTTGCACCTGGCAAGATGCCAGCGGTGCTGGGCCAGCCTGGCACCTGGGCAGTGCCCACAGAGGACACAGGTGATGCGGGTGGGGCTGGGAGGCACAGACACAGACACGGCTGGTCACAGATACTTGTACGTATCTGCATAGAAAGACACGGAGGTGTTCAGGCACTGAGTCACCACAGACATGCACAGATCACTTGTGCTCCCTAATGCAAGCTCGGTGGCGTGCACACTCACACCATCACGCTCACACGTGTGTGCAAATGCACATGCACAAGCACTTGCACACACATGCAGCCACATGTGCATATGAAGAGGCATGAGGAGCTCCCATAGGACAGACACCCCGGTCAGAGGCAGCCACAAGGACAGGTCCACTCTGGCATCCATTGAGCCAAGTCCCTGCCACCCAAGGCAACAGAAGCTCTTGATTAGGAGTCTAGCCCCCTGAGGACACCTCCCAGTTCTCGGGGACAGTGCCATCCCAGTCACTCGGGGACATAGTCACTCGGGGACAGCCCGAGCCCTCGGGATCACCCCCAGTCCTCCGGGAACAGCCCCAGCCCGGAGTTCCATCCCAAGGAGACACTCCCAGCTCCCGGAGACATCCAAAGCCCACCGCGGACAGCCCCAGCCCGGACCCCCGAGCCCACCGGTGCAGCGCGGTCGCTGTCCAGAGTGCTGCAGCAGCGCTGCCCTCCCCGGGCCTGTCCTCGGGGGCAGGGGAACGTGGGGACACGGCGGGAACATGGAGGATAAGGGTGTCACGCTGGGGACACTCTGGGGACACGCGGGTGACACAGTACCCCTGCAGAGGACCCTCGGTCTGGCGGGTCCGGCTCTACAATCTGTGTCCCGGGTTGGGGGCAAGTCTGTGAATGTGTGTGGAGGGGTGTATGTGTTTGTGAATGTGCCAAGTGGAGCCGGAGTGGGATTGATGCAGCCTTGATTGGGGTCTTGTGTCCCTTGTCACTGCTGTGAAGTGCTGGCCACAGCTCATCGAGCACCAGAGCCCCAGGGAGCCGGGAGGGCACACACGGGCCCACGTCCCCACTCATTACCAGGCTCAGGGGGCGATGTGTGTTTCCGTGCTCCCTGGGGGGCTTGGGGACACAGCTGCTGTCACCTGAGTAACCAGCCGTGATTGATGCCCGCTTCCTCACATCCCGCAGGGACTGTAATTGAGCAGGAGGGAGGAGACGGAGGATGCAGGGACAATCCAGCCTTGCAGGAGGTGCACTGGATCCAGCTTCAGCACTGCGCTGGGGGCAGCTGGTGGGGGTATCCGTTTGCCACTGCAGGCTCCAGGGATGGGGACAGCTTCCTCTCAGCCCCAAGGGGTGGGGGCCAGACTCCCTGAGCACTGTGCTGAGCTGTAGGCAGCCAGTGCTGTGGCTTCAGCTCCATTCCAAGGCTTGCAATCTGGATGGGACTCTAAATGGTGCATGAGGACAGTCCCAAAGCCCCCAGGTTCTTGAGTCCTGGGACTGCCCAAGTTTCTTACCTTGGGGAAGTGGGTGATCTGTGACACTCCAGCACAGGCGTTTGTGTTTTGGGGTCATTGCCCTTCACACTGGGCGCAGGCCGTGGTAGAGCTGGTACCATCTAAGCACAGAGCAGCATTGTGTGCATAGCCCCCGGGGCCCCCTGCAGCCCCAGACCCCTCCTGCAGCCCCCGGGCACTTCTGCTAATGAAGCCATTTCTGTTTGTCGCCTTTGTGGAACAAAGCTCAGCTCTTTCCCTCTGAAGATCTCAGCTATCGATCCTTGGGAGAAAAGGCAGAGCACATGAAGCCTCAGCCTTCTCCGGCTGCCAGAGTGCTCTGCACAGCTCCTGCAGGGTTATTTGGGCAGCACAGGGGCTGCTGGGACACTGGTCCACCTCACAGGTCCCTCCTGCAGCCTGGCAGGCCTGTGCGACTCTTGGTAGGAACACATCTAGAAGGACAAAGATTTTTCAGGGCACAGGGGGTTTAGCTTTCAGCAAAGGGGAATGGAAGGGTCCCCAAAGCCACCCAACCCACATTACCAGCCATGTTAGCAAAGTACCCTCTATTACCATATGGTTTGGAGCTAAAAGAGTAGTCTGGAACCTTGGTTTGGCATTCCCTGGTGCCTGGGGTATGGTGGTGCAACACCTAGCCCCATGTTCATTCTGGGCATGACAGGGCAGTGACTGTCTGAGCCCTGGGGTGCAGGGGGTGTCATCTAAAGCTGCTTTGAAAACTCACAGAATCATTAGGATTAGAAGGGACCTCTGGAGATCATCCAGTCCAACCCCCCTGCTAAGGCAGCGTCACTGGGAGCAGGTGACACAGGAACACAACCAGGTGGGTTTGGAATATCTGCAGAGAGGGAGACTCCACAATCACCCTGGGCAGCCTGTTCTAGTGCTCTGCCACCCTCAGTGTAAAGAAGTTCTTCCTCGTGTTGAGGTGGAATTTCTTGTGGTTTAGTTTACAGTCACTACTCCTCATCCTGTCGCTGGGCACCATCCTCTTTGGCACCTGCCTTTGAGGTATATTTATATGCATTGATGAGATCCCCCCTCAGTCTTCTCCAGACTAACCAGGCTCATCTCCCACAGTCTCTGCTCATAAGAGGGATGCTCCAGACCCCTCATCATCTTTGTGGCCTGGACCCACTCCAGGATCTCCTTGTCTTTCTTGTTCTGAGGAACCCAGAATTGTACATGGCACTCCAGATGTGTCTTCACTAAGGCCGAGTAGAGGGGCAGAATCACCTCCCTTGACCTGCTGGCCACACTTCTCCCAGTGTTTTCCATGATACATTTCCCTCTGCAGTTTGGAAACTTCCTGGACTTTTCTCTGTGGCGGCTGCTGCTACCATGAGTTCACCTCATGCCTCTGAGAGATCCATGTGGCAGAGAGTGCCAGCTAAAGGCAGCGGTGGGGCTGGGGTTGGGTGCATCACTTCTTAGTGCTTCTCTTCCTCCCGAGCATCACCTTCGGTGGTCGATAGGAGAAAGGTGAACGCGGGCAGGCTGGGGCCTGGGGGAGAGCCCGCGGCAGCCTCCCGGCTTTCAAAGGCCCCTGCATCCACACGGATCGCTATATCAATTCCTTTTAATACAACCCAGCGCCTCTTTCCTGGAGGACCCGCACCACAATGAAGCCGCCATCGACCGCCCGCCCGCCGGGGCGGCGGGAGGGCCGCCCGCCTTCCCTCTGCAGTGCAAATCGCCATCGACCGCCCCGCATCCTCCGAGAGGGGCTCCGTCCGCACCCCGCCCCTCCCGTCTCCATGGCAACCGCGGCCCCTGGCAACGCGCCGCCATGGCAACGGCCGGAAGGGGGGCGCGGCCGCTTCCGCCCGGCGCGAAGATGGCGGCGGGCGCGGCGGAGCTGCAGCGGCTGCGGTGGCGGCTGGAGGAGCTGGAGCGGCGCGTCGGGCTCGGCAGCGGGGGCTCCGGGCCCAGAAAGGTGCCAGGGAGCGTTAGGGTTAGGGTTACGGGCACCGGAGGGGGGGCGGCCCGGCCCGGCCGAGCCTCGGGCTGCCGAGGCCCGGTGGGGCTTGACAGGCCCGTCCCTTCGTTCTGTGCCTGTGCAGGTGGCGGACGAGCTGGTGAAGGTGCAGGTGGCGCTGAACAACATCACCGGCAAGAGGGAGAGGATCAAGATCCTGTTCAAGAAACGTGAGCGGGGTCTCGGGGAGGGGGAGCCGCGAGGAGTCGGCCCTGGGGGAGCTCGAAAACCACCGTGCTGCTCCAAACAAAAAAACCCCCTTCCCCACCTCCCAGCCCTCCTCCTCCTCCCCCCCGCGTTTGATTCCCGTTGATTTTTGGGCCCTTATTTTGCGTGTTTGGCAGAAAAATAAGTTACTGAGGGAGGTCTCTCCGCTCGGGGTTCTCCGACTCGGCTGCTGGGGTTGGGCAAAGGGCCGCCACGACCTTGTTATTCGCTCGATGTCCGTCGGCCTGTGCCAGGGCCGCGATTTGCTGCGCCTGGAATGCAGTCCGGGAGGGCTCTCGGAGCTCCGGAAATTATTTCCTGCGTGCTTGGATTTGTTGTCCACGCTGGAGCAGCTCTGCCCTGTATGTGTGGTGGGAGCAGTCAGGATCACACACAGTGGACAGACCTGGGGAACTGCCTCCAAACTGGGAGATGCCTTCTCCTACAGAGCCACCCTCTTGGACAGGTTTTGGTGTCTGGTGTCACAGAAGGTGTCTTTGTGGTCCGAGCCTACCCAGTGTAAAAGTGTATTTGTTGATGATTTTAAGGACCAGGATGGAGGACTGTGGGCTGGTTTTGTTCTGAGCGTGGGAGCCAGCAGATTTCGCTCACCTCTGGTATCATTATCCAAGCAAAAAGCCAGTGTCGCAGGTTTCCCTAACAAAGGGCGTTCTGGGCTTGAGCCATTTGTCAGTTCTTGCTCACAGTGCTCTAAAGTCACATATTTCCAAGTAGCAATTAATTAACTGGAAAAGGAAAAAAAGCAATTAATTAACTGGACGAAAAAGTGAACAGTGTTTACAAAGTAATCTGATGTGTGGCACAGGGGAAAGTTGTGTGTGCAATAACATCTCCCCTCCTTCTTGTCTCCAAACACTCCAGTTGAAGATGTCATCAAGTACCTTGACCCTCAGTACATTGACAGGATGGCTGTTCCAGATGCCATGAAGCTGCAGTTCATCCTGGCAGGTATGGCGTGAAACAAGGGGAAGCAAGAGGGGTTTGTAGCACTGCAGAAAGTGTCCTTTGCCTGAGATGGGTCAGGGTGGGTTTCTTTCCTTCTGTTGTAAAGTTGTGGCCCACGCTCCCTGGAAGCATCAGAGAGATGCTGTGTGCAAGGATGTTCTCTCAGTGCTCCCCTGGTGCACATCAGCACTGCAGTTTTATCAGCTCTAATCTCTTTACTACTGATCGTTCAGTTTGACCCCAGATTAATCAAAGGCTGATCAGAAAAACTGGAGCTAGAATGGTTCTCCTCACCCCACTTCCAGTACTCTCTTGGCAGTGACAAAAACGGGAAGTGTTTGGGTGTGTTTCAAACACCACCAAGCCTTGCACCCTTCTGTCCCAAGGAATTTGGTTCAGTCTGTGGTAGTATAGTCTGTGAATGGGACTTATAGAATTGTGCAATCATGGAATGTTAAGCGTTTGGAATGGATGTTAAAGCTCATCTTGTTCCAACCCCCTGCCATGGGCAGAGACGCCTCCCCACTAGACCAGGTTGCTCAAGGCCTTGTCCAACCTGGCCTTGAACACTGCCAGGAATGGGACATCCACTGCCTTCCTGGGCAACCTGTGCCAGTGTCTCACCACCCTCACAGTAAAGAATTTCTTCCTAATACCTAATGTAACATTCCCTTCTTTCAGTTTGATCCTTTACTCCTGGTCCTATCACTACAATTCGGTGGAGGTTCTCCTGCCTGAAATTGGAATGAATTAAGACCCAGGGATGAGCAGCACAGAAGTCTTAAATAAAATCATGAACAAGCCCCTTTCTGTTAAGATAGATCAGCTGGAAAAGATAAAGCTATTTGTGAAAAGCCAAAGCACCTCATGTTTACTGGCATTGTTTCTTGTCCCCCTCCCCCCACCCAGAGGAACACGCTATTCCTGAACGTGCAGCCCTTCTGGAGCAGGTGAAGAACCTCCAGCCAATCTTGGACAGTGCCAGTATCCAAGGTATGCATGTCCTTCTGCAAGTTTGAGCTGAAAATGCCACCTTCCAAGCTGTGGCCTGTCCTGTTTTCTGGGGTGTTTTTTTTGTTTGAGCCTGAGACTGGAGAAGAGGACAGCACGTGGCTGTGTGAGAGTGAGCTAGGTACGAACTTGGTGGTGTGTCTGCCCCTCCCTCGTGCTGCTTTAACCTGGCAGAGGTAGAGATGCCTTTTCAGGTGCTTTCCATAATGTTCATCCAAGTGCTTTACTCCGATGTAGTTCTTGAGTAGCCCTCACTGTGGGCACCCCCAAGCTCATGCCATCCAGCAGCAGTGACCAGATAAACTTGGTGTTTAATGTACAGGGTAGTGGGTAGGTTTTTTTAATCCTGTAAAAGCTATGTCTGTGGTGTGTGGCACTGGCATTCAGTGAGCTCTGCTGTGCTGTGCTGGTGGAGGAGGAGTGCTCTTTGTTTTGGGAACTGTTCCTGTGTGCTGTCAAAGCAAAAAAAAAACAAAGCTGATTTTACCTCTGCTTTCAGCGGTTCCTGACCACGCAGCCAAACTGCAGCGACTCTCACAGATCCACATACAGCAGCAGGTACTGTAAATATTCCTATCAGTCGTGACTAGAAGGGAGGAGGAATGTCTTGCCAGAGGCTGGACTGACACCCCTGTATTTGCAGTTGCTTGAATTGCTCAACTATAGCAGGTTTTTTCAATCCCAGAGCATGCATACTGCAATTTTAAAGAATTTCAAGTACTCTGAGGGGGGAAAGGAGCCAGGATTTCTGGCAGTGGAGTCCGAGTTGGAAAATTGCTGGAAATCTGTCTACCAAAACCCTGCTCAAAACAGAGCTTTGAGTGACCCATAGTGTGTTTAACCATCTGGCATTCCCCCTTTCGCTGAGGTGAAGCATTGCACTCTTCCAGTGTCCTGGTGTGTGGAAGAATGTTGATACTATCACCCTGTTACTTCACCCTTTCTTCCCTGTGTGAGCAGCCTGGGCAGTGCCTAATGGCCCCTTTCAGCATTTTGCTGTGAATTTCCACTCTGGGGCAGGCAAAGCCTGGGTGCTGAGGTGAGGCAGCAGCGGTGCAAGCCCAGGGCCTTTGGTGCTTCATCAGCACGGGTGTTTGTGGCCTTCCTCTTGACTGTGGAAACCTTTCCAGCTGCAGTGAGCAGCCACAGCTGGTGTCTGAGCTCTGATCTCAGTACTGGCCTTGGATGACTTTCTCCCTCATGCTTTCAGGATCTGGGAAGGACAGATGTCCTTCAGCTTATCTATTTCTCACTCACTGTGGCCCTCCCTCTTTGCAGGAGAAGCGTCACGATCTCACTGACAGTGTGAAGACACTCCTGGAGGGCTACAACAAAATGGTATCCTTTGATCCATCGGGCCGAGCTGACCCTGTCCCCGAGCTCCCTCTCCTGTCAGGTGCTGTTGGGTCCCCAGCCCTGGATTTAACAAGCAGTGCCCTTCTTGATGTGGTGGCACCTCTGTCCCTGTGACCTGCCTGAGCCAGTCAGCCCCTAATCCTGGCTGCGTAGGATCTCGGTGCCAAGGCACATCCCAAAACCACGAGTGGGTGGGGAAGCTCTGCTCTTTGCTGTAGACAGACCTTGCATTGCAGTGGCACAGGATGTTCAGAAGTGCCTTCTGGACTCACGTGGGTGTTTGGTGCTGTGCCTACAACACCTGGATGGTTTGAGTCCATGTAAGCTTTCAGCAGCCCTGGGCCTCTCCCAGGGATTCGGGATTGTAATGGTTCTGTCAGGGTGCTCTGCCCTTGCCTGCTTCCTTGTGATTTCTGCTTTTCTTTCCTTAAGAGTAATGTCTAGACCCTGCTTCTCTCCAAGCAGTTTGTGCAGTGGAATGAAATACTGACACGGCTGGAAGCGGCCAAGCAAGCGAAACCTGTGGCCGAGTGACAGCAGAGCCGGGAGCACAGAGAGCCCGGGGCCCCATGGCACAGCCTGCATCCCGCTGGCCCCGGCACCTTCCCGCTTGGCCTGAGCATGCTGGAGTGGCACTGCGGCCTCCTGGGGACACCTGGCTGTGCTCTGAGCTGTGCTAGCTGGGAACTGAAGCCGCACTGCTCCTTAATCCGCAACTGTTGCAAATCGTGCACTCCCCTGAAATGTGTCTTGGTTTGTAACATATTTAAAAATCCCTTTCCCTCTCACTGTGGTCTGTAGTAAAGTCCTGGAACGCTGACTGGTTTGTGTCTCTCTCCCTGGGCGTAAGGACTGCTCCTGCCACAGACTGGGGGGCTTTCCCAGGCAGTGATCTGGCAGCCTGCAGGAGGTGGCTGCAGGAGGCAGCCTTGGGCTAAGGGCCGGTAAATCCCTTTCATTCCCACAGCCTTTGATAGACTGGTATACAAACAGGAGGTCATCTTGTTCCTGTGAGCTGTCTGTGCCCAGGGGCATCTGGCCTCGTGGAGCTTTTCCCCCAAGCCATTCTCCCATTGCTGTGCCGAGAGGAGGCAGCGCTTTTGCCCTTATCCTGCCCCCACTTTCCCGGTGGCTGCTGCAAGCCAGAACCTGCGCCGGCTCTTCCCCTTTTCATTGAGGGGCACGAGCTGTGCCTTACTTGGTCTGGCCACAACTCAGAGTTTCCGAGTTCCCTTCAGCTTAGGGAGACGCTGCCCAGCTGCGTGTGACCTGGGAGTCCTGCAGGAATGGGGCAGGATCCCCACAGGGAAGTCAGGAGGAGCCTTCCTGCCCCTGCACTCTCCCTGGTCAGCGAGCTCACCCGTGGGCACAGCGCGGCAAGGCTGCACGGGCTCGCACGGGGACATCGACTGCGCCTGGGTCCCGGGAGAGCCGGAGCTGCCCGGGAAAAAAACCTGGAGCTGATCCCGGCCCCGCTCCATGCCCCGCGCGGGGGCGGGGCCACGACTCGGCCCGCCCATTGATGACGTTTTCGAAAGAGGCGTGGTTTGTACGCCAGGCCCTGCACGCGCTCCCCGCGCCTGCGCGTCCGGTGCCGGCTGCCATCTTGAGGTGAGGGGCGCGCTGAGGCGGCCGCAGGTGAGTGAGGGGCTGGGACACCCCCTATCCCACAGGGACACCCCCCCATCCCACAGGGACATCCCCCCATCCCACAGGGACACCCCCCATCCCACAGGGACACTCCCCATCCCACAGGAACATCCTCCATCCCACAGGGACACCCCCTGTCCTACAGGGATATCCCCCGGTCCCACAGGGACATGCCCGCATCCCACCGCGGTGTCCCGGCCTCCTGGGCCCCCGTGCGGCCGTGCGGGGAGTGAGGGCCTCGTGTGCCCCGTGGTGCGGAGCGCGGGCCCTGGGCTGCCGTGTCCCTTCGGGTGCCGGTGGAACGGGGCTCCCCGGCTGACGAAGTGCTGCGTGCTGGAATGCCTTGAGCGGTGTGTGGGGCTGGGGGGCGCAGTTCCCCGCACAGGGCAGGCAGACCTGGGCCAGGATGGGACCCGCCACGGCAGAGAGGGGATTGTGAGACTGCACCTTTCTGTCTTTCACTTTCCTTCGAGGAAACTTTTGTTTGTTCCTGCAGCCCCTGGTTTGCCCTCTCTCCTGCCATATGCACTGTTGTACCCTAACCTGCACTGCCAGAGCCCCACGACCTGTGTGTGTGACACACACGAGGTGCTGCAGTGGGGCTCTGCTCACGGGGTGCAGCTGTGGGAGCATCCCCCTGGCTTCTGTTCGCAGGAACCCCAGCTCACTCGTTTGTTCTGTGTTCTCCTGAGATGCAGCCTGTGTTTGTTACCTGTCCTGTTCAGGCCAACAGCAGTGGCTCTGTTCCCTTCACCACCTGCCTGCTGGGGCTCAGGCTGCCCCGTGTGTGTTCATGTTGGAGGTATACTTATAAGGAGTGGGCTAGTCTTTTGGGTATGGCTTTCCAGGATCCCTGTCTCTGACAGCTGAGAGTGCCTTTCAGAGGACAGGTCGTAGCTAATTGTGGTGATAATTTCTTTGTGCAGCAGTTACAGTGGGAGTTTGTGTTCACTGGTCTCTTTTCCCTTTCAGCACTGCAGAATGGAGAACTATAAGAAGACCAAAATCGTGGAGAAGCCTTGTCCACTTCCTTTCACTGACCTGCCCGCTGATATCATTGAGATGAAGGTGAAGGACGGGAGCAAAATCAGGAATCTGATGGGCTATGCCATGAGCAAGATGGAGCAGGAGTCGGTGAGGCAGATTCTCTTCACTGGCTCGGGCAAGGCCGTCAGCAAGACCATCACCTGTGTGGAAATCATGAAACGACGGCTCAAGGAGCTGCACCAGATCACCAAAGTGCTCTTCAGGCAGATCGAGGAGATGTGGGAACCCATCGTGCCCGAGGCAGGCCTTGATGCCTTGACAGTGAAGAGGAACATTCCTGCTATATGTGTCCTGCTCAGCAAAGACCCCCTGGACCCTCAGGAGCCGGGGTACCAGGCTCCAGGATCCTTTGATGCCTTCTGGACTGAGACACTCAGCGCAGAGTCCCAGGGCCAGATGAAGAGGAAGCAGGGCGGGGGCCGGGGCGCTGGGAGCATGGGGAAGCACCCGCGCTCCACAGGGGCAGCGTCGGGGGAGCTCTGAGCCTGGCCCGGGGGGCTGCAGGGCTGCTGCTGACACGGGTCAGGGGAGGGCAGGACTCCCGAAACTGCCTGTGACTGTGGCTGTCTGAAACTGTGTTTTGAGGAGTTCGCTTGCCAAAGGCTGCCAGGCCGTGCTCTGTAATGGGTCGGGGAAGGCGGGAGTTGCCTCTGCGTGAGCAAGGACTGTCGGTGTCCTGTCAGTGAGCCCCGGTGGAGGGGCTGCTCATCCAGCCGGATTTCGGCTGCCAGGCGGTGCAGCAGCCCAGGCTGGGGGATAGACACCTGGCTGTGTGCCAGGTACAAAGGGCAGACGGGACCTGACATGGAATTCCGTTGCATTCCCAGGGCTGTGAGTGGGCAGACAGTGGGAGACAGGGCTGGGTTGGCCAATTCTGTGCTTCAGAGTCTGTCTGCTGAGCCTGTTGGGTTGAATGTAGGACTGTGGGGGCACAGGTCCATCTGCCATTGTGTGCATGGAGCTCCTTTCCCTTTCCACTTTGGCTCTGCAGAGCCAATGGTCGCTCCTCTCTCTGCCAAAGTGGCAGCACTTGACTTGTGCCATGACCAGCCTGAAATCCTGTGACTGTGCCACTGCCCTAGGGTGGTAGTAATGGGAATCTCCAAAGAATACTGTTCTTTCCCCTTACTACTCCTTCATATTGCTCAAAGTTGGGTTCAAAATAAAGTTTCCCTTCACCCAAGTTGGAAATTTGTCATTTCTACCTCGTCCCACTGGAGGTCACCCTGTGAGCGTTGGTGGGGCCGCGGCTGCAGCTGCTCTTCCAGCTCTCCCGCTGCTCCGTGTTTGTTCCTCTGCTTACTGCAGATGGACCCTGATCTGAGGGGAGTAGCTTAATATCCAAATATTAACCTCCTTTAATATCCAAAAAAGGTTGACGTGGTTTTCTTCTGGGAAATTTTTTGTTAATTTTTTTTTTTTTTGCTCTTTTGAGCTGACCAGAACTTCAGTCTCTAAAAGACTTATTCCAAACTCTGCTGAGCGAGGCAAAGAATGGGTCACCTTTCCTTAGGCAATAGTTTTCCTTGCGGAGCAGCTCTGGTAAGTAACTCTGGGCAGGAGGGAAATGCTGTTCCCTAGGACAGGCTGAGCTCTCAGCAGAACAGCCCTTGCTCACACCGTGTCCTGAGCACTGCCTGTCCTGCCTCTGTCGTGAGCTCCAGCTGGACCCAGCGTTTTGCATTGTCAGTCAATGGCTAACAAACATAAGTGTTTAAAAAAGAAATTTCACCTAAATCAGGTCAGGAGGGATGTGGTGTGTTACTCGTGCAACCCAGAGACTTCACAGACAAGACTTCGCCTGCCTTGTGTCAACATGAGCTTTGTCACAGGCTGAGCACCTGAAATGGCCAGATCAGTGCTGGGTTTTTGTGCCTCCTCCTCTCCTTCTCCCAGTGGTCTCACTGCTTCCTGCCCCACCAGTGTCCCTGGACCTGGAGGTAGGCAGGGGAACTGTTGGACTTGTCCGCTGTTCCAGATTAGGTGAAGCCTGGGGATGGGGTAGAGCTAATCTGGCTTACCTGGGTGCTCTTTGCAGCTGCTGCTGCTCTCTTACATCTAAGGAGGAGAGTGCTTTTCTTGACTAATTAGCAGATTAGCCGTAAATGCCAAGGAAGATGCTCCAGTGTGTGATCAGATTGGTTCTGACATTTCAACGGGCAATGTGCCTGTGTTTGTTTACTCAAAACACCAGCTTAGTGGAGAGCCTGAGAGCCAGGTCCTCAGGCAGCCTGTGTGAGCCTCCCTCGTGGCGGTGGCGCGTTTAACGCCTTCTCATCAAAGCTGCAAAATGATTGTTATTTTTGTTTCACCGTTGGAAAGTTATCCTCTGCTGTCTCGGTGGCTCTCCTGTCAGGATCCAGCGTTTCCCAGCCTTCGCACCTGTGAGCGCCAGGTCAGCCAGGATGGGTCCCAGCTCTCTTACAGGTCTGCCATTCACCCGTCCTTCATCCAGCTGTCTTTTTTTCCCTGGTACAACACACCATCTGGAGTTGCCCGGCCAGACAGCATCCCGAGGGGCTGCTGTGGATCCCCCGTGTCACCACCATGTGTCTGTGTCACCAGCTGCTTGTGGGGCCTGGGCTTGGCTTTTCAGAGAAACTGCAGGTGCTGAGACCCGATCCCTGGGGGCCTCAAGGAAGCACCCCCAGTGTGCCCCCCAGCCACCTCCCCCCAGTGTCCTTCACCAGGTGTTCCCACCCTTTGGGCTGATGCCTCACACCAGGGTGTCTGGCTCCAGTGTCCATATGGAAGCTGGCAGTTTAGGGGTGTGGCATGTCCAGGGTTGGGTTGCCCCATTCCTCAGTTCCCCCACAAACAGGACACGGAGAACCTGGCTGTGTGGGTGAAGCTGACACTGCCCAGATTCCCACGTACTCAATGTCCCTAAATGTTCTGTGCCTTCCTCTCCGTGGGCTGTGAAGGGGACCCCACCCTGGCTTGGCATGTCTGTGCTCAGCGCCCTCGAGCCCTGGCGTGCCAGGCCCTAGTGCACGTGTGTCCGTGTGCTGTGAACATGTGTTTGTGTGTGTGCACACATGTGCGCAGGGCAGGGCGCCCGGGACAGGGCAGGGCAGGCAGGGAGGTACAGGCAGGGCTGCACCAGCAGCAGCAGGAGGGCAGCAGGGTCAGCGGAGGCACCGGGCAGTACCGGCAATACCGGGACCGGTACCAGCTCAGTGCGGGCAGTACGCGGGCACTGCCGGCAGTAACGGGCAGTACCGGACTCAGTACCAAGACACTACCGGGGGCGGTCCGCACAGTTACCTGGGCAGTACTGGGATCAGTACCGAGTTAGTACCCGTGTCGATATCGGGGTCAATACCAGCAGTACTGGATCAGTACCGGTGTCAGTATCGGGGTCAGCACGGCCCGTGTCCGTGTCCGTGTCCATGTCCATGCCCGTGTCCGTGTCCATGTCCATGCCCGTGTCCGTGTCCATGTCCATGTCCATGTCCATGTCCATGCCCCTGCCCGTGGCCGTGGCCGTGCCGGCAGAGCGCGCGCTGCCCGCCGTTATCCCCGAGCCGCTCACGTGGGCGCCGCGC
Organism: Myiozetetes cayanensis; assembly: GCF_022539395.1. Lineage (NCBI taxonomy): Eukaryota > Metazoa > Chordata > Aves > Passeriformes > Tyrannidae > Myiozetetes > Myiozetetes cayanensis. Next base: position 64,530,995 of record NW_026087631.1, read on the forward strand.
GAGGGGGCGTGTCCAAGGCGGGGCGCTCAGCCAATGGCGCGCTGCGGGCGGCGGGCGGGCCCCAATGGCGGGGCGGGGGCGGGGCCGCGGTGGGCCCCGCCCCCGGTGGCGGCGGGAGGACGCGGGCGGCGCGCGGGGCTGCGGCACCCACGGGTGGCCCGGCGGGACCGCAGCGGGACCGGGCACCGCACACCCCGCACACCCCGAACACCCCGCACACCCCGAACACACCGCGCCGGGACCCCGCTCCGCACCGGGACACGGCCCCGGCAGCGCCTCCCGCCGGCACCGGGGTCCCGGCGGTTCCCGAGGCGCAGCGGAGGCAGGTGGGTAACACCGGGACCCCACGGCGGGAGGGCGGAGTTGGGGCACCTGTTGCTGCCCCGTGCCGGGGGCTCCGCGGCGGGCGGGGGCTCAGAGGCACCGGGGACGCCCGGAGCCGGGGCTCTCCCCGACCCAGTGAGGAGCACAAGGAGGGCTGCGCCGGCCCCCACCTGCTGCCGCCCGGCCGCTGACCCCGATCCCAGTGCGGAACCTCGCAGCGGGGTCCCGGCGGCAGGAAAAGCAAGTGGAGAGGGGATAGGAGCGCGGCCAGGACTGCCCGGAGTCACCCGTTGCAGCACGGGGAGGGGGCGATGGGTCTCCCACTGGGGACACCTCCAGTTTGGTGGCCCTCGCAGGACAGGGGGAGGACGGCCAGGGCATGGGATGCTGGAAGGGTCTTCCAGACAGCTTCCGACCTGGGAGCTGCTGCAACCTCCGTACTCCAGCGGAGCCCCTTAGGCTTTGGGGTCGCTGCCCTCTCGCACATCTAGAGCCCACCCTGAGGTGCTCACACAGGCTGTCTCCTCTTAGCCGTGGTGACGGTGACTTTCTGTCTTCCAGGAAGAAGAGGGATCCCTGTGTCCCCACGGCCTTGCCGGAGGAAGGAGGAGCCGAGAGAAGGCTCTCATCGATCCTTCCCAGCTGTGAGGAGCCGCTGGGACTCAGCTGTGAGCGGCCAAACTGACGGGGAGGACGCTGTCCTGCTGCCTGCCTGGCCCCATCCCCACCAGCACCACCGCTGTCCCCTCTGTCCCCTGCCAATGCCTACAGGTGGAGGCTGCACACACAGTCACTGCACTGCTATCCCACGTGTGAGACCGAGCTGTGGGCCCTGTTTACTCCCGTGGGACAGTGGCCATGGGGGCTGCTCTCTCCACTGGGGCGATCGTGGCAATTTCTTTTAACTGTGTCATCGCGTTGCTCATCCTCATCCTCTTCCTCATCCTCTGCAAAGCCTGCAGGACCCCTTCATGTCCCGAGAAGACCCCAGCTTCTGATGTAGATGAGTCAAGGAACGAAGAAAAGTACCTGCTGCAGCCCTGATCTGCCTGATCTGGGGAGTTCGGTACCCGGCTGTGCCGAAGGAGTTGCCCCAGCCTGGATGCTTGTGCTGAGACTGGGGTGCCAGACCAAGCATGATGAAAGCAGAGGGAACACCGAGCTGTTCACAGAGGCCGTGACAGGGTGCACAGTCCTTTGTCTTGGTGGTTTTGGTGTATGAAGTTCCTGCAAGTGCCCACAGTGGTCATGGGGATAGAGAGACAACAGATGGGGATGTGCTACACGGACAATCGTGCCCGTCCCAGCGGCCAGCAAGCACAGCAGGAGCCCTGCCCTCATGTGCACCGTGTGCTTGGGAAGAGCCTGGGACAGTGGCCACCACAGTGCAGACCTGAGCAAGGCTGGGTGGAGGCTCGCAGAGGGGAGGCAGCAGGGCTGGCACAGGCACTTTTTCCCAAGCAGGCTGGCTGCTCAATGGTGGGGTGTGCCCAGGGGGACCCAAGCAGTCCTGGCCCTGCTGGCAGAGTGGGATGTTACCAGTCCAGATGTTAGGGGGTGGCCCTGGGGTGCTGTGTGTCCCCAGCCTCAGGATGGCATTTGGCACACATCTGCCCAAGCAGCCAGTTTGATGAGGCACAAGAGGGTCTGCATGGTCTGCCCGATCCTCCCCAGTCTGTCTATCAATCTCCTCCAGCATTAGCACTTAACGCTGCTAGGCAAACAGCCCTCTTCCTCACTGTGGGTGTGTCCCTGCCTTCCCTCCTGCCTGCTCCCAGCTGAGGCCAGACAGTGGGATTTGGCCAGCCTGGGAGCAGCAGACGTGCCCTTGCTGGCATTCCCATCCCCACTGACAGCAACCTGGGGTGGCTTTTTCCTGGGAGGGTGGGAGATGTGGGGAGATGTTAGTGCCCAGACAAACAGCACTGAAGGTTCTTTGACCCCGACTGTTCCCTGGGGATCACAGTGGCTCTGTGGGGAGGAATGCTGGTGGTCTGGCTTGTCCTCAAGCCTGGCTGCTGCATCCCCTGCCCTGCCAGCAGGTGCCATGGGTTTTGGAGGGCTCTGCCTTGCCTATCCTAGAGCCGAGCAATAGCCATGGTCACTGCTGGCACAGCCACTGCAATAAGGGGACAGAGGGGTGGGGTGGGAGGGACACTGGCCAGGGTCCCTGCGCAGGCTTGGCCAGGCCTGGCAGAGCCTGGGGTTCCTCCCCATGTCAGGTGTAGCGAACACATCCCTTTGCAGCCTTGTTTTTACTAGACTAATAAACCAATTGTAGGACCCAGGTGGTGTCTCTGAGCTCTACCCAGCGCCTCAAAAATTTGGGGGAGGTGCTGTGTCCTGCCATCCCGCAGGGCTGAAGAGCCCCAGGGCTGGTGGCTGACATGGCAGGAGGACTGTGGTTGGTTTGCTGGGTGATGGAGATAAGGAAAGGCTCGTGTCCTCATTCATCTCTGGCTTTTAAATGCTGGGTGAGAAACCTGACGTGGTGTTTCATGCCTGCAGCATGTCTGCTTGGTCTGGGGACGAGTGAGTGTCAGCAGGGAGCACTCCCCAGCCCCTGCGCCAGAGGCACCGGGAGTTTCCAAGCTGTGCCTCACATTACAGGGATGCCTGTGGGGGACATGTGCCACCTGTGTGGTGGGACGAGCGCCTCTGGTCCCCAGTCCCGGGAACTGTGCACCAGGATCCAGCGGTGACAGCCCGACGCTCGCCGCTCATCAGCATGCGCCGAGGCCACCGCGGCTCCTGCTGCCACCGCAGCCACGCAGCAGATAATCCTCTGCCGCACAGCGCCGGAGCCGTGGGAAGGCTCTGCAAAGCCCGCCGCACAGCCGTTCCCGCAGGCACCAGCTGGGCTGAGGCCCCCGGGGAGGGAGGAGCCGTGACCCTCCCGCAGCTGGTGAGCGGCAGCTGCTGCGATGTGCTCTCTGGAGGGATAGCAGGTCTCTCTCCCGCAGTCATGGGCCGGGTTTCCAGCTACTCTCCGGCTTAGGTTGCCACCCCAAAATCCAGGGGACCACATAAATGGCTGTGGGGCTGCAGCTCAGCGCTCAGGCCGCCGCTCACGGGGGAACTGCCGGCCATGAAGCTGCAGTCCCGAAGCTTTCCTAGGGCTGCTGGGACCAGCCCTCACCTGCCCTCCATAGGGCTCTCACCTGATGCAAACCCAGCCAAGGGCAGGGAATGCCGAGGGCTTGTGGCTCTGCGGGAGCGAGCACGGTGAGATCTGCCTGACCCCAGAGACGACCGCCCACTACAGCTCTCCCAGCACCTTCGTTTATTTGTCCGGGCACAGAGGCGAAGTGTTCCCGCTGTGCAAAAAGTGGGCGGCACGGGCCCGTGGCTTGCATGCCAAGCAGCCGCCGATCAAAGCCGAGCTTGTTCGGCCGGCGGCTGCTGGCAGAGCTATCGTTCCCCCCTCTCACGTCTCTGCCTTGCCCTCCGGCTCTCTTACCAGGCTAAGCAGCTTCTCCAGCTTCGCCATTTCCACCTCGGGACCCTTCTTAACCTCCTGGCCTTTCTTCTCCTGCAAAGAGAGCAATCAGGACAGAGCTGTGAGCAGGGAGGACTGCGGGGATGAGGAGGGGTCTGGCACAGGGATGGTTGCTGGACTGCTGTGTCCCAGCTCTCACCACGCACTGGAGGCTGATCCACAGGGAAATGCACCTGCCTGTCCATGTATTTCAAGCTCAAGGTGCCATGATATGTTTTAAAGGCCCTTATGGGCTGGGGAAGGATGCTAAGGAATGGGAGTGGATCTGCTGATCCACAGTACTAAAACCCTCTTCTGCCTCTCTCTTCCCAGTTTCTCAGCCTCATGGCACTGGACCACCCTGTAAGCCCTCCAGCTATTCCCCCAAGCCCTGGGGAGGTGCCAGGCATGCAAGACTGTTACGGCAAAGACAGAAATGCAGGTGTCCAAACCTCCCTAAAACAGTCCCACCATGCCCATCCCATGCAGGTGCTCCTGGGAAGAGGCAGCCATAGGAGCAGGGATCATTCTTCTTGCACCCAAACGGCTTTTCCCAGGAGGGCAGCTGCCTGCTGAGAGCCCCTAACACAGCACAGAAAAGCAAGTCAAGGCTCCCAGGTGTTAACTGGAGTGTCCCATGGGACAGCCCTGTGCCTCATAAAACACTGCAGTGCCAACCCTGACACAAGCCCCAGCACAGGAAAGCAAGACAAGCACTTCCCAGAGTCCTCCAGCACCTGTCCCAACCCTCCCAGGGGCTCCCTGCTTGAGTGCTAAAGCAAACCACCAGCATTTTGAGAGCAATCACACAGCACAAGGGAAATAACCTGTCCAGTTCAGTCCTTGCTTGTTTGGGAGCAGCAGGAGCTTCCAGGCCTGGCAGGGGCCGATGTCCCTGCTGAGGATACAAATTCCACTCAATGCTTTGGGTAGCACATGTACCCCCCTGCTGCGGGCTGCAGCATCAGTGCATTGCTCTGACCAGAGCTCTGGGACTTTAGGGAAGTGATAACCGGGTTTGGATTCTCCAGGTTCACGCCACGTCAGACACAGCTGCAGCAGAGGAATTTGCCAGCCTGCATGCAGCACAACAAACCCTCCTGCAGCTGGACATCCACCTCATGAGGTTCCTCCAAAACAGCATCCCCACAGTCACCACTTCCCATCACAAAGTGCTGCTTTCCGCTCACAGCCTTCCCCTTTGCCAGCCTGCTGGATCTCGCCTTGCCTCTGGATTGGGGGGGTACCCCTGCTTTGGGGCTGGGAAGCTCCTCTGTGCCCAGCATGGCTCTGAACACCCCAGAAAGCAGCTGCCAAGCGCAGGTGAGCAGGAGGGCCGGTACACACTCTGGCAGGTGGGCTTGGGAGAGGTGGCAGTGGGTCCCCAAGCTTCCAGCAGAGCAAAGGGAAGGGAACCTCACTAACCAGGCTTGGAGGCAGCCTGCAGAAAGCTGCTGTGCTGGCTCCTCTTGGCATGCCCAAAGCACAGCCTCTGTTCTCAGTGTTCTCAGAAGGCCAAGGGAGCAGGACTCAGCATCTGATGAAGGACGCTGCCAGCTTTCCTCTCTCCCCACTTAGATCAGATCAATTCTCCTCTGAATCAGCGCCTCTAATGGCCCCGGGTGCAGCAATTACAAACACACACCTTCTCTTCAGCGCTGGAAGAAATGCCAGTGCACAATACAGAGAAAGTTGTAAGCCTGAAAAGAACTCACTCTAGCAAACATGGGCATTACTAAGTGATGACAACAGGGAAAGAAGTCCCCAGGGGATCCCTGTGGTTTTCCCTCATCCCAGCCCAGTTACAACCTTGATGGAGCCGAGGTTTCCAAAGCTGCTAGAGGACACTGCTGAGATGAAAGCAGTCCTGGGGGGAGGATGGGGATATTTGCTCCCAAGAAGACAGCAACACTCATGTCCTGAGCACATAAAGATGTGTTATGGATAAGCCAGGGTCGTTTCATTTACTGAGTCCATTGATTTCATACCAGGATGGTCCTGGTTTGTACTAATGCCAGCAAGTGAACAATGCCCTTCATGGCTCTCGTCTGGGCACTTTGAGTGATGTTTGTACTAAAGGCCCACACCACAGCTGAGCATCTCTCTGAGCAAGAGCCTTGGGGTAAACACAGCTGCTCGAGGTATTTCAGGACTTAGCTATTTCTGCAGAAAAGTTGCTTTGCTGTCTGACACAGTTCCAAGTTCCCCTTTTGGCACCCTGTGTCACACACAGCACCCTGCACAGGTCCTTGGGACAGGCTAAAGAGGCAACTGCTTTGCTCAAATGGGAAAAGGAGATGCTGAAGACACCTCCCCTCAATCTACCTCCATCCCAAGCCCTTTGCTCTCCCCACTGGTGGGGTCATAAGGGAGGTTCCCTGACTGATGCCCTCCAGGCAGTAACAGCAGGTAACTCTGTCTAACCTCACTGAACTCACCAGTCTCTGACAAGGCTCAGCTCCTAGTCACTGAGCTGTCCCTAAAACTTTGACTTTCACACTGGCTCAGCTCCTTTGCTGCTTCTGAGCACGCTGCCACAAAGCCACGCGCAAGCCTGTAATGAGCCGTAACCGAACCAGAGCCCTAATTTAACGCCACATAACCAGGCAAGCAGGATTACACAGGGAATGAAAATTGTAATGTCCTTTTAGGGGCACTGGAATGGAAAGTTTCCCTTTTTTCCTCCATCTGCTTTTCCCGGGGCGCTTGTGCAGTGAGCTGGCCAGGCCACTGCTGGCTGGCTGTGGCACCGGCACAGCACCGTGGGATCTGCTTGGATGCACGTGGCAGCTTCCTACAAATCCAGGGGCTTTGCCTGCATCAGGCCTCCGAGGAGCAGCCCTTCTTGGAGCACAGCCATTGCAATTTCCCAGAGCACACACAAGGCAGGGAAGCATCACCTCCACACACGGCTGCTGCAGGGCTCCCCCTCCCAACAGATGTCACAGTCAGGTGTGGAGAGGGCACTCATGGGGCACTGCCCTCCTGTGTGTAGCTGAGCCTGTCCTCCACCTACATCCCTGCTTACACCGCATCCATGGGGCTCATTAGGAGCTGAGAGGGAGCCAGGGCACAGCATCCTCTCCATGGAGCTCTGAGATGCTGAGCTGAGATTACATGGGAAGTCTGCCCCCGAGGACCTCATCCACTGGGTACTGGATCTGCTCACAGCAGTGTTTGTATCAATTTTATTGTTAACAGTTTCCAACAAAATGCTCTTGGCTGAAATGGTGATGAGGGACATGAGCAGAAAGCTCATGGCGGGGGCAGAAAAGGTGCTGCATGGGGATGGACTCTGCCCTGATGGTGGAACGTAACCCCAGGGAGGGGTGAGGGGGAAAAGACCCCCTCCATATCCTAATGCTGCTGTGTTTGTGGCCAGGTTCCTCACTGCCCTCACGCTCCCTTTGCCTTATGCCTGGGATCTTCTCTGTCTCCCCAGGTAGGGAAACTGAGGCATGGGGCTGCTTGCCCTACAGAAGTGTGCAGGACCCTTGATGGTCCTCTCAGCCCCAAAGTGAGTACTGGCACTAGAAGTGGAAGACAAGGTGGAAGATGACTGAGGTGAAGCCCCAGGGGCAAGGGTAGAGTAAGGACAAGGACAAAGATGAGGACAAGAATGAAGATGAGAACTGGCTACTCGAAGATCCATTCCCCTGGGAGCCCCAGCCCCACCGCTCCCCATGCTGGCACATACTGAATTCTACATTCAGGATATGGGATTCATTTAAACTGAATTCCTGAGTCTTGGCTGATGCCTTCATTCCCTAGTTGAACAGTATACTGCTGAGTTAATAAAACTCTCCCATAAAAGCCATGCTACCGGCATTTTTCAGCATCCATTTTTTTCCCATTGGTGGAATAGTCATAAAACATCTGCTCTAAAGTTTCGATTAAACAAGGCAAAACATGTTTATGTTTTGGAGTACCAAGGAAGTCAACCATGCTGGCATGAACACAGACACAAAAGTCTCCATAGCTTCCCTGGGAGCAGAGTGGACCCTTTCCCCTGCTGAGTCTTGGCCAAAGGGCACAGGCCTGTCTCTGCCCTGCTGTTGTCCTGACACTGATGCCATTCCTTAAAGGATGAGATTTCTGGATACAGTCATGTCAGGACAGGATGTAACCATTTCACAAAGCAGCTCAGTGACCTAAGACACCAGTTTCCCATGCAAAAGGGGTTAAGCTTTTAAAGACAAGTTTTGAAGGGTGTAAGAAGCTTCAAGAAGCCACCCAAAACTGCTGCCCAAACCCCTCACCCTTATTACCTTCAGTGTGAAGGGGCACACAGGCTGTTCAGGTGTGTTTGTTTTGGAGGAGATCTTTTCTTGTTCCTTCTACCCTGCTCAGGGATAGGCTACAATGACAGCTCCAGGGTAAGGGCTTCTCCCTTACAAAACATACTAGTGACTGGTGAAATCAATTAATGAAAGCAAAGACGAGGGTTCCCAGAAGCATTTCTATTGGGAAGACCAAGGAAACCCAAACCTCTGAACACAGCAAAATTCTCCTCGCTGTCTCCCTGGGCCGCTAACCAAACGTGCACCAACAGGAGTGTGGCATGACTGGCAGCCCTGAAGCCTTCCAAACCTACCCCCTCGTGGTTCTATAGCAACCCAGAGCTGTTACATGAAGCTGGAGTTGTGACGAACTGGGGATGATGTCTGTGCCAGGTCCACTTCTGGGCTCTCAAAAGCCCATTTACACACAGCAGCAACACGCTTATCAACCACAGAGAGCCTTGAGTCACACTCACAGCCTGATCTCACAGCACTGCTCCTGGCCCATGGAAGGATTAGCTGACAGACTGGAGATAAGGATTTAGGCTTATTTTGCTGCTGTTTGGAAATAAATGACGCAGGAAATGTTCTTGCAGGGAATGAAGCCAGCAGAAAAGCCCAGGAGATGGCTGGGTCATTCAGGCAACAGTAGCCACACCAGATCACTGGCCTCAAAGATGCTCCTACTTCTAGCTTCAGCATGATCCCAGGGAGGGGAGAGGGGGAAAGGCCCCCCTACATACCCCCAGGCTACTGTGTTTGTGGCCAGGTTCCTCACTGCCAGTGAACTGTGCAGTTCAGGGCAGGCACCCTGCCTTGGTCCAGCTCACATACTGACTCAGAGATTTTGGCCAGCACCTGCACTGGACTCTGCCAGGACACAGCAGGAGCAGACGGGTCTCAGGATCCCAGTTGACCTGCCTTTGCTTCTTGGAAGTCATTCATGAAGCCACTGGAACCAGATAAGTCACAGTGCTGTGACCAGCCTGTGGCTCAGCAGCACACATCTGCCAGGAAGCATGTGGGAGCAAAGGTCAGGATATCTGACAGGCAAGAAGTGCAAGCAAAATTGGATCAGACCTGTAAGTGGGTGGGAGCATCACTGAAAAAAAACCCAGAGGGAACTGGATGACACTCAGGGGATGTGGGCTCACCTGTATCTAAAAGGTAGGTACCTGCCTACAGCACAACACAGGGCTGACTGGCTTAAAACACCCATGGGAGAAAGGAGAAAACTGAGGGACTGGATGGGCTCTGCACCAGCAGAGAGCCAATAGCCATAGACATCAGGGAGGACAGCCATCATCACAGCCCTGTGTCTGCTTTGGCAGACACTGCCCGGGACTCCACATCCTTGCTCAACCCCACCACAGTGTTCTCTGGCCAAGCAAAAGCTGTGCACACAGCAGGAGCTGTTCCCTGAACAACACTCCCAGTTCTTGCTAACTCCAGAGCCACAAGCACTGTCTCTTACAGACCACTAATTTAGGCACCTAAATATAGCCATAAGAAGGCCACATTTAGCATGAAAACTTCAGTGAACAAGATCAAGCTGGGTGCAGACTGGGCTCATAGCAGTCCCCACAGCTTCTCTGAGCTGGGCATTACACCAACTTGTTATGTCTTTCTGAATTTATCCCTGTACCTGCTGCAGAAACCCACTAAGACCATTTAAAGGGTCTTCTGCCTTTTCCATTGTCTGAACCATTTACACATTCAAAACAGGGACACGGTCATGAACCTCTGTTCATGTATCACCAATTAAAAAATGTTAAAGAGAAGGAAAAGTTTTTAAGTTATTCTAAGACTGAAATGGTCTGAAATGAGCCAATACCCTTGAGTCTGCCCTGCGCAGATACTGTGATTAGAAAGCATCAGCAACAGGGTTTTGCCAGCCCTAGGGACAACTCAGCTACACTCTAACTGTGAGCTCTGTGTGTGTGTGAGATGGAGAACAGCTTTCTTTTGGGCGTTATTACCCTTGGTCACTGAGACAAGATGCAGCCACCTTGAATGGAGCAGCCTGGTGAGAAGACAAACTCCTCACAGGGTGCCTGGAAAAGATTTTCAGTCATATCAGTTAACAGAATCGGTACTAAGCACTGAGAAAAATCACTGTGTGCTCAGTGTGCAAGGTAATTACCCTGGCCTGACACACAGGGATCTCATAAAAGGGTTGGAGTAGAATGAAAAAACCAAAAGCTTTTCCTCAAGCCTGGAGGGTCCTGGTGGTGCAAACCATCCTTGGGATAAGGACAGAAGGGCATATGACCTTTCCTTCACCTCCCTGGGGGACAGGCAGTGCCCACTTAAACCCTGGATCAAGGTCCTACGGGCTTCAGATTTTCTGCTGTGCCATCGGGCTCTCCTGGATGGGATCAATCATTTTAACTATCTTTTAGCTCAGTGAGAAGTCCCAGTATCCAAGGCCTGCCCCCATGCCATGGATTACAATGGCATTGGAGGGAAAGGCTGGTGGGGCCATTGATGTCTAGTGTTTTAGCTGTGGGATCTCTCAGACTGAAGCAGCGGGGAGGAAGGAAACAGGAAGGGGATTTTAGTTGAAATTGTCCATAAAAACCACTAGACAAACAATATGTTGTGTTCTAGCTCAATTTCAAATATCACTGCAATTCCAGTGACACACAGACACCAAACCTCAGTGTGTCACAGACAATCCAAAAGCTGCACAGGCTTCCCTAACTTTTATGCCTACCACAAGGAGCCACATCTGCAGCACCTCTTTACTTGAGCTGGCAGCCCTGAAGCGAGAGGCTCGGGCACACAGAGCACCCACAGGCACGTACATCAAACCCATCCAGAGGGGCAAAATCAAGGAGATGCCCTGCAGAGTGCAGTGACCCCAGCAGCCTTAAGCTGCAGCTCTTGATGCCAGCTGGCAGGCAGCCCCATCAGCCACCCAGCAATATTTCTTTATCACTCAGCATCTCCTTCTCTTTTCTTTTTTTTTTTTTTTCTATTTCAGTTTTACTTTAGCATTTTTGCATGCCAGCTCAATAAGCTGTTACAGATTAGAGTTTAATAAAAGCAATCAAGCACGGATGTGAATATGCAGCTCCTGCAATACTTGGGTACTGCTGTTATCTCATAGAGCATAGCATCTCATGAGAGAACATTTGCAGTTTTCTGAACAGTGTATTTTAAAAAGTTGCAGTTTTTCCAATCTTTCTCTGGCCACCACTGTTAATATCCATCTATTCACTTAGATCACCTTTTAATTGCCTTAAGAAATTCTAACTATTGTTTCTCTTTAACACAGCATCTTCTTACATTTTTTTTAATACAGACTATAAAAATATTTGCATAGGAAATATATTTTTGTTTGCTACTAACATGAGAGCATGTGAATATACTTCATTCTGGATTAATACAAGTACACTGGAAACCAAATTTTGCTATTGTTAGAAGTGAAAATAAATGTCTTCACTCACAGATGTCCCATATTTAATAACAGTAAATGCCAATGGCATGAAAGATGTATTACAACTGATACTCTTCTACTTACAGAAGAACTCACTTTGCAATTTAATGTCAAGCCACAGTGCTCCCTTCCTCTCTCCTGCTCTCCATAACTGAACTCAGGAATGTTCCAGAAATAGCACTGGATGTTTCAACCATGTGAACAGTTGTGTCATCTCGACAGCACATCCTCCTGTGTAGTTTTCATTTAAACCACAGCGTCACCTGGGGCAGAACTAGGAGGAGTTAGTCCATTGGTGCATCCCCAGTCCATGGTGGGAGTAGCCACTCTTAAATTGCTTCTGACAGATACTTGTCCAGCACTTGATCCAGTCCTTGGGGTGCCCAGCACAACATGCCCTAGGCAGTGGACTGCCACGTTCTGCTCCCATCACCTGCATGGCCATTTCTTTTGCAAAGCCCCAGGAACGGTGCTGCCAACCCATCTCCTGGTGATGTCTGCCAGCGTGTCCCTCTGACACTCACTAAAACCTTCTCCCTAAGCCTTTTCCTGCCCTCTTATAACCTCGGAGCACTGCCTTCCTTATCCTGCCAGCCCAGGACCTCTTTGGAAGAGCTCATCCATCTCCTTCCCCTGTGTCCAGACTCGAAGTTGGCTGTATGGTTCTTGCTGCTCTCCTGCTCCTCTTGTCCTTCAAGCCTGGTACCCCAAATGGGAGCTAAGGCCTTTGCACCACCAAGCAGTGCACAAGAAGCTTGTGCTTCCTTCTTACTCCTCTTCTCCTGTGCTCCCCTGTACACCTCTGCTATGCCAGGACAATGTTGGCAAGTGAGATCGTTTTCTGTTTACTTCCACAGTCAGTTATTCCCACCTCCTTTCCCCATCCTTCTATTTGCCTCCATCCTTGCCGAAGTGCATCCTGTTTCCTTCAGACCTTTGCCACAGACTAAATGACTTGCACAGCTTCTGTCCACCTGCTACACAGGAAACAGCCAGGCAAACGATAAATGCCACATGAACACTCCCAGGCCTGGGAGCCAGATACACTGTTAGCCTGGACCCTGTGGGATGTCACACTAAATCGCATCAGATACGACTGAGTTACGCTGCAACACGCAAACCAGGGCTTAAAAGGGGTCAGCAAGAAGCTGGATGCAGGACAAGCACGGAAAATCCTGCAGCTAGAGCTGTTGCTCTTCCCTGGGATTTCACCCTGCCACAGCAACTGAGAAATCCCTTCCTTCCCCACAGACAGACACACTGCAGTATCCCACTGCAGTGCTCCTTTGCCCTGGGAATTCTGAACTTTGCTGCTGTCAGTCCTCTCCTGGAGATGGGCTTGGCACAGTGCTGCTCCATGGAGGATGCTTGTTGCTCCCTGTTGAGGCATCTCCACTCTGAGCCCATGAATCCTGGCAGTGATGCTGAGGTTGTTACACACTCCCCATCCCTGTTCAGTGACCCAATGGGATTGGACTGTCCCCAAGGGTCTGAGTAAGAGCTGTACAGAGAGTAGGATTCATCCTGGTCTGACTGCAAATGCAGGGCCCAAGGACTGCATATCAGAAGTAGAACAGGATAAATCAGAACTTATCTAACAGTCAGAAGCAGACAGGATAAAACAACACATGAGAAATCCAGCAGTGTGCTGGGGGGGGCAGCTCAGAGAGTGCTCCTCTGGGACGTAGGCATCCATGAAACACTCATTTCCTTCTGGGAGACCTGCCAGCAGTGTGCTGATATGCCCTTACCTAAACAACATCTGCTCTGCAGGAAGCAAACCATGGAGGACCTGAATATGGACCCCCTGGCACACAGTGATGGGAATGGCAACAGGGCTGGAGCTGGGGATGCTCCTGTCCCACCAGCAGATTCCATATGCACTGGTGATCCACGCCTTGCCCTGGCCCTGCCACCCTGGAGCACAGGGTCTTCTGTGTCCTATTTGGAGGCAAAGATGAGGAGCACTGTGGCTAAAAAGCAAGTTTAGAGCCTGTGTTCATATAAGGTGCCCAGGTGGGAGGCAGCCAATTTTAATGACACCCAGTCTTAAGATGCCTCTGGCTCCAGGCCAAGTCTTTGTACTAAGCTCCTTGACATCCTGTTTAGAAAAGCATTATTAAAATCTAATTGCTTCATGCACACATTGCTGTTTTAATTATAACAGAAGCAGAAGAGAGATGCGAGCAGTAATCAATCTCTCTGATGCCAATACACATCCGAAGAGGGAACTGGTTATGGGAAACGCCAATCCAACATCATCTAAGGAAACCAGAGTGAGATAGTCCTAGTGATTGTCCATGTTGCCAACAGCATAGCCTCAGTGTGGCTGCGGGTGGCCTCCCTAAAGCGCTCTTTGCTTTGAGACACTGACCAGGATGCTGCACATTTTACATGTTCGTTGCTCTATCTCTCTTGTACCAAAATGTAATTACTTCAGAGCCACAGACCAGTTAAATCCATCTGCTCAGCTGGCTGCTGAAACTAATGGATCTTCTTTGCAACAAAGTAGTGTAAAATAAAAGGCACGCTTCGAAGAAAAGGATGTAGCACTCATTAAGGTCCTTAAGGTAAACCCTTCACAAGGTAAGCTCTCCATCGCCTAGCAAGTCCCACAAATACTAAAGATGGAACCAGTTTAATCAGCAGCTGACAGCCTCAGCAAAACAGTGGCCAAGCTGGCAGAACAAACTATCTGACAATTAATAGCAGATTTAAGGACTAGAGGAAACTTGTTAGCAGAGGTGAACTGAGGTTGATGTGCATCCGTAACACTACGTGGATAGATCCACTACTGAACAATTCTTCACCAAAAGGAGTGTCAAGCACTGGAAAAATCTGCCAAGGGAAACTGTGGTGTCACTATTCCTGGAGGTATTTAAAAGACATGTAGATGTGGCAATTGGGAACATGGTTTAGTGGTGGGATTAGCAGTGCTGAGTTAATGGTTGGACTTGAAGGTCTTAAAAGTCTTTTCCAGCCTAAACAATTCTATGATTCTGTGATTAACAGAAGAACAGTGACACAAAGCCTGTCACCTTTGTGAGGCTGAAAACCTCAGTGCACCAGCAAATGTTGATCAGTGATCTGATTGTGTTGCTGGAGCTGGGACAGAGTGTCATGGCTGGAGCAATTCTGCCAGGCAAACAGTCAGCATTCCTCCTGGAGGCCCTTGGAGAAGGAATCACTTTGGTGGAGATGGCAGAGATCTTGTCACAACTGGATACCAATTCTGGCTTCAGATTCTCTCAGTATAGTAGCATAGATTCCCTCATCATATTAGGAGGGGTCACTTCTCCCCAGGCTCTTCTGTTTCCATTCTGATCTGACCCCAAGCACCAATTCTCCTGGTATAGCCCTGATGTGAGGAAATCCCTGAAATGCAGATGTGCTGTCAGGTCTAGGGGGAAACTAATAAAGACTGAACAAAAACCTGGTGATGTTTTGAGAGTCCTCAAGATGATAACCAGAATTGTTCCTCTCCACTAGGACAAAGGAGACACCTAAACTGACCTAGAGGAGTGGTGGAAGCAACTGCTGTCTGACCCCCTTAAATCCCACTGCCTCTCCTGCAAAACAGTTCACTGTGTGGATCCTGCATGTAAAGTGCTGGGAGATGCAGGCACCACAAATGCCAAGGTCTGTTGCTGATCCTGCTCTTCCCCCTCACTGCAGGAGAAAGGTCAGCATCATTTGAGGGCTGGGTGAGACAGACCGCAGCAGGGGATGAGCCCACCCCACTGCCACATGCTGGGCATTGTGCGAGTGCCTCAGCATCAAAAACAACCATGGAAAGAGATGTTTTCACAGCTGGCAACCAAGCAGAAAACAAAAGAAAGACAGAAAGGGGGCACTTGTGCTCAGAAAATTAAATCCAAATTTAATTACAGTAATTATACTTTCATTAACACCCTATTTGCCATAAAGATGCATAAAAACCCTAAGTGAGAGCTGTAATTGCTCTGAAGGTGAAAGGAAGGTAACAGAAGAAAGAGTGCCAGCTTCTCCCTAGCCTGTAAAGTCTTTAAGAAGCCTGGATCATTTTGAATGGTTACTGCTTGAAATTTAACTTGCCCAGCAACCATGTGTAAATGAGCAAGAGCAGCAAAGAACTTGTAACATAGCTGATTTATTGCAGCAATCCCTGATTTAACCATAAACAAAGCCAGTCTTTCCTATATGATCACGTGGGGCTTGGATGCTATTGTGGTGTACACAACATGAGACAAATTCTCACATTGCTCCCAGATGAAATCATACCATGTTGCATGGGATCACTGACTAGGCTGGGCTTGTTAACATAATTCTGAGTCCTTGGACCACAGAAACTTACTTCAGGTTCTGCACCTAAGCACAATCAAGCACAGCAGAGTCCAGCCCTGACAGATGTTTTGGTACTCTGGAAAGGTCTTCACTGAATTCAACTCCTTGATTTCATTCCACCTCCTCAATGTTTCAAGGAGATCTGATATAAAACCTTTCAAAGTACTTGTGACCTCCTTGCCACCCGGTCCTCTTGAGAGTTTAAAGGTGGATTCTGCTAGATCAGACAAGGAATGAATAAGAAATTTGAAATGCCAGTGAGAACACCAATCCACCCTCCCAAATAAATCTGCAGGCTTCTCTATCATCCCAGTTATTCCACTGAAAACTGCTCTTTGGGGGTGATTTCTGAGCTTATTACACCTTCCACTTTTGGAATACCACCTGCAATCTCCTGGCTTAGCTCAGACATGCACTTGTCATGTGGCTTGGCATCAAAAGACAAGCCCAGAACCACAGAAGAAGGTTCCCTCAGGAGGGACAAGTAAAGCCAAGGATGGCTATGGAGGCTGAGGGTGAGAACAACACTCAGACCCTGTGTAATGCTAAGTGTGCATAAGAGCAGCTGTAAGTCTAGCAAGCAGCCCAAGTGTTTCATATTTCCTGTCATACAAAGACAGAGCTTCAGCAGATTTTCCCTGGAAAGCTGCAACACAGGCAAGCAGTTCCAAGCCAGAAGGTGCTAATTAGAAAACACTAGGTGAGTGTTAATGAAAGAAGCTTTGAGAGGTGGGAGGAAGCAAAGAGGGTGAACCACTCTCACCTTCTGTCCTCGGTCCTGTGCCATGTCCTTAATCATTGGAAACAAGGAAAGGAGCTAAGGAGGAAAGGTGTAAGAGAGATGATGGCTCAGTGCTTCTGTTCTCTGTCCCAGTGATGAAAAATAGACTGCAAAACCAGACTGAGTCCAGCAGAGAACTACCAAGGTTGTCTATGGCTGAAGGATTTGCACTGAACTCACACTAAGGGTGCTGGGCTTGTTCAGTCTGTAGAAGAGATCATCTTGGGTGACCTAACAAGCACCTGCCAGCACCCAAGAGAAGGATATTAAGACAGGAATGGACTTTTTACAGGAGTGCATAGCAAGAGAATGAGTTACAACAGCCATAGATGGGAACAGGGAAGCATTCAACATGGCATAAGGAAGTTTATCTCCACAGTGACAGTCACTGGAACAGTGACAGTCCAGAGTGGCTGTGGGATCTCCAGCCTTGGAGGTTTTCAAGAGAAGCCTAACCATGAGCAACCTTGTCTGATCTCAGGACTGTACCTGCTTTAAGCTGGAACCTGAACTAGACATATCCCAGCATCACCTCCAGCCTGAATGTGCCTGTGGCTCTGCAGTCCCAGGATGTTCTTCCTCACCAATTGGAAACTGAAGGATGAATCTTGCAGCTCTACCTTACTCTGTTGTTATGCTCTTATTGCAGACAACATTTCTAAGCAAATGTTCTCTTAACCATACATTGCTCATAATGTCAGGACCAGTGCAGAGCAATCCAGCCCTCAACAGAGCAATTCCCACACCTTGGAGATTGTTGGCACACTGTAGGAGGGGAGCAGTTCCCCAACCCAGAGTATCTAAAAGCTGAGGAAGCTGCACAGACTGGTTTGAGTGTTGGTATTAGACAAATAAAGAGAGGAAGAAGGTCCCTCAGTGAGAAATGACAACCAGGAAGCACTGGAGAAAACCCAAGGAGAGTGGAAGCCTGAGGCAGATGGTGATAGGGCCAAGGACGAAGCTGGACCAAGAGTCTGTGAGAGCTGCTGTCAGGGGGATCAGAAAGTAGGGATTGTTTCCCCATGCTTAACAACAGGTGGAAAAGCTGACACAAGAGTGGAGCTTATATGATTCCCAGGCATGTGGGACAGGTGTAATGTTTCCACACTAGGCTGATTTCAATGGCAGAATAGGGCTAACATTGATTTAATGTCAATAAATTCTCACTGTTACTGTAACACCTTGTTGTCTCTGAGTGCTTACAGTTTGATTGTTTAACACACAAGCTAAAAAAAAAAAAAAAGCCATAATCAAGAGAACTGAGGAGTTCAGGAGTCTTTAAATCTCTTAATATACAGCTATGTGGCCTGTTTCAAGCTGTGATTACCTCTTTATAGAGCTTTAAATCTCTCTCTGTAATGCTGCCTGTCAATTCCCTTACCATTTCAATAAGATCAAGAGTGGAAGTAGATTTAATAGATTTTAAAACCCAGAAATAACCATAATGATTCACACAGCTTCAGTCTGTAACCTCAACACACCAGTGACTCTTCCTGGAGCTAAAACACATCTTTCCCTAAAAGACAAGGTGTCTTGACCTGAAGAAGTTCGAGGGATGTAGACAAGTTAGTGCCATGCTAAGTATGTGTGCTCAAGTTCTTGTTTTGGTTTGGTCAGCTGCCAAATTCCATTATGTTTCCTTCTGCTAATTTAAAGAGGCTTCCACCATTGTGAGTCCTTTTTCATGTAGGTGCCTTCAGGCTGAAATGAAGTTATATTTTGTTAAAAAATATATATTTATATATTAGGTTGGATTGTATATATATATTGTATATATACATATAATATGTATAACATTATATAATATATGATATATACTTAAAATATAGAATATATTAGTTATATAATCAAGTTTAGTTTACTTGTGAGGTCCTAAAAACCTCCTTGAAGATATGTTTCCAAGACCTTAGGTCAACCCTCTTGCTCTTTCCAGGCTTAGTTTACATTTTTTATCAATTTTCAATCAATCAACCAATCAATCAGTCACCTCCACTGCAATGTCAACCCTTCATGTGTGTACTGCAGCTGGTGATGGATTTGCTAATGTTACTGCCAAACACAGGGCTCTGGTTTCACTCCTGCTCTGAATTTCCCCAGTGAGGCAGTCAGTGTTTGGCTTGGTGTTCCAGTGTTACGCTGGGAGTTCATGCTTTCCTTTACAACCTTCAAGCCCCTCCATCATCCCCAGTCCCGGGAGGCAGCTCCAGAGCTGCAATGGTCATGGGTTTGTGTGGGATTCATAACTACCCTGTGCCACCTCGCTTCTGGCCGTGCTGTGACGCTTCGATGGGCACTGCTAAAACAACACTGTGGAACTACTGAGCCATCTGGGTTGGCCCCTGAGACCATCTTGCTGGCAGTGGTATCTACCTGGCAGCACCGCTCACACATGACACTGACAGCACTATTATCATCAGGAGCTGGGTCACAACATTCCTTGCTGAACCTTGCCACACTCCTCTCTGTCAAGAGAGACCCCTTCCCAGCCACCTTCAAAGATCTGCTGGTCCCAGCTCCCCTTAGCTGAATCCTTGCAGGTGTTTTGTAGTGCTTCTTCTTTAAAACATTTTCCAGAGAAAAGTCCGTGTTGAACCATTCACTCAGGCTATAAATAGTATATTGCAAAAGGTTTACCACAGGTCTGAGTCAAACAGCAACTGCCAAGTAAGGCTGAAATCCCATGGAGTACTAAGTACAGGGAGCGTGGTTGTGTTTAAGAGTTCTCATTTGATAGACAATCAATTCTTTCTGAAGCGGGAGAACCAGGCCGATTGCAACGCGTAAGTTTCCTCTAAGCTCTTCAACCATATCACATAATGTGTGGCATTTCTGTAGCATCTTTCAGCCCAATCCACCCAAACCTTTTAAAAACTCAAGGCTTACTCACTCAGGGGAAAGCAGGGACAAAGTACAGTCAGTGGTTTCACTGCAGCCTGCAGAAAGCGCAAAGCACTGTGAAGCACAGGGAAACAGGCTGTATGTCTCCAATGAACTTCCAGTGACTTCAAGCCAGGTAAGGAACAGGGACAGAGAGGAGGGGAGACACCAATTGTCTTGTCTTGGGAAACCCTGCTCAGACTGTGACCACAACTATTACAAGTATCCCAGAGATAAGGGAACCGAGGGCTGGATCTCTCTCTGCCAAGTCTCTCTCTCTTTCTTCCTTTGCAGGTAGGTAGTGGTGGTGCCCCATTTTCTTACCGCTTTTCTAAGTCACTGATCAGACTAACCTTAACTTGAAATGAAGGTCTGACTGATTGCAGAACACTTTGTATACCATGCTAGTCTCTGAAAAATCATGCCTTGCAGCACTTCCCTGGCTATGAGCAGGGTAAAAGCACTCTGAAGAATAAAATCTTTCCACACAGGCAAGAAACTTGGAGTTTTCCCTGCCATCACAGAAGGGATATCAGATCCCTCTGCAAGACTTTGTGCTCTACAGTCACTCCAGGATTTCCATCCTCAGGCACTGCACTTCAGGCTTGAGCTGCCCCAGGCTCTCCCCGCTGCAGGAGCAGGGCCCGCAGCCCTCTCCTTTGCAGGTGCTTTAGGCTAGGAAACCTAGTGAAGCTGGGCTGAGTGATACAGCACTTCCATAGCCCAGCCTTTGGCCTTGTGGCAGCAGATAAGCAAATGTTTCTCAGGATGGGCTTCCCTTCCACTCGTGCAGTCCAAGTTTCCCAGCCCCCAGCTCGTGGGAGCCATGTGGGCCGTGGTGTTTTTACAGCACAGCTTTTCTTCTTGAACAAGCAGGTGTAATTGAAACCCAATCCATCAGCATTTTGCTCAGCTCTATTTCAAACTCAAACCATGAGGCAAAGCCTGGAATGCTTTTTCCTTTTCACTGAGATGAAATACACTAAATTATTAATTCTCTGCACTCCTACTGATGTCCTTTAGTTGCGTAGCCCTTGAGTTCATTTTCCTGTCTTAGCAGGTTCCTTTAGTGTAGATCAAAGCAGGAGGCCTAATCCTGGAGAGGGTTGAGCATCCTCCAGTCTCACAGCTGCATTTGCAAAGTAGTTTGTGGTCATTCTGGTTTTGGTGTCTAGCTTCTGACAGCAAGTCTACATAATCATCAAGAAATCAGAAGAGGCAAACAAGAAAGCAGAGACTGATCAGTGCATTCATGCTCACTCTGTGTTCCTGGGAAGGAGTCTTTCCCCTTCTCTGCAATCCAAAATCCTCAGGATATCCCAGCTGACATCAGCAACCAAATGGGGAAATTTCTGCTCTGGCCGATCAGGGCATGGTTTAGTGTGTAGCCAGACAGCAGAGGCTGGCAGGGAGAGGCAGTGCCTTTTATTATCTCAAATAGTATATGTCCAGAGAATAAAATACAAGCTTTAGGGCACATGCACTTTTCTTCCCAGGTATACTTGTTTGCCTAATAAAGCATGTTTTCTGTGCCCACACACTTTGACTTGATTATGGTGTTTGAGACCATCCTGACCACAACAGCCCCCTGGCAAGGCAGCTGTTATCACATCAGCTCAACCTAACATCCCTAATCCAAAGCAGTTTCTTGGGGAATCTCAGAGGGTGACAGGCATCAGAAAGCAAAGGCAAAAAAGGCAAAGGCAAAAAAGAAGAGAATCATAGACCCTTCAGTTTATCATTACTTTTCAGAAGATGAGTAGAACAAGTCAGCAAGCCATAACATTACTGAAATGCATCACAACTAACATGGATTTGCACCAAAGAAGTCATGCTGCACCAATCTGATTTTTTTTGCAGCACTACAATAAACCTTGTGGACAGGAAAGACACAGAAGTCATTAACCTTAACCACAGGAAGACTTTGCCATTATCTCCCTTGATATCCTGCTCCTGAAGTGAGACAACACATCTATATAAAAATAGGGGTAGAAATTGGTAAAACCCAGTCAATAGCTGTGCCCAGAGCTGTCAGCACTGAGCTGTGTGCAACTCCCATGGCTCTGCAGTCTGGAGGGGATCTGGTCAGATTTACTATCTGACACCGGGACAGACGGGAAGGCTGCAGGTGTCCCGGAAGGCAGGACTGGAATTGGAAATTACTTTGTTGGACCAGAGATGTGAACCTGAAAAACCTGTATGTGA